>NC_045795.1:52543914-53168914 GCF_009873245.2 Balaenoptera musculus
TCATCCTTCATACACAGGGCATTGTATGTGCCACCAGGAACCGGGTTGCTTTCAATTCTCACATCGACAGCTCTCATGATTTGCTGTTCACCACTCCCCTTGCTACACATGGTTGTCCTAAAACAGACAAAGAAGGCACTGGGTTAGGAGAACTAACCAAAACTGGGAAAGAAATCTTTTCTTCTGTCAGCGCTGAATCAGCAGAGATTTTCCTGATTCAGGAGTTTTGGCTGAAAGTATCAATATGATAAAGTATCAATACTCTCCCCAGAAGTCTAAAAGCAGGAAGTTATAGGTGGTGCTTGAGTTGAGGTCACATATATCAATTCAAGATTCAGAGGCAATACATTGTTGATCTCTTCTAGTATATGCTTGGTTTTTATTTCATAAAATTCTCTTCTCTTTATTAGTTCTCTTCTTTTTGGGGTGTTTGTTTTGCTGTTATTTTCAGATTTCTTAAGATGGATCATTGGTTCATGAACCTTCTGCCTCTTTCCTTTTCTAACACAAGCATTTAACGCTTTACATTTTCCTCCAGGTATAGCACTAGTGGCATCCCATGAGTTTGAGTATGTTATATTTTAATATCATTCATTTCTACATATATGTGAATTTCCATTATAATTTATTTTTGCCCCATGATTTATTTAAGGATATCTTTTGTAAACAGCAAATAGTAGAACTTTAAAAAATCCACCTGATGGTCCTTGTTTTCTAATCAGAGCATCACATCTGCTTAATTTAGTAACAGATCTCTTTGAATTTAAATCTGCCATATTTCTATTAGTTCTGCCCATTCTTCCTTTCTTCCTCTCTTTTCTTTCTCGTATTTTGATTGTTTGAATTCCTTTTTGGCAATCTCCTTTTCTTCTGTATTGGTTTGGAAGTTATATGTTCTTTTACGCTTCTTTTAGTGGCTACCACACGCTTCCTTGACTTATTAAAATTTAATGTTACTTTTACTCTCTTTCCCAACAACCCAATTTAAAATACTATGTATTAACATACTTAAAACACTTCCTGACTGATATACCATTTTTTAGTGTTTAGTATTACTGTTACTGCTTTATATAATTATAGATCTTCCTCGACTTACAGCAGGGTTATATCTCCAAAAGCTCATTGTAAGTTGAAAATATGGTAAGTCAAAAATGCATATAACACACAAAACCTACTGAACATCAGAGCTTAGCCTAGCCTACCTTAAATGTGCTCAAAACATTTACTTTAGCCTACAGTTGGGTAAAATCATCTAACACAAAGTCTATTTTACAATAAAGCATTGAACATCTCATGTAATTTATTGAATGCTGTACTGAAAGTGAAAAAGCAGAATGGTTGTCTTGGTACAGAATGGTTATAAGTTTATCAGTTGTTTACTTTCATGATCACATGGCTGACTGGGGGCTGCAGCTTACTTCCACTGCCCAGCATCATGAGAGAGTATCAGACAGTATATCACTAGCCTGGGAAGAGATCAAAATTCACAATTTGAAGAACAGTTTCTGTTGCATGCATAATGTTTTTGCACCATCATAAAGTTAAAAAAAATTGTAAGTTGAACCACTGTAAGTCAGGGACCATCTGTACATAATTCCAATTCACCCCCATATTTACTTTTTCCACTCATCCCTTTTTGCATCTCCGGCCATCCACCTGCAATTATTTTCCTCCTGCCTGAAGAACACCCTTCAGTGTCTTTTTTTTTTTTAGTGCAGATCATGTATGATGAATTCTCTCACCTTTTGTCTGTCTGAAAATTCTTTATTTTATCTTTATTCTTGGAAGATATTTTCACTGGGTATAGAATTCTAGGTTGGCAGTAATTTCCTTTCAGCACTTTGAAGGCCTCATGCAGTGGTCTTGGGGCTTTCACTGTCAGTTTATTGTTGCTCCTTTGAAGGTACTCTTTCTTTTTCTTATTATTACTTTTAATAGTTTTTCTTCATATTTGATTTTTACCAGTTTTACCATGTTGTTCCAAGTCGTGAAATTATTTTATGTATCCTACTCGGGCTTTGTAGGGCTTCTTGAATCTGTGTGTGGATGTTTTTCCACAGTTGTGGCTAAGTCCCATATTGCTTTTGCTTCGTCTTCTTTCTCTTCTCCTTTCGGAATTCCAATTACATGCATCTTCTTTGCCTTGTACTCTTTCTTCTATATTTTCATCCTTTCTTCTTCTGTTCTTTATTCTGGACATCTTCCTCTGAAATACCTTCCAGTTCATTAATTTTCTCTTTGACTCTTAAAATCAGCTGTTAGATCCATCCATTAAGTTCTTAATTTCAGCTACTGTATTTTTCATTTCTAGAGTTTTCATTTGGTTATTTTTATACTTTTCAGTCTTCTGCCAAAATTCTCCTTTTTGTCTTTTGTATCTTTGAACATTTTAAAGAGTTCTTTTAAAGTTTGTATCTACCAGTGTTAACATCTAGAGTTTCTATTGGCTATTTTTATCTTGTTGCCTTGTCTCCTCACGTGACTGGTTATTTTATTTTGCTTGACAAATCCTATACTTGCTAAAATAGTTTGTGGAAATAAATTGTCTAAGATGATGTTATTTTCCTCCAGAGAAGATTTTTAAAATCAGCTCTGCTACCTATCTGGAACACTGGAACTCTAGTATCATCTCAATCCAAACTCATGGCTTCAGAGGATTCGAAGCTATGCTGCAGCTCCTTTGAGGGCCTGTGTACTTGTTCCAGTTTACTGTGACTCCTAGGGTACAGCCCTTCAGTGTTCCAACCCTAAGCAAAAGGATTCCCTTGGCCCCCACATACATAAAACCTGAATTCAAATCTCTGTTCTCCTAGTCCTATGAGGCTATCTAAGTTGCTTCTCAGCTTTTCAGACATGCTTTATGAAATCTGTAAAAGCTCCCAGGAGACATATAGCCCCAAATTCTAGATTCACCATTCTAGATCTCCATCTTCTAGATATATGTATATACTGAATATAAATTCATGGAGATACAGATCAGATCTATATGGCTACTATGCCATCAATTGCAAGATGTACCATGCATTTAATAATTAGTTTTTAGTGGGGAGGGGAGATGGCTGTGCAGGAAAGATGCACGGTGAAATGTACATACTAATGGTCAGATACTTCTTGGTTCCAGAGACATTAACATGGAAAAGACATTAACGTGGAAAACTATTTTAATATGTCATGTAGTAAATATATCAAGTAAGTGTGTTTACTTTAAAGAAATAGCATCTAAGGGAATTCCCTGGTCGTTCAGTGGTTAGGACTCCGTGCTCTAACTACCGAGGGCTGGGGTTCCATCCCTGGTCAGGGAACTAAGATCCCATAAGCTGTGCGGTGCGGCCAACAACAACAACAAAATAGCATCTAAGCAAGTTAGAGATCCATTAACATGTCTTAACACCTTACAGGAAACCCAGAGAGGATAAACCTTTCCAGTGACTCAGTTTCAATTTGTAATGCCTGGGAGACCTAAGCCTGGCTCCAAGCTGGCTCTTTAGAATCTTTAGAATACCCTGGTTATCTGATATAACGATACTGACAGAGTTATGAAAAATATCCATACTTGACTATGTTATGGGAACATGCATACACGGGACATATTTTGTCTATTTAGGAACTTGGATGTGAAATATAAAGCAGAGAGAGCCACAATTCCAGATTCACTGTAAAGCTTTGGAAGTAACCTCAGTTGTTCTCTTTATTCAATTGCTGCTTCACATGTGGCACCTTTGGAGATGTGAATCAGCATGGTTGCATGTGTTTTCTATGGCCATCTCCCAGCCAGACACCTTCTGGGTCATTATCAAGCAAAGTAGTTTTTGGAGGCCATTTGTTCTTTCACATTCCTGTGGCATGAAGGAAAACGTGGAATGGCTCCTGCCTTCTCTGTTTGTGACTAATGGAGTAGTTAACAGCACTAATGGGATGTTTTCTCCTAGCTGGCCACAGAATTACTTCTCCACAAGGATTCCATGGGTCAGGAATTCAGATGGGGCACAATGGGAAAGGCTTGTCTCTGCTCTATAATGTCTAAGGCTGAGCTGGAAAGACTCACAGGCTGGCTAACTCAATAGCTGGGGGCTAGAATCACCTGGAGGCATCTGCACTCACATTTCTGGTAGTTAATGCTGGCTATTGGCTGGGACATCAGTTGGGGCTATTGGTGAGAGTACATACATAAGGCATTTCCACGTGGCCTGGGCTTCCTAGGACTTCTTAGGTAGCATCTCAAAAGTAAGTGTCCCCAGAAATCTGACCATGGGTTTTTCCGACCTACCCTCAGAAGTCACACAGTATCACTCCTGCTGTATTCCACTGGTCGAGGCAGTACTATGCTGTCCCTGATTCACAGGGAGAGGACATAAACCCCACTTCTCAATGGGAGTAATGTGAAAGAATTTGTGGCCATATTTTATTTTATTTTTTAAAATTTATTTAAATTTATCATTGTTTTAAATTGATCTGATGACTCTGAACTTTTATTTATTTTGCCGCACCACAGGACACGCGGGATCTTAGTTCCCCGACCAGGGATTGAACCCGTGCCCCCTGCAGTGGAAGCACGGAGTCTTAACCACTGGACCGTGAGGGAAGTCCCTCATGGTTATATTTTAAAACCTCCATACCATCTTCCTCTTCCCATGGATGCAGATGAATATCCACAGAGAAAAAGAGATAAAGAATATATATCAAATAGTTAAGAGTTATTACCTCTGAGGTGGGGAAGAAGAGAGAAACTCACTTTGCACTTTATATATATCTGTATTATTTGAAATTTTTACAAGCATTTTATTCCTTTGTAACTTGAAAGGAAATTCAGAATAACAAAGTAAAGAGGAAAAAACTGTGACAGAACTCCAGAAAAATGTTTTTAATTAACATTTTTGTTTTTATATTTTGTTTAACATTTTGTTTTTATATTTAACTCAAAACAAGAATATACTGGAAGCCACAGCCCATTGCACTCTGTCTATCCTGGCACCTCTGTTGAACCCCGTATCAGCCCTGATGGCAAGGCGGGGTGAGTTGGCAGGAGAGCACCCCCAGCTGGCCTGACTTACCCTAGGCTGCCGTCCGCCAGCCAGGCCGTGGTGCACACGGAGAAGGCACAGTCCTGCACCACCCTCCGCAGCTCGTCCGCAGACACCAGGTGAGCGCCTCTGCTCTTGCAGGAAAGCCGAGCGGCCTCTAGTTCCAGGCCCTGAGAGCCATTCTGAGACTCCAGCACAAAGAGCTTCCCTGTGTGAGGACAAGCACGGACACAGGCTGACTCTAGGATCCATGGGAATTTAGTCTCAGCAAACTCACCCTCTGGCAGATGCCTATCAGAACTGTAGTTTCCCACTTGCCTAAAGATCTAAGTGCAGCAACTACCCCATTGCATTCGTCCCTGGACTGTGATGACAGCTACACTGGTGTTTTAATCTATTTTTACCTCTTAACTTTAAAAAAATTTAACCGCCTGTTCTGGCATGTTTATCTGGATAAGCCCTTCAAATCTTCCTTTTAAAAAGATGTTTAGCAGCATTATTTACTATTACCAAGACATGCAAACATCCTCTGTCCATCAACAGACGAATGGATAAAGAAGATATGGTATACATATATATACAATGGAATACTACTCAGCCATTAAAAAGCACAAAATTTTGCCATTTGCAGCAACATGGATAGACTTGGGAGGGCACTGTGCTAGGTGAAATAAGCCAGACAGAGAATTGATATCACATCCATGGAATCTAAAAAGTACAACAAACTAGTGAATAAAACAACAAAGAAGCAGACTCGCAGATATAAAGAACACACTAGTGGTTACTAGTGGGAGGAGAGAAAGGGGGAGGGGCAATATGGGGGTTGGGGGAGTGGGAGGTACAAACTATTGAGTGTAAGATAGGCTCAAGGATGTATTGTATAACGCAGGGAATATAGCCAATATTTTGTAATACCTGTAAATTGAAGGTAACCTTCAAAATTGTATAAAAATAAAAAATTAAATAAAAATAAGTAAATAAAAAGATGTTTTACAAATACCAAGTGCCAAGCCTCAGCGTCCTAGGTTCCCTTAGGTTGGGTCACTTGGTGTCCAAGACCCTGATTCAGCCTCAGCTCTGCCTTCCTCTGCTGCCCCAGCCCTGGGGTGACCACAGACAGCAGGTTGCTTCCCTTCTCTCTGTCCCATTGTCTTAGGACATTTTCAGGTCCTTCCTACAATGAGTGTGCTGCATTTCTCCCCACTGGACAAGGCAGCAGCAGCCACGTCTGGTGCACCCTGGCTGCCTGCACCGCATCAGTCTATGGGCAGGTATCAGGCCTCGAAAAATGGGCAACAGATGGGTGGAATAGGATGTGAACTCAGGCAGAGGTGGGAGCTGAGTCTGAAAGCAAAGGACAGCTTTAGGCAAGAAAACCATGGTGCAGGAGGGAGCGCTGGGGTCCCCAGGAGCCTCGCGGAAGGACGAAGCAGTGCCTTGGGTGACCCTGTCAAGCTTAAAATAAAGGCAGGGGAGAAGAAACTCACTTAAAATGGCATACTTCACTTCCATCTGTCAGCAAAATTATCATAATAAGTTGATTTTATTAGAATAAGAGACTTAACTGTCATCTACTGTAAAATTATTACAACAAATACAGTAATCTCTCCAGCTTTGGAACCAAAAGCTATAATAAAAAATGCAAAAACTTTTCACAATAAACATATCTGTAGGTGACTGGAGCTCCCTCAGATATGGTGCCAATGTGCAGTACACGACCTGAACAACTATACTTGATGGTCCTACCTGGAGAAGTAAGCATGCACCCCAAGACACTTTTGTATTAATAGCATTTGCCTATCTGGAAAAAAATGCTATGAAATTAAACAGAGATTTTGATGGCCAAGCCCCTGTGCAAGAGAGATAAAAGTGAAAGCCCAGAGCTCACATGATGTAGGGAATCTGATAGCCCTCTCCTCCCCACTCTACCACTGTCACATGCACACATGAATCTGAGAGTCTGAAGGGTTAAAGTCTCAAGATAAGAGGGAACAAGAGTAAAAAATATCCCCTCCCCTCATTCTCAAGAACTGTTGGATGAGCTGTCTTGGTGCTAGGAGGCCAAGTGCTAATCCTCATTTGGAATTGTAGTCCTAACAAAAGTTTATGTCTAAGACACTTCAAGCCATGGATTTAGCTTAAAGTGGCCTGAGACTGACATTTATCCAGATGCCTGATAGGAAAAATTGTAACTAACTCCTCTCTGGAGAAAAAAAACCCCTTCATTTTATGCTTCAGGAAATCCCATACAAATACTTATTCAAAGGCCATGCCCACGGAAGTAGAAAACAGTGAAGTGTACAAGGAAACAAGGCACCATGAGTGAGAAGCAACAGATACCACATGTAGCAGAAACTAACCTAAAAATAAGTCCAATACTGGTATTAACAGGCACAGATTATAGAACAGTGATGATTACTGTATTTAAAGAAATAAAAGACAAGTTTGAAAATATCTGCAAAGAATAGGAAATGATAAAAAGTGCTTAGTTGATCTGAAAAAGCACAAAATAGGACTTCTAGAAATTAAAAATACAATGATAAATTTAAAATGCAATAAATGTTTTTGGCTGCGTATCAGACACATTTAAACAAAGAACTTAACCTTGAAAAAGAAAGCAGAAGGGGACTTCCCTGGTGGTGCAGTGGTTAAGGCTCCATGCTCTCTATGCAGGGGGCCTGGGTTCGATCACTGGTCAGGGAACTAGATCCCACGTGCATGCCGCAACTAAGAGTTCACATGCCACAACTAAGGAGCCTGCGTGCTGCAACTAAGGAGCTGGCAAGCCGCAACTTGTGAGCTGCAACTAAGGAGCCCGCGTGCCGCAACTAAGGAGCCCACCTGCTGCAACTAAGAAGCTGGCGAGCTGCAACTAAGGAGCCCACTTCCCGCAACTAAGACCCAGTGCAACCAAATAAATAAATAAATATTAAAAAAAAAAGAAATGAGAAGACATCATCCAAAATGTAGTAAAGAAACAAGAAAAGATGGAAAATATTAAGATAATAAAGAGACATGAAGGAAAGAATAAGGATTTTTAAAAAATTAATTAATTAATTATTGGCCACGTTGGGTCTTTGTTGCTGCGTGTGGGCTTTCTCTAGTTGTGGTGAGCGGGGGCTACTCTTTGTTGCAGTGCATGGGCTTCTCATTGCAGTAGCTTCTCTTGTTGTGGAGCACGGGCTCTAGGCGCACGGGTTTCAGTAGTTGTGGCATGTGGGCTCAGCAGTTGAGGCTCATGGGCTCTAGAGCACAGGCTCAGTAGTGTGGCGCATGGGCTTAGTTGCTCTGCAGCATATGGGATCTTCCCAGACAGGGCTCGAACCCGTGTCCCCTGCATTGGCAGGTGGATTCTTAACCACTGTGCCACCAGGGAAGTCCCAAGAATAAGGATTAACATATACTTTAATCAGAATTCCCAGAGAGGAGAGAAAAAAATGAGGTGGAAGTGATATCTGAAGACAAAATGCCTGTGAATTTTATAGAACTGATGAATATTCCAATACATAGATTGAAAAAGTCCAACAACAAATCCCAATATGGAAAATATCTATAAGTATATATATACCAGTGATGCTGCAAAATGGTAAAGACAAAGAAAATATTGTCAAAGCAGTTAGAGAGAAGGGACAGAATACTTTCAAAGTAGCAGCAGTTTGACTGCTGTCTTCTAAAACAATAGCAATGGAAGCAAGAATACAATTACTAGCAAAAAATAGCTGCAAATTTAGAATTCTATACTCGCTGAAAATATATTTCAACGAACGAAGATGAAACAAATGTATTTTTTCAGATAAACCAAAATCAAGGTGGTTTGCCACCAGCAGATCCTCCTTGTAGGAAATAGTAAAAGAAGTATTTCAGACAGAAAGAAAATTATTTGAGAGGCAAGATGGAATGGAAAGGGGGGAAAAAAATCAATACACAGTTAAATAAAAGTGAACATTGATTATATAAAATGGCACCCAACAGCAGCAGAATACACATTCTTCTCAAGTGAGCATGGAACATTCTTTGGGGTAGACCATATGCTAGGCAATAAAATAAGCCATAATAAATTTAAAAGGATTATAATTGTACAAAGTATTTTCTCTAATTACTATGGGGTAGAATTAGAAATTAATAACATAAATAAATTGGGAAATTCATAAATAAATAGAAATGAAACAAAGCACTTCTAAATAACTGATGAGACAAGGAGAAATCACAAAATTAGAAAATATTTTGAGATGAATGAAGGCAAAACATGCTAAACCTTATGGGATGCAGTTAATGCACTGCATAGAGGGGAATTTATAAATGCCCACATTAAAATAAGAAAAATTATCTCAAATAAAAATCCTATCACACCCGTCAGAATGGCCATCATCAAAAAATCTACAAACAGGGCTTCCCTGGTGGCGCAGTTGTTCAGAGTCTGCCTGCCAATGCAGGGGACATGGGTTCGTGCCCTGGTCTGGGAAGATCCCACATGCCACGGAGCAACTGGGCCCGTGAGCCACAACTACTGAGCCTGTGCGTCTGGAGCCAGTGCTCCGCAACAAGAGAGGCTGCGACAGTGAGAGGCCCACGCACAGCGATGAACAGTGGCCCCCGCTCGCCACAACTAGAGAAAGTTCTCGCACAGAAACAAAGACCCAACACAGCCAAAAAATAAATAAATAAATAAATAAATAAATAAAAATTTATTAAAAAAAAATCTACAAACAATAAATGCTGGAGAGGGTGTGGAGAAAAGGGAACCCTCATACACTGTTGGTGGGAATGTAAATTGATACAGCCACTATGGAGAACAGTATGGAGGTTCCTTAAAAAACTAAAAATAGAACTACCATACGACCCAGCAATCCCACTACTGGGCATATACCCTGAGAAAACCATAATTCAAAAAGAGTCATGTACCACAGTGTTCATTGCAGCTCTATTTACAATAGCCAGGACATGGAAGCAACCTAAGTGTCCATCAACAGATGAATGGATAAAGAAGATGTGGCACATATATACAATGGAATATTACTTAGCCATAAAAAGAAACAAAATTGAGTTATTTGTAGTGAGGTGGATGGACCTAGAGTCTGTCATACAGAGTGAACTAAGTCAGAAAGAGAAAAACAAATACCATATGCTAACACATATATATGGAATCTTTAAAAAAAAAAAAAAAGGTCATGAAGAACCTAGGGGCAAGATGGGAATAAAGGCGCAGACCTACTAGAGAATGGACTTGAGGACACAGGGAGAGGGAAGGGTAAGCTGGGACGAAGTGAGAGAGTGGCATGGACATATACACACTACCAAATGTAAAATAGATAGCTAGTGGGAAGCAGTCGCATAGCACAGGGAGATCAGCTCGGTGCTTTGTGACCAGCTAGAAGGGTGGGAGGGAGGGAGATGCAAGAGGGAAGAGATATGGGGTTATATGTATATGTATAACTGATTCACTTTGTTATAAAGCAGAAACTAACCATTGTAAAGCAATTACACTCCAGTAAAATGTTTAAAAAAAAAAAAATCCTAACCTGTTGGAAAACACTGGAAAAGAAGAGCAAACTAAACCCAAAGCAAGCAGAAGAAGGAAATAATAAGAATTAAAGCAAAAATTAATGAAATAGAAAAGGAAAAACAATAAAGAAAATCAGTTAAACCAAGAGTTGGTTTTTGGAAAGGTCAACAAAATTGACAAACGTTTAGCTAAAATGACCAAGAAAAAAAAAGAAAGAATACTTGAATTACTCAAACAGGAATGAGAAGGCAGTTATTACTCCAACCTTATGGAAATACGAAGATTATAAAGGACTACTATAAGCAACTGTATGCCAGACTTCCCTGGCGGTCCAGTGGTTGGGACTCTGTGCTTCCCGTGCAGGGGACTCAGGTTCCATCCCTGGTTGGGGAACTAGGATTCCACATGCCGCACGGCATGGCCAAAAAAAACCCCCAAAAAACCAAAACAACTGTATGCCAAAAATTAGGTAACTCGTATGAAATGGAAAAATTCCTAAAAAGACACAAACTACTGAAATTGACTCAAGAAGAAATAGAAAATCTGAATAGATCTTTAACAAGTAAAGAGATTGAATTAGTAATTTAAAATTACCCACAAAGAAAAGTACACGTTCAGATGGCTTCACTGATGAATTCTACCAAATAGATAAAAAGAACTTGATATCAATTCTCTATAAACTCATCTGAAAAATAGAACAGGAGGGAACAACACCTCCCAGCTTTTTCTATGAGGCCACCATTGCCCTAATGCCAAAACCAGAAAAAAGACACCACAAGAAAAGAAAACTACAGGCCATTATCTCTTATGAATATAGACACAAAAGTCCTCAACAAAAATACTAGCAAACTAAATCCAGCAGCATAAAAAAAATATTATATACCATGACCAAGTGGGATCTATCCCAGGAATACAAGGTTGGTTTATATCCCAAAATCAATTAATATAATACAACTTATCAATAGAATAAAGAACAAAAACTACATGATCATCTCAATAGATGCAGAAAGGCACTTGACAAAATTCAGTACCCTTTCATGATAAAAAAACATTCAACAAACTAAGAAGGGAGGGGAATATCTTCAACCTGATAAAGAGCATCTACAAAAATCCCATAGCTAACATCACACTTGGTGGTGAAAGACTGAATACCTTCCCCTCAGGTCAAGGATGTCTGCTCTTGCCACTTCTATTCAACATTGTACTGGCAGTTCTCTCCAAGGCAATTAGGCAAGAAGATGAAACAAAAGGCATCCAGATTGGAAAGAAGTAAAACTATATTTGCAAATGACGTGATCTTGCATATAGAAAATCCTAAGAAATCCACTAAAAAAACTACTAGAACAGTTCAGCAAGGTTGCAGTAAAACATTTTTACTTAAGTGACAAAAATCTGTGGAGAAATTAAGTAGGTCATCTCTTCTCATTGTAAAACTTTTCCCTAGGATTCCATTTACACACATGGTTTCAAAGGCCATCTTGACATGGATGACTCACATTTTTCTCTTCAGTCCAGACCCTTTCCATTCACCCCATCCTCCTCTCCACCCCCACCCTCTCTCACCTGGACAAGGGAAATAGCACCCTACATGGTCTCTCCACATCCAGTCTTGCCCTGGTGCCATCCATTCTTCCTACTCTCAGGGTGAGCTTCTCAAAATGCAAACCTGATCAGTCTCTCTTTTTTGGATTAAAACAAAACTTGGCCCCATATCAATTTCCCCAGCATCATCTCAGACTACTACTACCTTGGACTCTGGGCTCCAGCCACTCTGTTTCTTAACACATGTCCCAATTTCTCTGCCACTCATAGTTTCTCTGTACATGTTATTCTCTATCCAGATCCTCTTTCTTCCCCCCTTTGCTTAGTTAATTCTTACTTATCTTTCAGATCCTTCTACGCCAAGTCAAAAATCTCCTAATATATGCCCTCATAATACCTCCGTCCTTTAATCTTATCACTTATCAAAATTGCAAGTTCATATTTCATTCATATAACTATTTGCTTAATGACTCTCTCCCCCATTGGATTTTAAGCTCCCTGATAGCAAGGACCTGTTTCTCCTCACCGTTCTATCCTCAACAGCAAGGACAGTACCTGGCATATGGTAGACACTCAAATTATCTGTTGAATTAATGAATCTTTTCCTGCAGTCTTTACCCAGACACAGTTAATTTGCATTCAGTTAATGTGAAGATTTTTCTGTTTCAAAAGTGTTTTAAAATTACAGTAGCAGGTCTCTTTTGTGTATAAGATACACATCTAATTAGTCCAATGTAAAAGTAAATGTTTTTCATTTGAGTTTGACTTATTTTTGAATAAGTCTATGGAATTTTTAATAACTCCAAATTCTGTCTCTTCAAATGTCTTAACACATCAGTTTAGCTGCACATTTCTTCTTCCTCCTTCCATCACTGTAGAACATAAATACCTAAATGTGAAAAGTGGTGGTAGTTAAGCATATATTTAGTAAAGAAAAGAATCCTTCCATAAATAGGTTCTAATTCTTCAGTGGCTCTATTATAAAAGTTGTAGCTCAGCAAATGGAGTTTCTTGAAAGCAAATTTACCTATAGTTCTCCATTGCGGAAGAAGGGAGAAGGAAAGAAGAAGGGAGAAACGGAGGCATTTCTGGCAAGTGTTAACAAGAAAATATGCCTGGTGCTGTTGTTACTTTCTCCTTATCCAATGATATTTCTGTCTTAAATTTTCTATGACCCACATCAAGCCAGATAGGCACAAAATATTGATCCATATCCATCTGGCATTCCACTTAAGCAGTTATAATGGGGTGAAACTCTAAAGCCTCATGGGTTGCAGAGATATTTCTGTAAAAGGAATTAAAATTGGTACAACAGTATACATTGTTCAAAGGTTAATACTAGCTCCAATTTATTCTACTTGCATTCTTTAAAATCAGCTTAATTTTCATGACTCAATGTCAGGCCAAAAAGTACTACAGTAAAGAATTAACGGGGACTTCCCTGGTGGTGCAGTGGTTAAGAATCTGCCTGCCAATGCAGGGGACACAGGTTCGAGCCCTGGTCCGGGAAGATCCCACATGCCACGGAGTAACTAAGCCCGTGAGCCACAACTACTGAGCCCGCGCTCTAGAGCCTGCGAGCCACAACGAGCCACAACTACTGAGCCTGAGTGCCACAACTACTGAAGCCCGCACGCCTAGAGCCCAGTGCTCCGCGATAAAGAGAAGCCACTGCAATGAGAAGCCTGTGCACCTCAACGATGAAGTAGCCCCCGCTAGCCTCAACTAGAGAAAGCCCTCGCGCAGCAACGAAGACCCAATGCAACAAAAAAATAAATAAATGAATAAAAATTAAAAAAAAAAAAGAATTAACAGTGGATTGGCTGCTAATAGGTATGGGATTTCTTTTTGGGTGATGAAAATTTTCAGAAATGAGAGAGTGGTGATGTTTGATGACTGTACTAAAAACACTTGGATCGTGCATTTTAAAATGGTGAATTTTACATGAATTTTATCTCAAAAATTAACAGTGATGACTAGGAGCCTTTAAAGTTAACAGTGTTTCCCCCTCTAACGCTCTCTCTGAGCATATGGAGAAATAAGACAGTCATCCTTAATTAGGAGCAAAGAGTTCTACAAGCTGGCACTTAGGACAAAGAGAACCCAAAATTCTAAGATAATATCTGGAGTTTTTTCCCTTGCTTTCTCCTTTCCCTAACCACCATGCTTCTTTTTGTCAAATGTTCTCTCTGCACCCAATATTGTTTGCTAAATAGCGATGACATTTTAAAATATACAAAGCATCCTAAATTAGCTGAGGGTTTTTCTCCTTCATCAATCTAATTTGTCCCAAGCTTGGATATACTAGTAACCCTTCATGGATGTGAGAACATGCTAGCTTCTTTTCTTTTAGATCCTTCTGCACCGAGTCAACGGGGTTTTGTTCCAAAATCAAAACACAACTGAATTAGCTTTTTGAAACTGAACTGATCTAAGGCTGTGGTCCTGCTAAGTTTAGGGAAGTATTGAAAGCTGAATTCAGGTTGAAAAAACAAACAAAAAGGTGGGTCAGTTCTCAGAACCCACAAAAATCTGGTCCTTACCTATTTCCTCTAGTTTTTCTAAAATGTTTTTTATTTTTATTATATTTTAAATGTATTTATTTCATTTATTTATATTTGGCTGTGTTGGGTCTTCGTTGCTGTGCGTGAGCTTTCTCTAGTTGCTGTGAGCGGGGGCTACCGGGCTACTCTTCGTTGTGGTGCGCAGGCTTCTCATTGCGGTGGCTTCTCTTTGTCACAGAGCACTGGGCTCTAGGCACACGGGCTTCAGTAGTTGTGGCACGTAGGCTCAGTAGTTGTGGCCTGCGGGCTCTAGAACGCAGGCTCAATAGCTGTGGTATACGGGCTTCGTTGCTCCGCGACATGTGGGATCTTCCTGGACTGGGGCTCAAACCCGTGTCCCCTGCATTGGCAGGCTGATTCTTAACCACTGCGCCACCAGGGAAGCCCTCTCTAGCTTCTTGTGGAAGGAGAGCCTCACCTTGAACTTTCCGCTCCAGCCACTCTATCATTTATCCCATTTCCCCTGCGACTCACAGGACCTTTGCACGTGCTATTTCCTCTCCCCAAGACCCTCTCCTCTCTCTTTTGCCTAGCTGATTTCCACTCATCTTTCAGATCTTCCCGGACCAAGCCAAAACGCCAAGGGAGTCTTCCAATCACTGGCCTTGCCATTCGGAGCACATTTAATAGACGTGGGAAATTATGTCTCTGCAGAGGAGGTTCCAGGGCACCCTAGACGTGATTTCATTTGAAAGACCTTTCAAGGAGATCTTGGAAAGCTAGAGGCGGGCCTGCAGGACCAAAGCACAGGCTTTCTCTTGTGCATTAAGGAGTGGTTCAGGGGCCCTGTGGGGGCGTTTGGGCGCGCGGGGACTCGGTGAGCTGCAAGAGGGAGGCGGGGTCGCAGGACAGCTGCGCTCCTTGTTTCCTCCCAGGCTGGTCGTGTTCCGGGCTCGTCTGACGGGACAACCCCGGCGAGCTTCACTTTCCCCACCGAGAACCCACGCGCCACCCCGGCCCGCGGCCTCGCGGGCACTTCCCGGACACTCACCCTCCGCCCGCACGGAGAGCCCCGGCAGGCCGAGCAGGAGCAGCGCCGCCGCCCAGAGCCGGGTGCGGGAGCCGGGTCCCTTGGCAGCCATGGTCCGGGCGTCCGTGGGCGGGTAGCTGGAGCGCGGGCTCTGGCTGCGCGGCAATCGGGGGTGTCCGCGCCACTGCGCCGCGCACGCCGCTCGGCTCCGCGTGCTGTGCTCTGTTCGCGCGTCTCAGGCTTCGCGCCCGGCGCGCAGACAGGGAGGAGTGCGGGGAGCCAGGGAGGCTTCGGATGCCAGATCCGCAGCGCTGGGGCCCCGAACTCCCAGGGGGTCCAGTACTCGGCGCCGGGGAGGCGGCTGTAGCCGGGCTCCGCCTTCGTGCTGGGCACCTGGGGGCCTCGGTGCCAAAAGAGGCTGCGCCGAACGAACGGCGAGCTCCCTGGGCGCCTCCGGAGCAGTGGGGAAGGGCGCGTGGAGGCGGGGAGAGCGGAGAGCCCGCTGCAGGGAACCCCCGCCTGCCTGGGGACCCTTTGCGAAAGGGTGACGCAGTCTGAGAGGCCAACCCACCCCACACACCCCCGCCCCGGGAGGACCGTGAAAAAACTGATGCCTAACTCTGTACTCTGCCTCTTGACTTTGCAGCTGGCGTCCTTCTGTAGAGGAAGAACATTTTTACGAAAAAGAAAGCTCTGACTTGCCAACCTCACTCTGAGGAGTGAAACGCACGGAATAGCGAGACAATCATTCACATGTGAGTGTAAATTAATTTACTTAACTATTCCTCTTGCAACAGCTAGCTGGTAACCTGAGGAGTGAGAATTCACATGTCTGGGCTGGAGGGGACCTTTGAAAGCCTGATTATTGCTGAGAATGAAGGGGAGGGGGCAGAAGGCACCTGCAGGAACTGCGCATTGATTCCTTCAGGAGCTGTGCCTACTATCGCTTTTAGAATAGTCAACTGGATATTACTACCGAATCCTAATGAAATTTTAAAGTTTGTCTTTATTCAGACCTGTCCTGCCCTGTCCTAATTTGGGGAGATAGCATGCTCTAAAGGTTTATTTGGTACAACTGCTTTAGAGAACTGTTTGGCTGTTTCATATAAAGTTAAAATACACCTCCTCGAAGACACAGAATTCCACTCCTGGGTGTATATCCAAAAGAAATGAAAACATATGTGCACAAAAAGATTTATACCCAAATTTCATAGCAGCTTTATTCACAATAATTAAAAACTGGAAGCAACCCAAATGTCATCAACCAACGAACAGAAAAACAAATGATGTCATGTTTATGCAGTAGAATACTCTTCATCAATAAGAGGAAGGAAATACTGATGCACTCAATAACGTGGATGAATCTCAAAAATATGATGAGTGAAAGAAGCTTTAGTAAAAGAGTTCATACTGTATGATTTCCTTTTTCTCTCTTTTTTTTGGCCACACCCTGACCAGGGATAGAACCCGCTCCCCCTGCAGTGGAAGCGCCAGGGAAGTCCCTGTATGATTCCATTTTTATATGAAGTTCACAAAGGGGCAGAACTAATCTGTGGTGAAAACAATACCATGGTTGCCTTTGAGGAGGTGGGAACACACTTCTGATGTAATGGGAACATTCTGTATCTTGATGACGATGGCAGTCACCCAAGTGTATACACTTCTCAAACCTCACTAAACTGTACACTTAAAATCTGTGCATTTTGTTGAATGCTATTTATACCTTAATAACAAATATTTCAAGAGTAATGAGTTCAGTTCTTGCCCTGAAGAATAAATAAGTTTAACAGAAAAGAGTTTAATGAAAGGACCACAGACAGAAATATAGGCAGGGTTGAGAGAACCAATAAGGGATGGTAAAGCCCTTGGGACTGTCAACAGCAGGAAGGGTTACCACCGTGAGGCCTGAAGGTATGAGGGGAGTTGGACGTGTTATCAAAATCCAGCAGGAGCATGGTCATGAAAGGGGCTGCCTGAAAGGAGAGGTTAACCACAGGTAGAGGAACACAATTGCTGCCAGTGGTCTGGTAGGGAGGGAGTGAGGAAGAAATACCCCAACCTCTCTCTCCTACCCTTTAGATTCCTCCTGATGCCTCCTGGTGGCTGAACCATTTGACAGCTGGACGGCAAAGGAGCACAGGTGCCACAGTCCTCAGAGGTCATTCTCCCAGGGCGCAGAGTCAGGCAGGGGTAGAGAGTGGATCTGGAGAGGCAGTTGGAAAACAACCAGCACAGTCCATTTATTCTCTTCTTTCATTGGGATGAACATAATTTGGAACAAAACAGGGGAAGCACAGAGTTCTATCAGTTTCTGTATGATCTGGGAATATGTCAATTCAAAGTCTCACTTGGAGCTAAACAGTAACATTAACCACCATCACTGGTTATTTTCACATAAGTGCTGTTTCACATAAAGAGAAACGGCGAAAAGTAAACCCTTATCATAAAATGTAGATACCACAGTCCTCGCTCCCGTAACTGGCCAAGAGGTATTGATAATCATTGCAATATTTCCCTTCCACCCTCAGAGCATCTTGGCCGACATGACTTTTTTTAACAGGTGGGAGGGATCCAAACCTTCATTCCTTCTGAGGACCTATCTTTCTTAGTTTGCCATGGTTTCTCATTGACTGTTGCTATTGGACAGATTCCTGGGATCTAGACATAGTCATCCATACCCGCATTTTGTAGAAGCAACCCACTTTCCCCTTGGTAATCAGGATCAATCACCAGCCAGTAGAGTGACCTTCTCTTCTGTTGGAGAGCAATATTAGCGTCCAGTTTACTGGCAGATGCCTGTGTGTTTACTGGTGGAAGTATGTCTCCCTTGCCCACCCAAGCCTTCCAATTCACCAATCTAAAGGTTGTAGGGATGCCATGCAAAACTTTGGTAGGTGGGTTATTATATGAAATAGAAGGAAAGTCATTCCCACTTCCACTCGTTGGTTCTTTTTTTTTTTCTTTTAAACTTTAATTTACTTATTTATTTATTTATTTTTGGCTATGTTGGGTCTTTGTTTCTGTGTGAGGGCTTTCTCTAGTTGTGGCAAGCGGGGGCTGCTCTTCATCACAGTGCGCGGGCCTCTCACTATCGCGGCCTCTCTTGTTGCAGAGCACAGGCTCCAGATGCGCAGGCTCAGTAATTGTGGCTCACGGGCCTAGTTGCTCCGCGGCATGTGGGATCTTCCCAGACCAGGGCTCGAACCCGTGTTCCCTGCATTAGCAGGCAGATTCTCAACCACTGTGCCACTAGGGAAGCCCCCACTCGTTGGTTCTTAGATGGTGTATTCTGTCTATAAGAGAAATGACACCATATATCGGCTGCTGGCTTAAGGCATATACTGTATCCTGGGCGAGTGCCCTAACCTCTCAGGGTATTGGCTCAGATAGTACCCTGTGACCTCACCTTTCTATCAAGCCATCTGCTTCTGGGTGATGGGGCATAGAGTAAAACTCATGGGCATGATGCCATTGCCATACTGCCTTTGCTGCAAAATCAGATTCTTGGTTATAGATGATGTAATGTGCGATTCCATGGCACTAGATGAGGCATTCTATGAGTCCACGATATCATGCTGGTAGAAGCAAGGCAGGCAAAGAAGGCAAAATCATATCTAGAATAAGGATCTATTCTAATGAGGACAAATAATTGTGACCCCTGTGAAAAAAAAGGGATCCCATATAAACAACTTTCCCCCCACATAACAGGAGGGGCCAGCTAGGGAATGATGTCTTGTGGGGACTCATGGTGGCCTCTGCTATTGGCACATTGGATGCTCAGCAGTGGTGGTAACCAGATCTACTCTGAGGAAGAAGAGAAGTTTGTGTTATTGCATTCCTGCATGGCCTCCATCTCTGCCACCATGACCCCTACGTACATGGTTCCATTACACAAGCGCAGATGCAGCTGGAGACAGAGGTACCTGACAGCCAGAGAATGGGTCCAGTCCTCCAAGGTGCCACCTGATTATTAGGGGTAACTTCTTCATTGAATTCCTCTTAGGGGGGTGGCATAGGCTACATACACATTGCCAGGCTGCTTATTCCAAGATGTCCAGACTGACTTTTTTTTTTTTGGCTGCGAGGAGGCATGTGGGATCTTAGTTCCCTGACCAGGGATCGAACCCGCACCCCCTGCAGTGGAAGCGCGGAGTCTTAACCACTGGACCGCCAGGGAAGTACCCCCATACTGACATCTTATGATCAGTTTTTCAGTGTTGAACTAGCTGTCTCTGACCAACTATTTTAGGCATTATCCATAAATTAGTAGAGATCCATGAATAAGGCCATCTCTCCTTTCATGTAAACCAAAGTTCCACACGTTGGGAAGATTTTCTTTTGCTCCTGGTTTTTTCATTGTGGTAAAATATACATAACATAAAACTTACCACTTTAACCATGTGTAAGTGTACGGTTCTGTGGCATTAAGTACATTCACATTGTTGTGCAACCTTCACTCCTGTCCATCTCCAGAACTTTTTCATCATCCCCAACGGAAACTTTGTACCCATTAAACACTAACTCCCATTCCTCCGTTCCCTCCCTCCAGCTCCTGGTAACTGCTGTTCAGCCTTCTGTCTCCATGAATTTGACTATTCTAGGTACCAGTGTTTCTCCTTTTATGTCACGACAGTTTTTTAGTTCTATACCAGAGTGGAGATGGCTAGTGCCATGCCATGGACACTCAAGTACAGAGCAGGCCCAAGTTTTTCCCTCCCGTGTTAAGTAGAGCTCCTCATGAGTCCATAGATGTGGGTTGAGGTACAGGTAGCAAAGCTGTAGAAGCAAGTGCCCTGGAATCTGAGCCACCTGCTCATGTAATTTACTTGTTCCTTCCAGGCCTACTCTTGTATACACCATTTCCATTTGACAGTGGAATTCCGCTGTCTAGTTCAAAATGCCCTATTCAGGTAAGGTCTCATACTCACATGGTCAAGCAGTCAGTCTCTACCAGGGCCCAATTGCGAGGTAGGAACTGCTTATCAAATGGAGAATAGATGATTATACTCTAAAACTCTAGGGGTCTATATCACCATTCTACTATGTGGTTTGCCCATGCTTCATAAGGCATCCCTACCTACATTTAAAGTATTGTGTCTTTTATGGCATGAGGCCAAAGTGGCAACACAGTTTGCTCTGCAGCCTGGATACTGCAGAGTTCCCTATTGCTATGGACTGCTTTCAAAACTGTAAGCCTTATGAGCTTCCACATAGTAAATGGTCTCTAAACCATTGTATCTTCTTTTTGCAAAATTTATTTTATTGAAGTATAGTTGATTTACAATGTTGTGTTAGTTTCTGGTGTATAGCAAAGGGATTCAGTTATACATATATATACATTCTTTTTCATATTCTTTTCCATTATGGTTTATCTCAGGATGTTGAATATAGTTCCTGGTGCTATACAATAGGACCTTGTTGTCTATCCATTCTATATATAATAGTTTCCATCTGCTAATCCCAGCCTCCACTCCATCCCTCCCCCACCCCAGCAGCCACAAGTCTTTTCTCTATGTCTGTGAGTCTGTTTCATAGATAAGTTCATTAGTGTCATATTTTAGATTCCACCTGTAAGTGATATCATATGATATTTGTCTTTCTCTTTCTGACTTACTTCACTTAGTATGATAATGTCTAGGCCATCCATGTTGCTGCAAATGGCATTATTTCATTCTTTTTTATGGCTGAATAGTATTCCATTGTATATATATACCACATGTTCTTTTTTTTTTTTGGGCCGCACCGTGCAGCATGCGAAACTTCCCCCATCAGGGATCATGCTCTCGCCCCCTGCAGTGGAAGCACAGAGTCTTAACCACTGGACCACCAGGGAAGTCCGTACCACATCTTCTTTATCCATTCTTCTGTCGATGGACATTTAGGTTGTTTCCATGTCTTGGCTATTGTGTATAGTGCTGCTATGAACATAGGGATGCATGTATCTTTTTTGAATTATAGTTTTCTCCAGGTGTATGCCCAGGAGTGGGATTGCTGGATCATATGACAACTCTATTTTTAGTTTTCTAAGGAACCTCCATGCTGTTTTCCATAGTGGCTGTACCAACTTACGTTCCCACCAACAGTATAGGAGGGTTCCCTTTTCTCCACACCCTCTCTAACATTTGTCATTTGTAGACTTTTTTAATGATGGCCATTCTGACTGGTGCGAGGTGGTACCTCATTTCTCTAATAATTAGCAGTGTTGAGCATCTTTTCATGTGCCTGTTGGCCATCTGTATATCTTCTTTGGAGAAATGTCTATTTAAATCTTCTGCCCATTTTTCGATTGGGTTTTTTGTTGTTGAGTTGATGAGCTGTTTGTTCATTTTGGAAATTAAGTCTGTTGCATCATTCGCAAATATTTTCTCCTAGGCGGTAGGTTGTCTTTTTGTTTTGTTTATGGTTTCCTTTGCTGTACAACCGTTGTATCTTCTTACCCTTGGTGGTAGTACGTGGCTATCAGTTTCTCTCTAGATAAAGTCCTGACATAAAACAGTGAAAATGTGCTACTATTCTTGCTGGCTGAAGGAATTAAAAATGAACCATTTACTGGGTTAATAACATAACAGGTGCCAAAGCCTGTATTTATGTATTCTAGTAATGACAATATACCTGGAAGAGCAGTTGCAACTGGCATCACCACCTGATTAATTTGAAGATAAGCTACTAATATTTTCCAGTAATTCCATAATATTTTCCAGCTTTTGCTCTGGGAAACAGGAAAGAAACTTTGAATGACCAAAAATCCTGGTTTACACCTCCTGTTTACACCTGTTGTC
This sequence comes from Balaenoptera musculus, assembly GCF_009873245.2. NCBI lineage: Eukaryota > Metazoa > Chordata > Mammalia > Artiodactyla > Balaenopteridae > Balaenoptera > Balaenoptera musculus. The sequence continues at coordinate 52,566,294 of NC_045795.1, forward strand.
CCAGGGTCCCATCCAATTTCATACCTGACCCAGATTTTTCATTTTCTAAAGAAGTGTTTTTAACACTAGAATTAACATAAGCCAGAATGGTGGTCCTCAATTTTGCACTCCTAGCTTCTGCATGTTTTCATCTAGTAGTGGGTGAGATGCATGTGCAATTCTCACTTGAAAACATGATTAAACATGAATGATAAGCAGTGACCCATCTCATTTTCCCTGATCGTTTTCTGATGCCACGTAACCAACTTCTCCCTTTCAAGGACAGTATGCAGAATGATCAGTGACATAAATCAAGTGTGCTCATACACAAGGAGCTAGGGACAGCTCACTCCTTATGGTCTCTGGTCTTGGTGGGAAAAGTATTCAAAGCCCTGCCAGCCACTCAGTTTACTAGGCAGTTTTTCAGTGGCCTGTAAGATCCATGAGGCCACCAGTCAGCAGGTCAGGGAGAAAAGTGAGCACTTAGTAGGTAGTTTGAGTGCTTTTGCTACATTATATGTCCGGGTATGAGAAAGAAACTATAAGTAACCTCTCGAACACCTTGTGACTATACAGTGTAGGTCACTGTGTTGTGATTAAATTTATGGGTTCTTTCCTTTCTCCGAAGAATAAGTTTCCAGAGGGCAGGGGCAGTGTCTCACCATCTCTGTATCCCAGCGTCTACCACAGCCCCTATCCCAGTGCCTGGCACATAATAAGTCCTCAGTGAATGTCTGATAAATGAATGAGTGCATACTTTCCATGGTATTGTGGGCACTCTGTTTCCCTCAGCCCACCTACCTGAATGCTTACTCATCTTTCTTGACTCAATACTAGCATCATCTCCCTCTGAGAAGTCTTTTTTGTGACTAGTCCAGTCTCTCCACTGACGATTCTCTCCTTTGTACTCCCCACGTACCCTGAGGAGTTGCCTTGGTAATCATGGCTCTTTAATGGAACGATTGTTCTACAGATCTGTCTTTCCCACTTGTCTGAATGTCCTTGAGGACAAAGACCATGTATTTTCTGTGTTTTTATCTCTGGTGCCTTGAGAAGTGCCTGGTTCATGGTAGGTTCCCAACCTCTGTTTGATGAGTTCATCATACACCAGACCTGTGGGGTTAACTCATCCAAGGACCCCAAGTAGAGAGAATGTCAAGGGCCATGGAGATGGTCTCAGTAAAATAAGGAACTTGCCAAGGGATTGCATGGATCTCTTCTTAACATCTTTTTAGGGCAACCATGTCCATTTATGTTCTATCTTTGGTAGCTAGTACAGTGCCTAGCATATAGGGGGCATTTAATTAAGCTTCGATGAGCAGAAGGATGAATAAATGCGCCTCAAAAGCAATATATGCCAGCCAATGTAGATTTCACACTTGATGGATCCAAAGCAGTCTCACAAATCATTTGCCTCCAGTCCGAAGCCACATAACCGAAAAATCACTGCATAATGTAGCATTTACACGCAGGCTGCCTTCAGGGCTACGGAAGTTGTGGGCTGGGTCCTGAGTAAACACAGCCTACACTGAAAAGCCACTGTGGGCTCTGGGAGTTCTTTCAAGTTCCTCTGGGTTCTGAACTTGATTTGCAGCTGGAGCCAAGTCTCTACCAAGTACCCCCCTCTTTTCGGCAATTGAATTATTAACTAAAAGAAAACCATCCAGCGTGTAGCAGTTAGCAGTGGGCTGCCAATGGTAGGGAAATTTTATTTTGTTTACTCAGAGTCTTTGCACCTAATCTATTGAAGAGTAGGAATGAGACCTCAGAAAGCAGTTCAGAAGACCTGGTTCTGAAGGAAGACAGGCTTTGGATTTGGTAGGGAGGCAGTTCAGGGCAGCCAAGGAGTGGCGCTGCAGTGCTACCCCTCAGGACAAGACTGATTTCCAGGTGGGTGTTATGCACAGCTTCCTTCTGTGCTGGCTTTTCAGGGACCCTGGGAGGGCCCCAGGGCTCCAGTCTCCCAGATATCTCCTGCAATCCCTGATTTGAATTCTGCATCATTCACTGAAGTCTTTGGTCCTTGTTGAGATGCAAATGCCACAGAGAGGGACAACTCTGGAAAGGAGTCTGAGTTTAAGTCTTACTTTTGCAACTAATAACCCTATGAATACATCACTTTACATCTCTGGGCCTCGGTTTCTTTACCTATAAAATACAGATGAAAGTGCTACCTAACATACCAGGTTTTTGAGATTGGAATTACTTTGTTTTCTTTTTGTTCTTGTTTTTTTTGGCCACACCTCGCAGCTTTTGGGATAAGTATACTGCAGTCTTCTATCATGTCTAACCTTAAGATCCTCACTTCTTTAGACCTCACAGAGTAACCACTGAACTCCGTCCTTTGCTTTGGGAAAGCAGGGCAAACTGACCATCTCTGCTGAATTCCCTGTGGAACTCTCAGCCCTTAAACAAGATGACTGCTATTCCGGGGACTATTCATCCTAGATCTTGCTCAGGTAGCCCATGTATTAATAGTAGACAGTCCTGTTGTGCCCATTGGTATACCTGTACTTGTCAGGCAATGTACCCAAAACTTCATTTCCAGAAGAGTGGTCATCATGTACATGGGACATGGTGAGAAGGCAGAAAAACCCAACGCAATGATGTGACATGTTAAATATTCCTCATCTTAGCCCATATGTTGATTTTGCTTTTTACTGAAGTATAGCAAAGACACAGACATTTAAAAATTTACTTTGAGGAGTAGTATGATAGAAGGGCCCGAGATGCTTGGCTTCTTCTCTTAGTCTGTCATCAGCCTATTGGACTAATCATTCCTTTGCCCTCCATTTCTCATTCTGTAAAGCCCAGCAATGAAGAGATGGCTTCTAAGGAGACTTCCATCATTCTCTTTGGCTCCAGTGGCCCCTTTCCTCATGCATGGCTGTTTTCTGTGTTTAGAATGCCTTCTGTTGGCCAAGCTGGAGTCTCTACCTCACACTCCAAATTTGCCAGAGCATGGGACCAAATGCGGGCCCTGCTGGAAAGAGGCTTGGATGGGGTTGTCTTGGTCCTGCCACACAAGGCTCTCTGGAAAGGGCAAGAGACTCCAGCAGGAAGAGGAAAGAGGTTTATGTAAGCTGCCCAAGGGCTGTGAAAAGAGCTATAAAGGGTCCCAAAATAGAAATGCATCCACAAGGGACACGGGAGCTCAAACAGGTGGAGGGGAGAAGACTTAATGCCAAGCAAATTTGTGCATTTTGATTGCTAAGTGTCTAGTGCCAATTTCTGAAACAAAACTGTGTTCGCAAATTTAAGTGGTAGTGGGACCATTACCTTGAAGTGGGAAGAGAATCCATGGACCCACTAGGAATCTGGGGACAGGGATAATTATCCCCATGAAATAATGTTCAAAGGAACAGTGGAAGGTAAAAACAAACTTGTGCTTTGATCACAATCCATGTATCACCTTTGTTCAACATGCCAACTCATATGCTTTAAATATATATTTTTTATTCATTTGGAGCCTCAGTTTACTGTCTGAAGATATATATCAAGCTGTGTGCAAATATTTTCTCTTTTTAATATTATGTACTGGAAGCTAAAACCACTCACTGCACAGTTAGCAAATCAACAGCAGTTAGGTTAAGTCATCTACAAATAACAGTAGGAATGTACACAGGACAATTTTCCAGGCACTTAACTAGAATTGACTTGGACCCAGATAGGTAGTGGGGAAAAGGGGAGAGTTATATTTTGTCTTTCTCCTCCATTCCCTGCAGTGGGTAGCAGGGTGGTGAACAGAAAAACAAGTGGGTTCTGCCACTTGGTAGTACTGTGAATGTGGGCAAATTGCTTAGCTCTCATTCATTCAACAAACAAGTGATGGGGAAACAAGAAGTGGAGAAGCAGTCTCAAGGAAAATTCAAGTTGGAGGAGGTTGACAGCTGAAATCTAGGGATGATGCTGGGTTGTGATCAAGAGAGGGCAGCCAGAGCACATGGGAGATACGATATAGGCATATAGCCGCTGAGGGACCCACCAGACAAGTGAATTAATGCCAGAAGGGCATCCCTGCTCTGGGAAGACTTGCATTATCTGCATCTTGTGTTGCTAGGCATGCCATCTGCTGTCTTAGTGCGTGTTTACTTTTTATGTCATCCATAAAAAAGGTGGTCAAGCTTGCTTTAATTTATTTTTAAAAAGTAGGAATAGCCTTGGGAGAATAATTAGAATCCCACTGTTTTTTGTCAGCATATTTTCCTGTCTACTGACTTTTAAGAGGGCCCTGCCAAATAGTCTGTGTAAGAGTAAATGAACAAATAAAAGGATTGCTCTGTAGCTATTTGGACTTGGTTTTTAAGGAACTTTATCTTCCTTCCGATGAAAAAATCTTAACTTCAGCTTCTCCAGATTCAACAAAAATGCACAATGTGTGCCTGCAGAAGCAAAAAAGGGAAAAAGATGGAAAGAATGACTCAGTATTCAGGGGAAAAGGTTCTGTTATGTGAATAGAGGGCATTGTATGGATTGATTAGGTGGTGATATTGACCAAATTATTAGGGAAAAAAATGGAGGAGTAGTAGGATCTTTTGAAATACTGCAGAGGAAAAGCTACTATCCACACAGTATGTTAAAAATAATCCCTAAATGCCAAAAAAGTTCTCTGGCAAAATGATACTCGCTTATCCAGAGGTCTTCTGTTCTTACTCCAAAATGTCCTTTTCATCAGTATAACTCTAATAATTCTTGAAATTTAAAATTACACGAGTCAAAATAAGTTCGTTCACTTATGAAAAATCAAAACATTATATAAAAGCCAAAGTATCCTTTGACGGCCAACTCTGTGAAAGACAAACCCTCGCCCTACCAGAGATACCCACTGTTATGAGTTCAGTGGATACTATTCAGAAAAGAATGAGGCAGATCTATATGTACTATTAATATAGAAGTCTCAACGTACTGTTGAGAAAACAAAGTTACTGAGTATACATTATACTATTCTTGTAAACAATTAAAATACACTCGAGACAATACTATATTGTATCTATATATCTACAACGTATCTACGTAGTTCTCTCTATTTATGTCTATACTATCTATATCTAAATCTAAATCTAAATCTCTACATCTAGTGAGTAGAAAAGGTTTAAAGGAATTTTCTCTTCTGGTCATGGTGAAATAGATTAGTTTCTTCTTGAGGATAAGGGACATTTAAAAACCTGTGCAAAATTTGATAACATGTACTTAAAGGCATTAAGCACCCAATAAGATAGTGAATAATTGTTAGACTCTGATCTATGGAAGGGCAGGTGCTCAGAGATATCCGAGAGATTAAGACCTTTTCCCCCCTGGGGGATTATTTACTCATTTTAGAGGGGCTTCTGAGAGGATGAGAAACTGAATTGTTGTTTTCATAGCCTTGTCAGGCTAAGGAAACTGGAAAATGACACACTGCAACTATGAAGGGGTGTTTCTTTGCTTTGTGTTGGGACCTTAATGCTTCACATTAGTGATAAGGTTATACAAAAAAAAGGCTGGTTCTTGCAGAAATTGCAACTCAGCTTTGAATAATCTCAGTCATGAATTTGGTTTAAAGTGAACTCATGTCACTTGGGCGTGCATGTGCCTACCAGAAATAAATATATGTTCTCTGGAGGAAGAATAATACTTCATTCTGGGGAACAAGTTACTCTACAAACAATTTTGCAAGTAGATATCTGATCTACAATTAAAACAGGCACATGAGAAACAAAAAGGAAAAAAAAACAATGAAAACCAGCAGAAACAACAGATGATAAGAGACCCCCAGAGAAACCAGATATTGGAGCTATCAGATTCAGACTTTAAAAAACCTATTCATTATATTCAGGGAGATAAAAGACAAGTCTGAGAAATATGGCAGCGTACTAGAAACTATAAAAATATTAAAATGTAAAGTCTCCAACTAAAAATTATAATTGAAAAAAAAAATATTTTTAACAGAAGAGTAAACATTGCTGAACAAAGATTTAGTGAACTGGAAGATATGTTGGAAGAAAATATCTAGAATGAAGCATAAAGAGACAAAAGGAAGAAAATACAAGATAAAAAAGAAAATAATAGATATAGAGAATTCTGTGTGAAGATCAATCATATGATACCTTAAGTGAGAGATGGAAAGGAGAGGAAGAATGGGGCAGAAAAATATTTTAAGAGATTATGGGGGACTTGCCTGGTGGTGCAGTGGTTAAGACTCCGAGCTCCCAATACAGGGGGCCCAGGTTCGATCCCTGGTCAGGGAACTAGATCCCACATGCATGCCACAACTAAGGAGCCTGCCACAACTAAGGAGCACATATGCTGCAGCTAAGGAGCCTGTGAGCTGCAACTAAGGAGCCCGCCTGCTGCAACTAAGACCTGGCACAACCACATAAAAAAAAAATAAGAGAGAGATTATGGCTGAGAGTTTTTCTCAGTTGATAAGCTATCAAGGGGAGTTCCCTGGCAGTCCAGTGGTTAAGACTCTGTGCTTCCACTGCAGGGGGCACGGGTTCAAACCCTGGTCAGGGAACTAAGATCCCACATGCTGTGTGGCATGGCCAAGAAATTAAAAAAAAAAAGATATCAAGCCACAGATCCTAGAGGACAAACAAAGCCATGCAGGATAAACACAAAGAAAGCTATACCCTAACCCTAACTCCTAATGTGATGGTGTTAGTGGGATTAGTGCCCTTATAAAAGGGACCTCAGAGGGCTTTCTCACCCTCTACCCACCATGTGAGGAGGATACAGTGAGAAGACAGCAGTCTGCAACCTGGAAGACAGCTCTCACTAGAACATGACTGTGCTGGCACCCTGATCTCAGATTTCTAGCCTCCACAACTAGAATAAGTAGAAATAAATTGTGAGAAATAAATTTTTGTTGTTTATAAGCCAGTCTATAGTACTTTGTTGTACTGCACTCAAACTGATGAAGAAGACAGCGGTGAGGAGGAACTATCAGCTAAAATTAGACTTTGAGGACTACTTTCTTTTCTGTCTTATTATTATTATTATTTTTATTTTGCCTGCACTGAGTGTTGCCAGGGAAGTCAAAAGACTTTGAGGACTTCTGATGCTGACCAAGATGGAGTATGCCTCCTACAGTCTACCTGTGTTTTATTGCAATAAAATACTGTGGACAGGGACTTCCCCAGTGGTCCAGTGGTAAAGAATCTGCCTTCCAATGCAGGGGATGCAGGTTCGATCCCTGGTCAGGCAACTAAGATCCCACATGCTGCGGGGCAACTAAGCCCATGCGCCTCAACGCCAGAGCCCGGGTGTGGCAAAAACTACAGAGCCCATGTGCTCTGGAACCCACATGCCACAACTACAGAGCCCACGCGCCCTGGAGCCCGTGCGCCACAACGAGAGAGAGAAAACCCCCATGCCACAACTAGAGAGAAGCCCTCGCGCTGCAGCAAAGATCCTGTGTGCTGCAACTAAGACCCAACGCAGCCAAATAAATAAATAAATAAGAACTAAAAAAAGAAATATTGTGGACAGAATAGAAAAAGCAAGTATCAGAGAACTCTGAGAAAGCACTGGACAAAATTCAATACACAGTTAGTAAAACAAGACAAAACAAAAACCCCAAAAACCTCCCAGCAAATTAGGAATAGAAGGAAAGTTCGTTAACTAAATAAAGCTATAAAAACTCTACAGCTAACATCATGCTTAACGATGAGGTACTGAACACTTTTCCCTGTAACTCAGAAATCCCAGTCCTGATTATCTATCCAGGTGAGTTGAAAACTAATGTTCACACAACAATCTGTATGTGAATGCTTTTAGCAGCTTTATTTGGAATTGTCAAAGACTGGAAACAACCCAGATGTCCTCCAACAGGTGAATGGATAAACAAAACTGGGGTATGTCCATACAATGGAATACTACTCAGCAGTAAAAGGAATGGATTATTGATTCACATAATGACATGGATGAATCTTAAATGTACTCTGCTAAGTGAAAAATCCAAAAGGCTATATATATACTGTATGATTCCATTTATATGACATTCTTAAAAAGGCAAGACTATAGGGATGGAAAATAGATCAGTAGTTGCTAAGGGGTGGATGTGGGAGAAGACGTTGACTATAAAAGGGTATAACGAGGGAATTTGGGGGATGATGGAACTGTTTTATATGGTTCTGTGGTAGATATACAATTTTATGTATTTGCCAAAAGCCATAGAACTATAAATCAAGAGGAGAAAATTTTACTGTGGGCAATTTTTTAAGTCAACCACCAACATGGAATTCAGAGTATGACAAATGAATCTAATTCTATATAACATATGTATTATATTCGACATAACCACACTGAATCGGGTGGGTAAAAAAAGTTGCTTACCTACGTAACTTTGGAAAACAGTGTTTTGAATGAATACTGAAATACTCAAAGACAAAAAAACTGTAGGAAGGGCTTCCCTGGTGGCGCAGTGGTTGAGAATCTGCCTGCCAATGCAGGGGACACGGGTTCGAGCCCTGGTCTGGGAAGATCCCACATGCCACGGAGCGGCTGGGCCCGTGAGCCACGACTACTGAGCCTGCGCATCTGGAGCCTGTGCTCCGCAACAAGAGGGGCCGCAACAGTGAGAGGCCCGCGCACCGCGATGAAGAGTGGCCCCCACTTGCCACAACTAGGGGAAGCCCTCGCACAGAAACGAAGACCCAACACAGCCAAAAATAAAAATAAATAAATAATTAAAAAAAAAAAAAAAACTGTAGGAAAAAATATACTCTAGTTGGTAAATTTGTTTCTTACAGGGATGTGTATTCGTAATCCTGAAACTATTTTACATGTATACTAGAGTTGAAAAAATAAATACATGTCTTGTAGATAATGATAACCAAGTTTCTCACTGCTGGAGAAAGAATTTACAGTATGCCAAGGAGGAATGTCTGTGGTGCTAGACTGAAATCCAAAGCATCGATATAAACTCACCATTTCTTTTTATACATATACAGAGAGGTAACACAGAGTACATGGGTTAGCACACACACAGACATACCTCTTTTTCACTTCACTTCATTGTGAAGATGTTCACAAATACTGCATTTTTTACCAACTGAAGTTTTGTGGCAGCCCTGCATTGAGCTAGTTGCTCACTTCATGTTTCTGTGTTACATTTTGGTAATTCTCGAAATATCTCAAACCCTCCAACAAAAAGATTATGACTCACTGAAGGCTCAAATTATGGTTAGCATTTGTTAATAATAAAGTACTTTTAAACTAAGGTATGTACATTGTTTCTTTAGACATACTGCTATTGCACACTTAGACTACAGTATAGCATAAAAATAACTTTTATATGCATTGGGAAACCAAAAAATTCTTGTGCCTCACTTCATTTCAATATTCACTTCATTTGTTACACTTGATTAACCAGTGTATTATTATTAACTAAAGTCCATAGCTTACATTAGGGTTCACTCTTTGTGTTGTATAGTTCTATGGGTTTGACAAATATATGTCATGTATCCACCATTACAGTATCATACAGAATAGTTACTGTTTTAATAATTCACTGTGCTCCCCCCTCTCTCTCCCTTCACCTCTTGAGTCCCTGGCAAGCACTGATCTTTTTACTGTCTCTACCTTTTGCAAAATATCATATACCTGGAGTAATATAGCATGTAACTTTTTCAGATTGGCTTCTTTTACTTAAAATAGACATTTAAGGCTTCTCCATGTCTTTTCATGGTTTTTAACTCATTTATTTTTATGCTAACAATATTCCATTGAATGGATGTACCACAGCTTGTCCGTTGACCTACTGAAGTACATCTTGTTTGCTTCCAAATTTTGGCAATTATGAATAAAGCTGCTATAAACTTTGTATGCAGGTTTTTCTGTGGACATAAGTTCTTGACTCATTTGAGTAAATTTGAGTAAATACCAAGGAGCACAAAATGCTGGGTCATATGGTAAGAGTGTGTTTAGTTTTAGAAAAAACTACTAACCAGTCTTCCAAAGTGGCTTTACTATTTTGCATTCCCACCAGCAAAAAAATAACAGTTCCTCTTGCTTTACAACTTCACCAGTGTTCGGTACTGTCAGTGTTTCGGATTTTAGCCATTCTAATAGGTATGTAATGTTATTTCATTGTTATTTTAATTAATTAATTAATTAATTATATTTATTTTTGGCTGTGTTAGGTCTTCATTGCTGCATATGGGCTTTCTCTAGTTGCAGCGAGTGGGGGCTACTCTTCTTGTGATGCACGGGCTTCTCATTGCGACAGCTTCTCTTGTTGCAGAGCACAGGCTCTAGGCACACGGGCTTCAGTAGTTGTGGCACACAGGCTCAGTAGTTGTGGCTCGTGGACTCTAGAGTGCAGGCTCAGTAGTTGTGGCACACGGGCTTAGCTGCTCCGTGGCATGTGGGATCTTCCCGGACCAGGGATCACAGCCGTGTCCCCTGAATTGGCAGGCGGACTCTTCACTGCGCCACCAGGGAAGTCCCTATTTCATTGTTATTTTAATTTGCAATTTCTGTATGATATATGATGTTGAGCAGCTTTTCTTTCTTTTTTTTAAAAAAATATCTAATTCCAGAGATGTTTGCCATACTTTAACTTGGTCTATAGAAGCAAATAAGGCACAGAAAACTTGAGTAGCTTATTTTTTAAATTTCATCATGATAGAAGGGTAGTAGCCCCTATATCCAAGTATGGATTCATAATTCCATTTCTAGATTTCTGAAATACCAAAAGCTCTGAAAACCAAATGTTATTTTTCTTTTCTTTTGTTTTTTAAATGTTTAGCATGAAAACTAAGTTGGCAGCAAAACTTGACCCAAACAGACAGGGTAATTTTACTCCTCATTTATCACACTTACTGTGACTATTCATTCATATATTTCACTACAGAAATATTAATTTGTTTAATTACAGGGGGCTGCCCCAGACCCCACTCAGAATGTATATATATATACAGTATACTTTCAACAAACAAAAAATAAACATAGACACACTTTCTGTATTCCGAAAAGTATTAGTTTAGTTATAGTTAACAAACTTCACATATGAAAATTCATATTTAAAAAAACATAAATTAAGAGGTGATTTAAGGAACCTCCATACAGTTCTCCATAGTGTCTGTACCAGTTTACATTCCCACCAAAAGTGTAGGGGGGTTTCCTTTTCTCCACACCCTCTCAAGCATTTATTGTTTGTATGTAGATTTTTTGATGATGGCCATTCTGACTAGTGTGAGGTGATACCTCATCGTAGTTTTGATTTGCATTTCTCTAATAGTTAGTGATGTTGAGCTTCTATTCATGTGCTTTTTAACCATATGTATGTCTTTGGAGAAATGTGTATTTAGATTCTCCACCCATTTTTTGATTGGGTTGTTTGTTTGTTTGTTTGTTTTGATATTGAGCTGAATGAGTTGATGTATATTTTGGAGATTAATCCCTTATTGGTTGCTCCGTTTGCAAATATTTTCTCCCATTCTAAGAGTTGTCTTTTTGTTTTGTTTATGGTTTCCTTTGCTGTGTAAAAGCTTTTAAGTTTAATTAGGTCCCATTTGTTTATTTTTGTTTTAATTTTCATTACTTTAGGAAATGGATCGAAAAAGATCTTGCTGAGATTTATGTCAGCGAGTGTTCAGCCTATGTTTTCCTCTAAGAGTTTTATAGTATCTGGCCTTACATTTAGGTCTTTAATCCATTTTGAGTTTATTTTTATGTAAGTATTAGGGAGCGTTCTAATTTCATTCTTTTACATGTAGCTGTCCAGTTTTCCCAGAACCACTTATTGAAGAGACTGTCTTTTCTCCATTGTATATTATTGCCTCCTTTGTCATAGATTGGGTGACCATAGGTGCGTGGGTTTATCTCTGGGCTTTCTATCCTGTTACATTGATCTATATTTCTGTTTTTGTGCCAGTAACATACCGTTTTGATTATTGTAGCTTTGTAATATAGTCTGAAGTCAGGGAGCCTGATTCCTCTAGTTCTGCATTTTTTTTCTCAAGATTGCTTTGGCTGTTCAGGGTCTTTTGTGTTTCCATACAAATTGTGAAGTTTTTTGTTCTAATTCTGTGAAAAATGCCATTGGTAATTTGATAGGGATTGCATTGAATCTGTAGATTGCTTTGGGTAGTATAGTCATTTTCACAATATTGATTCTTCCAATCCAAGAACATGGTATATCTCTCTATCTGTTTGTGTTATCTTTTGTTTCTTTCATCGGAATCTTATAGTTTTCTGAGTACAGGTCTTTTGCCTCCTTAGGTAGTTTATTCTTTTTGATGATGAGATGGTAAATGGGATTGTTTTCTTGATTTCTCTTTCTGATCTTTCATTGTTAGTGTATAGGAATGCAAGAGATTTCTGTGTATTAATTTTGTATCTTGCAACTTTACCAAATTCATTGATGAGCTCTAGTAGTCGTAGGGTTAGCATATGATCCAGCAATCCCACTCCTGGGCATATATCCGGAGAAAGCCATAATTCAAAAAGATATAATTATTTGATATAATACAAAAAGGCACATGCACCCCAATGTTCATTGCAGCACTGTTTACAATAGCCAGGACATGGAAGCAACCTAAATGTCCATCAACAGAGGAATGGATAAAGGAGATGTGGTACAGTTATACAAGGGACTATTACTCAGCCATAGAAAAGAATGAAATAATGCCATTTGCAGCAACCTGGATGGACCTAGAGATTGTCATACTGAGAGAAGTAAGTCAGACAGAGAAAGACAAATATCATATGATATCACTTATATGTGGAATCTAAAAAAAAAAAAAAAAAAAGGTACAGATGACCTTATCTACAAAACAGAAATAAAGATGTAGAAAATAAACTTATGGTTACCAGGGGGTAAGGGGAGGGGGAGGGATAAATTGGAAGATTGGGATTGACATATACACACTATTGTATCTAAAATAGGTAACTAATAAGGACCCACTGTATAGCACAGGGACTCTACTAAATACTCTGTAATGGGCTATGTAGGAAAAGAATCTTAAAAAAGGGTGGATATATGCATATGTATAACAGATTCACTTTGCTGTACACCTGAAACTAACACAACATTGTACATCAACTATACTACAATAAAAATTAAAAAAAAAAAGAGATGATTACTTACTGTTCAACATGTAAGCATTTACCTAATCCCTCTGTTTTCAGAAAGGGGTCCTACCTGTTTTATCTTACCTCCTACTCCTCCCCAACCTGTTTTACCTTCTCCAGGTAATAAACCTCCAGGCTTCTCTAAGGGGTGGGCAGCTACCTGACTGTGTGGAGATTGTTCTTTTCTTTTTTATTGAAGTATAATTTACTTACCATATTATGCTCTCAGGTATACAACATAGTGATTCAGTATTTTTTGTATATTACAAAGCAATCACCATGATAAGTCTAGTTACTGTTGCAATACAAAGTTATTACAATGTTACTATATTCCCCAAGCTGTACATTATATTCCTGTGATTTATTTATTTTACAACTTGAAGTTTGTACCTCTTAATCTCCCTCACCTATTTCACTCATCCCCCCGCACCACTCCCCTCTGGCAATCACTAGTTTGTTCTCTGTATCTGTGACTCTGCTTCTGTTTGGTTATGGTAATCTGTTTTGTTTTTTAGATTCCTCATATAAGTGATATCATACAGTATTTGTCTTTTTCTGTCTGACTTATTGTTTCACTTAGCATAATACTCTGCAGGTCTATCCATGTTGTCCCAAATGTCAAGATTTCATTCTTTTTTTTTTAATAGCTGAGTTTTATTCTATTCTCTCTATATACTACATGTTCTTTATCCATTCATCTGTTGATGGCCACTTAGATTGCTTCCATATCTTGGCTATTGTAAATAATGTTTCAGTGAACATAAGAGTGCATATATCTTTTCAAATTAGTGTTTTTGTTTCCTTCAGAAGAATACCCAGAAGTAGGATTGCTGGATCATATGGTAGTTCTATTTTTAATTTTTTGAGGAACCTCCATACTGTTTTCCAGTGTCTGTACCAATTTACATTCCCATTAACAGCACAAGGGTTCCCTTTTCTCCACATCCTTGCCAGCACTTGTTATTTGTTGTCTTTTTGATAATAGCCATTCTGACAGGTGTGAGGTGATATCTCATTGTGGTTATGATTTATATTTTCCTGATGAGTATTGATGTTGAGCATCTTTTCCTGTGCGTGTTGGCTGTCTGTAATGTGTTCTTTAGAAAAATGTCTATTCAGGTGCTCTGCCCGTTTTTGTTTGTTTGTTTGTTTTTGTTTTAATTGGGTTGTTTGTTTTGTTGATGTTGAGTCGTATAAGTTCTTTGCATATTTTGGATATTAACCCCTTATCAGATACATGCTTTGGAAACTCTTCTGCCATTCAATAGGTGGTCTTTTCATTTTGTTGATAGTCTCCTTTGCTGTGTGCTGTTCAGTTTAATGTAGTCCCATTTGTTTATTTTTACCTTTGTTTCCTTTGCCTAGGGAGACATATCCAAAAAACCATTACTAAGACCAATGACTAAGAGCTTACAGCCTATGTTTTCCTCTAGGAGTTTTATGGTTTCAGGTCTTATATTTAAGTTCTTTTTAACATTTTTTTAAAATTAATTAATTAATTATTTTTGCCACACTGCGTGGCTTGTGTGATTTTAGTTTCCCGACCAGGGACTGAACCCGGGCCCTTGGCAGTGAGAGCATGGAGTCCTAACCACTGGACAGCTAGGGAATTCCCTTAAGTCTTTAATCCATTTTGAGTTTTTTTTTTGTATGGTGTGAGAGAGTAGGCCAGTTTGATTCTTTTGTATGTATCTGTCCAGTTTCCCCAACACCATTTATTGAAGAGGTTCTCATTTTCTCATTGTATATTCTTGACTCCTTTGTTGTAGGGCAAGTTATTAATTTCCCATATAAGTGTGGATTCATTTCTGGGCTCTCTGTTGTGTTCCATTGATCTATGTGTCTGTATTTGTTCTGGTACCATACTGTTTTGATCACTGTAGCTTTGTAGTGTAGTTTGAAATGAGGGAGCGTGATTCCTACAGCTTTGTTCTTCTTTCTCAAGATTGTTTTGGCTATTTGGAGTCCAGGGGACCCCGGCTGTGTTGCCGGCCTGCTGGTGGGTGGGTAAGCCCCTGGAGATAATAGGGTCCCCAATCTTACCTGTTACGTAAGTAAGCAAGTTTTGCAGCCCATTCTGTGTCACTGAAATGGGCTGCCAATCTTTTGGACACCAGGACCTGGTTTCGTGGAAGACAATTTTTCCACGGACCAGGGATGGGTGGTGGTTTCGGGATGATTTGAGCGCATTACATTTATTGTGCACTTTATTTCTATTATTATTACATTGTAATATATAATGAAATAATTATACAACTCACCATAATGCAGAATCAGTGGGAGCCCTGAGCTTGTTTTCCTGCAACTAGATGGTCCCATCTGGGGGTGATGGGAGACAGTTACTCCCAAAGTGTGTTGCTTATGTCCAGTCTACTCTGTAATCCGTTTTGGTTGCTGTCACTGCAGAAAACCCTGCTTCACAGAGATAGGATGTTGGAAATGGAAGCAGGCTTTTCAGTGCTTTTGTGGTAATCTCAGGATATTCTGCCTTAACTTTAACCCAGAACGTATGGAGATTTGAAGGTGTCTCAAACATACTTTTAAGGTCACCATCATTTGTGATCTCAAGCAGTTGATGCTCTTCTAGCACAGACAAAGTCAATTCACCTGGCTTATTCACAAATGGGTTGCGGATCCATTCCTTCCCAGTTCGGGGGTATTTTGTGGTTGGGAAGTACTCTCAAATGCTCAAACTCTTTTGAAAGCTGAGATAGGTGATCATGCACCAGCTGGGAGAAAGAAGGCCTTGGCTGAGGCTCTTTCAAAATCTCTGCTAATGTTTGAAACATGTCAAGAATCCCAACGTTCACTTGTTGCCCCCATAAATGCAGTTTGGCTTTGAATGCAGCCACTTTATCTGCCGACTTGAACACAGTTGTCGTTCTCCTCTGAAGTGACAGATTGAGTTCGTTAAGCAGGTTGAATATGTCACACAAGTAAGCAAGTTTTGCGACCCATTCTGTGTCACTGAAATGTGCTGCCAGTGGTGACTGTTTTTCTAAAAGAAATCTCTGGAGTGGCTCTCATAACTCAAAAACTCTGGCCAGTGATCTACCTTTAGAAAGCCATCTCACTTCTGTGTATAAGAGAAGATGTGTGTGCTCTGCATCCATCTCCTCACAGAGCTGCGCAAACAGATGTGAGTTAAGGGCATGTACTTTAATGTACACGCAGTCAAACCTCTCTGCTAATGATAATCTGTATTTGCAGCCGCTCCCCAGCGCTAGCATCACTGCCTCAGCTCCACCTCAGATCATCAGGCATTAGATTCTCATAAGGAGCACCCAACCTAGATCCCTTGAACGTGCATTTCACAGTAGGGTTTGCATCCCTCGCATGCGCAGTTCACCGCAGGGTTCGTGCTCCTATGAGAATCTAATGCCACCGATGATCTGTCAGGAGGCAGAGCTCAGGTGATAATGCAAGCAATGGGGAGCGGCTGTAAATACAGATGAAGCTTTGCTTGCTCGCCCGCTGCTCACCTCCTGGCTGCGTGGCCCCGTTCCTAACAGGCCATGGACTGTTGCGGGTCTGTGGCCCAGGGGTTGGGGACCCCTGGGCTGGAGGGAGGACTCCAGAATGGTGCTTGCATCAGTGTCCTTGTGGTAGGACAAGCTCCCCCAAATGGCTACCAGCAGCATCTGTGTCCCCAGGAGGTGTATCAGTTGCTTTCTGCCTCTTTGGGAGGTTCTCCAAAGTCAGCAAATGGATCTGAACCAGGCTCCTTTGAAATTCCTGCCTCTCAGCCGAGTCTTGGAGTATGTGAGATTTTGTGTGTGCCCTTTAAGAGCAGAGTCTTTGTTTCCTACAGCCCCCTGGCTCTCCTATGCAAGCTCCACTGGCCTTCAAAGCCAGATGTTCTGGGAACTCGTTTTCCTGGTGCAGGACCCCAGGCTGGTGAGCCCAATCTGAGGCTAGGATCCCTAACTCCTTGGGGAGAACTTCTGCAATTATGATTATCCTCTCATTTGTGGGTTACCTACCTGAGGGTATGGGTCTTGGCTATATTGCATCTTTGCCCCTCCTATCCATCTCATTATGGTTCCTTTTTCATATCTTTAGTTGTGAAAAATCTTTTCTGCTGGTCTTTAGTTTGTTCTCATAGATAGTTGCTCTGTAAATAGTTGTGATTTTGGTTTGCCCATGGGAGGAGGTGAGCTCAGGGTCTTCCTACTTTGCCATCTTGGCCACCCTTGATTATCTTTTCATATGCTATTTGCCATCTGTATATCTTCTTTGATGAAGTGTCTGTTCAGATCTTTTGATCATTTTTAAGTTGGGTTGTTTGTTTTCTTATTGTTGAGTTTTAAAAGTGCTTTGTATATTCTGGATACAAGTTCTTCATCAGATATGTGTTTTGCAGACACATTCTCCCAATCTGTGGCTTATTTTTTAATTGTCTTAAACTGCCTTCATTTTTACTACTTTTTTCTTCAACATATGACATGGCTGTGGAGAAATTGGTATCCTTACACACTGTTGGTGGGAATATAAAATGGTGCAGCCACTTTGGAAAGCACTCTGGCAGTTCCTCAAATGCTGAAACAGAGTTATTACCTTATGACCCAGAAATTTTACTTCTAGATATATACCCTAGATATACACCCAAGAGAAACAGGAACACGTGTCTGTATGAAAATGTATTCAGGACTTCCCTGGAGGTCCAGTGGTTAAGACTCTGTGCTCCCAATGAAGGGGGCACGGGTTTGATCCCTGGTCAGGGAAGATCCTGTATGCCGCATGGCACGGTCAAAAAAAAGTGTTCCTAAATATTCATAGCAGCATTATTCACGACAGCCAAAAGATGGAAATGACCATCAGTGAACAAATGGATAAGCAAAACTGTGGTATATCCTTTCAAGGAATGTTATTTGACCATAAAAAGGAATGAAGTACTGGTACATGCTACAACTTGGATGAATCTTGAAAATGTGCTAAGAAGCCAGTTTCAAAATCCTAATTATTGTATGAATACATTCATATAAACTTTTAGAAAGGGAAATCTATATATTATACAATGGAATGTTATTCAGTGTTTAAAAAGAAGAAAATCCTGCCGTTTGTGACATGGATGAACCTTGAGGATACTATGCTAATTGAAAGAAACTGGACACGGAAAGACAAATACTGCATGATCTCACTTATGTGTGCATTCTAAAATAGTCAAACACACAGAGGCAGAGAGTGGAATGGTGGTTACCTGCGGTTAGGGGTAGAGGGAAATGAGGAGATGCTGGTCAAGGGGTACAAAATTTCAGTTATGCAAGATGAATAGGTTTTGGATATCTAATGTATAACAATGTGAATATAGTTAACAATACTGTTTTGTGTACTTGACATTTGCTAAGAAGGTAGATCTTAAGAGTTATCACTGAAAGAAAGAAAGAGAGAAAGAAAAATAGTGGTAACTATGTGAGGTAATGGGTATGTTAACTGAATTGTCATTATTTCACAATGTATACATATATCAAATCATCACGTTGTACACCTTAAATATGTACAATTTTAAATTGTCAATTATACCTCAGTAAAGCTGGGGAAAAAAGAATAAATGGATTCAAAGTGAAAAGTTCCATGGAGGGATATATCATATTGATACAAAGACAAATTATCAAGATTAATTAAAGTTGAGAGTATGTATGAGCAACAACATAGCTTTAAAAAAAACACAGCTTGGGCTTCCATGGTGGCGCAGTGGTTAAGAATCCACCTGCCAGTGCAGGGGACCTGGGTTCGAGCCCTGGTCTGGGAAGATCCCACATGCCGCGGAGCAACTAGGCCCGTGAGCCACAATTACTGAGCCTGCGCGTCTGGAGCCTATGCTCCGCAACAAGAGAGGCCGCGATAGTGAGAGGCCCGTGCACCGCTATGAAGAGTGGCCCCCGCTTGCCGCAACTAGAGAAAGCCCTCGCACAGAAACGAAGACCCAACACAGCCATAAATAAAATAAATAAATTAAAAAAAAAAAAAAAAAAGAATCCACCTGCCAGTGCAGGGGACCTGGGTTCGAGCCCTGGTCTGGGAAGATCCCACATGCCGCGGAGCAACTAAGCCCATGCGTCACAACTACTGAGCCTGCACTCTAGAGCCTGCAAGCCACAACTACTGAGCCCGCGTGCCACAACTACGGAAGTCCGCGTGCCTAGAGCCGGTGCTCTGCAACAAGAGAAACCACCACAATGAGAAGCCCGTGCACTGCAACGAAGAGTAGCCCCCACTCGCCGCAACTAGAGAAAGCCCACGTGCAGCAACAAAGGCCCAACTCAGCCTAAAATAAATAAATTTATAAAAACAAAACAAAACAAAAAACCACACAGCTTTATTGAAATATAACTCACATACTATGCATTTCACACAAACTGTACAACACAGTGGTTTTTAGTATATTCACAGATGTGTGCAACCATCACCACAGTCGACTTTAGAACACTTTCATCACCTCAAAAAGAAACCTCATACCCTTTAGTTATTATCTCTTCCTCCACCACTCCTCCCCCAGCTGTGAACAACCAGTAATCTACCTTCCATCACTACAAATTCTCTTCCTCTTCACAGGGCTTTCTGGTGTTGATTGTTGAGGGCTACAGTTGTCCATTTGTTTAGGGAGAGTAAGAAACTTGGATCAAAAGTCTTATTGGGGCTATATTTAAGTGTGGGATGTCTATTAGACATTCAAGGGGAGATGTCAGATCTGCTGTTGAGTATGTCTCTTCATAGACTTAATGGGCTGGATTTGAGGATATCTAAAGTTCCTGTCAGCCATATTAAAAACATCCAACACGTTGCTGAATGATTTAATAAATTAGAGTGTATACATACAATGCTATGACATGAATTGGCACGCAAGGATAATTTTTAAATTGAAAAAAGTAGATAATAAAAGTGCGTATGGTTTGCTTCCATTTCCAAGAATACAACGTATTATAATAATGTACATTTTGTTGCGGGCTTGGAAGCAGATAGACTAAAATATAAGCAGTGGTTATATCAGGTGCTGAGATTTGGTGTGGTTTTATTCTTTGTAATTCGTTATTGTTTAAAATGTCTCCAGGACTTCCCTGGTGGCACACAGGTTAAGAATCCGCCTGCTAATGCAGGGGACACAGGTTCAAGCCCTGGTCCGGGAAGATCCCACATGCCGCGGAGCAACTAAGCCCGTGTGCCACAACTACTGAGCCGGCGCTCTAGAGCCCGCGAGCCACAACTACTGAGCCCGCGTGCCACAACTACTGAAGCCTGTGCACCTAGAGCCAGTGCTCCACAACGAGAGAAGCCACCGCACCGAGAAGCCTGCGCACCACAACAAAGAGTAGCCCCGGCTCACCGCAACTAGAGAAAGCCCACGTGCAGCAACGAAGACCCAACGCAGCCAAAAATAAATAAATAAATAAATTTAAATAGATAAATAAAATGTCTCAAATAATCATGTGTTACGTGTGTAATCAAGGTAACTTAAATAAGGTTTCTTAAATAAGGTAAGTCCATAAAGGTCTTTCCCAGCAGGTCAGTCTAAGGCTGGGTCATCTGTCAGGTGAAGGATGTCAAGGTGATCAGGGTGATGAGGGACAGATGCAGAGGCGGAAAGCCAAAGAGGCCCCGCCCAAGAGCCGAGTCGTGGGGGGCGGGGGGCGGTCCAAAGGGCACCGCCCCTGCGCGTCATGTGCTGTCCGCCAGCCAATGGCCGCCTCTGAGCCCACCTAGGGGACGGGGCGGGGCGCCCAGTTGGCGTCACCAGGACAACGGGCGTTGCCGGCGCCGTGTGACTCTGGGCTGTGGGCGCGCTTGTGGCTCTTCGGCCATGGTGAGTTTGGGGCCCTCGCAGCCCGGCCGCCTGGCCCTTCCCCGCCCGGGTTGGGTCGCAGGGCAGCCGCCTTCTGGGCTGGGGCGGGCGGCGCCGGGGTCGCAGAGAGGCCGGGCCGCGGCCTGCGGGGCTGCCGGGCAGGGCAGGACTGGGCGGACCCGCGGGAGGGGGACCCCTTGGAGAGCCGGAGCGCCCGCCCGCTGCCCAGGACCGCGTTCTCACCTTTGAGTGCCTGGCTGGGACCCCCAACCGGCCGGTCGCCGGACAGCGTGACGCTGTTTGGCCCCGGCGAGCCTAGGAAGCCACTCAGAGAGGGTGTGGTTAGAAAAAAATAAAAAAGGATATGTATGAATATCATATGCCATATATATTCATATCAACGGTATATTGCAGTCTACGTTCTTCTTGTCTTGTGTCTATGCAGTTATGTTAGTAACATACAAATAGGTATTTCTTTGAAATTCATCATTCTGACAGGTTTTTTAGCATGTGGAAATTTAAATTTGTAATTTTGGAGATTCCTCCCTCCTTTTTAAAAATGGGGACATTAAGCTGGAGTTTTTTCGTGCGTGCAGCACCCTCACTCAGGGATTCAATTCATAATTAGTGCGTGGTAAACGTCTTAAATCATTACCTTTATTCAATAAACTTGAGAGTGAATGGACATTCCCACCTGGTCCCCATTAAGCACGTTTTTTTAAAACCTAATCTGAAGACTCAGCTCAGGTATTGGCTTGAATAGGCAGAATTCAGGGAATTGCCAACCAGATGTGTGAATTCTCCAGAAGCCTCCAAAGGGTGTGAAAGAAGAGAGGGGCTGGATTCTCTGCTTGGGGACACACCTTTGGTATAGAATATTTGAGAGGGAGCGGGGGTGGAGAATAAGAAAATGCCTAGTTTGAGAAACAGTTTCTGTAACTGTTCGTAATTTCGTGTAGATTTGCTCCTTATCTGCAGGGGTTAGTGGAAGAGCTAATAAGCTGAGGATGCAGGGTGCTCCCCAAGTGGCAGTCAGCCTTCTGGAGAGAGAAACTGCTCATTGGCATCCTGGCTAGCTCTGTGTTTTCTTAATAATTAAGATAGTAAGGGAATGTGGATGATCTGTATCTCATTGACTCTGGAAAAACAACTGCCAGGTGTGTGGCCTGTTGATAGCAGGAAAAAAAAATCACCTACAAATTAACAGCAGTGCCTTCTTTATTTCGTGTATGTTTCTTTCAAATTCTGAATTGCTTTAAGTGAAAATTAATGGAGCCAGCAAGAGTTTCAGGAAATGAATATTACAAAAATCTAAGTGTTTTAAATGTTGCAGTGCCTTGCTTTTACATGTTATCTGTGTGAAAAGCCCTTATGATTATAGGAAGGAGAAAAAGAATATTCAGGAGTTACATATTCACAGCTTTCTCTCTGAAGTCTCATATTCCTCCTGTTGTCCATTTTCCTTTTCTTCTCCTTTGTCTACCCCTTCCATCCTGACCCACAGTCCACCTTGATTCACTATTGTAAATTTTAGAGTTTTATTTACTCTAAAATAAAAGCATTTTATTGTACTTATGTACTAGTGGTTGCTTTGCTAAACTTAGAAATGCTTTGCTTTTTGTATATCTTTAAGCATTAAGAATTCAGTTCATGGAAGGGATTTAATTGGGTGGTAAGGTGATGCCTGGGCTCCAGGGGAAAAGGGGAATGGTTGGTATAGCAGCGGGGATGAGGAGGCTGCTTCTGTAACCCCAAACTGTATTCGAGATCATAACATAACCCTTCATTAAGTGCTTGAATATAAACATACAGCTTTAGCATTTGATATTTATGACTTTGCACATGAATTTTGGAACTCAGCTTAGCTATTTCTCAATGAAAATTTCTTCAGTTAAGCCACTTGTTTCTATTGCCTCTAAATAATAATGAGAGCTGATATTTACTGTGTACATTTTATGTGTGAGACATTTTTATAAGCACCTTACGTGTCTTAATTAACCATCACAACCACCTTATGAGGAGAATACCTTTTCCCCATTTTAGAGATGAGGAAATTGAGGCACAGAGAGGTAAGTAACTTGCCCCAGTCACCCAGCCAGATTTCAAAACCAGGCATCTTGTCTCAGAACCTGCTTATGGGACTTCCCTGGTGGCGCAGTGGTTAAGAATCCACCTGCTAGTGAAGGGGACACGAGTTCGAGCCCTGGTCTGGGAAGATCCCACATGCTGCGGAGCAACTAAGCCCGTGTGCCACAGCTACTGAGCCTGCGCTCTAGAGCCCGTGAGCCACAACTACTGAGCCCGCGTGCCACAACTACTGAAGTCCGTGCGCCTAGAGCCAGTGCTCCACAACCAGAGAAGCCACTGCAATGAGAAGCCCACGCACCACAACGAAGAGTAGCCACCGCTCGACACAACTAGAGAAAGCCTGTGCGCGGCAGCAAAGACCCAATGCAGCCATAAATAAGTAAATTAATTAATTAAAAAACAACCTGCTTATGGTTTTGGATTATAATGTATAGAGTATCATTATATGTTCCTCAATATGTATGCTATTTATATGTTAGGAAATTAGTTTTCTCTCTTACTTGGATTTTAATGTTTTGAGCACTTATGTATACAAACACTTACTTGTATTTTGTTGTTCTTTGCGCTGGACTGGATGCTGTAGAACAGAGTAGGCACTCCTAACCTTTTCTCCTCTCCTCTTTCACACGGATGAGATGAAGAGGCATCAGTGAAGACAGATATTGGATTAGGGTTCATACTCATGGCTGTAATAGCATTTAAAGTTTCTTCTGTCATTTCAGTTTGTGCTCAGGAATTGGCACCTGCTTTTGTGAATCACAAAGAGCAGCTTTTTTTTTTTTTTTTTTTAAATTTTATTGAAGTACAGTTGATTTGCAGTGTGGTGCCAATCTCTGCTGTACAGCAAAGTGACTCAGTTATACACATACAGACATTCTTTTTTTAAAATATTCTTTTCTATTATGATTTATCCCAGGAGATTGGATATAGTTCCCTGTGCTATACAGTAGAACCTTGTTGTTTATCCATTCTATATATAATAGTTTGCATCTGCTAACCCCAAACTCCCACTCCATCCCTCCTCTAACCCCCTCCCCCTTGGCAGCTACAAGTCTGTTCTCTATGTCTGTGAGTCTGTTTCTGTTTCATAGGTAGGTTCACTTGTGTCATATTGTAGATTCCACATATAAATGATATCATATGGTATTTGTCTTTCTCTTTCTGACTTACTTCACTTAGCATGATAATCTCTGGTTGTATCCATGTTGCTGCAAATGGCATTATTTCATTCTTTTTTATGGCTGAGTAGTAGTTCATTATATATATGTACCACATCTTCTTTATCCATTCATCCGTCAGTGGACATTTAGGTTGTTTCCATGTCTTGGCTATTGTGAGTAGTGCTGCTATGAACATAGGGGTGCGTGTATCTTTTTGAATTATAGTTTTCTCTGGGTATATGCCCAGGAGTGGGATTGCTGGATCATATGGTAATTCGATTTTTAGTTTTCTGAGGACCCTCCATACTATTTTCCACAATGGCTGCACCAACTTACATTCCCACCGACAGTGTAGGAGGGTTCCCTTTTCTCCACAACCTCTCTAGCACGTGTTATTTGTAGACTTTTTAATGATGGCCATTCTGACCGGTGTGAGGTGGTACCTCACTGTAGTTTTGATTTGCATTTCTCTAATGATTAGTGATGTTGAGCATCTTTTCATGTGCCTACTGGCCATCTGTATGTCTTCTTTGGAGAAATGTCTATTAAGGCAGCAGTCCCCAACCTTTTTGGCACCAGGGACCGGTTTCATGGAAGACAATTTTTCCACTGGGGTGGAGGGGGAGGTGCTGGGATATGATGGTTCAGGCGGTAATGTGAGTGATGGGGAGCGGCATATGAAGCTTCGCTCACTTGCCTGCTGCTCACCTTCTACTGTGTGGCCCTGTTCCTAACAGGCCACGGACCAGTAGTGGTCCACAGCCCGGGGGTTGGGGACCCCTGTATTAAGGTTTTCTGCCCATTTTTCTTTTTTTAAAAAAGATTTTTTTGATGTGGACCATTTTTAAAAGTCTTTATTGAATTTGTTACAGTATTGCTTCTGTTTTATGTTTTGGTTTTTTGCCCACGAGGCATGTGGGAATCTTAGCTCCCTGACCAGGGATCAAATCTGCATCCCCTGCATTGGAAGGTGAAGTCTCAACCGCTGGACTGCCAGGGAAGTCCCCTTCTGCCCATTTTTCGATTGGGTTGTTTGTTTTTTTGTTGTTGAGTTGTATGAGCTGTTTGTATATTTTGGAGATTAAGCCCTTGTTGGTCTCATCATTTGCAAATATTTTCTCCCATTCCGTAGGTTGTCTTTTCTTTCTTTTTTTTTTTTTTTCCCCTATGGTTTCCTTTGCTGTGTAAAAGCTTGTAAGTTTGATTAGGTCCCATTTGTTTATTTTTGTTTTTATTTCTATTGCCTTGGGAGACTGACCTAAGAAAACATTGGTGTGATTTATAAGACCAGCTTTTAATGTAAAGCCATTTAGAATTGGGGGATGAAACTATTTTTAAAAGTAAAATTTTATTTTCTGAGATTTTTCCTAATAAAAAATTTCACATTTATTTTAGTTGTATATGCTAAAACTGTTACAAAAAGACATCAAATAACTATTTAAACTTTAATTCATATGGATTAAAATATACGTTGGGATACCTCTTGTCATCAGGTTTTTGTTATTGCTTACCACTTTAGCTCGTAAGGCAGATTTATTTTTTGTAAATAATAAAATAACGTATCATACAGTTTTCCCATTTTAATTCATTTTATTTGGATTTTCTCCCTGTTTTGGCCTTTCCTTTCTGTATTTGCCTGTGGTTAGGACTTCTCAGAGGTGTTGAGAAGCACAATAAAATATATTTTATTTTACAGGCAGTTTTGGTCTCTTTGCCATCACATGGTATAGTTAAGAGGGATTATATAATGAGATCTATGTTAATAGATATGACAAGACATTTCTCTATGTATTAATTTTTCTATTCTTGTCAAAATTGGTCTCGCTTTTGGCTGCACTAGGGTGGGGGACACATAATTTTTAGTAATTGTAACAATAACTCGCTTTCATGGAACCGTTCCACTGTGCCCAGTTTTAGGCTGATCGCTTCACGTTTATCTCATTTAACCCTTCTAACATCGCTATGAGATTGACATCATTGTACCCACTTAACAGGCCTAGTTGATTAGGCAGTTTGCCCAAGGTCACATAGTTGGTGAGTGGCAGAGCCAGGATTTGAACTCAACTAGTCTGTCTCCAAAGTCTGGCATCTTGACCATAGCACCATGGCTTCTTCCCAAACTAAAGATTGTGCCCAGTGCCTGGCATGAACATACTACACCAAGAATAAGAGTCTTGGTGTCTTGTCAGCTGAGCCAGCAAGCTCTTTTTCTTTTATGACAGACTCTCTATTAAGATGTTGTGTAATGACATCCTGAAGGATTTACTTGGCTTTTTTTTTTTTTTATATAACAGTGCAGACCACCAAAGCTCAGATATGGGCAGCCATGGGTTGGGCTACACTTTTACTTCTGCCTTCCCTGCCTCATTTTGTGTCTCACCTCTACCCTGTGTAGTGTCCACCTCAGCCACTGCCACTTCCAGCACTGGGGTGGTTGGAGCAGAGGGGTCTAGGGAAGCAGAACAGGGCAGTCATTGGGAAAGTTTTTGTGGGGTCACACTCATGGTTCAAACCCAGCTTTTCCAGTTCTCAATACTGCCCGTGTAATTGTGTCTTTCTATTAAATTTTCTGTCTCATGGTTTTCTGTCCATCAAATATTTGTGTGTCCCACTGTGTGCCAGTCACTGTTTTAGGCAGTGGGTATCCAGTAGTGAATGAAACAGGGAAGCCTCTGCCCTCATGGAGTTTATGTTCTAGCAGTGGGAAGAC
Source organism: Balaenoptera musculus (assembly GCF_009873245.2). Classification (NCBI taxonomy): domain Eukaryota; kingdom Metazoa; phylum Chordata; class Mammalia; order Artiodactyla; family Balaenopteridae; genus Balaenoptera; species Balaenoptera musculus. The sequence goes on from NC_045795.1 coordinate 52,593,070, forward strand.
AGACAATAAACATACAGATAAGGTGGTGAAGAGTGCTTTGGAGAAAAAGCTGAATAAGAGAAAGGAAGTTTTGCAGGATGGGTGAGAAGTGGGAGGACTTGCTTTTTATGTAGGTGGAAGGGAAGACCTCTCTGATAAGGTGACATCTGAGCAGAGGATATATCATGGGAATGCCTAGAGAAAGACCATTTCAGGAAAGGACACAAGTGTAAATGTCCTGGGGCACTGTCTGGTGTGTTGGAGAAACAGCAAGGAAAACAGTGAGGCTGGAGTGGAGTAAGACAGGAGCATGGCAAGAGGGAAGACCAAGGTAGTCAGTGAGACCAGATCGCCTAGGACTTATAAGCCATTTAAAGGAGTTTGCCTTTCCCTTTGAGGGAAGGGGAAATGATTGGTAAAGTTTAAGAAGAATGACAGAATATGACTTATATTTTATAAAAGGACCATTCCATCTGCTATGTGGAAATTACATGTGGGGTAGGAGGGAGGGGAGAAAGGACAAGAGCAGAGGAGACCAGAGAGGACATTATTGGTGCAGTCATCCATAGAATTGGCTGTGGAATAGAAAAGAAAAGGAAGTCAAGGATGGTTCAGTGATTTGAGCCTGAGCAATAGGAACAGGTTGTCATTTGCTGAGATGAAGACTATGGGAGGAGTAAATTTAGCGTAGGGATGAAGAAAGGAGTTGGTTTTGGACTTGATAAATTTGTGACCCTTATTAGACATCTAAAATTGAAAGGCACCTGAAGACACACAATTATGTTTTCAGAAACAGTGGGATATTTTAAAAACACAAACTTAATTGAATCTTGAAATAATTAGATTTGGAAGAGACTTTTGAGTTTCTCTAGTACAATCCTTTCATTTTACAAATTAGAAATACTGAGAGGTTAAATGCCTTCCCCAGAGTCAAATAGCCTTTACTACCTGTTGTGCAGGACAAAGAACCCTAGACTTGGAGTCAGGAGATACAAGTTTATACTGTAGTTTTTCTGAGTTTTTTTTTTTTTTTTTGGTGGTTTTTTTGTTTTTAGTGCTAAACCTTGGGCAAGTCATTTATCTGCTCCAAGTCTGTTTTTCTTCCATCAGAATGGGTAATAAAGACTTCCACTTTCTGTTAGGACTTGGAAAGTTGCAAAAATTAGACATTGCTGTTTCTACCCTAACAATGGGAAAAGATAGAGAAGCTAGAAAATCACAGTTCTTTAAAAACCCTCTAGAGAGCTGAGGAAACAAAGAAATCTAAATGAATTAAAATCCTGGATGTAATGTGCCCTTCCCAGAAAAAAGGAGACACACAGGTAACTTTCATCTGTGGTGGGGACAGCAGGAGGAAGAAGACTCTGCTACAGACAGCTTGGAGAAATCAGCCAAACTTTTACTGCATGGGGGCTGGAGTGACATTTGGAGCCCTGAGGAGCCCCAGCCGCAGAGCTAGGCTGCACCTACCTCTCTTTCGCATGGGCCTTCACTGAGTACATGGATGTAGACGTGTGCTGGAGGCTGGGGCCAAGGGAAGAGAGCCCAGAACATCCTTGAGGTGCGCGGAGCCCGCTGAAGGCTTGGGGCAGGGCAGGAGAGTCAGCAGAAACCTCTCTGAGGCACTAGGGGCTTTCACCAAGTGTCAGGCAGGGCCACAACGGATGGGGCCCGCGGGAGAGCTGAGAAATGTCCTTCTATGGCTCTCCAGGTTTTCAATCAGGACAAGCCAAAAGGCTTTCAGACGGTGGAGTTAGAGTAACAGGGCAGAGAGAGAGCTTCTTAAGGAAGGGACAGTAGAGGGTGCCTCTGCAGAGCAAAGTACTCCCCAGCTGGCAGCCAGAATGTAAAACAGAGAGTGCTCTCACGTATCAGAAAGCTAGCAGCCTGGCTGTACAGCTCAAAGAGATCTGTGAAGTTTTACTAGTGCTCAGATCCCAACTTCTCCTGAAGGTGAGGTTCTGATCTCACCCTAAAAATATTTTAAAACATTCTTGAACTGAATCTGACTAATGCTACAACAAATCTGAAACCCAGGTCAACTAGAGATTAAAAGGATTCAATACCCGCCCCCCGCCCCCCGCCCCGCTCCCCAGCAACCTAATTGAAGGAGGAACTGCCCTATATGGAGGTAAATTACTTTTAAAAAATTCAGGTGTAATTGACATATAACATATTAGTTTAAGCTGTACAACAGAATGATTTGATATTTGTATATATTGCACAATGATCACCACAATAAGTCTAGTTAACATCTGTCACCATACATAGATTATTTTTTTTCTTGTGAGGAGAATTTTTAAGATTTACTCTTCTAGCACTTTCAAATATGCCATACAGTATTAATAACTATAGTTACCATGCTGTATATTATATCCCCATGACTTATTCATGTTATAACTGGAAGTTTGTACCTTTTGACCCCCTTCACCCATTTTGCCCACCCTCCCATTCCCCACCTCTGGAACCATAAATCTGTATATATATGAGCTCATTTTTTTTTATGATTATACATATAAGATCATTTGTCTTTCAAAGTATTTGTCTTTCATTGTGTGACTTATCTCACTTAGCATAATGCCCTCAAAGTCCATCCATGTTGTTGCAAGTGTGAAAATTTTCCTTCTTTTTTATGGTTGAATAATATTCCATTGTATATATCTACCATATTTTCTTTATCCATTCATTTATCGATAGACATTTCAGTTGTTTCCGTATCTTGGCTATTGTACATAATGCTTCAGTGAACATAGGCGTGCCTATATCTTTTGAAACAATGTTTTTGTTTTCTTCAGAAAAATACCCTGAAGTGGAATTCCTGGATCGTATGGTAGTTCTATTTTTTAATTTGTTGAGGAACCTCCATACTGTTTTCCACAGTGGTTGCATCAATTTACATTCCTACCAACAGTGCATAAGGGTTCCCTTTTTTCCACATTCTCACCAACACTTGTTATTTGTTGTCTTTTTGGTAATAGCCATTCTGACAGGTGTGAGGTGGTATCTCATTGTGGTTTTGATTTGTATTTCCCTGATGATTAGTGATGTTGAGCACCTATTCATGTACTTGTTGGCCATCTGTATGTCTTTGGAAAGATATCTCCTTAGATCCTTTCCCCATCTTTTAATTGGATTTCTTGTTGGATATTAACTTCTTATCAAATATATGATTTGCAAAATCATTCAGTAGGTTATATTTTCATTTTGTTGATGGTTTGCTTTGCTGAGCAGAAGCTTTTTAGTTTGATGTAGTCCAACGTGTTTATTTTTGCTTTTGTTGCCTTTTCTTTTGGTGTCAAGTCCAAAAAATCATCTCCATAACTTATGTCAAGGAGCTTACAGCCTGTTTTTTTCTAGGAGTGTTACGTTTTCAGATCTTACATTGAAAGCCTGTCATCCATTCTAAGTTAATTTTTGTGTATGGTATAAGACAGGGATCCAGTTTCATTCTCTTGCATGTGGCTGTCCAGTTTTCCCAGCACCATTTATTGAAGAGACTGTCTTTTCTCCATTGTATATTCTTTCTTCCTTTGTCATAAGTTAATTAACTATAAGTGTGTGGGTTTACTTCTGGGCTGTCTATTCTGTTCCATTGATCTGTGTGTCTGTTTTCCTACTAGTACCATACTTTTTGATTACTGTAGCTTTGTAGTATAGTCTGAAGTCAGGGAGCATGATTCCTCCAGCTCTGTTCTTCTTTCCCAAGATGGTTTTAGTTATTCGATGACTTTTGTGTTTCCATACAGATTTTGAGATTATTTGTTCTAGTTCTATGAAGAGTGCCCTGGGTATATTTTGATAGGGATTGCATTGAATCTGTAGATTGCCTTGGGTAGTATGGTCACTTTAACAATATTAATTTTTCCAATACAAGAATACAAGGTATATCTTTTCATCTGTTTGTGTCATCTTCATTTTCTTCACCTTATAGTTTTATAGTCTTTTAATGTCTTACAGTTTTCCGAATACAGGTCTTTTACCTCCTTAGGTAGGTTTATTTGTAGTTATTTTATTCTTTTTGATGAGATGGTAAATGGGATTGTTTCCTTATTTTTTTTTTTTTTTTAAGATTTAATTTGGGCTTCCCTGGTGGCACAGTGGTTGAGAATCTGCCTGCCAATGCAGGGGACACGGGTTCGAGCCCTGGTCTGGGAAGATCCCACATGCCGTGGAGCAACTAGGCCCGTGAGCCACAACTACTGAGCCTGCGCGTCTGGAGCCTGTGCTCCGCAACAAGAGAGGCCACGATGGTGAGAGGCCCGCGCACCACGATGAATTTTGTTTATTTTTGGCTGCATTGGGTGTTCGTTGCGTGTGGGCTTTCTCTAGTTGTGGCGAGCGGGGGCTACTCTTTGTTGCGGTGCGTGGGTTTCTTGTTGCAGTGGCTTCTCTTGTTGCGGAGCACAGGCTCTAGGCATGCGGACTTCAGTAGTTGCAGCATGCAGGCTCAGTAGTTGTGGCATGCAGGCTCTAGAGCGCAGGCTCAGTAGTTGTGGTGCATGGGCTTAGTTGCTCCGTGGCATGTGGGATCTTCCTGTACCAGGGATTGAACCCGTGTCCCGTGCACTGACAGGTGGATTCCTATCCACTGCCCCACCAAGGAAGTCCCTGTTTCTGTATCTTACAGTTCGTTGTCAATGCATAGAAATGCAACAGATTTCTGTATATCAATTTTGTATCCTGCAACTTTACCAGATTCATTAATAAGCTGTGGTAGTTTCTGGTGGCATCTTTAGGATTTTCTACACTTCGTATCACGCAAACAGTGACAGTTTTACTTCTTCCTTTCCAAATTTGGATTTATTTCTTTTTCTTGTCTGATTGCTGTGGCTAGGACTTCCAGTACTCTGTTGAATAAAAGAGGTGAGAGTGGGCATGTAATTAACCCACCTAAATGCTTTCAGCTTCTCACCATTGAGTATGATGTTAGCTGTGGGTTTGTCATATATGGCCTTTAGTATGTTGATGTATGTTTCCTCTAGGCCCACTTTCTAGAGAGTTTTTATCATAAATCAATGTTGAATATTGTCAAAAGCTTTTTCTGCATCTGTTGAAATAATCATATGGTTTTTATTCTTCAGTCTGTTAACGTGGTGTAGCACATTGATTTTGCAGATACTGAAAAATTCTTGCATCGCTGGGATAAATCCCACTTGATTATGGCATATGATTCTTTTAATGTTTTGTGGGAATCAATTTGCTAATATTGTGTTGAGGATTTTTGCATCTTGTTTATCAGTGATATTGGCCTGTAATTTTCTTTTTTTGTGATATCCTTGGTTTTGGTATCATGGTGATGCTGGCCTCACAGAATGAATTTAGAAGTGTTCCTTCCTCTGCAGTTCCTTTTTTTTGGGAGGGAGAATAGTTTGAGAAGGATAGGTGTTAACTCTTCTTTAAATGTTTAGTAGAATTCACCTGTGAAGCCACCTGATCCTGGACTTTTCTTTGTTGGGAGTTTTTAAATTACTGATTCAATTTCATTACTGGTAATTGGTCTGTTCTTATTTTCTATTTCTTCCTGGTTCAATCTTGGGAGATTGTACATTTCTAAGAATTTGTCCATTTCTTCTAAGCTGTCCATTTTATTGGCATATCGTTGTTTGATCACTGTTGTCTTATGATCCTTTGTATTTCTGTGGTGTCACTTGTAACTTCTTTTTCATCTCTGATTTTATTGGGTTTTCTTGATAAATTTGGCTAAAGGTTTATTGATTTTATCTTTGCAAAGAACCAACTTTTAGTTTCATTGATCTTTTCTATTTTTTTAGTCTCTATTTCATTTATTTCTGCTCTGATCTTTATGATTTCTTTCCTTCTACTAACTTTGGGTTTTGTTTGTTCTTTCTCTAGTTCCTTTAGGTGTAAGTTTAGGTTGTTTGAGATTTTTCTTGTTTCCTGAGGTAAACTTGTATTGCTGTAAACTTCCCTCTTAGAACTGTTTTTTCTGCATCCCATTGGTTTTGGATCATCGTGTTTTCATTTTCATTTGTCTTTAGGTATTTTTGATTTCCTCTTTGATTTCTTTAATGATCCATTGGTGGTTTAGTAGCATATTGTTTAGTCTCCATGTGTTTGTGTTTTTTGCATTTTTTTTCCTTGTAGTTGATTTCTAGTCTCATAGCGTTGTGGTTGGAAAAGATACTTGATACTATTTCAGTTTTCTTAAATTTACTGAGGCTTGTTTTGAAGCCTAACATGTGATCTATCCTGGAGAATGTTCCATGTGCACTTGAAAAGAATGTGTATTCTGCTGCTTCTGGATGGAATGCTCTTTATGTATCAGTTAAGTCCATCTCGTCTAATGTGTCATTTCAGGCCAGTGTTTCCTTATTGATTTTCTGTCTAGATGATCTGTTCATTGATGTAAGTGGGGTGTTAAATTCCTCTACTATTATGTTACTGTTGATTTCTCCTTTTATGCCCGTTAATATTTGCCTTATATATTGAGGTGCTCCTGTGTTGGGTGCATATATATTTACAATTGTTCTGTCTTCTTCTTGGATTGATCCCTTGATCATTATGTAGTGTGCTTCTTTGTAACAGCCTTTATTTTAAAGTATGTTTTGTCTGATAAAAGTATTGCTATTCTGGCTTTTTTTTGATTTCCATTTGCATGGAATACCTTTTCCATCCCCTCACTTTCAGTCTTTTGTGTCTTTAGATCTGAAGTGAGTCTCTTGTAGGCAGCATATATATGGGTCTTGTTTTTGTATCCATTGAGCCACGCTATGTCTTTTGATTGGAACATATAGTCTGTTTACAGTTAAGGTAATTATTGATATGTATGTTCTTGTTGCCATTTTCTTAATTGTTTTGTTTTGTCTTCTTCTTTTGTTCTTCTCTTGTGAGTTGACTATTTTTAGTGTTATATTTGGATTCCTTTTTCTTTTTTTGTGTGTGTATCTATTTTTGATTTTTGGTTTGTGGTTACCATGAGATTTTTATATAGCAATCTATATATATGTGATTAAGTTGCTAATCTCTTACTTTCAAATGTGTTTTAACAACCTTGTCTTTGTACTCTTCTCCCCTCACGATTACTGTTTTTATATCATATCTTTTATCTAATTGTTTCATGTATCCCTTAACTGCTTAAGTGATTTTGATATAGGTGATTTTACTACCTTTGTCTTTTAACCTTCCTACTCACTTTATGCGTGGATGATTCCCTACCTTTAGTGTGTGTTTGCCTTTACTGATGAGCTTTTTCATTTCATAATTTTCATGTTTCTCGTCGTGGCCTTTTCTTTTTTCACCTGGAGAAGTTCCTTTAATACTTGTTGTAAAGCTGATTTGATGGTGCTGAACTCTTTTAGCTTTTGCTTGTTTGTAAAGTTTTTGATCTTTCTGTCAAATCTGAATGAGAGGCTTGCTGGGTAGAGTATTTCTTGGTTGTAGGTTGCAGGTTCTTCCCTTTCATCATTTAAAATATATCATGCCACTCCCTTCTGGCCTGCAGGGTTTCTGCTGAAAAATCAGCTGATAGGCTTATGGGAGTTCCCTTGGATGTTATTTGTTGCTTTTACCTTGCTGCTTTTAAGATTCTCACTTTATCTTTAATTTTTTGTCATTTTAATTACAATGTGTCTTGGTGTGTTACTCTTTGGGTTAATCCTGTATGGAACTCTCTGCCCTTCCTGGACTTGGATGACTGTTTCCTTTTCCAGGTTAGGGAAGTTTTCACCTGTTATTTCTTCAAATATGTTCTCAGCTCCTTTTTATCTCTCTTCTCCTTCTGGGACCCCTATACTGTGAATATTTGTACACTTGATATTGTCCCAAAGGGCTCTTAAACTGTCCTCATTTCTGTTTATTCTTTCTCCTTTTTTCTGTTAGGTGGCAGTGATTTCTACTACTCCATCTCTCAGCTTGCTGATCCATTTTTCTGTATCATTTAGTCTACTGTAGATTCCTTCTAGTATATTTTTCATTTCAGTTATTGTGTTCTTCATCTTTCTCTTTTTTTTTTTTTATGTTTTCTCTTTGTTAAAAACTTTTAACTTCTTACTCTGTGCATCCATTCTTGTCCTGAGTTCTTTGATCATCTTTATGATCATTACCCTGGACTCTTTCTTGGGTAGATTGCGTGTCTCCACTAAGTTCTTATTCTAGGGTTTTATCTTGTTCCTTCATTTAGAACATGTTTTTCTGTCACCTCATTTTGCCTAAGTTGCTGTTTGTATTTTTATGTATCTGGTGGGTTAATTACATTTCCTGACCTTGGAGAAGTATTCTTCTGTAGGAGATGTGCTATGCATCCTAGCAGTGCACTCCCCTATCATGGCCAAGCTATATGTTCTAGCAGTTCCCCCTATGAGGGCTGCATGCTTCCTTCTGTTGTGGCAGGCTGACTGTGTGGACAGTCTGGTAGGCTTGGTTGGCCCCTACTCCGGTTGGTTGCCAGGCCATGCTTTGGCCGTGCTTTGGGAAGCTGTTGGCTACTGGTTGGTGGAGCCTAGTCACGAGGCAGCTGACTGCAGTACCCCAGGGGGCCCTGGGGCTAGTCCTGGCTCACTGGTGGGTGGAATCAGGGTCCAGAAAACTTTGGGGCTGTTGCCCACCTACTGATGGGTGAAGCCAGGTCTTGGGATTAATGCCGGACTACCAGCAGTCACAGTTGGGTCCTGGAGTCCGGCTGTAGTGCCCAGGGATCACAGAGCTGGTGTCAGATAACTGGTGTGTGTGGGGGGTGGAGTGTTTCCTGACACAGTTGAGTATGGGGTCCAGGGTGTTGGGAAGCTTGTTTTGGCCTGCTAGTGGGAAGGGTTGAGGCCCAGCTGGTCCCAGGGTAGGGTCTGGCCTGCTGTGGGCAGGCTGGGTCTGCAGGCTGTGGGATTGTGGCTTTCTTACGTCTGGTGTCTGCCCCCTGGTGGGTGAGACTCGTCCAATGGCTAGAGCAGCTTTCTTGGAGGGCAGAGTTGGTGCCTGCACATTGGTGGGTGGAGCTGGGTCCTAGCCCTCCGGTGGGCAGGGCCATGTTCAGAGGCAGCTGTGGGCTCAGGAAGTTTTAGGCAGCCTGTCTGCTGATAGGTGGGGTTGTGTCCCCATCCAATTAGTTGCTTTGCCTGAGGCATCCCAGCACTGGTGCCTACAGGCCATTGGATGGGCCAGGTCTTGGTGCTAATGAGCTAGAGGGAGGGTTCCACAATGGTGCCTGGCAGCACCATTGTCCATGCAGTAGAAGGAGCTCCCAAGAATGGCTGCTGCCAGTGTCTGTGTCCCCAGGGTGAGCCACAGCTCCCCCCCGCCTCCCTCCAAGGAAACTCTCCTACACCAGTAGATAGGTCTGGCCCAGGCTCCTATCAAATTACTGCTTTTGCCCTGGGTTCTAGAACATGTCAGATTTTGTGTGCACCTTTTAAGAGCCAGGTCTCTGTTTCCCCCAGTCCTTTGAGCCTCCTGAAGTTAAACCCTGCTGACCTTCAAAGCCAAATGCTCTGGGGGCTTGTCTTCTTGGTGCTTGACTCCTGGGCTGCAGAGCCTGATGTGGGGCCTAGAACTCTCACTCCTGTGGGAGAACCTCTGCATTATAATGATTCTCCAGTTTGTGGGTTGCCCACCCCGTGGTATGGGACATGATTATATTGAGAGTCTGCCTCTCCTACCCATCTTGTTGTGGTTCCTCCTTTAATTGTAGAAGATCTTTTTCTGGTAGATTCTGGTCTTTTTCATTGATGGTTGTTCTGCAAATAGTTGTGATTTTGGTGTGCTCAGGAGAGGAGGTGAGCTCAGTGTCTTTCTACTCTGCTATCTTGGCCAGTCTCTCCTCCCTTTCTCTGTCAATTTTTTCTTTACAGAGAAAACATCTCTTAGTTTCATTGATCCTTGTAAATTAATTATTTTTTTACGCACAATATTTGTTGTGAAATAACAAATTATGAGACATGGAGAGAAACAAAGAAATGTGACCCATGGTCAGGAGAAGAGCTAAGAGAAACAGTCAGTGATGGTCCAGATGTTGAACAGTTGGAATGGATGAACAGTTAGAAAATTTTAGCAGGAAGATGGAAGACTATAAAAAGACCGAACAGGGAATGCTAGAAGTGAAAGTATGAATCAGACATTAAATATTCATTTGATGGGCCTAATAGCAGACTGGACATAGTTGGCAAACCCCAAGCAGAATAAGTACAAAGCTGAGGAACATTGCTAACTTTATGCTGTTAAATCTTCCAATTCATGAACATGGGATGTGTTTCAGTTTATTCAAGCCTTCTTTAATTTCTCACAACAGTGTTTAGTGTAAGTTTTCAATATATAATGTCAGGCACTTCTTTAGTTAAATGTATTCCTAAGTTTTTTTTTTTTTTTTTTGGCTGTGTTGGGTCTTTGTTGCTGCATGCAGGCTTTCACTAGTTGTGGTGTGCAGGCTTCTCATTGCAGTGGCTTCTCTTGTTGTGAAGCACAGGCTCTAGGCTCGTGGGCTTCGGTAGTTGTGGCACACGGGCTCAGTAGTTGCTGCATGCGGGCCCTAGAGCACACAGGCTTCAGTATTTGTGACGCGTGGGCTCAGTAGTTGCGGCGTGCAGGCTCTAGGGCGTGCGGGCTTCAATAGTTGTGGCGCGTGGGGCCAGTAGTTGCGGCTCTCGGGCTCTAGAGCACAGGTTCAGTAGATGTGGCTCACGGGCTTAGTTGCTCCACAGCATGTGGGATCTTTCAGGACCAGTGATCGAACCCATTGTCCCCTGTGTTGGCAGGCGGATTCTTAACCACTGCACCACCAGGGAAGTCCCCTAAGTATTTTTTTTTTTGCTGTTACAAATGAGATTGTTTTCTTAATTTCATTTTCAGGTTGTTCATTGGTAATATATGGAAATACAATTTATTTTTATATGAATATATTGTATATTTGTATATAGTATCTTGCAACCTGGCTGAATTCCTTTATTCTAATAGTTTTTTTGTGTCTCTTTTTTAGAATTTTCAATATACAAGATTATGTCATCTGTAAATAGAAGTTGTTTTATTTCTTCCTTTCCGTTCAGCATGCCTTTTATTTATTTTCCTTGCTAAACGCCTTGGCTAAAATCTGTAATATAATGTAGTGTAGATATGGCTGTGTGTTAACTCTTCTCTAAATGTTTGCTGTTTTTATTAAATGGTAATAGGGTATAAACTATTTTTATATCCATCAATGTCGAAGAATGGTGACTTCATGAAATTAGTATCATCATAATTGTAGGACAGTGATTGGGGCTGTTTTGGTCTACAAAACGTGTATCCTTTTTTTTTTTTTGATTGAGGAACATTTTATAATATCCCCTTTTTTTTTTCCTGTAGGTTTTCTCAAATAATGATGAAGGCCTTATTAACAAAAAGTTACCCAAAGAACTTCTTTTGAGGTAAGTGTAGATAAACTTTAAAGATTTCAGATATGATTCAGTCATCAAGTTCCAAGACAATCTTCTTTCTCACTATGAGTCCATAGCTTAGAAAAACAGACAGAATTAGCCTAACTGACTTTTTGTTTTTGTTTTATAGAATGCTGTTCAGCTTGTTGTTAAATTTTACTTGGTCTAATCCAGAATGTACTAAGTATGTACGTAGCATTGGTCTGGATTCTTTTTGTAATGTGGTAAGTATTGTAATAATCCTCAGTAGGTGCCACTGTTTGGGTATTAGTAGGTTATCTCAATGTAGTCGGTAACACGAGGAGAGATTATTAAGGTTGTGAGCTCCTGAAGTCATAGACATTTAGATGTTTTCTGATCAGTAATTACACTATATGTTCTTACTGAGCACTTAAAATGCTATCAGCCCAAATATTGATGTTTTTATTCACTTTATGAGAATTATGTGCTGATACTACTATAGAACAGGCTTTTTGTGCTTTATTTTTAGCATTACTGAATATACAGTTAATGGTATTTTGCTTGTCGTTTTGGGAAGTAAAGCTATCAACCAACATTTGTTGAACCTAAGGCACTGCAGTTTCCTTTAGTACTCTGCAAGCATCAGGCAAATCTTATTTAATTTTGGATGTTATATTTTAATTGTTAACCAACAATTAATACATGTATACATGGTAATCTTTGAGTGACATTTCCCAAACTCTTCATATCACTGATATTTCACAAAACAAAACAAAAAACCAGGTTTTGTGATCAAGTAAGTATGGGAAAAACTGGGTTAACAAAACCAGTTTCTTTACTACATGACCTCTCGGAGCTCTAATAGGCTAATGTGCATGGTGATGCTCCCAGATGAATAGTTGTGGCATTTCAGATTTACTGACCATGGAACGCTTTTAATATTCCTTGGAAAAGTTTTTGGGAAATGCTGATATATAGTGAGAGATTGAGCAGCTTACTCTGTTCCCTGGCTGTGCTAAATCTCATTTTAACATTTAGGGGATGAGTATGAATGTGTGTTTTGTTTACATGTTGGAGTCCATCACAGTGTTGCTCTATAAATGCCACGGATTGCTCACCTTTTCCACCTTGTATGTTAGACTTTTGTTTTTGAGTCAGGAATGGGGTGAAGGCTTAGGGTCTTTGTGGTGGTGATCACATTTTAGGGGCTTCAGGGTGGCATTTCATTAGTCATCAGGTGTTGTTTGACACTGTTGCCGTGAGCTCATTCTACTCAATAAAAAAGAAAATTAATTCATGGCAGGATCACATGAAAAATACAGCAGTTATGTTTTATTTCAACAAAATAAATATTTGTTTAGTTAAGAGAGAATATTCTTTGGCATTTTAGACCGTTTTAAAGTTAAGAAAGTGGTAACAAGGAAGGAATGATATGTTTATCACATAAACCCACAGGGTCTTAATCAAGCACCGTAAGCTGTTAGAACCAGTGTGGTTAGGGTGGGCTGGCTGTTACTATGCAGCGGTAGGCGATGCCATCCACAACAGACCACAGAGTGAGTGATGTTTCCCAGAATTGTGCAATGTTTCATTCTTGGTCTGAACATTTTTCTAGCACAGACATCAAACTGTAATGTGAATATGTCATTTTTACCCTGGGGACTCATAACCAGCTTCAGGCCGACCCACGTTAGTCATTTAACACTGGAGCGTGATTAAACTCCACCCTTCTCCTGAATACTGCTGCTATTTTTGACTCAAGGCTGCTAACTTAATATTTTTTCCCTTTTGGTAAGGTTAGCTTTTATACTGTACTCAGCCATGGTACTGTTTCTACCTACTGACCAAAAAGGGCCGGGTGGGGGGCGGGGCGGGTGTTGGAATTACGTCACTTTCCGTGCTAGTGTGATTTCTGAACTGCCGTTTTAGAAATATTAGTTCTTTTAAACATCCATGATGGACCCAGCTTTCAAAAATCCTGGAGTTATAGTTTTTGAATTATGCTAAGGCTCATACATAGATCATTTTTAAAAAAGAATTGTCAGTTGGGAGCAAATGTTCATAGATTTGCATTCCCACTTCTATTCTAATTTTGGAGTCTGTAAAGGGAATTTAAATTTTAAAGTACTGCTACAACAGGTCTTCTCTGACTCTTCAGTCTGAAAACTAACTCTAGCCAGATATTAACTTTTGTTGGTCTTTAAATCATTTCTGCCATTTTACTCTCAGACTTTCTATTCTCAGTAGCTCTCCCCTTTCCCGGCTACCCTTTTTAAGCAAAATTTTGAAGAAGGATTTGAGCCAGATTACCAAAGCAGACATCTTCATTGTTCGTTAATTCCACAACAAAGTGAGTGAGTGCTACAAATTCCCCACCTCATGGAGCTTAAGTGTTGATTGGTTTTGCTAAGATAAATGATGTCTTCATACTTTCAGTCTGTCTTAGGCTTACATTTTTACTTCATATAGCAGACTTCTTTGTGACAGAGCAGACTGTTGTTCCTGTTCTCATTGAATTCCTATTTACTTTCAGTCTTACTTCATCAATAGGTGTGAATTCCTTGAGTTTATGATAATCTTATTTGCTTGCAGCCAAGGTCATTTTCTCTTCTGCCATTTTTTACTGCATCTGTTACCACCCTCTTAAATTCTCTGCTAGCTTCCATTACTGATCATATCAAGTGAAGCTTCAGCTTACCCTCTGGAACCGTTAGCAAACCTGGAACTATGTGATTTTTTTATTTTTATTTTTTAATGTTTGTTTGTTTGTTTATTTATTTATTTTGGCTGATCCTGGTCGTAGTTGCGGCACTCGGGATCTTCGTTGTGGCATGCGGGATCTTTTAGTTGCAGCGTGCTGACTTCTTAGTTGCGGCATGCATGTGGGATCTAGTTCCCCAACCAGGGATTGAACCCAGGCCCCCTGCATTGGGAGCATGGAGTCTTACCCACTGGACCACCAGGGAAGTCCCTGGAACTATGCACTTTTCATCTCTCTATATCACTTTGAATCCACTCAGAAAAAATCTGAGTTTTTTTATCTGATCATCTTATTGCTAGTTTTAAGACTACCCGATATTATTAATTCACAGGTCCCTTCTGCTACCCATTTTTAGTTTGTTACTTAACAAGCTTTTACATTTGCTTTTTCTATCCAGCTTTCACTTATAAATTAAAGATAGACGAGTTCTCCCTCTCTACCTTTCACTCTCACACAGTTCAACAAATAGTTTGTAATTTTACTGTTCCTGAGGAGTCAGTTATATAATGCTTACAACAATGGGAAGATATAGTTTGTTGTAATCTCTATATCTGTTGGTGAGTTGGGTTCTCCTTGCATGTATTTGTCCTTGTTGTTATTGTCTCTATTACTTTTGGAGCCAAACTTGCTTGAGATTTCAGCTCTCCCCATTTACTAGTTGTGTGACCTTAAAGTGACTTCACTCTCTGGGCCATAATTTCCCATATCTGTAATAGTAATAGTTCTTACCTTAGGGGGTTGTTGGCTGGCTCTGAGTACCTGGCGTTCAATAAATGTTAAATAAATGTTATCTCTTATTATTATTTTTAAAAAATATTTATTATTTATTTATTTGACTGTGTCAGGTCTTAGTTGCAGCATGCGGAATCTTTCGTTGCGGCACACGGGCTTCTCTCTAGTGGAGGCACATGGGCTCTCTAGTTGTGGCACGGGCTCTAGAGTGCACAGGCTCAGTAGTTGTGGTGTGCAGGCTCATTAGTTGCAGCACATGGGCTTAGTTGCCCCGCAGCATGTGGGATCTTAGTTCCCCAACCAGGGGTCGAACACGCGTCCCCTGCATTGGAAGGTGGATTCTTAACCACTGGACCACCAGGGAAGTCCCTCTTATTATTATTAATTAACATCAATTTTGGATCTCTGAAAACTTAATAAATACTGTTGACAGTGCAGTTGGTTTTAATACAAACAACTGAAAAAAGCAAGCTGTCCTGATATGGATCTTAACATATGCTACTGCTAACAGTCTCAGTAAAAAACCTGATTATTAAGTAAGTTAATGTAGCCCGGTGCTTCATTTCATCAACCTACACTAATTCAGTCTCAATGGAAATTGCATACTACCATCTGACATTAAACTGACAACTACTGGAGCTTGAGCAGAGTAGTGGTGGTATTATGACAACTGTTAATTATTTTGTATTATAAAAAAGGCAGTCTCCTGGAAGGAACCATTCCTCTTTTGAGAAAAGTCTTATATGAGCAAATATTGGCTCACAACTCAGATTATAAATTTTAATATTAATTTGTTTGACCTTAAGTTTTTACTTCTGTTATGGTTGCTCTCAGGCGCTAGTGATGAAATGAAAATGCATGTAAACTTCATAGGAATAGGGAGCGCTACATGCAGTAAATATTTTAAAACGTTCTGAGAAGACATGGCTCTTGTTAGTAATAAATAATAAAGAAACCTCTTATTAGACATATTTTTAAAAACTAAATCACCATTATCTGTATAATTTTCTTTCCTTTTAAAAAAATGCATGTGGGGACTTCCCCAGCGGTCCAGTGGTTAAGACTCCGAGCTTCCAATGCAAGGGGTGCGGTTTCTATCCCTGGTTGGGGAACTAAGATCCCACATGCTGTGCGGCATGTCCAAAAAGTGAAAAAAAAATAAAAAGTATGTGGATCCATGACAAAATTAAATCCTGATCATATTTGTTGGCTTGATGAAGGAAGGTTTGATTGCCTCAAACAGGAGAGGTGAGGCTAATCATTTTGGGCAAATGGAATCAACTACATAATTACCTATAATTTGGCAGTTTTACTAGTTTGCTAGGGAAAATTATAAAATGACAGTAAAATTACAAGCTATTTGTTGAACTGTGTGAGAGTGAAGGATAGAGAGGGAGAACTCGAATATCATTTTTTTTTTTAAGATTTTTTTTTTTTGCGACATTCCCTCCATCGCTACTTTTTTTTTTTTTTAATTTATTTTAATTAATTTGTTTATTTATTGGCCGTGTTGGGTCTTCGTTTCTGCGCGAGGGCTTTCTCTAGTTGCGGCAAGCAGGGGCCACTCTTCATCGCGGTGCGCGGGCCTCTCACTATCGCGGCCTCTCTTGTTGCGGAGCACAGGCTCCAGACGCGCAGGCTCAGTAGTTGTGGCACACAGGCTTAGTTGCTCCGCGGCATGTGGGATCTTCCCAGACCAGGGCTCGAACCCATGTCCCCTGCATTGGCAGGCAGATTCTCAACCACTGCGCCACCAGGGAAGCCCTCGAATATCTTTTAATTTATAAGTGAAAGCAGGATAGAAAAAGCAAATGTAAAAGCTTGTTAAGTACAAACTAGAAATGGGTAACAGAAGGGATCTGTGAATTAATAATATTGGGTAGTCTTAAAACTAGCAATAAGATGATCAGATGAAAAAAAAAACTCATAGATTTTTTCTGAGTGGGTGTTCTTGCCTGCTGGTTGGTTGCAGCACTCCATGGACTTTTTCAAGGACTGGTACCTACACCTCCTGCTGCCTGTGATGCCTTATATATATTCCAAGGCAGCCTAACAGGTAAGATGATCTTTTGGGGGTACATATTACAAATTCATGTTTAAACATCTATGCAGATTTTTCTTTTTTGTTAAAGAGGTTTTTTTGGTTTGTTCATTTTTATTGTTGTTATTTATTTATTTATTTTTTACCTTGCATGAGGCAATACAGGACCAAATTAATGTGTGTTGAAATCAGATGCAGAAGCTTAAAGGCCCTTCCTCTGTATACTATTATGTACTATTTTAGGGTTGACATCTAAGTCCAAATCATGGCAGAGGCAAATCTTCCTTAGTCTCGGTTGGGGTTATGCTTATACATTAGAACTCTGATGATGCCTTTGGATTTTTAAATCTACACTCAGGTGGCATGAAACACCAGTAGAGCTCCACAGATAGGAAGGATAGAACTAGTACATTCTACTCCAGAGCTTTATCCCTGGAGGGTTATGTTAGAGACCTGTTAATTTAAAAGCTGTGAATTCAGTAGTTAAAACAGAAAAGATTGGGAAGTTTGATTCTTTGAATAGTAAAATATGGCAAAATATACCATACCAAAGTTAAACAGCATAGTGGTAGGTGAAATGATTCGAATACGCATTATAAGCACAGGCTATCTTCTTCAACATACACACACACACACACACACACACACACATACATCAGTTCTTAAAAATTATTAAGAATGAGGTGGATTAGCTCTTAGAAAAAGTTTGAAGAGGGTCTGAACAAAGGAAGAAATACAAATGGCCAATAAATGTATGAAATTCCACTCGCTGCGAGTGGAATTGCTGGGGGTCATAGACTGTACAAGTACTTAACTTCATATAGTAATCTTGTTTTTCCAAAGTGGTCTTATCAATTTGTGTTCATACGAACAATGGCTAAGAGACTCAGTTGAGTTGTTCCTTTCAAAAATTTAGTGTTTTTAGATGTCTTAAGTATAGAATAGCATCTCATTGTGCTCTTGATTTGAATTTCCCTGAATTGTAGTAATGTTGAGCATCTATTTGTATATTTATCAGTCACGTGTATTTCCTCTTCTGTGAGATGCTTGTATATATTTTTTGCTTATTGGGTTGTTACTGGTTTGTAGGAGTTGTTTTCTTTCCCTTTCTTGTTTTTAGTACTACTGTATCATCTACATCTTTTCATCCAGTTTTTTCAAATAGTGTCTCCATTTAATAATCTTTATAAGAGGATAATTTGGGGTTTTAATGATTAAAACAAGTATTCTATTCACTGTGATTATTATTATTGTGATTATTATTGCAATTTTCTATTTTTTAATTTCTTTTTTATCTTACTAATTTTGCTTCTCTCCTCCTTAAAACCTTTCCTGTTGCCTTTAGTGTAAAGTCGGCATAAATTGTTATGACTTAAATTATTCTCCCAGAACTGTCCACTTATTATCTCTTACTCTATCTCATCTCTCACTCTTTTCCAACTTCCTTGTAAGTCTGGCAACTCTGAGTTACTTCCAGTCCCTGAAAATGTCATTCTCTAATTTGTTCTCTCCCATGTTCACTCTCCTTCTTGAAAGTGCCAATCTTTTTTTTAAATTTATTTTTTATTGAAGTGTAGTTGAATTACAATGTGTTAATTACTGCTGTACAGCAAAGTGATTCAGTTATGCATATGTGTACATTCTTTTTCATATTCTTTTCCATTATGGTTTATCACAGGGTATTGAATATAGTTCCCTGTGCTATACAGTAGGACCTTGTTGTTTATCCATTCTATATATAATAGTTTGCATCTGCTAACCCCAAACTCCCACTCCATCCCTCCCCTCCCCTCCCCCTTGGCAACCACAAGTCTGTTCTCTCTGTCCCTGATTCTGTTTCTGTTTCATAGATAGGTTCATTTGTGTCATATTTTAGACTCCACTTATGTAACATCATATGGTATTTGTCTTTCTCTTTCTGACTTACTTCACTTAGTATGATAATCTCTAGTTGCATCCGTGTTGTTGCAAATGGCATTATTTCATCCTTTTTTATGGCTGAGTAATATTCCATTGTATATATGTACTACATCTTCTTTATCCATTCATTTGTTGATGAGCATTTAGGTTGTTTCCATGTCTTGGCAATTGTGAATAGTGCTGCTATGAACATAGGGGTACATGTATCTTTTTGAATTGTAGTTTTGTCTGGATATATGCCCAGGAGTGGGATTGCTAGATCATATGGTAATTCTGTATTTAGTTTTCTGAGGAACCTCCATACTGTTCTCCATAGTAGCTGCACCAACTTGCATTCCCACCAACAGTGTAGGAGGGTTCCCTTTTCTCCACACCCTCTGCAGCATTTGTTATTTATAGAGAAAGTGCTAATCTTTTGCTCACCCCTTCTTTTACCTAGTTCAACCTAAGGCTTTCCCTAAGTTTAGGGCCATGTTCTCTCCCTCTTGAGTGTGTATATAGGTTCTTTAAACATGTTATAATTTCTTGTGTTTGTCCTGGATTTTATGTTGCATAACACAGTAAATCTAATCTTTTCTTTAAAAAATTGAGATTTTATATATATATATATATATAATTGACATAGGTGTATGATATAATGATTTGATATTTGTACATACTGCACAATGATCACCACGATAAGTCTAGTTAACATCTGTCACCGTACATAGTTACAGAGCTTTTTTTCTTGTGAGGAGAACTTTTAAGATTTACTCCCTTAGCAGCTTTCAAATATGCAGTACAGTGTTATTACCTATAATCACCATGCTGTATGTTACATCCCCATGACTTATTCATGTTATAACTGGAGGTTTGTACCTTTTGACCCCCTTCACCCATTTTGCCCACCCTCCCACCACCTCTGGCAACCACAGATCTGTTCTCTGTATCTATGAGCTCAGTTTTGTTTTATTCCACATATGTAGATTCCACATATAAGTGAGATCATATGGTATTTGTCTCTTTCTGTGTGACTTATTTCACTCAGCATAATACCCTTGAGGTCCATCTGTGTTGTCACAAATGGCAAGATTTCATTCTTTTTTATGGCTGAATAATTTTCATATATATATCTGTATCTCACATTTTTTAATCCATTCATCCATTGATAGACACTTAGGTTGCTTCCATATCTTGGCTGTTGTAAATAATGCTACAGTGAACATGATAGTGTGTACCTTTTGGGTTATGTTTTCATTTTCTTCATATAAATACCCACAAGTGGAATTGCTGGATCATATGGTAGTTCTATTTTTAAATTTTTGAGGAACTGCCATACTGTTCTCCATAGTGGCTGCACCAATTTATATTCCCACTAATAGTACCCAAGGGTTCCTTTTTCTCCACATCCTCGCCAATACTCATTTCTTGTCTTTTTGATAGTAGCAGTTCCAGTAGGTGAGAGGTGATATCTCCCTGTGGTTTTGATTTTCATTTCCCTGATGATTAGTGTTGTTGAGCATATTTCATGTACCTCTTGGCCATTTGTGTGTCTTCTTTGGAAAAATGTCTATTTAGATCCTCTGCCCATTTTTTAATTGAATTTTTTTTTGCTATTGAGTGGTATGAGTTCTTTATAGATTTTGGGTATTAACTCATCAGATATATGGTTTGCAAATATTTTCTCCCAGTCAGTAGGTTGCCTTTTCATTTTGTTGATGGTTTCCTTTGCTGTGCAGAAGCTTTTTAGTTTGATGTAGTCCCACTTGTTTATTTTTGCTTTTGTTGCCTTTGCTTTTGGTGTCAAATCCAAAAAATCATCTCCAAGACTTAGGTCAAGAAGCTTACCCTCTATGTTTTCTTCTAGGACTTTTATGGTTTCAGGTCTTACATTCAAGTCTTTTCATCCATTTTAAGTTAATTTTTGTGGTTGTAAGACAGGAGTCCAGTTTCATTCTTTCACATATGGCTGTCCAGTTTTCCCAGCACCATTTATTGAAGAGACTGCTCTTTCCCCATTGTATGTCTTGGCTCCTTTGTCATAAATTAATTGACCATATATGTGTGGGTTTGTTCCTGGGCTCTTTATTATGTTTCATGGATCTATGTATCTGTTTTTATGCCCAGAACATTGTGTACATTAGTACATATGTGTGTATGGGAGTATGTGTATTGGGCATGTTTATTTGTATATGGGAATGTATCTCAATGTATACTTATGTGTGTGTGTGTGCATATGTATGTCTGTGTGTGTGAAAACATTCAAGGCAGAGGAAACAGCTTGCAAAAAATCATGCTGTATTTGGGAAATCTTGCACAGTTTAGTTTCCTTCTTCTCTTGGTCCATATATATATTTATTTGTGCTTAGTTGGAAGTGCATAGAATGTAGCATTTTCCTCTGAGCTTTTTCCTACCTAACATTTAATGATTACTCTCCCCTATTACCACATACTTTTCATAATTACCACTTCCATGGCTGCTTAATAGTCCATGGAGTTTATAAGTCATGATTTACTTAACCTTTTTGTTGCTTTTTAAAAATTTTAGATAATGCTGAAATAATCACTTAAAATTTTTTGTTTTGTTGAATTATTTCTTTATGATAACTTCCTGAAGAGGAATTACTGGATCAAAGGAGGAGAACATTTTTACAGCTCTTGATAAAGCCAGTGTTTCCAAAGGTGGTAACAGTTTTTAAAAAATATGTATTCGACATATAACATTGTATAAATCTAAGGTGTACAACGTGTTGATTTGGTACATTTATATATTGTAATATGATTGCCATTGTAGTGTTAGCTACCTACGAACACCACATAATTATCATTTATTTTTTGTGATGGGAATAATTAAGTAAGATCTAGTCTCCTAGCATGTTTGGTCTTAATACTACAGTATTGTTGTCTGTAATCACTATACTGTTTATTAGATCTCTAGGACTTACGTATCTACTAGTTGCAAGTTCGTATCCTTAACAACATCTCTACTATTCCCCCTCCCCCCAGACCCTGGTAACCACCATTTTACTCTGTTTTTATGAGTTTGTCTTTCTTTTAGGTCCACATATAAGTGATATCGTACAGTATTTGTCTTTCTCTGACTTATCTTACTTGGCGTAATGTCCTCAGAATCCATCCATGTTGTCACAAAGGGCAGAATTTTCTTCTTTCTCATGGCTGAGTAATATTTCATTGTAAGTATTACCACATCTTTATCTGTTAATCGGTTGACAGGCACTTAGGTTGTTTCCATATCTTGGCTCTTGTAAATGATGCTGCAATAAACATGGGAGGCCATATATCTCTTCAATATCGTGTTTTTATTTCATATACCCAGAAGTGGAATTGCTGAATCATATGGTAATTCTATTTTAAATTTTTTCAGGAACATTCATATTGTTTTCTGTAGTAGCTGAACTAATTTACATTCCCACCAACAGTGTACAAGCGTTCCCTTTTCTCTACATCTTCTTGTCTTCTTGATGACATTGGTTTTATTATTTTCTATTTTTTTCTTTGTTTTCTTTTTTAACAGTTTCCACTCCTAGCTTTTTAAATCCCATTCTTTGTCTTTCTTTGGGTTAACTGTGTTTTCTTTAGCTTACCTAAGTTGGACATTTAGCTCGTTATTTTTCAGCTCCCTCATCTAACAATAGATAAGTTCTTTGAGCGATAGTCTCAAAGCTCTACTTCTGTTGAATTTCACAAGTTTTGAAGTTTAGTGTTTGTTTTTGCTATTCAGTTTCAAGTATTTATCAATTTCCATTATTGCTTCTTTGAAACATTTTTTTCTTAAAAATGTTTTTATTATGAAGTATAATATATAGTTGGAGAACCACACAAAACACAAATATTAGACAAATACCCTAGCCATCACTTAGGTCAATAAATAAAACTTTGCCAGTCACCAGAGAAGCACCTCCATTTCTCATCCAAATGATAACTGCTTCCCTCTCCAGAAGTAACACTTTCTTGACTTTTATAGCTATCACTGTATTTTCATTTCTTTATAGATCTATCATCCATATGTGCATCCCTAGTCATTACAGTTTAGTCTCGCCCATTTTTTTTTTTTTTGGCGGTTCTATAACTTTATTTGGCAATCAGCTGTTAGTTCTCATCCATATCAACTGTCTGTAGATTTTTGAAAATGGTGACAAGTACGTAGGTAACCAACATATAGAGCTTGTTTGGTGAATCTTCATCTTCATTACATTTTTCTGGACAACCTCATACAGATACGGTATGGGACAGTCCTTATTCCTTCGGTCCAGACAGCTTTGTTGAGCCTGGTGTCAATGCGTACATCTGGCGTTTCCATCTCCTTCATGGCAAATTTCTGGATTTCTTTGAGTGCCTGAGGGGCACGCTTCTTGAAACCCACTCCATGGATGTGCTTATGAATGTTGATAGTGTATTCTGTGGTCACCACCTCATTGATGGCAGACCGGCCCTCCTCCTTCTTGCCACCCTTCTTTGCGGGAGTCATCCTGCTGGGCTCCAGTTGGAAAAAACAGCTAGTCTTGCTCATTTAATATATCTTTAAGTCTCTGATAATCAGCAGGTCTCCTGTCCATCTCTTTCTGTTCTACACGGTTTATCTGTTGAAGAACTTGGGTTATTTGATATGTATTGTGGAAGTTCCCACAGTCTGGGTTTTGCTAATTGCAGCCTCATGGTGCACTTTCAGCATGTTTCCTTTATCTGTATTTCTTGGAAATTGATAGCTGGATCCAGAGGTTTGATCAGACTCCAGTTCGATCCCTTTAGTAAGACTATGTGGTGGTGTGTTCTTTTATTAGGAGTTACACAATGTTTGGTTTCCTTTTTTTGTGCTGGCATCTATGTATGCTTATTGCCTAGATCATTAACTTATTGGGGCTGCAAAATGATGTTATTCTGATTCTTTTTCTTCATTTATTAGTTGGAATGCTTTTAAAAAAATTTTTATTGGAGTATAGTTGATTTACAGTGTTGTTAGTTTCAGGTGTATAGCATAGTGAATCAGTTATATATCCACTCTTTTTTTTTTTTTTTAGATTCTTTTCCCATATAGGCCATTTCAGAGTATTGAGTAGAGTTCCCTGTGGTATACAACAGGTTCTTATTAGTTATCTATTTTATATATAGTAGTGTGTATATGTCAATCCCAATCTCCCAAATTATCCCTACGCCCCTTATCCCCTGGTAACCATGTTTGTTTTCTACATCCATGACTGTACTTCTGTTTTGTAAATAAGTTCATTTGTACCCTTCTTTTTAGATTCCATGTATAAACGATATCATATGATATGGAATGCTTTTATAAAGAATTACTTCACTTCTGTTTGATTACACAGTGCTACAGTTTATATAGAAGAAAGGCAGGATAAACGCTTGACATTCTTTTCCTTTATTTACCAGTTTTCGAAATAATGAGATATGTGAAGGTACGACATTTGAGAAACAAAACGTTTTCATAGTTTCAACTAATCCTCCCACAAGATATATATTAATTGCAGAGGGAAAAAATGTAACTTTATAATGGGGCACTCTGGCAGAAATCATCTTAACCAAGTGATCAAAGTTGGCATCACCACTAATAGGACAAATGTCCACCATATGCCTCCTGATGTAATGCACAAGAAGAGCACAATGTCATTTCTGTGGCATTCCTGACAAAAATTATAACTTGAGTCTAATCATGAGGAAATATTAGACACACGGCAGAACATTCTACAGAGTAACTGGCTGTATGCTTCAAAAGTAGCAAAGTCATGAAAGATAAAGACTGAAAAAATGTTTTAGATTAGAAGAGACTAAAGAGACGTGGCAAATAAATGCAATATGTGATCCTGGGCCAGAGAAAAAAGTTTTTCTTTTGTTTTAAGGACCATTATTGGGACAGTTGACAGATTTTGAATAAGATCTATAGATTATAGTATTGTGTCAGTGTTAGTTTTCCTTGTTTTGTTAATTGTATTGTGTTTCTGAAAAAGAACGTCCTTGTTTTTAGGAAGTACTTGAGTATTTTAGGGGTAAATGAACATCGTGTCTACAACGTACTCTCAGACATTTCAGACACAATTACATATATGTAATTACTACATCAGACACAGATGATTTAATTGGTGAATGCTACCAAACATAAGGAAGAAATGATACTAATTCTCTACGTTGTCATCCAGAAAATAGAAGCAGAATAATTCCTAACTTATTCTGTGAAGCTAGCATTACCCTAATACCAAAACCAGAAAAAGACATTATAGAAAGGAAAAGTACAGAACAATATCTCTCATGAACATAGATGCAGAAGTCTTCAAAAAAAGTTAGCAAATCAGATTGAACAATGTATAAAAAGAATTATACACTATAACCAAGTGGGATTTATTTCATGCATGCAAGGATGCCTCAACATTCAAAAATCAACATAATCAATCACATCAATGATCTAACAAAGAAAAAAATCATATGGTCATATTAGTAGATGCAGAAAAAGTATTTGGCAAATTT
Source organism: Balaenoptera musculus (assembly GCF_009873245.2). NCBI lineage: Eukaryota > Metazoa > Chordata > Mammalia > Artiodactyla > Balaenopteridae > Balaenoptera > Balaenoptera musculus. The sequence continues at coordinate 52,618,289 of NC_045795.1, forward strand.
TAACACTCATTCATGATTAAAAGTCTCATCAAACCAAAAATAGAGGGGAACTTCCTCAACTTGATCAAGAATATCTACAAAAAACCCCTAAGGCTAACAGTGTACTTAACGGTGAGAAACTGGTTGCTTTATCCCCAAGATCAGGAACCAGAAAATGATGTCCCCTCTTACTACACCTATTCATCACAGTACTGCTGAAGTACTACCTAATACAATTAAGTAAGAAAAGAAAAGAAGAAGTATACATTGGGAAGGTATACATTGGTTTTGTTTGTAGATTACACGATTGTGTATGTAGAAAATCCAAAAGAATTGACAAAATATTCCTGTAATTAATAAGCAGTTATATAACGTTGCAGGATACAAGGTTAATATGCAGAAGGTAATTGCTTTCCTATTGCCATTTCTGGTATTGTTCACCAGCAGTGAACAACTGGAAGTTAAAATAAAAAACAATACCATTTACATTAGCCTCAAAAAATGAAATACTTAAGTATAAATCTAGCAAAAGATCTATATGATGAAAACTCCAGCTCCAGTGAAAGAAATCAAAGAAGGTCTAAATAAGTGAAGAGATGTTACACATTCATGGGTAAGAAGACTCAATATTGTTAAAATGTTAATTCTTCCCAAGTTGATCTATGGAGTCAACACAATGCTGATAAAAAATACCACCGAGTTATTTTGTGGATATTGACGAATCTATTTTAAAGTTTGTATAGAAAGGCAAAAGACTCTGAAAGGCCAGTGCGTTACTGAAGAAGAACAAAGTTGGAGGACTGACACTACTGACCTATGAAGACTTAGTTTAGAGTTTTAGAGATCAAGACAGGGACTTCCCTGGTGGCAGTGGTTAAGAATCCGCCTGCCACTGCAGGGTATATGGGTTCGATCCCTGGTCCGGGAAGATCCCACATGCCATGGAGCAACTAAGCCCTTGCACCGCAACTACTGAGCCTGTGTTCTGGAGCCCACAAGCCACAACTGTTGAGCCCATGTGTCACAACTACTGAAGCCCGCGTGCCTAGAGCCTGTGCTCCGCAATAAGAGAAACCACCGCAATGAGAAGCCCACACACCACAATGAAGAGTAGCCCCCGCTCGCTGCAACTAGAGAGAGCCTGCACGCAGCAACGAATACCCACTGCAGCCAAATAAATAAATAAATAAATCTTAAAAAAAAAAAAAAAAAGAAATCAAGACAGTGTGGTTGCCGCAGACCGGCTGCAGAAAGCTAGAAGTTCCTGGCGGTGAGGGGTAAGGAACTGAAAAGCACCAGTATGGGGTCAGAAGGGCCAAGACAACTGATGGTTGCAAGGCAAGTCTATTCAAAGAGCATGAATGTATACATAGGTTCAGCACGGAACGAACACTAGGCAACAAATCAGTAAACCTTGTATTTCCACATAATTCTGTCGCCACTATCTATGCGCCACTATCTATGCGTCAGCATGCCTTATGGGCCATTCTTCGGAGATACAGACTTCCCCCTCAGGGCAGCACGTCCTTCTTCTGGGGAACAACCAGGGGCTCTTAGATCCAGAGCAGGCACCTGGAACGAAACTGGCCGCAAGCCATTTTCCTTTTTTACGCTCAATACCGCAGCGTCAGGAGTGCATACCAAGAAAGAGACAAGCAGTTCTCCGGAAAGCAGAAAGCTGAATAAGCTTACAGCTTGGGGGCCACCACATGTGGTGTTGGCAAAAGAATAGACAGCTCAATGGAACAGAATAGAGAGCTCAAAAATAGAGCCACACAAAGTCAGCTGATCTTTGACAAAGGAGAAAAAGCAATTTAATGGAGAAAATATATATTTTTTCAACAAATGGCATTGGAACAATTGGACATTTATATGCAAAAACAGAATGTAAACATAGACCTTACACCTTTCTCAAAAATCGACTCAAAATGGATCATAGGCCTAAATATAAAATCCCAAACTATCAAACTTTCATAAGAAAGCATAGGAGAAAATGTAGGTGACCTTGGGTTTGACAGTGAGTTTTTAGATAAAACCTCAAAAGCATGATCCGTGAAAGACAAAATTGATAAGTTGGACTTTATTAAAATTAAAAACTTCTTCTCTGAGAAGGACGTTGTTAAGAGAATGAAAAGCCAAGCCACAGATTGGGAGAAAATATTTGCAAAGACATGTATGATAAAGGATGGATGTCCACAATATACAAAGAACAGTTAAAATCCAACAAGAAAACAGACCAATTTAAAAAATGGGCAAAAGGTCGTAATAGACACCTCACCAAAGAACATATACAGATGGCAATGAGCATATGAAAAGATGCTTGATATCATGTCATTAGGGAATTGAAAACTAAAATAACAATGAGATATCACTGTACATGTATTAGAATGGCTAAAATTTAAAAATTGAGCAATATCAAATGTTGGCAAGATTCAGAGCACAGGAACTTTCATTGCTGGTGATTCAAAATGGTATAGCCACTTTGGAAGACAATTTTGCAGCTTCTAAACTTACATGATCTAGCACTCAACACTCCTAGGTATTTATCCAACTGAGTAGAAAACATATTCACCTGCATACAAATGTTTATAGCAAGATTATTCATAATCACTCAAAACTGGAAGCAACCAGGGCTTCCCTGGTGGTGCAGTGGTTGAGAATCTGCCTGTCAATGCAGGGGACACGGGTTCGAGCCCTGGTCTGGGAGGATCCCACATGCCATGGAGCAACTAGGCACGTGAGCCACAATTACTGAGCCTGTGCGTCTGGAGCCTGTGCTCCGCAACAAGAGAGGCCGCGATAATGAGAGGCCCGCACACCGCGATGAAGAGTGGCCCCCACTTGCCACAACTGGGGAAGGCCCTCGCACAGAAACGAAGACCCAACACAGCCATAAATAAATAAATAAATAAATAAATAAAAATTAAAAAAAAAAAACAAAAAAACCTGGAAGCAACCAAGCTGTCATATAAATGAATGATTAAACAGTGATACATCCATATAGTGGAATATCGTTCAGCAATAGAAAGTAATGAGCTATCATGCCACTAAAAGACATGAAGGAACCTTAAAGGCATGTGCATAGTGAAGGAGGCTAATATGAACAGCTACTTATGATACTTATGATTCCAGTTATATGACATTCTGGAAAAGGAAGAACTATGGAGACATTAAAAAGATCAGTTGGGACTTCCCTGGTTGGCGCAGTGGTTAAGAATCCACCTGCCAATGCAGGGGACACGGGTTTGATCCCTGGTCCAGGAAGATCCCACATGCCATGGAGCAACTAAGCTCGTGCGCCACAACTACTGAGCCTGCGCTCTAGAGCCCACAAGCCACAACTACTGAACCTGTGTGCCACAACTACTGAAGCCCGCGTGCCTAGAGCCGGTGCTCTGCAACAAGAGAAGCCACTGCAGTGAGACGCCTGCACACCGCACCGGAGTAGCCCCCGCTCGCCACAACTAGAGAAAGCCCGTGTGCAGCAACAAAGACCCAACACAGCCAAAAATAAATAAATTTATAAAAAACAAAAAAACCCAAAAAAAACAGTCATTGTCAGAGGTTCATGAGGAGGATAGAAGGGATTAAAAGGTGAAGCACAGGTGATTTTGAGGGTGGTAAACTATTCTATATGATACTATAATGGTGGATATATTGTCAAATCCATAGACTAGTACAATACAAAGAGTGAACCTTATCATAAACTATGGATTTTAGTTAATAAGTGTGTCAATCTTAGTTTATTAATTGTAACAAATGTGCCACACTAATGCAGGATGTTAATAATAGGTGAAACTGTGTGTGTGTGTTATGTGTTTCTCAAAATGGCAGTAATATATGGGAACTCTATGTACTATCTGTTCTTATATTTAATATGTTTTTAAAAGGGGAAATAAGCAAATGTTAAAGAGATGTTGTTAAAACCATGCATGTGCAAAGCTGAGGTATTTTATAGCATGTAACAAAGTAACTTTAGAAAATTAAAAAGGCAGGGGGAAAGCCCTATAGTAAACATTGTAATCAGTGATTAAAGAGTGACAGCTTTTTCTGAGATGGGAAAGAGAAAAAGATGTCTTTCATTACAATTATTGGTACTAGAGAAGATCATAGCCACTTCAGTAAGGCAAGAAAAAGAATAAAAAGTATAATTATTGGAAAGGAAGAAAGAAAATTGTCATTATTCTCAAATGTATTGATTTTGTTTATAGAAAATCACTAGAATATATAAATGAACTTGGAAATGTTTCTGTATGCAAGATGTAGTATATGAAAGTTAACTATATATACTAGCAACAATTAGAAAATGACATTTAAAAAATTCCATTTTAATAGTAACATCATCAGATAACCAGGGGGAAAAATCTAAAAATGAACAAAACATCTATGTGGAAAACTACAAAAATTACTGTGAGAAATTAAAGAAGTCCTAAATAAATAATGGAGTATATCATGTTTCTGGGTTGGAAGACTTAATATTGTCAAGATCTCAATTCTCCCCAAAGTTTCTATAAATTCAACATAATTCCAATAAAATTTTATAAAGTTTTCTTGTGGAAATTGATATGCTGATCCTAAAACATAAGTGGAAATTTAAAAAAAAAAAGAGTAACCGAGAATAACCAAGGTAATTTTGATGAATAAAAACAAAGTTGGGGACTTCCCTGGTGGTCCAACGCAGGGGGCCCAGGTTTGATCCCTGGTCAGGGAACTAGATCCCATACGCATGCTGCAGCTAAGAAGTCCACATGCCACAACTAAGAAGTCCTCATGCCACAACTAAGAAGTCTGCATGCCGCAACTAAACATGCTGCAGTGAAGATCCCACGAGCCGCAACTAAGACCCAGGGCAGCCTAAATAAATAAGTAAGTAAGTAAGTAAATAAATATTTTTAACAAAAGAAAAACAAAGTTGGGCTTAACGTTACCAGATATCAAGAGCTTAAAGCTTCATGATTAAAACAGGGTCTTATTGGCACAGAGGCAGACAGACCAGTGAAGCAGAATACAAAGTCCAGAAGTACATCCATTCCTATATACCCCTGTGTGTATTTATTTATAACCAAGTTGCAGTTTTAGTGCTTTTCTAATGAAGGGTGAAGTTAACACATTTGAGGTAGGAATCGATTTCCAGGAAAAAAAAAAAAAAAGTTTTGGAAGGGCCAGAACCTGATTTCTGACTACTCTTATTCCTTTAGCTATCTCTGTTTCTATTGCCAATGTTCCAGGCTCTGTCATTCAGGGTGCTTATTTTATTCATTGGAACATGATTTGGGAATTTGGCTTAGTTTGGCAGTTTGGAATCTTATCACGCCTATTTAAAAAAATTTTTTTAATTTATTTATTTGGTTGTGCTGTGTCTTAGTTGTGGCAGGTGGGCTCCTTAGTTGTGGTATGCGAACTCTTAGTTGCGGCATGCATGTGGGATCTAGTTCCCTGACCAGGGATCAGAGCCGGGCCCCCTGCATTGGGAGTGCAGAGTCTTAACCACTGGACCACCAGGGAAGTCCCTCATCATGCTTATTTAACTTGTGCACATTCAAGTATCTGTGTGTGTGTGTGGGGGGGGGATAATGTAAATAATGAAGGCAATCTACTTTTTCATTCAGTAATCAAAACGTTGGGTAGTAAGCATGAGATGAGAAATGTAAACTTGTGTTCCAGCTGTTGATTCTCACTTGTGTCCAAGTGTGTGAGCATCTTGTTTGAGTTAGTGTGATTCTAGTGTTTAAAGAGACATGTTTTGGGAATTCCCTGGAGGTCCAGTGGTTAAGACTCCGTGCTTTCACTGCCGAGGGCTTGGGTTCGATCCCTGATCAGGGAACTAAGATCCCACAAGCCACGCAGCTTGGCCATAGGGAAAGAAAGACATGATATCAAGAAAGAAGGGGAGGAAGAAGGAAAGAAACATGTTTTCCATACAGCATGCTCACTCAACACAGACTGCTTCATCTGCTGTGCAATTGCAGAAATAGATTCTAGTCTAATCCTGAGGGAACAACAGCTGTGTTAAACTTTCTAGGGCACTTTGTGTAGGGTCATGGGCTTGGGCTCTCAAGCCAGACTACCTGGGTTCAAATTCTGGCTCTGCTCTTCCTATCTGTGTGGCCTTGGCAGGTGCCCAGTGTTCCTATCTGTAAAATGGAGATCGTAATAGCACCTCATGGCATTGTTGTGACAATTAAAGAGTGACAGCTAGCACATGTAAGTGCATAATCAGTGTTAACTATGATTATCAGTATTGTTATTATTACTGAGAGGTGATAGAGTATGTTGGTCTCCAAGGTGGTACATTCTTGAGGGATTTTCAAGGGAAACTTAGTTAACTCCTTTCTACCTTCAGCTTTAGAACCCAATGTCAGTGTGTGATATGATTCTACTGTACCATACTCATTTCTCTATCTGGTCCTTGGTCTTTTCGTGAGCTGACGATCAGTTGTGGCTCATTGTGGAATGGTCGTATGGCACAGAACACAGACATTTGTGGTGGTAGGGCAAGATGTGTTACCACAGAAGCAATGTAGATGTGCAGACACCCTGAAATATGTTTAATATATATAAGTACACATTTTCAGCCGTCAGCATTTTCCTATGTACAAAGTTCCATTGAGTCTTTTAAGATCAGTGCAGCCCTTATGCTTCTGTCCTTTGCTTTTCTCTAGAAAATGATTGGAGCCCATATTGTAGAACAGTATCTACACTGTCACTGGCCCCATGGTGCTGCCTGTGGGTGCTTTATAGTAGGGTGCAGTGCTCTGGTGTTTTATGGATCTGCTATCTTCTCCAAGCCCATGGATTTTCCACGCACTGCTGATTGTTACCTTTGAAGAATTTTGGAGAACTTTTTAGGTGGCTGTTTGCCATTTCACCTTCCACACACACAGGCACAGACTCTCATATTTACCTTCCGGTACTATGGGGATTGAGACCCTATTGTTGTCCCTGACCTCATCCCCATCCACTCTTTGTCTCTCAGGAAAGCTGCTGTTTGTTTTCAGCTGTGACTGCGGAGCGCTGAGGCACACACAGCTATTTGCCACTGTGCTATCATCAGCAACTCATCTCCACTACCAGAATATCAGGACCTCCCTCTGACCCTGCCATGCTGGCAGCTACTGCTTCCACTGGGGGACTACTGGTGTCAACTGAGCTTTTGTTTGCTTCTCTCTGCTTTTCTTTTTCCCCATCTTTCCCATCTTCTGTAGCTTCTTGGCTTTTGCTCAGGAAATGAGCTCCATCTTTCTGCCCTGTGAACAAATAGATAAAAAGTGAAAGGGTTTTATTGTTGAGCTTTTCTTGGCCGTGTTATTTGAGGCTCAGGCAGCTGAGCCTGTTTCGTGCATCTACCACCAAAAGTGGGGTTTGCACTGTGTGTTAGGGGCATAGGAATTAGAATGATTTAGCCCTCACTAGGCTCAATGCCTGGGAGGTGAGAGATTGGTCTTTTTTTTTGTCTTTTTTTTTTAAGTTGTCTCCCACAGCTCACTGATTGATGCTGTGTTCATCTATTTATTTATTTGGTTGCACGGGGTCTTAGTTGCGGCCAGCGGGCTCCTTAGTTGTGGCAGGTGGGCTCCTTAGTTGCGGCTCACCGGCTCCTTAGTTGTAGCATGTGAACTCTTAGTTGCGGCATGCGTGTGGGATCTAGTTCCCTGACCAGGGATTGAACCCAGGCCCCCTGCATTGGGGAGCTCAGAGTCTTAACCACTGCGCCAGCAGGGAAGTCCCGAGAGATTGGTCTTTGAATAGAACAGGTTATGATCTACTGTTCTGTGTCCATGACTTAGAACAAGGGAAATAAAAGTTTAATGAATTCTGGTTTAAGGGGATTTGTGTAGTGCGTCTAAAACAGCTTTGGAATGTGCAAACATTTAATATGTCACAGTAGTGATGAACAATTATAGTGCACTTGTGTATTACGAATTGAGGAATCTTGAAAAAGTTACGAATATCCATATGGCGCATTAGATTTTACCTTTCAAGTTATAAATATTCTAAAATGTTAACACCATCTCATTTTTGTGCTTTTTTTCCCTTCCTTCCTAGAATATTTTCCTTCTTGGATATAGTAACTTTGTGCCGATGTGCACAGATTTCCAAGGTAGAGTATTAACCAAATTTGTAATCAAGAAATACAAGTTTTATTAGAATGAGGATGAGTTCAAGTTAAAAATTAAAATGTCAGCTTTTATATGTAACATAACACAATGTTATCATAATTCCACATTTGATGATCAGCTTAATGTCTATCATGAATAAACATTTGGAAATATAAAGGTTGAATCAAGACTTTCTTTTAACAGTCTCAATAAATGTATCTTTTTCACCCTTATCTCTCCCAACCTCCCAGGCTTGGAATATCTTAGCCCTGGATGGAAGCAACTGGCAAAGAATAGACCTTTTTAACTTTCAAACAGATGTAGAGGTAAGTTAACCTTGTTTTAGACAAAAGACTTTTTTAAAAGATAAGTAAACTGCTCACTCTTTCCTGCTTTTTTATTTTGCTGCATTTAGATTTAATATTAAGGTGCCAAGGTGGAATAGAGAGGAAAAAAACCTGGAAGATATTTGCATACTTCAAGACCAAAATTCTGTTTGCATTTTACTTTTTACTTTTATCAGTAACAGACTTTTACTTTTCCCCCTTGATCATGTTTATAATCTAAGTTTTACCACTCAGCTTTTCAAAGCCTCACACCTGTATCATTAACACCTGGTTCAATGCTTTAATCTTAGGAGACTCTTGACATATTTATTGATCTGAAAACTCCATTGAGAATTCTAATTCAGCATCAAGAATGGAGAAATGGCAGAAGCAGGGACTCAGGAATGAGGCTGGAGATAAGAGATATAAATCCAGCTCAGCCACTTAAGACATTTACTCTCTCAGTGCCTCAGTTTTATTATTTATAAAATGAAGAAGTGAAATAATCTTTAGAGCCTTTATAATTCCAGGATTCTAGTGTATTTATTTGGAAATATGTAAATATCCTCATTTAAGAGTGGTAAACCAGATCAAATGAGAAAAGTTTATTTTAAAACAACTTTAATATTAAATACCAATTTATAACCAAAAAGAAACAGGGAAGTAATAAAGAGCATTGTACATAGTAATTGTTGAGAGTGCTGTTTTAAGGGTCTGGGGATGTTGAAGTTTATTATCTACCCAATGTTAGTAAAACCTTATTGATTTCTAGTTTAGCCAACTCAGTTACAATAGTGGAATTGTATTTTAATTCAGTTACCCACATAGCATGTTTATCACTTGTTTTTATTGAAGTATATGCTTTGTATCTTTTTTAATGGATAAGGAAATGAATGTGTTTAACAGTGAGAGGGGCCCAAACAATTTCCTGTGACTCACTTAAGCTGGTGTTACCTACAAGAACTAATGGCCAGTGGTGGAGGCCCTTCACCTCCTTCTCTAGGTTACTTGCTGCTTGCCAGGCTCTGGTCCCATCTCAAACCGGTGGGGCTGAGTACAGCATTTCCCACTGCTCAGGTTACTGTGCTCTGAGCTTGGAAGCTGGCAGGGGCCTCAGGGCTTCTCACGCTCCCTGGAAAGATAAGCTCTAGTTCCTGGCTTGAACTCTGGTCCCTGAATCAGGAATTCTTTAATGCACTTTCCAGACTTCACGATTGCAACAGTGCCCTACCCAAACATGCTGACATGTAATTCCCCTTCAAACTGATAATCTGTAGTTCATGGTTCATTGTGTTACTTAGTGATGTTGAGAAGAACATTAAATTCCAAAAATTGTGGTCATTTCTCCTGGCCAAAGAGTCATTGTTTTAAAAAAATTTTGTAAAAAAATTTTTTCTGTGGTTTTTTTATTGTCTCCTCAGTTTTCTTGGATGATTTTTCCAAACTACAGCTTTTTGGAATGCACATAAACAACTTTTAAATTCAGATATTAAAAAATACTATTTCAGGACTTCCCTGGCAGTCCAGTGGTTAAGACTCCATGCAGGTTTGATCCCTGGTCGGGGAGCTAAGATCCTGCAAGCCGCGCAGTGCGGTGCGGTCAAAAAAAAAAAAAAAAACTATTTCAAGTAAATATCATTACCTTATGCATTATTTGATCTCATAATTTTAGCTGACTGCTGACTACAGCTATATAAACACATTGCAGAAGTACTTGAGTACTTCCACCAACGACAGACCAGTTTATGGTTTACCAGTTATGTAGAGAACTACATGTGAAAAATATAGTCTAATACTATTTAGTTCCCCCTTTGGGCTACCACTTTGAATCCAGGTTGGATTCTGAACCAAGTGTGGGGCCTCCCGTAGACACTAACAGGACCCTCTGGAGGCTTATACTGGGAAGCATCCCATGGATAAACTCATGGTCTCAAATTCGTTTCTTTGGGACGAAAGTGGTGATTTATGGATCTGTTGAGAGAAGAGAGAAGGTGCCAAGGATCAGGACTAAGAGTATTTACTGTGTGCCGGGCACTCTTCTGAGCACTTTTTGTATATTAATTAATTTAATCCTCCCAGAAACACCATGTTGAAGAAACTGAGGCACAAAAAGTTTGAGTAACTTACCTGAGGTCACTCACCTAGTAAGAAGAGAGAGTAGGTACCTTGAACAGTGGGTTTCATGACTTGAATTTCAAAGAAAAGACAGACTAGCACATGCAGGTGACTAATGTGCATTGGGCCTCTCCTTGAGCATCACTCTTTCCTAAGTAAGTGTGGTTTCCCTGATGTGTAGGCATTTTCCATGCCTTTAAAAGTTGAACATTTTGTTGTTAGTCTTCATGGTCATTAAAGATTCTGTGAGGCCAAAAATGAGAAATAACCAAGTAGTATGTTATCTAAAACTCATAAGTCCAAGGGTCTCTCCATTAGGCCTTATTTTTCTGTAAAGCCCTTCCTTCTAAAATGCATGCCTACAACATACTATCTAATAGATGTTACACAGTGTCATTTGCATTTGAAAAGGATTTACTCATTTTCTTCTCTAAGTTGGAAACAGTGGAACAGAAAATTCTGAATGTAATTTTTTTATTCCAGTACAAAAACTTTTACTCCAAAAAAGGAAGAATAGGAAGTTTTTATAAACGTGACTAACTTGAAATGGAGAAAATAGATGGTGTGCTCTATTTGTAGACATTGGTGTGGAGTTGTTTTTGCTGTTTTATTTAGTACTTAAATATTTATCTTGGATTTCCAAGTCATAATGTTTTTCCTCCCACTGACAGAAATTTATTTTATAGGTGTCTGGAGTTTTGGTTCAAAAACTAATTATTAACTTAGATAAGACTCAAGAAAGCATAGATAAAGTCGCCAGCAATATCAGAGTTTGGATTTTCAACTTAATTAAGTTATTAGCCAGATATAATATGTGTGAGCCCTGCTTCTGTGACACTGTGGTTTGATGTGTCCTAGTGAATTCTTAGTGCTTAGAGTTCAGTGTCAAGATTGCTGTTTTATAAAGTGAGGATAGTAAGTATTAAAAATGAAACAAAATGGCCTTTTCAATGTTTTCTCCCTTGTGGAGGTGGTAATTGTGCAGAACATACAGCTTTTAGAGTCAGTTAAACCTGTTATAAACCCCAATTCTACTACTCACTAAAGTGTAACCTTGGCAATTTAACCATTTAATTTCTTTATTTGAAAAATGAAGATAATGGATCCAATCTGTATTAGTCAGGATTCTCCAGAAAAACAGAACCAGTAAGATACGTGTGTACTATTTACAATAGCCAGGACATGGAAGCAACCTAAGTGTCCATCGACAGATGAATGGATAAAGAAGATGTGGCACATATATACAGTGGAATATTACTCAGCCATAAAAAGAAACGAAATTGAGTTATTTGTAGTGAGGTGGATGGACCTAGAGACTGTCATACAAAGTGAAGTAAGTCAGAAAGAGAAAAACAAATACCGTATGCTAACACATATATATGGAATCTAAAAAAAAAAAAAAAAGGTTCTGAAGAACCTAGGGACAGGACAAGAATAAAGATGCAGACGTAGAGAATGGACTTGAGGACACAGGGAGGGGCAAGGGTAACCTGGGACAAAGTGAGAGAGTGGCATTGACATGTATACACTACCAAATGTAAAATAGATAGCTAGTGGGAAGCAGCCGCATAGCACAGGGAGATCAGCTTGGTGCTTTGTGTCCACCTAGAGGGGTGGGATAGGGAGGGTGGGAGGGAGATGCAAGAGGGAGGGGATATGGGGATATATATATATACGTATAGCTGATTCACTCTGTTATACAGCAGAAACTAACACAACATTGTAAAGCAATTATACTCCAATAAAGATGTTAAAAAAAAAAAAGATGTTAAAAAAAAAGTGTGTATATTAATATAGACATACAGATTTATTATAAGGAATTGGGTCATGTGATTATGGAGGCTGAGAAGTCCCAAGATCTGCAGTCAGCAAGCTGGAGGCCCAGGAGAGCTGATATGTAGCTCCAGTCTGAATCAGAAGGCCTGTGAACCAGCAGAGCCAGTGGTGTAAATTCCAGTCTGAAAGCTGGCAGATTCAAGATCCAAGAGGAGTTGATGTTTCAGTCCAAGTCCAAGGGCCAGAAAAGACCAATGTCTGGCTCAGCAGTCAGGCAGGAGTTCTCTCTTAATCAGCCTTTTTTGTTCTATTCATGTCTTCAGTTGATTGGATGAGGCCCACCCACACTAGGGAGGGCAGTCTGCTTTACTTGGTTTACTGATTCAAATGCTAATCTCATCCAGAAACCCTTATAGACACAGCCAGAATAATATTTGGCCAAATGTCTGGGCACCCTGTGTCCCAGTCAAGTTGACACATAAAATTAATCATCATAAGTTCACCCGTTGTCAACTTGGCACCCATAGGCATGTCCTTAAACCATACTTAATTTCCAAATAAAGACGATAACAAAGGTCATAATGCCACCTAATATGATACAGCTATCCAGCGTACAACCAAAAAGACACTCAGCCCTTCCTCAGAAAAGGAGGTAAAGTCCTAGAGTCAATTTCACTCCTCTTGATATTCTGTGCCTTAAATACTTTGATGTAGAATTGACAGTACTTAAATACTTATGACATAAAGTCAGTACATGTTATGTCACATGATAAGGGGATAAGAGAGGGAAAAAAATATTTGTACCACACACACACGCATTCATAATAAAATAGGGAGAAAATACTTATGACAATTATAGTCCTAATTTCTGTAACTGCTCATGTGGTCAGAGTTGGTATTTATAACTACCTTCTGCTTCCCATTCTGTATTCTCTTTGTCTTCAGCAAGCACCTCAGCTGGTCGTGGTTCCTTACCTGGTAGAGTGACCCAAACCATCGTTCCTGAAGCCATGAGTAGTCTCCTTGGATTGGCTTTTAGTTTTCCATTGACTTTAATCAGAGGGCATATTAATACTAAGAGATATCCTAAGGGATTTCCTGTATTCCATACATACACTCTTCCTTACTTCAGTGTGGAGCGGTAGTCCATGTGGTTGTTGTGAATATTAAATGAGCCATAGCAGGTACAAGAAAGTGTTAAAATCATGCCTGAAAAAGTAGAAGTGCTTAATCAGTGTTCATTTTCTTTTTTCCTCCTCTAATGTATCTGCCAGTACCAGCCAAAGTTCCCATTTTTAAAGCAAATGTGTTTAAATAGGGGATTGCTAAGAAGAATGAGGAGTAGATTTTATGATACATCTTCAAGTTTTTAGAGTGGTAATGTTTAGCTAAAATAGAATTTCTTTTTTTGAGCAACATTGTTTTAGATCTCTGTGTTCCCAGCACAGCAGTGTTCCCAAAAACCTTGACCTCAAAAAGCCTTGTAATTGATGGAGTAGCCATGAGCCCTGGCTAGGGAAGGCCTAACTCCAAGTCAAGGCTTTCAAAAAATAGTGTGTGATTTAAAAAAAATACTTAATGTTTTCATTGAAAACATTTTTTCGGTGCTTGCAACCCCTTTATACACAAGGAGCAGAAGTGGGATGTTGGAGGAATGTTCCAAAATATCTTCTATTACACCTGGAAATACATATTCAGTTCCTAAATTTCAGGTTATTTTGCTGTTAGATAAGCAGCATGAAACAAGATTTTTTCCAACTTTCTCCATTGAAGGGTCGAGTGGTGGAAAACATCTCAAAGCGATGCGGTGGATTCCTGAGGAAGCTCAGCTTGCGAGGTTGCATTGGCGTTGGAGATTCCTCCTTGAAGTAAGTCAGTCCACCGTGACTCACTCTGTCGTGGCAGCTTGTAGCTGACATTTCCATCAGCAAAAATAAACCAAGCATATTATTTGCTTTTCTTCTGTTAAAATCTTTCTATGGTAATTTGCGTAGAGTAGTGAGAATATCATGATTTTGGAGCCAACAGGCCTGACCTAGAAACCGAGCTCCAGTGTTGTCAGGGATGCGACCTTGGGACAAACACTTTGTTGTCAGTTGTCTCTTCTGGAAAGAGAAGGCAGTTATAGCTCTTTCATGGGAATGTCCTGGGTATCACATGAAATAACACGTATGTAGTACTTGGCACATAATCATATTATGATATTAGTTCACCTCTCTTCCCTTCTTCACTTTCCCATCTTCCTAGGTTCCTTCTCATAATCGTGGCTACCTTCTTGTATAAATGATACTAATTAACAAAATAATTCTTTCAAAAAATTCCTTAGCATAACCTGGGATTTTGCTTAACCATAATGGGATGTGATTATCACATTCATTTTATAATAGTTTATAATAGTTGGATATCCCTATGCAACCAAATGCTTGCCCACCTCTTACTGGATAGCCATTATTTATTGGAAATGTTATCACTACACTGTTAAGGGCATGTGCTTTGAGCTTTTCTGGAGACAGGACGTAATACTTTTCTGTCTTTATCCTTGTGGCCTCTTGTATTGCTTGAGGTTGGCTAAATTAGAACACACACTGCCACTAGAATCTTGGAACGGACTGCCTCTTGGAGACTTAAGCATAGCACAGTATAATCAGTCACAGACCTCCAGTAAGAATGTGCAGTGTACAGTGATTTCAGACAGTAGAATTTGTAATTGAAACATCTGCTGCACCATTGCTAAGAAAATCAATTCATAATATCAATATCTTTTAAGGATCAAAACATTCCCTCTGTGTTATGGAACACAGGGTTTTTTTTTTTTAATCAATTCAGATCATCAGAATTTTTTGATACTTCAAAAGCTTTGTAAACCAGTGGAATAGATTGATTCTGCTTTAACAGGAAGCTTAAATGTACCGGATAGGTCCTAAGACGACTTGTAATAGAGAACATAAATCTAATAGTGGTTCCATTAAAGAAACTAAAATAAATGTGAAGATATAGATTGTCAGTGAGGAATATCAGAGAAACACATTCTCATCTTGGCACTTGGAATAGAGCCAAGATGAGGAAAAAACTATCCTATAAAGTGAAACTATAGCAGAACTATCCTGTAAAGCTAAGAATGTTATTGGTTTACCATAAATTTTAGAACAGAAATCTATGTTAATATCTATATAAATTTTTAATATGTGAGGCCAGATTACTGTGAGAAATAATTATAAGCATAATCACAGGATCATGATTCAGAGAGAATTTTGTTTTGCCTTCACTTTTTGATTGTAATCACCTAGAACCAACTTTGGCCTCTATCCTGCCCCTGCGTGTGTATTGTTGTTTTGGTGTGAGTGGGTGTTATTTGTTTACAAGCGTTTGTTGAGCCTCTGCTATGCCAGGCACTGATTTAGGCACTGGAGATACAGTAGTAATTATAATCGATTAAAATTCGGTTCTAATGGATCTTGCATGTATGTTCTCTGTTACTCCTGCTCCATCATTATATATGAAGTCCTATGGATTTTTAACAGCTATATTGAGATATAATTGAGATACAATAAACTGTGCATCTTTAAAGTATACAATTTGATACATTTTAGCATATGAATATACCCATGAAACTAACACTATAATTAAGATAATGAATGTATTCACGTCCCACAAAATTTTCCTCATGTGCCTTTGTAATCCCTCCCTTCCTCCCACCCCTGTCTCTGCTTCATCTCTAGACAACCCCTGATCTGCTTTCTGTCACTATAGGTTAGTTTGCATTTTCTAAAATTTTATATGTAATTATACAGTACGTACTCCTTTTTGCTTGAGCTCTTTCACTTAACATGATTGTTTTGAGAGTCATCCATGTTGTGTATATCAGTAGTTCATTCCTTTTTATTGATGGGTAGTAGTCCATTGTATGGGATATAATGCAATTTATTCATTCATTCATCTGTTTACGGACATTTGGATTTTTTCCAGTTTTCTCCATTACACATAAAGCTGCTATAAAGATTTTTGTGCGAGACATTGTATGTCATATGCTTTCATTTTTCTTGGGTAAATACCTAGGAGTGGAATGGCTAGATCATTTGGTAGGTGTGTGTTTAACTTTTTAAGAAACTTCCAGGGCTTCCCTGGTGGAGCAGTGATAAAGAATCCGCCTGCCAATGCAGGGGACACGTGTTTGAGACCTGGTCCGGGAAGATCCCACATGCCACAGAGCAACTGAGCCCGTGTGCCACAACTACTGAACCTGCGCTCTAGAGCCCGTGAGCCACAACTACTGAGCCCACGTGCCACAACTACTGAAGCTCGTGCGCCTAGAGCCCGTGCTCTGCACCAAGAGACGCCACCACGATAAGAAGCCCGCGTACTGCAACGAAGAGTAGCCGCTGCTCACTGCAACTAGAGAAAGCCCGCGCACAGCAAGGAAGACCCAACACAGCCAAAAATAAATAAATAAATAAATCAGTTAATTAAAAAAAAAAAAAGAAACTTCCAAAGTGTTTCTCAAAAAATTGTACCATTTTACATTCCCGCCAGAGTGTATGATACTTCCAGTTCTTCCATGTCTTTGCCAGTACTTGGTGGGTCAGTTATTGTAATTTTAGCCATTCCCAGGGATGTGAACAGTGGTATCTCATTGTAGTTTTAGTTTGCATTTCTCTAATGACTAATGAGTGTTGAGTGTCTTTTTATGTATTTTTTGCTATCCATATATTTTCTTTGCTGAAATGTCTGTTCTAATGTTTGGTTGTTGTTTTGCCCTTTTTTTCATTAGATTGTATGTTGTCTTACCACTGAATTCTGAGAGTTCTTAATATGTTCTGAATACAAATCCTTTATCGGATATGTGTTTTGCAAATATTTTTTTCCCAGTCTGTGGCTTACCTTTTTATTCTTTTAACTGTCTTGAAGTTTTTCATTTTGATGAAGTTCAATTTATCAATTTTTTTCTTATGAGTCATATTTTTGGTATTACATATGAAATCTCTGCCTAACCCAAGGTGATAAAGATTTTCTCCTGTGTTTCCAGAAGTTATGTAGTTCAGACCTATGATCCATTTTGAGTTGATTTTTGTATATGGTGTGAGGTATAGATTGATACTTTTTGTTTAAAAAAAATTATTATTTATTTATTTATTTATATTTTTGGCTGTGTTGGGTCCTCGCTTCCGTGCGAGGGCCCTCTCCAGTTGCAGCAAGCGGGGACCACTCCTCATCGCAGTGCACGGGCCCCCCACTATCGCGGCCTCTCCTGCTGCGGAGCACAGGCTCCAGACGCTCAGGCTCAGCAGCTGTGGCTCACGGGCCCAGTTGCTCCGCGGCATGTGGGATCCTCCCAGACCAGGGCTCAAACCCGTGTCCCCCACATCGACAGGCAGACTCCCAACTACTGCGACACCAGGGAAGCCCTGATACTTACTTTTTTTGTGTATGATGTTCAGTTCTATCACCATATGTTGAAATGACCACCCTTTTCCCACTGAATTGCCTTTGCAGCTTTGTTGAAATCATTTGTCCAAATAATTATGGGACTATTTTTGTACTCTCAGTATTTTCCATTGATCTATTTGTCTATCTTTACACCAAACCACACTGTCTTGATAACTGTAGCTTTATAATAAGTCTTGAAATCAGGTTTTATTAGTCCTCGAACTTAATTCATTTTCAAATTTGTTTTGGCTGGACTAGATTCGTTGCATTTCCATATAAATTATAGAATCTTCTGTCAGTTTCTACAAAAAAGCTTGCTGGCATCTTGATTAGGATGATGGTGAATCCATAGATCAATCTGGGGACAATTGACATCTTAACATTACTGAGCCTTCCAACCCATAAACCTGGTATATCTCTCTATATATTTAGGTGTCTTTAAATTTCCCTTAGTATGTTTTGCAGGTTTCAGTGCACAAGTTGTGCACATCTTTGGTCATATGTATCCCTAAGTGTTATGAAATATTATTGTAAATGACATTTTTTATTTCAATTTTTGATTGTTCTTTGTTGGTAAATAGAAATATAATTGATTTTTGTACATTAATCTTTTATCTTGCAACCTGAATAGACTCACATTAGTTTTAGTAGCTTTTTTGTTGATTACTTTGGATTTTCTATGTAGACAGTCATATCACCTGTAAATGAAGATAGTTTTTCTTGTTTCCGATCAATGCCTTTTTTTTTAATGAATTAATGAGTGAAATAATTTATTTTTGGCTGCGTTGGGTCTTTGTTGCTGAGCGCAGGCTTTCTGTAGTTGCAGCAAGTGGGGGCTACTCTTCGTTGCAGCGCACGGGCTTCTCATTGCAGTGGCTTCTCTTGTTGTGGAGCACGGGTTCTAGGAGCGCGGGCTTCAGTAGTTGTGGCTCGCAGGCTCAGTAGTTGTGGTGCACAGGCTTAGTTGCTCTGCGGCATGTGGGATCCTCCTGGACCAGGGCTTGAACCTGTGTCCCCTACATTGACAGACAGATTCTTAACCACTGCGCCACCAGGGAAGCCCTCAATGCCTTTTTAAAAAAAATTTTATTGGAGTATAGTTGGTTTAAATATTGTGTTAGTTTCAGGTGTACAGCAAAGTGATTCAGTTATACATATATTCATTCTTTTTCAGATTCTTTACCCATATAGGTTATTACAGAATAATGAGTAGAGTTCCCTGTGCTATATAGTAGGTCCTTGTTGGTTATCTATTTTATATATAGTAGTGTGTGTACGTTAATCCCAAGCTTCTAATTTATCCCTCCTCTCCACATTTCCCCTTTGGTAACCATAACTTTGTTTTTGAAATCTGTGAGTCTGTTTCTGTTTTGTAAATAAGTTCATGTATCATTTTTTTAGTTAGATTCCACATATGAGTGATACCATGTGATACTTGTCTTTGTCTGTCTTCACTTAGTATGATAATCTCTAGCTCCATCCATGTTGCTGCAAATGGCTTATTTCATTCTTTTTTATGGCTGAGTAATATTTCATTGTATATATGTACTACATCTTATTTATCCATTCCTCTGTCGATGGACATTGAGGTTGCTTCCGTGTCTTGGCTATTGTAAATAGTGCTGCCATGAACATTGGGGTCCATGTATCTTTTCTAATTATGGTTTTCTCTAGATATATGCCCAGGAGTGGGATTACTGGATCATATGGTAGCTCTATTTTTAGTTTTTTAAGGAATCTCCATACTGTTCTTCATAGTGGTTGTGCCAATTTACATTCCCACCAACAGTGTAGGAGGGTTCCCTTTTCTCCACACCCTCTCCAGCATTCCTTGTTTGTAGACTTTTTATTATGGCCATTCTGACCACTGTAAGGTGATACCTCGTTGTAGTTTTGATTTGCATTTCTCTGATAATTAGTGATGTGAGCATCTTTCCATGTGAGTTTTGGCCATGTATATTTCTTCTTTGGAGAAATGTCTATTTAAGTCTTCTGCCAATTTTTTTATTGTAATGTTTGTTATTTTTTTTAATATTGAGTTGTATGAGCTGTTTGTATATTTTGGAAATTAATCCCTTGTTGGTCACATCGGTTGCGAATATTTTCACCCATTCCGTAGGTGTTTTTTTCATTTTGTTCATGGTTTCCTTTGCTATGCAAAAGCTTATAAGTTTGATTAGGCCCCATTTGTTTATTTTTGCTTTTACTTCTTTTGCCTTGGGAAAATTATTTGAGAAAGTATTGCTACAATTTATGTCAGAGAATGTTTTGCCTATGCTCTTTTCTAGGAGTTTTATGGTGTCATGTCTTATATTTAAGTCTTTAAGCCATTTTGAGTTTATTTTTGTGCATGATATGAGGGAGTGTTCTAACTTCACTGATTTACATGCAGCTGTCCAGCTTCCCAACACCACTTGTTGAAGAGAGTGTCTTTTCCCCATTGTATATTCTTGCCTCCTTTGTCATAGATTAATTGATTGTGGGTATATGGGTTTACTTCTGGGCTCTCTATTCTGTTCCAGTGATCTGTATGTCTGTTTTTGTGCCAGTACCACACTGTTTTGATTGCTGTAGCTTTGTAGTATAGCCTGAAGTCTGGGTGGGTTATGCTTCTGCTTCCAGCATTGTTCTTTTTCCTCAGGATTGCTTTGGCAATTCTGGGTCTTTTGTGGTTCCATATAATTTTTAGGATTATTCTAGTTCTGTGAAAAATGTCATGGGTATTTTGATAGGGATTGCATTAAATCTGTAGATTGCTTTGGGTAGTATGGCCATTTTAACAGTATTAATTCTTCCAGTCCAAGAGCATGGGATATCTTTCCATTTCTTTGAATTATCTTCAGTTTCCTTTATTAATGTTTTATAGTTTTCAGCGTATAGATTTTTCACTTTCTTGGCTAAGTTTATTCCTAGGTTTTTTTTTTTTTTTGATGCAATTTTAAATGGAATTTTTTAGTTTACTTTCTCTTTTTGGTATTTCATTGTTAGTGTAAAGAAATGCAGCAGATTTCTGTATATTTATCTTGTATCCTGCTACCTTGCTGAATTCATTTATTAGTTCTAATAGTTTTTATGTGGCGACTTTAAGCTTCTCTACGTAGAGCATCATGTCATCTGCAAATAGTGACGGTTTTACCTCTTCCACTCCAATTTGGATACCTTTTGTTTCTTGTCTGATTGCTATGGCTAGGACTTCCAATACTATGTTGAGTAGAAGTGAGAGTGGGCATCCTTGTCTTGTTCCTGAATTTAGCAAGAAGTCTTTCAGCCTTTCACCATTGAGTATTATGTTGGCTGTGGGTTTGTCATAAATGTTCTTTATTTTGTTGAGATATGTTCCCCATATACCCACTTTGGTAAGAGTCATTTTATCATGAATGATGCTGAATTTTGCCAAATGCTTTGTCTGCGTCTTTTGAGATGATCGTGTGGCTTTTGTCTTTTGTTGATGTGGTGTATCATGTTGATTGATTTGCATATGTTGAACCATCCTTGTAACTCTGGAATGAATCCAACTTGATCATGGTGTATAATCCTTTTTATGTGTTGTTGGATTTGATTTGCTAATATCTTGTTGAGGATTTTTCATCTATATTCATCAAAGGTACTGGCCTGTAATTTTCTTTTCTTGTGTAGTGTCTTTGGTTTTAGTATCAGGGTGATGGTGACTGCATAGAATGACTTTGGGAGTATTCTCTTCTGTCTTTTGGAAGAGTTTGAGAAGGATCAGCATAAGGTCTTCTTTGTATGTTTGGTAGAGTTCCCCAGTGAAGCCATCCAGTCCTGGCCTTTAGTTTACAGGGAGGTTTTGTTGTTGTTGTTGTTGTTGTTTTAAATTACAGATTCTATTTCATTTCTAGTGATTGGTCTGTTCAAATTATCTGTCTCTTCTTGACTCAGTGTTGACAGGCTGCATATTTTAAGAAACTTTTCCATTTCTTCTAGGTTGTTGAATTTGTTGGCATCTAACTGTTCACAGTATTCTCTTATGATTTTTTATATTTATGTGGTATCAGTTGTTATTTCTCCTCTTTCATTTCTTATTTTGTTTATTTGGGTCCACTCTTTTTCTTCTTGGTGACTGGCTAGAGTTTTATCGATTTTTAAATAATCTTCTCAAAAAACCAACTCTTGGTTTTCTTGATCTTTTCTATTTCTTTAAAAAAATTTTTTTTCCCTTGTGATGAGAACTCTTTTTTAAAAAATTTATTTATATTTATTTTGACTGTGCTGGGTCTTAGTTGTGGCACGTGGGACCTTAGTTGTGGCATGCAGGCTCCTAGTTGCGGCATGCGGACTCTTAGTTGCGGCATGCATGTGGGATCTAGTTCCCCAGCCAGGGATCGAACCCGGGCCCCCTGCATTGGGAGTGTGGAGTCTTAACCACTGGACCACCAGGGAAGTCCCTGATCTTTTCTATTTCTTAAAAAATCTGTATTGTATTTATTTCCTCTCTGATCTTTGTTATTTCCTTCCTTCTCCTGACTTTGGGTTTTTGTCTGTTCTTTTTAAAATTCTTTTAGGTGGTAGTTTAGTTTGCTTATATGAGATTTTTTTTGTTTCTTGAGGAAGGCCTGTATCACTGTGAACTTCCCTCTTAGAACTGCTTTTGCTGTGTCGCATAGATTTTGTAGGTTGTGTTTTCATTTTCTTTTGTCTCAAGGTATTTTCTGATCTCTTTATCTTATTGTTGACCCACTGTTTTTTTAGTAGCATGTCATTTAGTCTCCATGTATTTGTTCATTTATTTTTTCTTTCAGTGGTTGATTTCTAGTTTCTGGTTGTGGTCAGAAAAGATGCTTGAAATAATTTCTATCTTCTTAAATTTGTTGAGGCTTTTATTGGTGACCTAGTATGTAATCTATCCTAGAGAATATTCCATGCACACTTGAAAAGAATGTGTATTCCTTTGGGTGTGTGTGTGTGTAGTATCCTGTAGATATCAATTAAGTTCTACTGTTCTGTTGTGTTATTTAGGACCTCTGTTTCCTTACTGATTTTCTGTCTGGATGGTCTGTCCATTGATGTCAGTGGGGTGTTAAAGTCTCCTACTATTATTGTATTATTGGCCATTTCTCCCCTTATGTCAGTTAGTATTTTATGTATTTAGGTGCTCCTGTGTTGGGTACATTTATGTTAAAGAGTGTAATATCTTCTTGTATTGAACCCTTTCTCATTATATAATGTTCTTCTTTGTCTTTCTTTATGGCCTTTGTTTTAAAGTCTATTTTGTTTGAAACGAGTATGCTACCCCCACTTTCTTGTCATTTCCATTTGTATGAAATATCTTTTTCCATCCCCTCACTTTCACTCTGTGTGTGTCTTTCGCCCTGAAGTGAGTCTCTTGTAGGCAGTGTATTGTAGGTTCTTACATTTTATCCAATCTGCCACTGGATGTCTTTTGATTGGAGCATTTAGCCCATTGACATTTAAAGTAATTATTAATAGGTATGTATTTATTGCCATTTTAATTCTTGTTTTCCAGTTTTTGTAGTTCTTCTTTGTTCATTTCTTCTTCTTTTGTGGTTTTATGTTCTTCTTTTGTAGTATGCTTGAGTTCCTTTCTTTTTGTTTTTTTGCGAATCTCCTGTATATTTTTGATTTGTGTTTACCCTGGAATTCAAGTATGCTGACCCATAACTATATCTACTTGCTTTAAACTAATAGTCATACAAGTTCAAACACATTCTAAAAGATTTACTTTTAAATTTTAATTTAATTTAATTTAATTTTTTTGGCTGCGCCGTGCAGCATGCGGGATCTTAGTTCCTGGACCAGGGATCGAACCTGTGCGCCCTGGAATGGAAGTGTGGAGTCCTAACAACTGGACCGCCAGGGAATTCCCAAGATTTACCTTTTTATACTGCCTTCCCCCACATTTTATGATTTTGATGTTCTATTTTACATCTTCATGCTTATTCTTTTACTCTTTATTGTATTTATAATTGCTTCTACAAAATTTTTTGATTGTTTTTTAATCTGTGTACTAATCTATTTAAGTGATCTTCAATCTTTTTATATATTTGCCTTTCTTATTGTGATTTTCTCTTTTGTATAGCTTTCTTGCTTCTCTATTTAGAGAAGATCCTTTATAATATTTCTTTTAAAGTAGGCTTAGTATTGTGAATTCTTTCAGTTTTTGCTTGTCTGGGAAATTCTGTATCTCTCCTTCTATTCTAAATGATAAGCTTGGTCAGTAGAGTATCCTAGGTTGCAGGTTTTTCCCTTTCAGGACTTTGAATATATCATGCCATTCCCTTCTGGCCTGCAATGTTTCTGCTAGAAATCAACTGATAGCCTTATGGGGGTTCCTTTGTAAATGACTCTTTATTTTTCTCTTGCTATCTTTAGAATCCTCTCTTTAACTTTTGCCATTTTAATTATATGTATTGGTGTGGGTCTGTTTGGGTTCATCTTGTTTGGGACCCTCTGTGGTTTCTGGATATCTGTTTCCTTCTTTAGGTTTGGGAAGTTTTCAGCCATAATTTCTTTCTTTCTTTTTTTTTTTATTGAAGTGTAGTTGATTTACAATGTGTCAATCTCTGCTGTACAGCAAGGTAACTCAGTTATACATACATACATACATATTATATACATACACACAAACACACACACACACATTCTTTTTTTTTTAATATTCTTTTCCATTATGGTTTATCCCAGGAGATTGGATATAGTTCCCTGTGCTATACAGTAGGACCTTGTTGTTTATCCATTCTAAGTGTAATAGTTTGCATCTACCAACCCCACATTTCCAGTCCATCTCTCTCCCTCTCCCCATCCCCCTTGGGAACCACAAGTCTGATCTCTGTGTCTGTGAGTCTGTTTCTGTTTTATAGATAGGTTCATTTGTGCCACATTTTAGATTCCACATGTAAGTAATATCAAATGGTATTTGTTTTTCTGACTTACTTCACTTAGTATGATAATCTCTAGTTACATCTATGTTGCTGCAAATGGCATTATTTCATTCTTTTTTATGGCTGAGTAGTAGTCCATTGTATGTATGTACCATGTCTTCTTTAACCATTCGTCTGTTGATGGACATTTAGGTTGTTTCCATGTCTTGGCTATTGTGAATAATGCTGCTATGAATATAGGGGTGCATGTGCCTTTCTGAATTATAGTTTTCTGTGGGTATGCCCAGGAGTGGGATTGCTGGATCATATGGTAATTTGATTTTTAGTTTTCTGAGGAACCTCTGTACTGTTTTCCATAGTGGCTGCCCCAACTTACATTCCCACCGACAGTGTAAGAGGGTTCCCTTTCTCCACACCCTCTCCACCATTTGTTATTTGTAGACTTTTTAATCATGGCCATTCTGACTGGTGTGAGGTGGTACCTCATTGTAGTTTTGATTTTCATTTCTCTAATAGTTTGTGATGTTGAGCATCTTTTCATGTGCCTGCTAGCCATCTGTATGTCTTCTTTGGAGAAATGTCTGTTAAGGTCTTCTGCCTATTTTTTGATTAGGTTGTTTGTTTTTTTTTGTCGTTGAGTGTATGAGCTGTTGTATATTTTGGAGATTAAGCCCTTGATGATTGCATCATTTGCAAATATTTTCTCCCATTCTGTAGGTTGTCTTATTTTTTTTTGCTGTGCCAAAGCTTGTAAGTTTGATTCAGTCCCATTTGTTTATTTTTGTTTTTATTTCTATTGCCTTGCAAGACTGACCTAAGAAAACATTTATGTCAGAGAATGTTTTGCTTATGCTCTTGTTATGGTGTCATGTCTTATGTTTAAGTCTTTAAGGCACTTTGAGTTTATATTTGTGCATAGTGTGAGGGTGTGTTCTAAGTTCATTGATTTACGTTCACCTGTCTAACTTTCCCAGCATGACTTGCTGAAGAGACTTTCTTTTTTGCATTTTATATTCTTGCCTCCTTTGTCAGAGATTAATTGGCCATAGATGTGTGGATTTATTTCTGGGCTCTCTGTTCTGTTCCATTGATCCATATGTCTGTTTTTATACCAGTACCACACTGTTTTGATTACTGTAGCTTTGTAGTATAGTCTGAAGTCTGGGAGAGATATGCCTCCTGCTTTTTTTTTTTTTTTCTTTCCCCCTCAGAATTGCTTTGGCAATTCTGGGTCTTTTATGGTTCCATACAGATTTTTGGATTATTTGTTCTAGTTCTGTGAAAAATGTCATTGGTCATTTGATAAGGATTGCATTAAATCTGTAGATTGCTTTGGGTAGTATGGCCATTTTAACAATATTTATTCTTCTAGTCCAAGAACATAGGATATCTTCCATTTCTTTGAATCCTCTTTAATTTCCTTTATTATGTTTTATAGTTCTCAGTGTATAAGTTTTATAGTTCTCAGTGTATAAGTCTTTCACCTCCTTGGTCAAATTTATTCCTAGGTATTTTTTTTTTTGGGTGTGATTTTAAAAGGTATTGTGTTTTTTTTTACATTCCCTTTCTGATATTTCATTGTTAGTGTAAAGAAATGCAACCGATTTCTGAATGGTAATCTTGTATCCTGCTACTTTGCTGAATTCATTTATTAGACCTAGTAGTTTTTGTGTGGAGTCTTTAGGGTTTTCTATATATAGTATCATGTCATCTGCATATAGTGACAATTTTACCTCTTCCCTTCGAATTTGGATACTTTTTGTTTCATTTTCTTGTCTGATTGCTGTGGCTAGGACTTCCATTACTATGCTGAATAGAAGTGATGAGAGTGGGCATCCTTGTTCCAGATTTTAGCAGGAAGACTATCAGCTTTTCACTGTTGAGTATTATATTGGCTGTGGGTTTGTCATAAATAGCTTTTATTATGTTGAGATATGTTCCCTGTATACCCACTTTGGTAAGAGTTTTGTTTTTTTTTAAAATAAATTTATTTATTTATTTATTTTTGGCTGTGTTGGGTCTTTGTTGCTGTGCGCGGGTTTCTCTAGTTGTGGCAAGTGGGGAGTATTCTTCGTTGCAGTGCGTGGGCTTCTCATTGTGGTGGCTTCTCTCGTTGTGGAGCACAGGCTCTAGGCACGCAGGCTTCAGTAGTTGCGGCACGTGGACTCAGTGGTTGTGGCTCACGGGCTCTAGAGCACAGGCTCAGTAGTTGTGGCGCATGGGCTTAGCTGCTCTGCAGCATGTGGGATCTTCCCGGACCAGGGATTGAACCTGTGTCCCCTTCATTGGCAGGCGGATTCTCAACCACTGCACCACCAGGGAAGCCCGTGGTAAGAGTCTTTATCATGATTGGATGTTGAATTTTGTCAAATGCTTTTTCCTCATCTATTGAGATGATCATATGGTTTTTGATTTTTGTTGTTGTTGTTAATGTGTATTACATTGATTGGTTTGCATATGTTGAACCATCCTTGTGAACTTGGGATGAATCCCGCTTGGTCGTGGTGTATGATTTTTTTTGTGTGTTGTTGCATTTGGTTTGCTAATATTTTGTTGAGGATTTTTGCATCTATATTCATCACTGATATTGTCCTGTAATTTTCTTTTTTGGTGATACCTTTGTCTGGTTTTGGCATCAGGGTGATGGTGGCTTCATCACAAGTCTTTGGGAGTGTTCCCTCCTCTTAAATCTTTTCGAAGAGTTTGAGAAGACTCGGTATAAATTCTTCTTTGTATGTTTGGTAGAATTTGCCTGTGAAGCCATCTGGTCCTGGACTTTTCTTTGTAGGGAGGTTTTTTTTAAGATTTTTTTAAAATTAATTAATTTATTTTTGGCTGTGTTGGGTCTTCATTTCTGTGCGAGGGCTTTCTCTAGTTGTGGCAAGTGGGGGCCACTCTTCATTGCGGTGCGCGGGCCTCTGACTATCGCGGCCTCTCTTGTTGCGGAGCACAGGCTCCAGATGTGCAGGCTCAGTAGTTGTGGCTCACGGGCCCAGTTGCTCCGCGGCATGTGGGATCTTCCCAGACCAGGGCTCGAACCTGTGTGCCCTGCATTGGCAGGCAGATTCTCAACCTCTGTGCCACCAGGGAAGCCCGAGTTTTTTTTTTTATTATTACAGATTCTATTTCAGTCCTAGTGATTGGTCTGTTCAAATTATCTGTTTTTTCTTGATTAAATTTTTATGGGCTGTATGTTTCTAGAAAGTTGTCCATTTCTTCTAGGTTGTCAGATTTGTTGGCATATAATTGTTCATAGTATTCTCTTATGAGTTTTTTGTATTTCTGCAGTATCAGTCGAGATTTCTTCTTTTTCATTTGTTATTTTGTTTATTTGGGTTCTCTCTCTTTTCTTCTTGGTGAGCCTGGCCAGAGGTTTGTTAATTTTGTTTACCCATTCAAAGAACCAGCTCTTGGTTTTATTGATTTTTTAATCTATATTTTGTTTATTTCTTCCCTGATCTTTATTATTTCCTTCTTTCTGCTGACTTTACGTTTTGTTTGTTCTTCTTTTTCTAATTCTTTTAGGTGGTAGGTTAGGTTGTTTATTTTAGATTTTTCTTGTTTTTTGAGGAAAGGCCTGTATCTCTATGCATTTCCCTCTAATAACTGCTTTTACTGCATCCCACAGATTTTGTGTGGTTGTGTTTTTATTGTCATTTGTCTCAAGGTATTTTAATTTCCTTTTTGATTTCCTCGTTGATCCATTGGTTTTTTAGTAGCATGTTGTTTAGTCTCCATGTAATCATTTTTTTCTCATTTCTTTTCCTGTGGTTGATTTCTTTTCTTTCTTTTTTTTGTTTTTTTGAGGTTAATTTGTGCCTTTATTTGCCAGCATAATTTAACTACAGTGGCCTGCAAACTGTTCTGATCTAAAAAATACATTTTACATCACAATCCAACAAACACACATACATATATAATATGTATACTTAAAAGTGAAACAAATGTTTTGCCAAAAACGTCTACCCTGAGTGTTAATTTTTTTTTGAGACTTTTTTTTAAAGCAGTTTTGGTTTACAACAAAATTGACAGGAAGGTACAGAAATTCCCCATATACCCACTCCCCTCACATGCATAGCCATTATCAACAGAGTGGTACTTTTTAAAAAAAAAAAACAGGGATGAACTGCATTGACACATCATACCCACCAAAGTCCACAGTTCACCTTAGGGTTCACTTTAATGAAGTGAATAGTGTTGCACATTCTATTTTGGACAAAAGTATAATGACATATATCCATCATTATAATGTCATTCAAAGTACTTTCACTGCTCATAAAACCTTATGCGCTTTGTGTATTCATCTCCCCTTTCTCCCAAACTCCTGGTGACCGTTGATGTTTTTATTGTCTCCATAGTTTTGCCTTTTCCAGAATGGCATATAGTTGGAATCTATTGTTCTTTTTTCTTTCTCCTTGAAAAGAGAGCTTCAAAGCCTTTATGTTTATAAGACCGCTCATGACCTGCCCATACATGAACCACGGCTCTAGGTGGCAAATTCCCCCAGTAAATACTGTAGCTTTTCTTGCAGTATTGAGCCCTGTCCCACTGGTCCTGCCCAGCAGCCACATGGAGGTGCATGGGAACACATGTTTGGTATTTGTTCATAGGAAGGCCACAAGTTTTGTGCCCCTTGTCACAATGAAACCTGTGGTCAGTTTAGTTTCATGCCATTGTGGTCAGAGAAGAGTCTTGAAATAATTTCTTTCTTTTTTTTCTTTTCTTTTTTTTTTTAAGGGTGAGAGGCTTGTCTTTTTTTTTTTAAAAAATATACATTTATTTATTTATTTATTTATTTGGTTGTGTCGGGTCTTGGTTGCGGCAGGCGGACTCCTTAGTTGTGGCTCACCAGCTCCTTAGTTGCGGCACATGGGCTCCTTAGTTGTAGCATGCAAACTCTTAGTTGCACCATGCATGTGGGATCTAGTTCCTGGACCAGGGATCGAACCCAGGCCCCCTGCATTGGGAGCGTGGAGTCTTAACCACTGCGCCACCAGGGAAGTCCCTTGAAATAATTTCTATACTCTTAAATCTGTTGAGGTTAGTTTTGTGCCTTAGTATGTGGTCAGTCCATATGCACTTGAAAAGAATGTGTTCTGTTTTTTTGTTTGTTTGTTTTTGGATGTAATGTCCTGAAAATATCAATTAAGTCTATCTGTCTCTTGTATCATTTAGGACTTCTGTTGCCTTAT
The DNA here is from genome assembly GCF_009873245.2 of Balaenoptera musculus. Classification (NCBI taxonomy): domain Eukaryota; kingdom Metazoa; phylum Chordata; class Mammalia; order Artiodactyla; family Balaenopteridae; genus Balaenoptera; species Balaenoptera musculus. Next base: position 52,648,060 of record NC_045795.1, read on the forward strand.
TGATTTTCTGTCTAGAAAATCTGTCCATTGATGTGAGTGGGGTGTTAAAGTCTCCTACTGTTATTGAATTCCTGTCAATTTCTCCTTTTATGTCTGTTAGTATTTTGTTTTATGTATTTGTGTGCTCCTATATTAGGTGCATATATGTTGACGAGTGTAAAATCCTCTTCTTGTGTTGATCCTTTTATCATCATGGAGTGTCCTTCCTTATCTTTCTTTATAGCCTTTGCTTTAAAGTCTATTTTGTCTGATATAATATTGTAACTCCCGCTTGCTTGTTATTTCCGTTTGCATGAAATATCTTTTACCATTCCCTCACTTTCTTTTAAATTTATTTATTTATTTTATTTATGGCTGCGTTGGGTCTTTGTTGCTGTGCATGGTTTTCTCTAGTTGTGGTGAGCAGGGGCTACTCTTTGTTGCGGTGCGTGGGCTTCTCATTGTGTTGGCTTCTCTTGTTGCGGAGCACGGGCTCTAGGCGCGCAGGCTTCAGTAGCTGTGGCGGGCTCTAGAGCGCAGGCTCAGTAGTTGTGGCGCATGGGCTTAGTTGCTCTGTGGCATGTGGGATCTTCCCTGACCAGGGCTTGAACCCATGTCTCCTGCATTGGCAGGCGGATTCTTAACCACTGTGCCACCAGGGAAGCCCAGTCCCCTCACTTTCAATGTATGTGTGTCCTTTGCCCTAAGGTGGGTCTCTTGTAGGCAGCATATATTAGGCTTTTTCTTTTTTTTTGATCCATTCTGCCACTCTGTGTCTTTTGATTGAAACATTAAGTCCATTGACATTTAAGGTAATTGTTGATACATATGTATTTATTGCCATATTAAACCTTGCTTTCCAGTTGATTCTTTGTTTCTTCTTTGTTCCTTTCTCTTTGTTTTTCTTTCTGTGGTTTGATGATTTCCTTTTATTTCATGCTTGTGTTCTCTTTGGTTTTTGTGAATCTACTGTATGTTTTTGATTTGCAGTTGCCCTGTTTTTCAAGTATGTTAACCCCTTCCTATATCTGCTTGCTTTAGACTGATAGTCATATAGGTGCAAATACATTAAAAAAAAAAAAAGGAATCTGCATATTCTTACTCTCCTTCACCACCTTTTATGAATTTGATGTCCGTTTTCACATCTTCATGTTTATCCTTTTGCTGTTCCTTGTATTTATCATCGCTTTCACAGTTGTTTTTGGTTTTGTTTTCTCTTTTTGATCTGTATACTGGCTAATTTAAGTGATTTACTTTCCAATTATGATTTCCTCCTTCTTATATCTACTTGTTTCTTTTTTATTTAGAGAAGGCCTTTCAATATTTCTTTTAGGATAGGTTTATTATTGCTGTATTCTTTTAGTTTTTGCTTGTCTGAAAAAAATCTTTATTTCTTCTTCTATTCTAAATGATTATCTGGCTGAGTAGAGTATTCTAGGTTGCAGATTTTTCCCTTTCAAGACTTTGAATATATTTTGCCCCTCCCTTCTGTCCTGCAGTGTTTCTGTAGAGAAATCAGCTGGTAGCATTATGGGGGTTCCCTTGTAATTAACTCTTTGTTTTTCTCTTGCTGCCTTTAGAATCTTCTTTTTATCTTTAACTTTGCCATTTTTATTATAATATGTCTTGATATACGTCTGTTTGGGTTCATCTTGTTTGGGACCCTCCATGCTTCCTATATCTGGATATCTGTTTCCTCCTTTAGGTTTGGAAAGTTTTCAGCCATAATTTCTTCAGATAGATTTTCAATCCCCTTTTCTCTTTCTTTTCCTTCTGGAATCCGTATTATTCATAGATTGGCATGCTTTGTATTATTCCATAGGTCTCATATTGCTTTCATTTCTTTTCATTTGCTGTCTGCTGTTTTGATTGGATAATTTCCATTATTCTATCTTCCAGATCACTTATTCTTTCCTCTGCATTGTTTATTCTGCCATTCAGTGCCTTGAGCTCAGCTTTCATCTTGGCAAATGAGTTTTCTAATTTTTCTTGGCTCCTCCTTATAGTTTCTAGTTCCTTTTTACAGTAATCTGCATTTCTGTCAGTAGCCTTTCTTGATTCCTTCAGTATTTTCATTAGCTCCTTTTTGAACTCAGTGTCTATTAGACTGAAGAGGTCTGTTTCGTTGTTGGTTCCTTCAGGGGAATTCTCTGGGTCTTAACTGGGAATGGTTCCTCTCCTTTTTCATTTTGCTTATATTTCTCTTACTTTGTGAGTTTAGGAGAAACAGTTATCTGCTGTGGTCATGGAGGGACCACATTTGTATGCAGGAGCATCCCTGCATAGCTTGTGTAGGTTCAATATTTTTTTGCTGTGAGGGCTGTTTTTGGTTTGGATGCTTGCTGTCTCTTTCCTCCACGTGCACTGGTTGTTATCCCCTTGATAGAGGGTGTGCAGGTGCGTGTTCCATTCATGCTTCCAGGAAGGCAGGGACAGTGGTTGGCTCTTGGTCGCGGGACCCTTGGTGGCAGTGGTGGCGGGCTGTGTTCGCTCCTGGGGAGGGGAGGGCAGTGGTTGGCACTGGGTTGCGGTACCCTCGGTGGTGGTCATGGTTGCTCCCAGGGAGTTGGGGGCAGGAGTTGGTGCCTGGTCACAGGACCCTCTGTGGCAGCGGCGGTCTGCGCCTGCCTCTGGGGTCTGAGATGGCAGTGCGGTGGCTCACACCAGCCCCTGGAGCTCGTGTAGGTGGTGCCCTGCTGCCTGAGGGAGCTCATGGAGAAAGAACCTCCTGTGGTGGCCTGCCCTTTGCTTGCCCCCCAACAGTTGCACCCTGCCTCTCTGGTGGGCCCAGGCCTCCTCCCATACTCCGTTGGTTGTGTCTCACCACACCCTAGCCCCCTCAGGCTGTCTCCATGCAGCCAGCCCCAGTCCTCTCCTCCAGATTTGACCTCCGAAGCCCGAGCCTCTGCACCCAGCCTCTCCTGCCCCAGCAGATGAGCGTCTCAGGCCAGGGAGTGCTGGGCGGCACTGACCTTCTGTGCAGGTCTCTCTCCACTTTGCCCTCTGCAAACCAATTGCTGCGTTTTTCTCCAAGGCTCTGAAGCTCCCCCTCTGTCCCAGCTGATCTCCCCAGTGAGGGGACTTCCCAGTGTGTGGAAACCTTTCTTCTTTCACAGCTCCCTCCCAGGGGTGCAGGTTGCATCTCGATTTTTTCTCTCTCTCTTTTTTTTTTCTTTTGCGCTACCCAGGTACATGAGGAGTTTCTTGCCTTTTTGGAAGTCTGAGGTCTTCTGCCAGCGTTCAGTAGATGTTCTGTGAGAAGTGTTCCACATGTAGATGTATTTGTGGGAGAAGGTGGGTTCCACGTCCTACTCCTCCACCATCTTGATCCAATCTCCCATAATTTCTTTAAATACATTTTCCATCCCCCTCTCTTTCTTTTCTCCTTCCGGAACCCCTATTATGTGTAGGTTGGCATGCTTTATATTATCCCATAGATCTTGTATGTTGCTTTCAGTTTTTTTCATTTGTCTTTCTGTCTGCTCTTCTATTGGGTGATTTCCATTATTCTGTTTTCCAGATCACTTATTTATTCTTCTTTGTCTTTTAGTCTGCTCTCCATTGTTTCTAGACTGGTTTTTCTCAGCAGTTGAATTGTCTACTTTTGAGTGGTTCATCTTTATAGTTTCTAGTTCCTTGTTACAGTGACCTTGCTATGTATTTCTATTGCTAATCCTTCTTGATTCGTCTTTTTTATTATCTCCTTTTTGAACTTGGGGTCTAGTAGACATTATTTGTTCTTTCAGGAGATTTCTGTCACTGTTTAATTGGTAGTAGTTCCTCTGCTTTTTCATTTTACTTAACTTTCTTTGTCTCTATGAATTTAGGAGAAACATCTACTGTGGTTTTGAAGGGCTGTTTTTGTGTGGGAGCATCTGTGTGTAGACAGTTTGTGTCCAGTGTTTTTGGTGCGAGGGCTGGTCTTGGTATGGATGCCAGCCACATCTTTCCTCAGAGTGTGCTGGGTGGTATACCCTTGATAGGGTACAAACACAGATAGGGGCTGTGTTTGGCGTTGCAGTGTCTTGAGCTTGTGCTGGATGTGAGGCGGGGCTTTCTGTTTGCTCTGTCATTGTCACTACCCTGTCGAGGGCAGGGTCTGCTCCCCGGATGTTGGAGTAGAAGCTCTGAGGGTCAGGTTTGATCAGGTTCCATTGTCCTCGAGGGCATGTCCTGCGCCAAAGGAGCTTACTGCTGAAGCAGGTGAGGCCTGTGTGGTCACAGCAAACCTGTGTACCACCTGTGTAGGCATCGGCAGTTCCGCTCTGAAGCAGCCCAAGGTTGCATCCCTTTCTCTGTTGTGTTTATCCCAGATCTAGTGCGAGGCCATGGTGTGGAATAGGCTGGGGCTCGGGGCCAGGGCATTGTGGCTGCAGGAATTGAGGTGGCTGTGCTGCCACCTGAGATCTGGGCTGCCTCTGTGGTAGTCTTCTCACAGGGCCTGTCTGCCCCAGATCTAGGGCGAAGCTAGAGGTGGAGGCCTTGGGTGGAGTCAGAGTGCTCTTGCTGGAAAATGAAATGCTGCACACCGCTGCCCAGGGCCTGTCTGCCTGGGATTCAGCACTTAGCTGCTGCACACTCTTGTAGTGCTCCCCAGCGTGCGCACGGACAGTGTCTGCCGCAGCTAGACCCGCTGCCCTATGTGAATGCTGACAGCGGTATCTGCTGCTCTGCCTGGATCACACCCTAGGTGTGTGTCTGCATAGCTAGACCGAATCTTTGCCCAGATCTCACGCCAGGCTGTGGCGTGGAGTGAGCAGGGCCGAGGTGTTCGCCCCTTCAGGTTGGGAAGTGCAGCAAGGCAGCAGCCGCCAGTGCAAGGCTCTCTCCACCCTGATTGTTAGCAAGCCAGAACGTGCACACTCCTCACAAGTAGAGACTAGGCTACTCCAGCCCTTCTGTCTGCCTCAGTGGATTCCCAACAGGCAAGGGGGCTTGTCTCCTTTTGCAAGACCCCAGGCCTGGGATGCCCAGATTGTGAGTCGACTTGCTCCCTCCCCAGGGCAAGGGTCCACCAGCGTGGACTTTCTCTTCCTTTCAGATCCTTCCCAGGGGTGCAGATCCCTACCTGATGCCCTTCCCCCACCCTGTGCCCCCTGCCTTTTTTTTTGTCCTACCCAGTTACATGGAGATTTTTCTTGCAGCTTTGGTTATTTAGGAGTTCTGCCAGTTTCTAGTTTGTTTTCTGTGAGAATTTTTCCTCATGTAGACGTATTTTTGATGTGTTATGGGGGGAGGTGAGCTCCACATCCTCCTACTCCGCCATCTTGATCCCCTTCTTCCTACATTGGTTGATTTTTCAGTGTTAAACCAACCTTCCACCCTTCAGATAAGTCCCTCTTGAGTTGTCACATACTGTATTTTTAACATGTTGTTGGATCCTATTTGCTAAAATTTTGTTAAAATTTTTTACCTCTGTGTTTGTGAGGGATATTGTTCTGTGGTTTACTTTTCTTGTGGTATTTTTGTCCGGTTTAGGTATCAAGGTACTACTGGCCTTATAGAATGAGTTGAAATGTGTTTTCTCCTCTTCAGTGTTTTTGGAAAAGTTTATTTAGAATTTGTATTGTTTTTCTTAAATGTTTGGTAGAATTCACCATTGAGGCCAGCTGGGCCTGCATGTTTCTTTTGTGGAAGGGTTTTAACTGCAAATTCTATTTCTCTAATATATATAGAACTGTTCAGGTTTTCTATTCCTTCTTGAGTAAGCTTTGGTGTAGTTTTTACCTTTCAAAGATTTTGTCCATTTCACCTAAGTTCTAGAACGTTTGGCATAAAGTTGTGAGTAATACCCTCTTACTATCATTTTAATATCTGTAAAATCTGTAGTGATATCTCCTTTCTTTATCCTTGATTTGGGTAACTTTGGTTGGTTTTTTGTTTTTGATTTTACTATATGAAAGTAGTTGCCACGTCTAATAAAAATCACAATGATTGTATAGTGCCACAATGATTGTATAGTGCCTCTTGCAATATATATATTCTTTGAATTTTTTACTGACATTAATACCAATTTTTAAAGAGTAAAGATGAGTAAATTTCTCTGATATTGGTAATTTTTGTCTTTTTTTCCTGGTCAGTCTAGCTAGGGGTTTATTAATTTTATTGATATTCTCAAAGAACCAGCTTTGGATGTCATTGGTTTTTTTCATTGTTTTTATGTTTTCTACTTCATTGATTTCTTCTCTGGTCTTTATTATTTCCTTTATTTTGGGTTTCATTTGCTCTTCTTTTTTCTAGTTTCTTAATGTGGAAGCTCCTTCTTGTAACATATATATATATTTTTAAATTAATTAATTATTTTTGGCTGCATTGGGTCTTCATTGCTGCGCACAGGCCTTTCTCTAGTTGCGGCAAGTGGGGGCTACTCTTCATTGCAGTGCGAGGGCTTCTCATTGCAGTGGCTTCTCTTGTGGAGCATGGGCTCTAGGCGCACAGGCTTCAGTAGTTGTGGTGTGTGGGCTCAGTAGTTGTGGCTTGCAGGCTCTAGAGCACAGGCTCAGTAGTTGTGCATGGGCTTAGTTGCTCCACAGCATGTGGGATCTTCCCAGACCAGGGCTCAAACCCGTGTCCCCTGCATTGGCAGGTGGATTCTTAACCACTGTGCCACCAGGGAAGCCCTGCCTTCTTTTAGGTTGAGTATTTTTTATGATTACATTTTATATCCTGTTTTTTTTTTTTTTGGCCTAGTAGCTATAACTCATTATTTTGTAATCTTAGTGGTTATTTTTGAGTTTATATTGTAGATTTTAAAGTTATTATAGTCTACCCTAAAATTATATTACATCTTTCTTCCATTTTCCTTTGCTCAGCCTTCATGCTGTTATTGCCATCCACTTTAAAATTCCAAATATGGTATGAAATCCACACTAGATTGTTAGTATTTTTGTTTTAACAGTCAATTATTTTTAAAGAGATTTAAATAATTTAAAAATTGGCTCTCTGTACTCAAGTGGTTACTATTTCCAGTATCCTTCATTTCTTTGTATAGACACAAATTTTCATCTTATGTCATTTTTTTTTCTGCTTGAAGAATGTTCTTTAAGATTTCTTGCACTGCATATCTGATGAATTTTTTCAGCACTTGTGCCTGAAAAAAATCTTTATTTTCCCTTCAGTTTTGAAAAATATTTTTGCTGAATATAGAATTCTGTGTTGACAGGTTTTTGTTTTCAGTATTTTAAAGATGCTACTCCTCTGTTTTCTTGCTTTTTTGTTATCAGTGAGAAATCTTCTATCACCCTTATTTTATTCCTCTGTATTAGGCATATCTTTTTTTCTCTGGGTGCTTTTAATGTTTTTTCTGTCACTGGTTTTGACCAATTTGGTTAAGCTATGCCTTGGTGGATTTTCCTTCATGTTTCTTGTGCTTGGAATTTTTTGAGTTTCTTGGATCTGTAGGTTTATAATTTTCATAAAACTTTTGACCATTATTTCTTCAGATTCCCCCCCCCCCCCCACTCTATCTCCCATTCTTTAGGGACTCCACTTACACGTTCATTAGGTTGTTTGAAGCTGTCCCACAGTTCTTTCATGCTCTGTTCTTTTTTTCTTGTTTTCTTTCCATATTTCATTTTGGATACTTTCTCCTGCTGTGTCTTTAAATTCACTAATCTTTTCTTCCACAATGTCTAATCTGCTGTTAATCCCATCCAGTAAATTTTCATCTCAGCCATTGTGGTTTTCATGTTTAAAAGTTTAGTTTGTATCTTTTTATATCTTTCATGTCTCTATATAATGTGTTTAATAAACATAACATGTTTAATAAACATGAGATGTTTAATGTAACGTCTTCACTCCAGCTTCATAGAACTGTATTCTACAGAACATAGTTATGATAACTTTTAATGCCTTTGTCTGCTATTTCTAGTATCTGTGTCAGTTCTGGGTCAGCTTTGATAGATTGAATTTCCTCCTCATTATGGATGTATTTTCCCTCTTCTTTGAATGGATGGTAATTTTTTGTTCAGTGCCAGACATTGTGAATGTTACTTTGGGTGCAGAATATTTTTGTATTCCTATAAATATACTTGAGTTTTGTTCTGAGATGCAGTTGAGTTACTTGGACATAGTTCCTTTGAGATTTTTTTTTTTTTTTTTTTTTTTTAATTTGTTAGGTTGGACCAAAGCAGTGGTTAGTCTAGGGATAATTGTACTCCACTCCTGAAGCAAGACGCTTCTCAGTACTCTACCCAGTGCCCCACAAATTATGACATTTTTCACTGTTGTGTGGTGGGAATGGGTACTATTCATGGCCCTGGGTGAGCTCTGGCTGTTGTCCGCTCTAATGCTGCTTGTTGAGTCTTTCCCTGGCTTTGGGTAATTTCCTCACATGCGCACTCTGACTAGTACTCTACTGAATTCCTGAGGGGAACGCTCTGCAGATCTCTGACATTTTCTCCATTCTTGTACTCTTCTCTGATACCTCTGATTGCCTTGCTCAGACTTTTGGTTCCATATCCTCAGCTCAGGGAGTCCACCAGGCTCCGGCTGAGTTCCCTTTCCCTGTACCATAGCAGAGCGGAAATAACAGGTAAGAGTGACATCTGGTTTGAGGCCAGGTTTTGGAGACTTAGGGGTATGCATGGAAGCATCAGGATTCAATCCTGTAAGATACTGCAGAAGCCATATTTCAGGAAAATGCAGATGACCTGAGCCAGTCCTTGCTGAATATGTTAAGGAATAAGTGGCGAGTAAGGGATGTTTAATTTTCTGCTTCTGGCCTTGCTGCCAACCCACAAATCATTGAGGATATCACCCTTCATGGCTCAGTGTCCTCATCAGTAAATGATGGTTCTTGATACTGATCAATTACTGACCCTATCAGTGGCCAGAGATGGCTTCTCCAGAAGGGCCCTGGGGTAACCAAGTGACAGCATGGCACAAGACTCAAGCCCCCTTGCTGCCAGCTGATTTTTCTACAGAGGAGAAGGAACAGGGAGCGAGACCTCTACTCTCAGATGACTGCCAAAATCTGAGTGAAGAAGAGTTTCAACTGATACGTAGTCAGTCTAGGGCTTTGCTTCCCAAAGTGGTGTCCCCAGAGTAGCAGCACTAGTCTCGCTCGGGAGCTTCTTAGAAATGCAGACTACCAAGCAATTTGCCTAGATCTACCATCAGATTCTGCACTGTGAGAAGAACCTCAGTTGTTTCATGTGCTCATCAGAGTTTGAAGCACACTGGTAGCTGTAGTCAACAATTATATATTATACACTTAAAAACTTGTTAAGAGAGTAGATCTCACGTTAAGTATCCTTTCCACAATAAAATAAAATTTTGAAGAGCATTGTTGTAAATGTAAATGGTTATACATGCCCTCTAGTGGCTGCCTAGCAACTTGCAGGGAGTTTTAAAATGTTTTCTCATTTTAGGACCTTTGCACAGAACTGCCGAAACATTGAACATTTAAACCTCAATGGGTGCACAAAAATCACTGACAGGTAAGTAGTGGAAATTACTTTGGTGACTGGTTGGCCATGGGGAGAGTGAGGGGAGAGAAAGGTGGTTGAAAATACCTTTAGTGCGTCTGATTTTTTTCAGCACGTGTTACAGCCTTAGCAGATTCTGTTCCAAGCTGAAACATCTGGATCTGACTTCCTGTGTGTCCATTACAAACAGCTCCTTAAAGGGGATCAGGTAAGAGTACCTGTTGTTAGTGGTCATGAGAAATACCCAAAGCTCTGAGCATTTTGGTGTGTCTGAAACCTTTCTCACAGTCCCATTGGAGCAGGAAGTGGGTGACTCGGGTCACAGAGGTCTCTCTCCCCTGAACTGCTTTTGGGCTACTAAGCTCAGAGTTGGTCCTAAACTCTCTGTGGGATGGACTGCACACGTGTGGTTTTGTTTCCTGTTCTCCAGTGAGGGCTGTCGGCACCTGGAGTACCTGAACCTGTCGTGGTGTGATCAGATCACGAAGGATGGCATCGAGGCCCTGGTGCGGGGTTGTCGCGGCCTGAGAGCCCTGCTGCTGAGGGGCTGCACGCAGGTACCGGGAGTCCTCACGGCCTGGCTTGTCTAACGTGTATCTAATGTTAGGTGTGCGCACGTGATTATGGAAACTGTGCCCCACTGTCCCCTCACCTGGTTCCATCTCTCTTTTGTTTTCTCCATTCACTCAGCTAGAAGATGAAGCTCTGAAACACATTCAGAATTACTGCCATGAGCTTGTGAGCCTCAACCTGCAGTCCTGCTCAGTAAGTAACGTGCCTTTTCCGTGAGCTCCCTCCTTTTCCTGTTCCCTCCTTCAGGAACCTGCTGGGGCCCTGCTGGGAAGCAGCCCAGGCAGGTGGGAGGATTGCCACACCCTTATTTCACATCCTGTGTCCTTATGTGATCTCCCGGTTTCCCACAAGATGGAAGAACAGCAATCTAAACAAAAAGGCCAATACAAAGCCATGGGCATTTCCCCTAAAAATAGCATAGATCAGGGTCTTGGTTTATTTTAAGACATCAGGAATGCTGTGAACCAGTCACTAACCTAAACAATTCCTGGTAAGGTCTCAGTGTCTTGTCTTTACTTATAAACTGGGGGTGATGACACCTCTCACGGTGTCTCAGTGGATAAAATGAAATAACAGATATGAAAGTGCTTTGAAATATAAAGGACATATTCAAGAGCAAGGTGTGATTTTCATCAGTGCATTATTAGCCTGTGAAGGATGATTTTTCTTCACTGCCATTGTGAATATTGATAATTGAAGAGGGTGCTTGCTATGGCCAACTGGGTTTCTCAAGGAGAATGTCAATTTTGAGAAAAGTAAGAGAAATCCCTTGTATTTGGCATTTAGTAAATGAATCATAAACCTAAGTTCCCTGATGGTGGGAGATAAAGCAGAAACTATCTTCTGGGCAAATATTGACCTTATGGGGCTGCACTGTTCAAAAATAGGACCTTGAATTGCATGTAGGGTAGCACTGGCAGGTGGCTTGAAGTATGATATAAATGTATCTGTTTATTTCTGCATAAATTAGCATATTTAAATAAAGATACTAATTTGAATCTTCATGGCTAAATTCATAGAACTCTAAGCCATTTATTAATAATTTAGTGATTTACTTAATTTTGCTATTTTCTAAAACATTTCAGGCAATATAAAAATACACATATATGATTTATATAGTAGATATCTAAAGCATTAATATGTAGAAATTCAACCAAAAATTAATGTCACTTAACCAAGTCTCATGAGCTCTTTATTAAATCTGATTTTTAACACAAGTTTATGAATATTTCCTGAAAAAAAAAATCGAACGATTCTGGGTAGGAAAATGGAATTTAAAAGTTTTACTCTCCATTAGTAATGCTTGAATATTTTAAAGCTGTTCAGAAATAACATAAATATCTGTCTTCCCTGTACTTCACCTTATTTTGATTAAATTATCAGGATAAAATGCTAGTAACTGGCAACCTAAACTAGTTGACTAACAGGAGACTCCATTTGTCTGCGGCTCCCATTTCACTGTTGCCCGTGCCTTCTGATTTTCCTTTCTGCTTTGGTTCTCCCCAGCGCATTACGGATGAAGGCGTGGTGCAGATTTGCAGGGGCTGCCACCGGCTGCAGGCCCTCTGCCTGTCTGGTTGCGGCAACCTCACGGATGCCTCCCTCACAGCCCTAGCCTTGAACTGCCCAAGACTTCAGTGAGTGTGCCACGTTTTCAGCTTTGCAACTCAGAGCTTGGGGCTGACTGGGAGGGCTTCCTGCAGAAGGAGAAAGGCCTGGCAGTGGGTTGAATAGGTGGTGGCGGAGGCAGTGGTTGTGTTGTTGGCTTTTGTCAGATGTATAGGGGTGGGACACTGTAATCTGGTTCATTTAAGGATGTGTGGAGAGTCCCACACTGTCCACCACCAGGGAATCTGAGCCTTAGTTTCCTAATGGACTTCACTCATGTGCCCACCTGATTTGCCTTGCCCTGATATTACTTTTTTTATAAACATCTTTATTGGAGTATAATTGCTTTACAATGGTGTGTTTGTTTCTGCTTTATAACAAAGTGAATCTGCTATACATATACATATATCCCCATATCTCCTCCCTCTTGCGTCTCCCTCTCACCCTCCCTATCCCACCTCTAGGTGGTCACAAAGCACCGAGCTAATCTCCCTGTACTATGCAGCTGCTTCTCACTAGCTATCTCTTTTACATTTGGTAGTGTATATATGTCCATGCCACTCTCTCACTTCGTCCCAGCTTACCCTTCGCCCTCCCTGTGTCCTCAAGTCCATCCTCTACATCTGCGTCTTTTTTCCTGTCCTGCCCCTAGGTTCTTCAGAACCATTTTTTTTTTTTTAGATTCCATATATATGTGTTAGCATACGATATTTGTTTTTCTCTTTTTTTTTTTTTAAATTTATTTTTATTTATATTATTTATTTTTGGCTGCATTGGGTCTTCGTTGCTGCACGCGGGCTTTCTCTAGTTGTGGCGAGCAGGGGCTACTCTTCATTGAAGTGCACAGGCTTCTCATTGCGGTGGCTCCTCTTGTTGTGGAGCACAGGCTCTAGGTGCTTGAGCTTTAGTAGTTGTGGCACACGGGCTCAGTAGTTGTGGCTCACAGGCTCTAGAGCTCAGGCTTAGTAGTTGTGGCACACGGGCTTGGTTGCTCCGCGGCATGTGGTATCTTCCCGGACCAGGGCTTGAACCCGTGTCCCCTGCATTGGCAGGCGGATTCTTAACCACTCTGCCACCAGGGAAGTCCCCTGTTTTTCTCTTTTTGACTTACTTCACTCTGTATGACAGTCTCTAAATCCATCCACCTCACTACAAATAACTCAGTTTTGTTTCTTTTTATGGCTGAGTAATATTCCATTGTATATATGTGCCACATCTTCTTTATCCATTCATCTGTCGATGGACACTTAGGTTGCTTCTGTGTCCTGGCTATTGTAAATAAAGCTGCAGTGAACATGGTGGTACATGACTCTTTTTGAATTACGGTTTTCTCAGGGTATATGCCCAGTAGTGGGATTGCTGGGTCGTATGGTAGTTCTATTTTTAGTGGGTTTTTGTTTTGTTTTTTGTTTTAATTTTTGGCTGCGTTGGGTCTTTGTTGCTGTGCATGGGCTTTCTCTAGCTGTGGTGAGTGGGGGCTACTCTTTGTTGCGGTGCACGGGCTTCTCATTGCTGTGGCTTCTCATGTTGCAGAGCACGGGCTCTAGGTGCACAGTCTTCAGTAGTTGTGGCTTGCAGGTTCTAGAGCACAGGCTCAGTAGTTGTGGTGCATGTACTTAGTTGCTCCGCGGCATGTGGGATCCTCCCGGACCAGGGCTCAAACCTAGGTCCCCTGCATTGGCAGGCTGATTCTTAACCACTGCGCCACCAGGGAAGCCCTATTTTTAGTTTTTTAAGGAACCTCCATATCGTTCTCCATACTGGCTGTATCAATTTACATTCCCACCAAGAGTGCAAGAGGGTTCCCTTTTCTCCACACCCTCTCCAGCATTTATTGTTTGTAGATTTTTGATGATGGCCGTTCTGACTGTTGTGAGGTGATACTTCATTGTAGTTCTGATTTGCAGTTCTCTAATGATTAGTGGTGTTGACCATCCTTTCATGTGTTTGTTGGCAATCTGTATATCTTCTTTGGAGAAATATCTATTTAGGTCTTCTGCCCGTTTTTGGATTGGGTGGTTTGTTTTTTTGATACTGAGCTTCATGAGCTGCTTGTAAATTTTGAAGATTAATCCTTTGTCAGTTGCTTCATTTGCAAATATTTTCTCCCATTCTTAGGGTTGTCTTTTCATCTTGTTTATGGTTTCCTTTGCTGTGCAAAAGCTTTTAAGTTTCATTTGGTCCCATTTGTTTATTTTTTATAAATTTATTTTATTTATTATTTTTGGCTGTGTTGGGTCTTCATTGCTGCATGCGGGCTTTCTCTAGTTGCGGTGAGCAGGGGCTACTCTTCGTTGCGGTGCGTGGGCTTCTCATTGCAGTGGCTTCTTTTGTTGCAGAGCATAGGCTCTAGGCACGCGGGCTTCAGTAGTTGTGGCTCGCGGGCCCTAGAGCACAGGCTCAGTAGTTGTGGCACACGGGCTTAGTTGCTCCGTGGCATGTGGGATCTCCCCGGACCAGAGCTCGAACCCATGTCCCCTGCATTGGCAGGAGGATTCTTAACCACTGTGCCAGCAGGGAAGCCCCCGTTTGTTTATTTTTGTTTTTATTTCCATTTCTCTAGGAGGTGGGTCAAAAAGGATCTTGCTGTGATTTATGTCATAGAGTGTTCTGCTTATGTTTTCCTCTAAGAGTTCTATAGTGTCTGGCCTTACATTTAGGTCTTTAATCCATTTGAGTTTATTTTTGTGTATGGTGTTAGGGAGTGTTCTAATTTCATTCTTTTACATGTAGCTGTACAGTTTTCCCAGCACCACTTATTGAAGAGGCTGTCTTTTCTCCATTGTATATTCTTGCCTCCTTTATATAAAAATCAGGTGACCATATGTGTGTGGGTTTATCTCTGGGCTTTCTATCCTGTTCCATTGATCTATATTTCTGTTTTTGTGCCAGTACCATACTATCTTTTTTTTTTTAATAAATTTTTATTTATTTATTTATTTATTTTTGGCTGTGTTAGATCTTCGTTTCTGTGCAAGGGCTTTCTGCAGTTGCAGCGAGCGGGGCCCACTCTTCATCGCGGTGCATGAGTCTCTCACTGTTGTGGCCTCTCCCGTTGCGGAGCACAGGCTCCAGACGCACAGGCTCAGTAGTTGTGGCTCACGGGCCTAGCTGCTCCGTGGCATGTGGGATCTTCCTGGACCAGGGCACAAACCCGTGTCCCCTGCATTGGCAGGCGGATTCCTAACCACTGCACCACCAGGGAAGCCCAGTACCGTACTATCTTGATTACTGTAGCTTTGTAGTATAGTCTGAAGTCAGGGAGCCTGATTCCTCCAGCTCCATTTTTCTTTCTCAAGATTGCTTTGGCTGTTCGTTGCCCTGATATTACTTTGACATGTGAGCAGACTGATAGCCTCACGTCCAAATGGCACCAGGTTCTCCTCTAAACCAGCTGCTAAATGGACAGAAGGAGGAAAAATCACAGCCACCTTATTTATCATTTTTCCCTAGCAAGAAGAAAAGTTTTGTTTTAACAAATAATGATTTATTTTCTGATTCTCCATGTAATACTGTGAATATTAAAACTTTAATAATGGCACCAAAATGCTAATCATGCTTAACATCAGTTGAATTCATATATGTTCCAGGCTCTTTGTTAGCACTTTCACAAGCATTGTCTCACTTAGTCCTCACCGCATTGCTAGGAGGTAGGTACTGTATTCTCACTTGTTTTGCAGAGGAGAAACTGAGACTCAATGAAAAGCACATAATTTATCCTGGGTCACATGATAAGTAAGAAGTAAAACTAGAATTTGAACTTGTAGAGTTTGATTTTAGAACCAGCAACCTTAACCCCTACAGAAGAGGCAGAAAAAAGATACTTGTTTTGTTACTCTTTCCTTATCAGTGAAACTGATCCATTTTTCATGCTTACACCAGTTACATATCTTTTTTTTTTTTTTTTTGGCTGCGCCACATGGCATGCAGGATCTTAGGTCCCTGGCGGGGGATTGAACCCATGACCCCTGCAGTGGAAGCGCGGAGTCCTAACCACTGGACTGCCAAAGAAGTACCCCCCACCCCGCCCCTTTTTTTTTTTTTTTGGTTATATACCTTCTAAGGGTTGTCTTATTTTGCCTTTTCCCCATTTTTCTTACTGTTGAATTAGGGAAGATTCTAGAGAATTTTGATATTTCTGCATGGTAGAAGGAATCTAGGTGGTCAAAACTGGTCAGAAAGGAGGTCAAAATTATTGCTATAAGGGAGTAATTTAACTTAAAAATGTTATTTAAGCATCTATCCCTGTTAAGCATGGATGTTTTCATTGGCTGTAAATTTTTAAAATTTCCTTTAGGGTGACTGGGAATTTCAATAAATGCAGTATATCAAGATGGTTTTGTTGAGTGAAAGTACATTTTAATTGTTTAGAAGTCAACACATCTTAGAATAATATCTAAAAACAACAGCAACCATGTGCTGGTATTGTGGGAAGATTCCTGGATTTACTGAGCAAGTTTGGGATGGGACTTTGGGCAGTTCGCATTCCTCCCTGAGCCTCATTTTTGTGTCACAGAGTGGAATAAACTCACAAGCATTGTAAAGTACGCTTTTCTGTTGTTAACCAGTTGCCACTTTGTCTTCTGTGCACTCCTTATCCCAGGATCTTGGAGGCTGCCCGATGTTCCCATTTGACTGATGCAGGCTTTACACTTTTAGCTCGGGTAAGACAGAGGTTTTACAAAATCAAACCAAACTCTAATTCACCTCCCTCAGTCAAAGTGAATTGGAGTGGTCTTGGAGTGTACAAAAAACTACCTTCAGAAATGACAGGCACCAAGTAGAATGGAGTCCTTGGGGGGTATGTTCTGCATTTTCCCCAGCAGGCCAGAAGGCTAGGCAGGTCCTGTACCAGGCGTGGACCTCACTCTCACTTGGTCAGGTGGGACCCCAATGAGAGGAGCCTGCTCCCTGGCCGGAGATGCCCTTCCTCACACAGACCCCGACTCAGCCTCTCAGGGGCATCCCTTAGCTGGGCTGGGCTCTGCCTCTGCCCCCTGTCTCCACACTGCCCTGCCAGTGCCAGCCACTGTGGGGCCCCTGTGGCCTGCTGCCCAGAACCCATGTCCTCCTGGGGATGCTGATACACTCTTCCTCCTACCCCAGCCCTCCACCATCCCCACCGTGGCTGGGCGCCCACCCCCACGACCTCCCAGAGCCCATTCCATGGCTGAAATCTCTGTGCTGATACCTGTGAGCCACTGGGAAGGCGCAGACAACTGCCTTTCCAGGATGAGAGAAGGAAATGCAGCCCTAATGCCCATATCGAAAGTGAATATGATTCAAAGGGCACCTGCTCAAAAGTGCTGGCTCACTGGGTCACTTTCGGAACGGGGTGTCTTATGGACTCTTATGGACTTTTTCAGAATTGTCATGACCTGGAGAAGATGGATCTCGAAGAATGCATCTTGGTGAGTGGACTCCTGACAGCTCTGCAGGGCGCCCCTCAGCCACTGACAGGCGTAACCAGAGATGCCAACTGGCCATTGTCTGGACCCTCCTTGCCCCAGCATAGGTGTCAGGGCTTGGGAACCTGTGAGGGCCACGGGAGGGGGATGCATAAACTTTGGGCTGTTCTCAGTCATCAGAGTTACAGCCAAGTTCAGGATAGCACCATCTTTTGCCAAACATTAAAAAAAAAAAAAAGGACTCATTTTCACAAAACTTAAGGGAGAAATAAGCTTGCATGTCCAGTGATGAGGTGACTCTACAGAGAAGAATCTTGGGGGACCCTCTGTGTCCACTCCCTCTTTGTCCCTTGTCCCCCTTGGGGCACCAGAGGAAAGACCAAAGAACACCTTCACATCTCTGGGAATGAGCAGAATTGAGGTTGTTGGTGAAGAGAGGAGCTCCCAGCCCGAGTGTGCTTGAGATGAGTTTTTAATTCTCTTTTGCGCCTTTTGATTCTTGTATTCAGGAGAAGCAGGATTAGGTATTAAGTTCTGGTGTACAAGCCACACTGACACCGCGTGTTTCTCTCCAGATAACCGACAGCACACTCATCCAGCTCTCCATTCACTGTCCTAAACTGCAAGCCCTGGTGAGTCTGAGCTTTTTGTGACGTTACTTACCTCTTAGGGATGAAAGAACCCCCGTACTACGGCAAGAACCTTCCTTTCCATAGGGTGTCATCATTCTTGGTTTCAAAGGTCTGTGCGTTGGGCTCACTTGGGAGGCAGGGTATCTAAATGTCACTGCTTTCATTTTAGGGTGTGAACCTAATATAGGGACCAGCGTCCTTACTCAAATTCATGTTCATCATGTCGGGTATAGTGAAAGTTAGCATGGTTAAAATGAGGCCATCCTTATATTACATTTCATATCTGCTCAAATATCTATGGGGGGGGGAATTAGAATATACTGAAAGATCCAGAATGAGCAGTGAAAAGTGTCATTGACACTCTTAACCATGCAGACATCGCATGCACGTTTCCCATCCGGCTGCTGGACGTGAAGCAGGGATGGAGTCCCCATTTGGCTGCCTGCTCCCACCAGATACACTGACTCACTGAATCCCAGCACAGCTCTGTGATGCGGGCACCATGGACGTCCCTATTTTATCAGTGAGGAAGCTGAGGCTCAGAGCGGTTAAGAAGCTTGCCCAAATTTATACAACCGCCCAAAGGCCCCAGATCTCGTGGCTTCCGTGGGGTCTGGTCTTTCCACTGCCCTGAGATACACGACAGATTTTTCTTAAGCCAGCTCTCTCTATCCCCTTTGAACTTGCTCTGTCAGCAAGGGCTAGGATTTTATAACATCATTAAAGCTCCATTTGGCCTTGAGTTACTCTCCCCACCAGTTTTCCTTATTTCCACATTCCTTCTGGATGCTTCTCCCTCAGGCACAAGTGTGCTGGGCTTTGGACAGCTCTGGGACTTTTGAGTTTGGTGTCAGATTTCAGAGATAGTCAGAAACCTACCTGTTTCCAGATTCTCTGCTGAAACCGTTTCCCTCTACACACCTGCAGATAATTTTGTTGTTCTAATGTCTTTACTCCCAAATTAGTTCTGATCTGGTTTTATAATTGATAGAACCAGTTGTCGGATGTGCTTTCTCCACCCCTTGTCCCCGTGTCCCTGAGATGGCCTGCTTCTCAGAGGTGTGGGGAAGGTTAGGAGCCCCGTGCTTTGTTTCATATTTTAACCTCCCTCCTCCCTGTTGCCCAAGGGCTCTCTCCCCGACTCGGAGATACCCTGGACTTGGACTCCCACCCCTTCGGCAGTGTCGTCTCTTGTGTGCACGGGACAAGGCCTTCCACCAGCTCCCTAACTCCTGCTTCCTCAGGAGTGCAGGCCCACCTCAGCGACGGGTCAGGAAATGTCTTCCAAATAGTGTTCTCCCCAGCGGGGATTCTGGTGACTGAAATCTTCTCCATCTTCCCCGATATTCATACAAGCGAATTCCAGAAAGGGGACTTAGAGTAAAAGATAAACTATAATAAAAACCAGAAGTCCAAGATAAGAGCCTCAAATGAAAAAAAAAAGAAAAATACCTGGAGGATTATTAGCAGAAAAGAAGGGAAACAGTTGCAGTTGAAATCTAAACTTAGCTTTGGAGATGCCTAGTAGCCCGCACAGAAAAGGGAAATGCTGTGGATTAAATCTGATTATATTCATCAAATTCACTCTACAAACACCTCTTGAGGACCACTACACGCCGGGCACTGTTCTAGGCACTGGAGAGCGAAAAGATCATTCATCAGAAGAGACAGACTTTATCATCACTCAGAAATTGCACAGCAGTGTGTGTCTGGATCCTTGTTAACGGATACTCGAGGGGCTCTCCCTGGTACGGACATGGTAGCAGCACCTCTGTCAGCCCCCAGGTAGAGCCAAGGGTGAGTGGAAGCGCAGGGTTGTCGGACGTGCATTTCTGCCGCTGCAGGTCTCAGAGCACAGACGTGCAGTCTTGGTGCGGGGCAGTCCGGGTGCGCCTGGGACACGCGCATAGGAGCAGCTGGTCCCCACCTCCCTGGGGGAGGGCCAGACAGTGCTCTCCATGCTGGAGCCGGGGGTCCACCCCAGGGAGTCCTCCCCCAGCCTGGGGAGCTCAGAGGAGCCAATGCTGTTGGGGCAAAGCTCCATAGATTCAGAATTTTGAAATCTGGTTTTTAGCTTTTACTAAAGACCTGCAAGCAGGAAGAAATGAGGGAAGTGACCACTAGCCCCGAGCCAGGTAACTATCACACCTCATTTGCTAAACTTCAGTTCCCAGGTTCTTCTTTACATGTGAAGGCGGCAAGTGTGCACATACCCCACCCCTTCCAGGAACTGCTCTGTGATCCTCAAGGGAGGAAGGGCCTTGTACTCTCACAAAAACCAAATCTAGAAGGCTGTTTTGAAAGGGAAACTGATCATGTTTCTTTGAAAATAAGTCGAATATACAATTGCAAACAAGGGGAACTCCAGATTCAAAAGAACACAGAGGAGTTCATGAAGTTTGCTCAAAGGAGGTTAAGGATCCTCTTTGTTACTTCAGTTTTTAGTTTGTAGGATGTCATCAGCAGGTTCTATTGATAATTGGGGGGCTGGTTTCCTCTTCAGTACCAGAGCCAGTTTTTTTGACTTTTAAAATCATATTGGGCTTCCCTGGTGGCACAGTGGTTGAGGGTCTTCCTGCCAATGCAGGGGACACGGGTTCGAGCCCTGGTCTGGGAAGATCCCACATGCCGCGGAGCAACTGGGCCCGTGAGCCACAACTACTGAGCCTGCGCGTCTGGAGCCTGTGCTCCGCAACAAGAGAGGCCGCGGCAGTGAGAGGCCTGCGCACCGCAATGAAGAGCGGCCCCCGCTCGCCGCAACTAGAGAAAGGCCTCGCACAGAAATGGAGACCCAACACAGCCAAAAATTAATTAATTAATTAATTTAAAAAAATCATATTAATGCAGCTCATTGGTCCTAGAAGCTATCTAAGCATTTTAGCTATTATTTTAAAGAATAAAGAATTACAGCCAATAAAGACTATATTACTTTCTTGATGCCACAGAGTTTTATCTCTCACCCTGATTTATCACAGCCTTTACCAGTGAGATTTATACCTTCATATGTTTTCTTGTTACTAATTAGTGCCCTTTTCAGCTTAACAAAGTCCCTTTAACATTTCTTGTAAGGCAGGTTTAGTGATGATGAACTAGTTTAGCTTTAGCTTGTCTGGAAAACTTCCCTCTCCTTCCATTTTTTTTTTGTGGCCACGCTGTGCGGCTTGCGGTATCTCAGCTCCCCAACAAGGGATTGAACCTGGGCCCCAGCAGTGAAAGCGCTGAGTCCTAACCACTGGACCGCCAGGGAATTCCCATCTCTCCTTCAGTTCTGAATAACTTTGTTGGGCTTAGTATTCTTGGTTGGAATTTTTTTTCATTTCTGTCAGCACTTTGAATATATTGTGCCCCTCCATTCTGGCCTGCAGTTTCTACTGAAAACCCTGCTGATAGTCTTCCGGGGGTTCCCGTGTGTATAACAAGCTGTTTTTCTCTTGCTGCTCTTGAGAGCCTTTAACTTTTGACATTTTAATTGTAATGTGTTTTGGTGTGGGTCTCGTCTTATTTGGAATTCTCTGGGCTTCCTGAATCTGGATGTCTGTTTCCTCCCCCAGGCTAGAGACGTTTTCAGCCATTATTTTCTCCGTTAGCTTTTCTGCCTGTTTCTCTCTCTTCTCCTTCTGTTACCCTTATAATGAGATCGTTAGTCCACTTGATATTGTCCCTTAAGTCTGTTAGGGTATCTTTACTTTTTTTCCTTCTTTTTCTCTTTGCTGCTCTGATTGGGTGATTTTCACTGCCATGTCTTCAAGTCACTGATCCTTTTATCTGCTTCATCTAGTCTGTTCTTGAAACCTTCTACTTTATTTTTCAGTTCAGTTGTATTCTTCAGCTCCGTGACTTCTGTTTGGTACTTTTCCCAGATAAGGGCGTAAACTCCTGTCTGGGGGGATACTGACCAGGGAGAGTGCAGAGATGGCATGTACCTGTACCTACCTTTGCTGAGAGCACATCTGTAGGCCTCTAGGTGTGTACCAGACCTGAAGCCCGCCCTGTAAGCTCCAGGACAAGCAAATAGGCCTCTTTCCCAGAAAGGCTGGGGGTGTGTTTCAGCCTGCTGTCTGTGAAGTGCCCTGGGGGTGGCAGCCTGCCAAGAACTCTTTCATGTTAAAGTCCCATAGGACCCAGGAATACAAGCTGCCTTCGGCCATCAGGGCCACGTGAGCAAGGAGCATCCCATGGGCACCTTATACAAAGACTGGGGCACCAGAAATAAAAACCAGGTCACCAGGCAGATGTAAAAGCTCCCCTCTGGGAGATGCTGGTGCTCTGGAGCGTGGCAGAGGGGAGAGCAAAGACAGCATCGGCCTCCAAGGTCTCTAGAAAGGATTACAGTCAGCCCTTAGATGTGTGTTTAATTAGAAGCCTGTGCCCCTCGCTGCAGCTGTGATGACAAGCTCCTAGCCCTCTTTCCGGGACGACTCCTGGGTGTTTTCTCTTGCCGATCGCGGGACATGGGAGCCACTGAGCAGTCTCTCCACTGGTTACAGTTCCGTGGGGCCCCGCAGGCCAGGAGATGGACGTGTCCCCTGGCAACAGCTGCAAGAACTGGGGCACCAGACACACGTGAAACTCCCCCCTGAGAGAAACATAGAGACAGACAGACAGAGAATGAGGATGGCACCTGGCGCGAGGCAGAGGCAGGGCCGGGAGAGCATGCGAATAGTGCTCACCGGGAAGGAAGCAGCCCAGAATTTAAGAAAGAAAATGTCATCCAGCGGCTGGAGCTCGGCAGAGGGAATGTGCAAAGATGGCCCCGCCCATCTCCAGGCCCTGGGGGCACCCCAGCAGGCCCCCCAGTGTGTCACCTAGCAGGCGGGCCTCCGCCACCCGGCCTGGGCTCCCCTCCATCAGCTGGCCCTGGGGGTGGGGAGGGCCCGGGCGTGAAAGCCCTTTGGATTCCTCCTCACACTGCTGTGGTCTCTGGGTCTCGCGGAGGTGAGTGCGTTGGTTTTTCCAGCTAGACGTTCAGGTGCCTGATGTGGGGTTAAACCCTTCGCTCCTCAGTGAGAAGCTCCAGGTTATGAGTTCCCTCCTGCCCGGGGGTCTCTGCGCTTGGGGCCGGGGTTCATGACAGACTGTGGCCCAGCCTCTCCTTCCGCTTCCAAGCGGGCCTTCTCTCATCTGCCCAGCGTGGAGAGTCGTTCAGCCAGTTTTTATGTTTTTTTCTGGAGGAAGCTGTTCCCTGTGTAGCTGTAGATTCGCTGTTTGCGGGAAGAGGTGAGTTCAGGATCCTCACGGCGCAGACCACCCTCTGCAGTGTCGGTTCCCATCTTTACCTGGCGGGAAGGTGAGAGAAGCCGCTGCCCATGGGCCCACAGCTTTGTGCTCCATCCTCCCGCTGCTCAGTGGTTCCCAGGGGCGCTGCCTGGGCCGGCTTCCCTGCTCTTCCTGGGCCGTGAGCCTTGGAATGAGAGGGTCCAGCAAACATCTGTGCTCCCCCTCATTCCAGAGCCTGTCCCACTGTGAGCTCATCACGGATGATGGGATCCTGCACCTGAGCAACAGCCCTTGCGGCCACGAGAGGCTGCGGGTGCTGGAACTGGACAACTGCCTCCTCATCACTGACGTGGCCCTGGAGCACCTGGAGAACTGTCGTGGCCTGGAGCGCCTCGAGCTGTACGACTGCCAGCAGGTCACCCGCGCGGGCATCAAGCGGATGCGGGTAAGTGTCGGGCAGCAGCCACACCTGGCAGTTTCTCAGCAAACGACAAATACACCAAGAATCAACATCCGTTTTCTACATTCTGTCCTGGGCCAATAGTTATGCAAACTATCCTCTTAGACTTCTTCTAAATTTCCTTATTAGACCCCACCCTGGAAAGAGTCAACTTCTAGAATGGGTCTGGGTGGAGGTTCCATGTGGTCTGTTGATTAGCAAACTTATTAGAAGGAAAGGGACTTAAGGCCATTATCAGTAGGCTTGATTTTTGCTAATTTCTAGGTATAAAGTGTCATAATAACTGTGGCGTTCTTTCCGCATGTAGTTCACCTGCATCATTCTTGAATACGCTTTAAGTTTAGGCAACTTTGCACTTAGACCCCTAAGCAGCCCCAGGTGCTACAGCTGTTACATCTCTACTCGGTTTGCACACAGGGACGGTGACCACCCCTTTGTCTTTAAAAGGTGCCGTTTGGGGAGACGCGCACGTCAACAGGAGCAGCGTTAGCGCACACCGGAAATTCTATTGGGACTATCTGCCTAATGGTAGAATGAACTAGATTCTATAGGAGAACTGTGGGCTTTTTCTAGGATTATGCCTATAATCCCCAAACTATCTTATGACTACACTTTTCCTTTCTACTTTCAGGCCCAGCTCCCTCACGTCAAAGTCCATGCCTACTTTGCTCCTGTCACCCCGCCGACAGCAGCGGGAGGAAGTGGACAGCGGCTATGCAGGTGCTGTGTCATCCTCTGACAGCAGCTGCCCAGCCCAGGGCTTCATGAGGTGTCCCTCCCTCCCGAGGACCCGAGTCTTTCTGACGTACTCCACCATCATCCAAATCTGTTGATTCTCCATTGGGAAAGGCATTTACAGGTAAAAGACTTCTGCAGGGACTGCAGTAACTCTCATGATAGTTTTTACCTTTATTCTGCTGTGATGCAATCAATTCGAAGCCTTGTGTCAATTAACACAGGGCAAGAGTGGTCATAGTGCAGCCAGGACCATGCAGGAAACCTGGATCTCTAGAGGTGGGTGCCTCCCTAGGTACAAAATTCCTGCCCTTGGCTTTGTCAGCATTCCTCAAACAGACCATCAGCGTTAGCACAAATTGAGCAGAAAAATAAGCTGTTGATTTTCTACCTGATACTTCAGCCAGTGGCCTACTTTTATTCACAACGATTCCATTTTGATTAGCAGGACTTTTCCACTTTGAAGATTAAATAGCAACTTTATCAAAGTGACTATACTGCAAATTCATAATGCCCGACAGTTTTCTATGTAGTGACTTACGTGGAAGGCAAGTTAATAGGTTTCCATGAGACACCAAAGAATGAGGACTCTAAACAGGGTGGAGCAAGGTCTTCACCCTTCTGTTTCTGTCAACTTGTCATATATCCTTTTGGGGACCAAGAACTAAACAAAAGCAACTCAGTTTGTGTTGCCTGATTGGAAATCATAAGCTCTGGCGTAGGCTATGGCACATAATGTGTTGTTGTTATAGAAAAGCTATAATCATGTCATGTCTCACAAACTTTGGGGGACCTTAAAGAAACAGAATTAAGGCTCAAGTTATCTATAATATAATCAATTAAAAATAATGGATGCATGTAGAATGGGTGTGATTTTTTTCCAAGTTTATTTTAAAATCTTAGAAATCAAGTTACACCAGGACTATTCAAAAATTGTACACACTTAAAACTAAAATCAGTGAAGTGTTGGCACCTTTGAGACTTATATAAAAATGAATAAACCATTGCAATGCTTAAGTCAGAGGGTTTTATTGCTATTATCTCATGGCAGACAAATCTGAGCAAAACCGTCTTCCAGATTCAGGCGTTCCTAATGTTACCTGAAATCTGATAAGATGATCTGGTTTCTGCTCTGTGCTGTCCACATTTGTGACCTTCATTGCATCTCTGTGTGAATGGTAGCCAGCCCTTCTCAGTAACCACTCCCCAAACTGAAGAGCCCAGAGTTCATGAGAAGCCGAGGGAAACAGCAAAAACGAGAAATTTCCCCATGACCAGCAATACTTCTAATTGGGTTAGGGTTCTATTAGGTGGAGAGTTTTAGAAGCATTTAGGACACAAGGCCTCAGCTGCATTCTGGGGAGAGAAGGCAAATAGATGGATATACAACTCCATAAATCAATTAGCAGGATTATCAGAATAAGCATTAAAGTCCTGATGATTTTGCTGCCTTACTGTGTGTATACCATAGCAGTTATTTAAATATACATTTACACCACTGTGTGGGGGAAAAAATGGCTGTTGCAAGAAGCTATGAATATAGTTTCTATTTTAAAAATTTAAATGACCAGGGCCTTCTATACATTATCTCTTTTGAGCCCGGACACAACCTCTCACAGCTACTGGACTCTGGCTGAATGACGCTGGACCGCATCTACAAAACAGGAGAACCTCTGTTAAGAAAAATCAGGTTTGCTTCCCCTTTAAGTGTGGCACAGTCACTGGATAAGCTGTCCTCAGTTGCATCAGCTTTGAGGAAACAAACTGAAAACACACACCCCCATCAGCTCTTATAACAACATTGGGACTGGTGTGTACTCAGAACATACACAGTGAACTCCTTGATTCTATGACATGAGGTGACACACTGGCAGGAACTTGGATTTTAAATGAGACACACATTTGCAAAACAATCGGAAAACATTTATTATACTGAAATGTGTACATCCTACTATTAAAAAAACAAAGTAGCAAATTTGCTGGTGCCATAATTTAACCTGTTTCACTGGGAGAGACTAATGTTCAATGCTGCTTGGTGTCATTTCAAGTTTGATGAGCTTTTAATTATTTTTACCCCACTTGTAAAACCTGATGAGGAATTCAAAATAGCACACAGCATTAAAAATGACATTTATTGTTCCATAAATCTTGAGACTCAAAAAGGAATGCTAAATAGACAAGCAAAACTCTAAAACAATTAAGAGAGAAGCTCACTTCTTTCCCAAGTGACTGACTGACTGGTACAGAAAACATGTGGTCATACAGAAGCAAAGGGAAAATGACGGAAAGGAAAGCTCTCCTGCTTTAGGGTCTATACAAGTTATGGATATTTTCAAACCAAAGATGGAATATTTAGAGACACTACTTTTTCATATCAAATAACCCCCTTTATGAATAAAACATAAAATGCCAAAGCTTTCACCCACTGAAGTAGTTTTGTCTTCTGGGAGAGATTTTAAACTCAAAATTACCCATTCCTATTTCTGCCCGAACAAAGATAGATAAGGATCAAATAATACACTCAAAACCAAGACACTGGGTGAACGGACAGAGATGGTATAATTAAAATGGAATCGAAGTTTGAAAAGAAAATTGTGTCTAGTACACCACAGGCCTCAAATGCTTGCTGATGAATTTTGGGAAGGCTTCGGGTGAAGAGATGAGATAATAATGATTGATTGATGACTGATGATAGATAGTAGAAAAAATTGCAAAAACAGTGATTCCCTTTGGAAAGTATACTGGCCAACAAGCATTTGGTTTTGTGAAAGAGGCACTCTTTTTATAGAAAAAGAAGCTATTATGTGGTGTATAAAAAAGTCCCTAAATAATCACCAGAATGTTACCCATGATTGTACTAAAGCTCCATATTAGAGAAGTGTGAGGAATTTTGATGGTACAATATAGTGTTTGTGATGTCTAGTGTTCCACAAATAAATTTCAACTCTTGATAATGAAGACCCCTTAACACCAAGTCAGAAACTATCACACTGTTTTCTCCTGCTTAGGTGTATTTCCAATGTTGGGGACAGGGCTTTAAAAAAGTTTAACAACAGTATGGTGCAGGGTGGGGTGGGTGGTCAGAGACAGAGAGAGGGAGGAAAAGGAGAAAGAAAACCACATGAGTTTAAAAGGCATCGGGGCTTCAAAAATGAAAACCAGAAACAAAATGCTAAAAATGGAAGCAGAAGCAAAAAGTTTTTCAATAAATCTGTGACAGAGCAAAAACACAAAAGTCTTTGTACCTATTAGGATTTACACTGATCCTCTCACCAAGGTACTCTTGATAATGCAGTTTGCTTCACGCCCGTCTTCCTGGCTTGGGGCTTCCCCGATCTGGCATGATCACGGCAGACGCGCACCCTCAGACGTGGTTTTTTCCAGGAAGGCACCAAGCCTCTCCCGACCACTGATCGGCCCGTATCAGCGCCGGCCTCACTCTCTCCACACGTGGATTCGGCGCTGGCCCCGCAGCAGCCAGTGCCCCCCCTGCCCCCAGGTCAGCATAAGGTCCGGGCAGCAGAAGCCGAACTGGCCCAGAAAGGTAAATGCCCACAGTACATCTTTACATTCATTTCCAAACCGCATACAGTGTAAAAAGACAGCGAAGGCTGCTTCTAGGGACTGTGTCTACTGGCCTCTCTGGCAGAGAAGCAGGCGGCCTACCTGCACCGGGGCCCGACGTGCTCACTGTCCCGGGGCGAGGCCGCGGCAGTGAAGCGAAGGAGACGTGCCTCTCATCCAGTTCGCAAGAAAGGTCATCCTGTGTTTTCAATATGAAACATTTCATACGGTAAAATCCAATCCCAAGACTTCTTGGATTCAGTCTTCACACACTTTTAAGCGTAACTTTAAACTGGTGCTGAATAGAGTTCAGACTACGTCAAGACGTCACTTCAAAATTATGTGGACGCCACCGCCGTTTTCAGCTGCAGAAAAAAGAAAGGGATGTTACGCGCAATTTTTTACCAGGCTGGAGTATCAAGACTACTTTGAACACTCCTAGAGCTCTACAACCCCCCGCCCCAGTTCAGAGGGTACCTTTAAATATTCTAGAGGAAAACAAGCTAACTTGCTCCAGCCCCTCTTGCCAATGGCAGCGTCACGTGCACATTCCCTTTGCCCGCCCCGCCCCCCATCTGAGGGCAAGGCGCAGGGCAGAGACTATCCAATAAACTGGGTGCTTACATCCACCTTTTCTGGAGATAATTTTTGAACTCCTCAAAAGTAGATCTGAAACATTTTAAAAAACACATCACTACTTTTGCGCGATGGCCTAGTGTTCCTCAGGAGATGGCGAGAAGCAGCAGTACAGGCGTTCATCAAGGAACAAATGAATTTTTCCGTAAGGACCAATGTCTGAAAACAGTACACTGAGCGGGACGGGGACATCCTGTGATGCCTGATACCAGAAACCCCACCGCCTTCACAGGATGCAGCCACACGTTCACTGTATGAACTGCCTCTTTTATAGACAGTGTGAGTTTTGCAGAGTAAAAACTGCATTGTTTTGAGAAGGAAAAATTGAGCCAGAAGGGTACTAAGCTAAACATGTCTGTGAAAAGAAAAGATAAAGTGGGCCAGTTCACAGACTAAACAGCCCTGCAGGTAACTTGGTGGCTTACGAGACATGTCAGGCACAGGGTGAAGTCCTAACTTCAGCCCCTCCCTTCAAGGTGGGCTGCTCTCTTCGCGTAACTTCCCAGGAAAGGGTGACTCGTGACATCGTGCTCTTTGAGGTGCAGCTTTAGATCTTAACTCATC
This sequence comes from Balaenoptera musculus, assembly GCF_009873245.2. Taxonomy (NCBI): domain Eukaryota; kingdom Metazoa; phylum Chordata; class Mammalia; order Artiodactyla; family Balaenopteridae; genus Balaenoptera; species Balaenoptera musculus. The sequence goes on from NC_045795.1 coordinate 52,676,864, forward strand.
AGACTTTTAAAGGTCTCTTCTCATAGTAACTTCACATTTAAAAAACCCCTCCTTTATCCAGCCCTTTAACTGGAACTCTACTGAACCCCGTCTGGGCCCGCTCTTCACATTCTCTCCCTCCATAACCTCAAGAATTCCTACGGCTTTGAGTCACGGCGGACATGCTGAAGGCTTCCAGATTTACACCTCAAGCCCAGGCCTCTCTTGCCAGCCCCAGCCGGCTATGATTTCCACGTCCTAAAACGGAAGCCTTGGCCGCTTCCCCCAAGCCCGCCTACCTCTCCACCGCGACCACCGCCTGCCCAGCTGCTCCTGTGAGAGTCACAACCACTCCTCCCTCCAATGTGGAGCCCAGCAGGGCCCTGTCTGTCTACCAGCGTCCAAGATCCCGTCACCTCTCGTCTAGATGACATCTCCTGCCTCCAGTTTTCCCACCTTCTCATCTGTCTCCACAGAGTTGCGAGAGTGGAAGAAAAGAAAAATCTATTCACATTACTCGTCTGTTTAAACAACATCACCGACTTTCCAATGCATTTCAAATAAAATCTAAACTCCCACCACCGCCAGGCACTGCCTACCAGACCCGCCTCCAGCTCTGCTCGTCCTCGCCCTGCACAGCAGCCACGGGCCCCCTCAGGCCTCCAGAGCAGCCACGCTCCTTCCTCTGTACCCGGCCCCGCGCCAGCTGGGGTGCTGCTCCTCGTGTGTTCAGTTCCCCCTCGGGCTCCAGGTCTCAGCGTTCATGACAGACAGCTCCTCAGAGAAGCCTCCACGGCTGCGTGTCCCCCTCCCCAGGCCCCCTTGTCCACAAGCAACCCCACTTCCCCATGCATTCGTCGCACCTAAATTACCTATTTGTAATCTGTGTGCATCTATGGACCAATTCTGGTTTCCTTTCCCCACTACAGGAGGGGAAGACCTTTCTAGCACCAACGGCATGTGTCTGACAGGAGGTGCTCAGTAAAATGTTGGCTGAATGGACTGGGATTTTTCTCCAGGCATCCAGAAGGACTGATGCCTCTTCCTTACTTGCTAGTTAATTTCGACAATATTTCAGTCACTAGAAATATTCCCTTGATTCCTTTTTCAGACTTCTTAAAATTAGTAAAGCCAGCATTTCCAAAAGTAAATACGCAAGATGACTGCTGATTTCAGGCACGCACTATCTTTCATGATTCTCGCATTTCAAGACACACGTACCTTTTACTGTGGAGAATAAAAAACAACTCTCATCTTGAAAGTTTTGAACCATCTAGAAGGATAAAGCAGATGTATAATTAAGATCCAATTGTCTTTTCTTAACTGAGTAAAAGTAGTAAAAGAAAAAATGTCATAATCTATATATAGCTGCACAAGTACGGGACTCAACGGCCAAAATGGTAATTCAGATAGGCAGTGTGAGGTAGCAAGGACTTACACCTGCTGTACCGGCCAGCCCGGTGACCGTGCTTGCCCATGGGGGCCCTGCGATCTGGTCAGTCACCCTCTGGCCCACGGGGAGGCCATTCGCTGCTGGGTTCTGTGATAGTGACTAACAAAAAGTTGCTGCCAAGGTGCTCTTCTGTTATTACTTGCTTGTCACTGAACACGGGGTGGCAGTGAACGGCCCTTCTAACCTCACAGCTTTTTAAAATCAGCCATCAAATAGTACACAAAAGGAAAACACATTCAAATGCTTTGCTAAAAAGGGCCAAAGGCCCGCTAACCCGGAGCCCCCCAGTGACCACCAGTGTCGGGAGTTCAAAGAGGGCGGGATCGGAGCTACGGTTCTCCTTTACCTGTATTCCTTCTACCACCCAGGACACCTAGAACTCTCGGTTATAAATTCTTCCCAATCTTGAGTCCCAACTCTGAAAATGATTCTCATGAGTACTTGCCAAAGAAGTCACAGATTTTTTTTCTATAGCACTTCAGTAATACATATAAAAGTAAATACCAGTGTAAAAGGGGAAAGGGCATGCCAGTTACCTGATCGCTAACAAGAATGTGAATACCGGTGGGACCCTGTCTGTAAACCTGGTTAATTTGGTGGAAAGGAATATTAAACACCAACGCAAGTTTTCGAGCAACTTCTGAAGCAACCATTTCTTCTAAGTAGATTGCATGATAAACTGAAATAAAAAATAAGAACAGCATTTTAGCAGTAATCTTTGATCTATTTTCCACATGATCTATTGGAAGATCACTCCTTTCAAAGTACTAAAGAAATATAAAAATTAAAGATAAGAATACTTCTCCCCTTACTACCCATGTGAATATAATAATACATTATTTATGCTCACACATATAATTTAATTAACATTAACCTCTGTACAAAAGTATCTGAGGTTTTAATTTATCTTAAAAGCAAGCAGGAAGTGACTGCAGATGGGCACAGATGATCATTCTGGAGTAATGGGACTAACACTGGATTGTGGTGATGGCTGCAAAACTGTAAACTAACTAGAGTATCGCTGAATTGTGTACTTGCAGTGGGAGGACTTTATGGTATGTAAGTTACACCGAAAGAAAGCCATTTTCAAAAATGCTATGTGTTTCTAGCCATATATAAAAAGAACTCTAAAAAGGTCATAGTTTTTGATTCAGTAAACCTACTACTGGGAATTTATCCTAAAAAATAAAAGCTGCCTCTCCCCTCTTCCTTTCCCCTAAAGAATTAAAAACAGTGTAGAAGACGGCACACGAGAAGCTAAGGATGTGGACCATGAGGCCTCCTGCTTCTCCACAGAAAGCCCAGCTGTTTCCGGAACACGTGACGATGCAGCAGCCCTTGTCTGCAAAGCATCAGGCACATCTGCAGCGAGCCTGAGTCTCGCAGGTCCTGCTCTACTACTGACTCAAGCCAAACACGGATCAGGAATATCAGTGCTTTAACTTTGCTTCCCCAAACAAGGGTTTTTTCATGTGTGTGAGTACAGAAACCTTTGCTTAGAATTTGGAACTACAATTAAGGTAAGACTACAGAGAGGCTCTAAAGCAGGGGTGCCATACTCTGCCCTACACTTGTTCTTTTAAAATTAAATTTTATCAGAACAACAGCCGAGAAAGGCCACTGCCTCTCACTGCTGCCAGGACAACCTGGTGGTCCCCACCGACTCAGAAGGGCAGTGGCAGGAAGCTGAGTGCCCTTGCCCCCCGCCCGCCCATACCCACCGTAGGGCGTGGCGCCGCCGCCGTCGCCCCCGCCACCCGCTGCCTGCTGCTGCCCCTGCGGCGCCGGCTGCTCGCGGCAGACGTAGAGGGTCAGGCGGGGCCGCACCGACCTGCAACCAGAAGATGGCGCTTGTGAGCCGGCGGGAAGGCCGCACGCGCAAGCGACAGCTACAAGAATCTAGGGTCTATTTCCTTAGGAGAACTTTACAACGTTACTTCATTATACAAAATAATTTACTAGGAAGAATATAAAAACACACACCTCACACCAACTATCACAGGTTATCACAGGTGGTCTAATCTGATGATCCAGACTCTAAACCATTGAGATGGTCGGTCAGATGCTGGTAAATTTAAGTTTCAAGATTATGTCAGCAATTTAACATCAGTAAAATTCAGTTTAATGGAATTCTCACACCACAAGTCTAGAAATACCAACGATAGTAAATGGGTCTTAAAAGCCAGCACAGTTTACAGTTCTATCATTTTAATTCACAATTAGAAGTTTACATTTTTAATAACTGTTTAGTAGTGTCACATGACCTTGAAAACCATAGATTCTGTAGAGCTCACCTAAATGAGAAGTTTGTTTTCTTGGCAACAACCCCAGTCGTCTTCCAGACCACAGTCCTGCCCATGTGCATTTCTAGTCTTACAGTCTACCTCTGCCCTCAGTGCCTGCATCATATCTGGGCCTGCCTGAAGGTGCACACAAAACAGTCTCCTCGTGAGCACGGCGGGCCAGCGCGCAGCACGAGGGCGCACGCCGACATGGCGTGGACACATCCTGCCCGCGGTCCCCGCGCGAACAAGGGCACGTTCTCATTTCAAGCAGAACAGTTCATTTTAAACACGGTATTTACCTTGACTTCAGTGAATTATAGAGCCGAATTCCATCGGCTGCACCACAAATTTGTACTAGATCCTCCTTTGTCAGTTTTAACAAGTCGGCACCTGGAGAAGAGCAAAAAGAATCTTCTCAAGGAAATGGGAGAAGAACCAGCACTACAGGCTACTTTGCAGCATCTGTCTTCACAGTTTAATGTCCTTCGAAGCCATCGCCAGGTTTCCTGTGTATACACATACACATGAACAACACACACACACATACCTGTCCCTTACAGCCAAAGAATGCTGGCTCTCCATGTTCTCTATCAAGAAGGAACTCAGAAGCCCAGAGGCTGGAAAATCAGAGCAATGAGCCGACAGCAAAGTCTCTTCCCAGTACAGGATTTCAGTGCCTGCCTTATTCTGGCTGGGTGGAGCTCGTGAAGATAAACATGATTCTGACCCCAGATAGTTCACCTTGAGATGACCCAGACCAATCTTTAATTTACAAAAGGAAGAAATGGAAGTCAGAGTTTGGGGGACCTGCCCAAAGGCACACAAGTTGGCAGCAGAGCTAGGACTAGGTCTCTTTATACTGTAACATGCTACATACAGTCCAACATTCTATAACAAACAACTCCATCACAGCAGCCAGTTTTAATACAAAAGTATGTCAGAGAATTGCATATTATACTTAAGGTTTCCCCCGTAAGTATTTGGTGTGTAAATGACATGGTATCTAGCACTTGCTTTAAAGTAGAACAGAAAGGGAAGGTGTTGGGAGTGGGAGAGAACGACACTGACCTAGGCTGGTCGTCTCTGGAGCTGGGTGTGGTGACACAGGAGCTCATCAGACTCTTCTATGTTTTATGTTTGAGTGTGTCCACAGTCTTTTGTTTTCCCTTTTATTGGCGCTCAAGATGTAGTTTATTGGGAGAATTAAGATGCCCTCTGGGATTAAAGTATGACCTCCATATGATAAATATCCACTTACATGTGTGGATAATGGAGATTAATGGAGTTATCTACTTTTGAGGGCTTGAATGTTAAGAGCCTAATAATTTTCTAGTTTGTAAAAGAACAAAGACCAGAGAAGCACATCTCCCATGAGGCACGAGCACTGATGGAGCTGTTTATGGAGTGAGGTAAGCAGAGACAGACGCTGTCATCTCTGCCAGGGGGCCTTCCACACACACCTCTGCCAACAGGGCTCCCGGGAGCGACCAGAGACGTGTGTGCCCATCCTTCAGCCACACACAGCTGGACAGACACTGTGCACAGCCCTCTCCAAAACATGACTGCCTAACAGGCTCAGAGAAAGAAGCCTCCCTCTCCTCGCCTTTCTACCGTTGGGAAGCTCACAGGGGAAGGAAAAGGCAGGAGGCCAAGCCACAGTGATCACCACTCAGAACTACAACACGCGTCGTCTGACAGAGCAGGAACCTGGGCCCTCGTGGCAGAGCCTTCCGACTGTGCGGTGCTCTCCCTGTCTCCCCTGTGAGCCTCCAAGATGCGCCCCACACCCCCCAAACACGCTGAAATTTTTAAATTAGTTTTTCACAGATAAAAGGCTTACTTGATCATAAAAATGTGCATCCCAGCTAGCCAACGACTTTCACCCACCACTTCAATTTTAAAGAGACAAAGCGCTACCTGGGGAATGACTAACCATGACACAAGCACAGCAATAAAGGGCTGACGTAATAAACCACGTTCTTTGTGAAACCAGGCTTTCCTCTAGGCCAGCTGTGTGCACACATGTTCTCTCCTCTTAAAGGGCTTGAGCTGCATTTGGATGGTCCCCCAACACCATGGGCTAAGGAGAGCCAGCTGCCGCTTCACTGTGGCCCAGGAGGAGTTTGGCCAGGACATGTTAGTAAGTGTTCTGTCGGGAAAGGGTCCCAGGTCCAAGTATGTTTAGGAAATGCTGCCCCTGCCCCAGCTGGCGTTATCTATTACTGTCCCTCCAAACAGGCTTCCTACAGCACCACCTGAAGCAGCACCGCCCGGTCCTTTCTGAAATTACATCTAAATACTCCCTTAGCTTACTAGGCAAGAAAAAAACTTAAGTCTATAAAAACCATATCTGAGTACATTCATACCCTCTAATGCTACATAGCAATAAAGAGGAACTATTGATACAACATCTTGGATAGAAGTAAGGGCCTTATGCTGAGAGAAAAAAAAGGTTAACATACTGTACGATTCCATGTATGTAACATCGAAATGACAAAATCATGGAGACAGAAAATACATTAATGGTTGCTAGGTATTAGGGATGGTGGGGGAGGGGTAATTAGGGAGATCCCTGTGGTGATGACAAGATTCTGCATCCTAACTTCGGTGGTGGTGGGCATACAAATCTATACATGTGATAAAATGATGCAGAACTGTATACACACATAGCACCAATGCCAATTTCCTGGTTTTGATACTGTACTATAAGTATGTGAGAAACTGAGTGAAGGGTACACTGGAACATCTCTGTGTTATTTTTGCAACTTACTGCAAAGCAAAAATTATTTCAAATAAAAAGTTAATAAAATCAAAAAAATTGCATATAACTATATACACCTATACAAAAATGAGGGCCTGTAAGCCTGGTGAAACAGCATCGAGTTCCTGTTCTGATACTGCACCATAGGTCTGCAAGACACTACCACTGGGGACACTGGGCAGCTCCCTGTACAGGTTTGGGCAACTTCTTACAAATCTACATACAGTTACTTCCCCAAAATTTAATTACAGCTAATAAAAGTACAAAAACAAACAAGCAAACAACGTGTGTGTGCGTGTGCACACACAAACACAAACATACCTAAAAAACTGGAGAACAGTCTTGTGTAGGAAGAGAATCTGTTTTTGATCAGCCATTGTTGTGTTTCCTGGATCGTGGCTGAAGGCTGAAGTTGCTATTAACAAAGAAAATGAACACAAACAGAAGAAACTATTCAGGCTTACAAAAAATAATCCAAGTCACTGGCATGTTATACAGAACATTTAAACAAAACACAGAAATCCTCCAGGTTTAAAGTTTAAAACACCCACGAAGAGCACAGGTGTGATTTATTCAGTGACCCAAACAATGACTCAAACCCCTGTTAGAGGCTTCAAAATGCAGGACCCTGAAAGCATGATAGTTTAGGGTAAAGATACTTACTTCACTAGAGGCCTGTGAAACTCCATCTCCTTGATGATTTGGGGAAGAAGAATTGCTGGGGAGAAGGAAGAAAAGAATGATTATTATGATATATATATTTTAATCAAGACATTAAAGGCTATTAAACTAGGTGAATTTAAAATAATACTGTGGGACAGAGCAATGTAACTATGCAAAAAGAGTGTCTGCACAACTGGTCAAGGAGTCAATATGTTGATAAGATTAAGACACAGAAGGGAATTCCCTGGCGTTCCAGTGGTTAGGACTTGGCGCTTTCATTGATGTTGCCCAGGGTCAACCCCTGGTTGTGGAACTGAGATCCCCCGCAAGCTGTGCAGTGCGACCAAAAAAAAAAAAAAAAAAAAAAAAAACGTTAAGACACAGAGGACAGTTTAATTTGTGCCTTCTCCTCCTACATCTGTTCCAGTAAGAAAGTCAGGTTTCATGAAACAAAGGGGCTCCAATCATTTCCAGGGGTGCCAGGAAAATGACGGATACTCATTCATTTTAGTTGGGAAAAAAATATGAGAATCAAATAAGATAAACAGTTGAAAACAACTGCAAAAAAAATCTACTTTAATAATGAGCTACAAGAAATGATATAATAATCCTAAGCCAAAATAAAAATAATATCCCTTTAATGAATATATTTATCCATGATTAAACAGGGTGAAATTCAAGAGAACAAAAGAAACAAACTTGTGCCACTTAACCCTGTGTTTCCAGGGGAAAATGAGAAGAGCTGCTCAGGGAGTGCATCCACCTTTCTGGTCCCTTCTTAGCACCTGTTCCCCAGTTACTTAGGTTTACCATGTTGATTGTTTACTGTCCTTCTCTGCGCACTAGAACTTGAGCTCCTTCAGACAGGGCTTTCTCTCACTCACATCACAGCGCCCGGAACAGTGCTGGGCACCATGGGCTCTTGGGAAATATCTGGTGAGCCAGTGTGTACACGAATTCACAGCTCCTCTCTGAAACTGTTGTCATTTTCTAGGATTATTCAGTCCCCTGCATGCTAACATGCTGGTCCCAGAGTCCAGGAGTGTCCCCCTACCGTGAAGCACAATAACCTACATGGAAACAAGCTGCCTCTTGGTCTATCCATCGCCTCAGGGAAAAGGCATGTTCTTCTTTGTTTTCTCACCAGACCCTGCTATAGACTGAATGTTTGTGTCCCCTCAAAAACCCCCAGCGTGCTGGACAGTATTAGGAGGTGGAGCCTTTGGGAAGTAATGAGCATTAGACGAAGCCATGAGGACGCAGCCCCAGGAATGGGATCAGTGACTTCATTAAGAGTCGTAAGAAGAGTCTGCCTCCTCCCCTCTGCTCTCCGCTGGGTGAGCACACAGGCCGGTAGCCTGCACCCGGAGAGAGTCCTCACCAGAACCTGTTCTGGCCAGCATCCTGCCCCTGGACGCCCAGCCTCCAGACTGGGAGAAATGAATTTCTATTGTTTATAAGCCACTCAGTCCCTGGTGTTTGTTATAGCAGCCCGAGCTGACTAACACCTTGTGTGACCAGAGTATAAAAATGAGAACCCTTTCCTTTTTTTTTTTTTTTTTTTTTTCCTCTTTCTTTTCCCCGCACCCCATGGCTTGCGGGATCTTAGTTCCCTGACCAGGGACTGAACTGGGCCACGGCAGTGAAAGCGCTGAGTCCTAACCACTGGACCACCAGGGAATTCCCTCCTTTATGGTCTTAACTTTCACAATTTTACTTCCCAGCAAGAAATGTCATAACAGCGGGGACCTTCTGATCTGACTACTCAGCAGGAGCTCCTGAGCAAAGCCCCAGGAAGGACGATCTCCCCGGGGCACCGCTGACCAGCAGCTAACAGTCAAGGCCAGAAAATAGGATGAACAGAGCCCACCATTCCCATTTCTAAAACCAGAGCAAGCCTTTAAAATGGAAAGTCCTTCCTTTAAGTTTTAAAGACTTAATTAAAAAAAAAAAAAAAATTAGTGTCTTTGGGAGGGAGAAGAAATAGAGTAGAAAATAATCTTTGTTCGACATGGTGAGCATTAAAGTGTACTTTATCATAAACTCAGTTGTAACATATTCAAGTCACAGTTTCACCTTAATAACTCACTGTCCTTTTCTCTCTATCCATGAAGTCCATTAATGCTGACTGTATCTCACAAAGAAAATATCTTGAAAATGCACCCTTTTCTACAATTTTCACAGCTGTGAGTGTGTAAGGCACAAGGGGGCTAGGAGCAAAAAGGCGGGAAGGTGAAGAAAAGACAGTTTTGCCCTGCAGCAGGCTATTTCTAATTACCACATACCCCAGATACACACAAAAGAGGCTGCGTAACTTGACAGGAAGGGAGATAAAGGAGCGCGGGCACTCGTCACGCACACCGGCTACCTGTCCGGGATGCTGCAAGCGCTCTGCTGTGGGGCCGTGAAGGTGGGCGCCGTGGAAGGGCTGCTGTTCACATAGGCGGTGGGGGTGTCGGGCCATGGAGAGCACTGCGGACAGAAACAGAAATAAATTAACGGTTCGCTTCTAAAGTACACGGGAGAAATATCCTTGTAATTCACTCTCTAGTCTGGCCAAATGCAAGATCGTGAAACACAAGACACCTAACATTCATCAAGCAACCTCACAGAAACGCATCAAACCGACTGGTGTGTGGCAGGGAAAATGTTACCTGCTGTGCGTGTCTAGACACTGATTACTCTCAGAGAGGACCTGAGGTGACGAGAGCAGCAAACATTTCTAAAGGTGTTTTAAATGTGTGTTTAAGTACAATGTGCTTTCAAGAACTTTCACCTCCCTCTTCATCCATTCCCCAGTAGGTACCTATCGAGGTTTAAAGAACAGCAGAGGCAAGAAAGGATTCAGAAGCAACATCTGACATCGCGTGGTGACAAGGACAGTGGATCTGTCCCACCTAGTGCTCTTTTCGCCCTCTTCCCCAAGGAGCAGCCTCACTGGTACCCATGTACTTCCTCGATCTCTCTAAGGTTCATGATCATCCCCAAGTAAGATGAGACAGGCCCAACATCAAAATACATCAACTGTGGATGGTACTGCCTGTAGCCATCTACCTACCTACCTACCTACGTTTATTGTTTATATTTTCTAGAAGGCGCAGGGTGGACTTAAATATTTTTCAGCCCTTGGCACAATTCTGACCAAAAATAGAGCCAAGATACAAAGACACATTAACTACTCCAATTAGGAATACTGAAAAAGCTAAAGTAAAAACATGCTGAGCAGGCCAGGGTGGTCTCAAGTGCTGAGGATGGAGGGAATTCATCTCACTCCACGGGTATTCTTTCTAAGACTGAGAACGCCCTGGGTTTTAAAGGTCCCCTTTCATAAGCACTCTCCTCCCATTTCACACAAAAACAGCATCCTGTCTCTCCATGGCTGTGGGGTGTAAGGCTCTGCCAAAAACCAAGCTAAAGACCATTCAAAGAAATCAGGGTAGACACTAAGAAAGTACATGACTCTAAAAATTCTTCTCTACGTCAGGGGGTTTTCAATTCTTTGCTTTCAAAATAATTCAGGAGGACGTCTTGTCAGCTGACAGACACTGAAATAATTTATTAGATCATACAAAGAGAGATCATTGGAATTTCTGGCAGGTATCTCGGAAGGGGTTCCAAGACCTGAATGACACTACTGAAAGAAAAATAAATGTATCTAAACAAAGTTTCTCTTACCTATAAAAAATCTAGAATTTAAATATGTTCTACCCTGTCTCATCATTCAAAATGCATTTCCAATAACATTTCTATTTTTATAGTTAAAAATTATTCATCAAAATTTGTATGATTTGTTGTTTTGATAAACTGGTACAAATAATAAGTTTTAAATTCCTCAACTGACTTAAGCCTTACATGGTCACAGGAAATTTTAAAAATTAAATTTCACGTTATATTGTTTGTTGTAAAAAAGTAATTAAGGTGACCATTAAAAGATTTCCAGGCATGAAAGTATGTCCTATTTGGACAATATTATTTAAGGGGAGTGAAAGAGAAAACGTGAGATCAAGAAGGAAGAGCAGAGTAAAATTTCAGACTTAACTAAAGTGATGGCTTCACCTTAAGTTGTAAATACAAATATTCAAGTATGTCAGAAAATTGTTTCCTTTGCAACTATTTAAAAAAATTTTTTATTGCAGTACAGTTGCTTTACAATGTTGTGTTAGTTTTTACTGTACAGCAAAGTGAATCAGCTATATGTATACATATATCTCCTTTTTTTGAAATCCTTTGGAACTATTTAAATTTATGATGAAAACTTTCAGATGTCAACCTAAAAATGTGCAAGGGAGTATATTCTTTTTCAAAATTCTTTTGAGTGAAGTCAAGACCACTAGTGTGAAGGACTCTGAGCTTAGAAACCAAGTCTCCTCAATGGTTACAGGAGCTTCAAACAGCATGTCTGACACCCATCAAAAGCATGGGTACAGGGCTTCCCTGGTGGCGCAGTGGTTAAGAACCCACCTGCCAATGCAGGGGACATGGGTTCGAGCCCTGGCCCGGGAAGATCCCACATGCCGCGGAGCAACTAAGCCCGTGTGCCACAACTACTGAGCCTGCGCTCTAGAACCCACAAGCCACAGCTGCTGACCCCACGAGCCACAACTACTGAGGCCTGCGCACCACAACAAGAGAAGCCACCGCAATGAGAAGCCCACACACCGCAACGAAGAGTAGCCCCCGCTCGCCGCAACCAGAGAAAGCCCATGCGCAGCAACAAAGACCTGATGCAACCAAAAATAAATAATAAATTTAAAAAAAAAAAAAGCATGGGTACAAAGAAAATAAAACAGAAATCCCATAATCTCAACATTCTTTACAACTACCCATTAGGTATCCCCTCAGGAATGGGGAAAATGACTGCAGACTTAATGTTTCAACTATTATCAACTTTCAGAAAAGAAATCTAATCTGGCTGGAATGCATTGCTAAACCCTCTCTGCATGTTGTACCAATTTCACTATAAATGACATTTTACACAATGCCCATTCTTTTTAAACTAGGGTCTTTTGTTTTTCTTTCCAGTTTACAAAGTAGTACCTCCCCAGCTTATACAGTTTGAGGAACCCAAGACGCTGTGGGCCGCCTGGCAGGTCTCCTAACTTGCGGGTGTCACATGCTCATGGTCACCTCTACTACTTGGAAGATCTTCCCGCTACACCATTCTCCCCAGATACAAAATATTACAACACGGCATAACATGCACATCAAAACAGTATAGACCTTTTAGTATCATCAAGTCTCCCCAGATCTGCTTTGGTAATTATTGCCAGCTGTTTGAGGAAATAAAGCCATCAAAAGCTCCAAGTGAGCATGGCAGGTGATACAGCAAAGACACCAAATTTACTGAAACTCCACAAACATACCTATTTCACTTTTACACATCTAGATTCTTCTAGTAGTAGAAAAGCAGGGCTGTTTGACACCTAAACCTTGCCCAATAAATAGGAGACTCAATTCACAGAACACAGGAAAACTAGCATTCAATGAAAACTGGTCCTGTTAGGAGGCCTCTACTTTTAGAAATGATGGATTCCAAGTTCTTCAATGGCCAGGCTGGATGAAACACCAAGACTCTCCCACCTGCTTTTTTCGTAAGTTTCTCTTACAGTCTTGACCCAGGAGAGTACAGGCATACCAAGGAATATTTTCAGTGTTTCTTCTACCTTGTCATTCTTCCCTGTCTTTAAAAGTAAGCAATGGTACTGATTCATCAAGGCTCCAGCGATATCTGGCCTGGACTTGTAGAGTCGCAGCTTTGGTGCACTATGAACAAAGTCCCTCCCCAGGCAGCTTAGAAAATGAGGACTCATTGCAGACTGTAGACACTGGCAGCCCAGATTTGAGCCCATGAAATACAGCTCAGAGGCAGAGACCAACAGACACGCTAAGGGTTTGGTTGTGCTGTGGCTCCTGGGAACCTACAGTGCTGCCTCTATTCAGTGCAGGACCCTCTCACGCAGCACCATGTAGCTCTGACAGGGAAGTCTGGATACCCTTTCTACTGAAAGCCAATTGTAACTATCAGAGAACTGTAAGAAATGCTGGCCTTCCTTTGTAGGTGCTTGAAGAAATATATAAAACGCTGCGGATTTTCTTTTTTAAGGGATTAATCTGTACCTTGCTTTTAATGAACAGGTTTCCAAGAAGAGCTCTACCCACCCCTAGAAGTATCTTAACCAAACCAAATGCAGCCATGGGGCAGCAAGCAGTGCACACTTGGAAGATGTGAAATCCCAGGCCAGTGAACTGCTGACGTTTTGCATACTTTAGACTTGCATCTTCGGATGAGCTCTGGGCTATAACAGATTTCTTTAATTTACAAATTATCAGAACCATTCCTTTTAATTAGTTAGTTTATAACAAAAGGGGAAAAATGATTTGAATTACCAGTGTCTCCCCAAAAAAGTTTACTAAGAACCATTTGTGTCTTCAGCTAGGAAATTAGGAGAATAAAAACATAAAACTAGAGGGGCGGGCGTTTTGGGGAAGGAGTATACAGTTGTTCCATACAACTTTTGATTTGAATCAAAAAAGCCCACTTAAAGAAAATGCAACATGGTGTGCTCCCCCGGCCCTCAGAGAGGACATTTTCAGTTTTACTGCATATATTATTTAAATGCATATAGAAGTATTTAAAATATTTTCACTCAATGCTTTAATTTGGAAATAATGTTCCTGTGATAATGCCTGTGGCTTTCATAGTCTACAGATAATTACAGATACATGTGTAAGAGTGAAAACTCCATTTCTGGCACCTGGATAGTACAAACACTGCAATGATGAAACAGTAACCATTAATATATATGATAAGTTATTTTTAAAAATTATTTAATGTTCTCTGTTTACATTTACTGCTGGTATATAGCTGATCTACGTTTATATAACAAGATAACCCTTTGTCAACTGTTTGATGAAGAACTGTGTTATAAAATAAAGATCTGCTCTACTTAATAAGCTGGCAAAGTTCATATTCAACCAAAACCCCCCTGGACTACAGCGGGGAACCAGGGCTGAGTGCAGCAAGGTGTCCTATGCTGGCGTGAAGCATAAGGTCACAATGCAGGTGCCAAGAGGAAACACTAATGCAGTCAAGGACTGTTTTTCTACCAGTGCTGCCAATCAGGCTTTTAAAAGCAGACACACATTCTTACGCTGCATGCAGGGAAATGGGACACAAAGTACTGCGTATGTTAACGTCAAGCTTGCTGCCATCATTTCTCCAAATATCCGTGACATTTTCTTATCAGTTACACACACGAGAAAGCAAAAACCTTTTTTAATTACACAAAAATAACTATTTTACTAAAGAAAGTATTTTCAATTAATTTCAGTGCTCGTAAAGGAAGTGTATGTGCAAAGGAGAGAGAGGGAGGGAGGAAAGGAAGGAGACAGGGAGGGAACACATTTCTGAGTGTCATTTGTTGTCCCTCCAAAACCACCCAATATGGTCAACTTTGTTTGAAAGTGTTAGATTTAGGAAATTTTCCTCAGTGAGGAACAAACAGAAAGCAGGAAGTCTAAACAAAAGCAAATTAAATCAAGACAAGGACATCAAAAACAAATTTGGCTTTACTTTTCAGTGGAAGTTGGTCCTATATCTAACACTGCACAAGGTTTCTTGCACAATGAAAAGAGAAGCGGAAGCCCTTACACTGCCTCGCTTTGCCAGAGAATCACCGTAGTCTGCTGGCAAAGTCCGCTTGCTGGACTTTTTCTGCTCATGTTCAACTGCATCTTCAATTATAGGCTCAAGCCTCATCTGGACAAACACCAAAGATTGGGATCAATGTCTTTTCATTATACAAAGAAAGATCTAATACCCTGTTTATGCCTCTGCCGTCCGATTAAACAAACGTATGACTAGCAGGATTCAAAGGTAAGGAAGATGCAAAACCCCAGCAGTGACAAACATCGGACATTCTGGGCCCCAACATAATTTCTATCAACTCCAAGGATTTTAAGGTCTGTTTCTGAGACCTGATTGGGATTTCAGCATCTTCATCCACGATCCCACCCAGGAAACGAATCTATTAAAATCCCCAAATTTAAAGAGAATATTTTCCCCACAAATTTCACCAAGAACATTATGTCAATCTACCACCCAATCTTCCCAGACCCTTTGCAGCCAAACTCATCCTCAGAGGTGGTGCCAGAGTGCACAGCTCGGCTTCTCCTCAGAACCGGAATGGTGCCCGCATTACCTCTGTGAGGACCGTGGTGTCATAGGACGGCTGGTACTTCTCCTTCTCATGAGCGGTTCTCTTCTCCATCTTCTCTCGATCAGTTTTTTGTTTCCTATCTGCACCTTTCGGCTTAAAAACAAAGTAGACTTTTTCATCTATCAGGCTTCAGACAAACACCTTTACCAGCAACACTGGGCCTCACTTCCTCAAAGCCTAGTTTCCATCTCTTACCTTAAAAACTTTGATTTGGCAGCTAGCTGAGTGTAGGTGATCTGTGTATTCTCCATTTTCATTCTGCTTAAAGGTGTCAACCTGGATCCTAAAAGGCACTCCCTTTTCACCTCCATGCTTCCGGGGAGTAAATTCTGTGCTGATGCAGTGTACCTAGAAAATGAGTCAGGCTGAAATGGATTCAAAGTCTTGTCCACTGATTACCCTTCTACTTTGCGCCCTTTCAGATGTCGGGCCACAGGTATAAATTCAAGATCCTTTAAAAGGAACTCCCACATATTACTCAGGTGTCTGTCGTGAATTTCTAACTGTTTTAAACACGTATGACTTTCCTTTCACAAATCCGGCTGAGCCCTCCTGAACTTTGTGGGAATGGGTTCTGCCCCATTCCAGTGCCGTCCTCAAAGGCAGGACTTGCTCCAATGATGAGCGCATCAGTACAGTTGCTTCCTGGGTCTGTCCCCTACCCCCACCCCAGACTGGACCCACAGTCCTCAGCCTTGCGTGGGGCTCAATCCACAGCAATCATCACCTCATTACCCAGAGCCCCTGCCGTTTGCCCTCTACTGCCATCACCCCAACTCCAGCCAGCTAGTCACCTCACTGCTGTTCCTACGATCATCAACCCGTGATCCTTTGCCTGGGGAGCTTCCACAGTCCACCAGGCCCACTCCTCACTCCACCTGCATCCATCTGAACTCTCCTGTCAATGCTTCACAGTTCACAGAGGATCCTGAGGGCAGTACTCATTTTCCCACCACTTCTGCCCACTCTCGCAACAACACCACGGTGACAGCTCCAGGGCATGGCACAGTGTCAGTAACAAGACCTTGGTCGTTTCTGACTGCTACACACCCCCTCTTCTAAGGATGCAAGGTTAAAACTGATTTCTGCACCGAGACTGTACACAACCTGAGAGGTAAGGCCAGCTCTTCCATCGCTCTCATTCACCACATAACCAGTCACCCTGTCAGATGAACAATATGAGAAAATATTCAACTAATATGAACCATGGCCCTACTGATTATTAGCCGACGGGGGATACTACTTGGAAGACCACGAAAATGCAAAATACTGAATTCTCTATAGTTCACACAAATCATAGCCTACTTCGGCCAGTCAGCAATTAAGTGATTTTCCTTTTCTATATAAAGATTACCTACTCAGTAGTTTTAATTTCACCACTTAAAAATTTGAACATACTATTAGAATTACTGTTGATTTTATTTTACATATAACAATACCATATTTGTTTTTCAAAAACTAATCTCTTAGGACAGCACTCCCCAACCTTTTTGGCCCCAGGGACCGGTTTCATGGAAGACAATTTTTCCATGGACCGGGGGTGGGGTGGGGATGGTTTGGGGATGATTCAAGCATATTACATTTATTGTGCACTTTATTTCTATTATTATTACATTGTAATATATAATGAAATAATTATACAACTCACCATAATGCAAAATGAGTGGGAACCCTGAGCTTGTTTTCACTTGCCACTCACTGAGAGGGTTTTGATACGAGTCTGCAAGCAACTGATTTACTATGGTCTCTGTGCAGTCAAACCTCTCTGCTAATGATGATCTGTATTCGCAGCTGCTCCCTAGTGCTAGCATCACAGCCTGAGCTCCACCTCTATCATCAGGCATTAGATTCTCATAAGGAGCGTGCAAACCTAGATCCCTCGCACGCGCAGTTCACAGTAGGATTTGCGCTCCTATGAGAATCTAATGCCGCCACTGATCTGACAGGAGGCGGAGCTCAGGTGGTAATGCAAGTGATGGGGAGCGGCTGTAAATACAGATGAAGCTTCGCTCGCTCGCCGGCCACTCACCTCCTGCTGTGTGGCCCAGTTCCTAACAGGCCGTGGGCACTACGAGTCCGTGGCCCAGGGGTTGGGGACCCCTGTCTTAGGAGATACAAACTGAGTATTCATGGGTGAAATGAAATGCCTGGGTGTTGCTTTACAGTATTCCACCAATAACCAAAAAGGGGAAACTACTAATAACTGTCGAAGCCAGGAGATGGGCACAAGAGGATTCATTATTATCCTCTCACTTTTGTGGGGGTTTGAAAATGTCAGTATTAAAATATTTTTAAATAAAGCTAGACAGAATCTTAAAACTACACTTTTTTCAATCATATCCTTTAAAACAGCAGGTTTTGTTCAAGAGAAATGCATCTTAAGAAGAATGGAAGTTTTGATTATTGTTACTACCAGTGGTAAAAGTGATATTTAAATAATGCTTTACATATCAAGATTGTCTTTACAGGTTAGTCTATAAATGAGGAATTTAGTAGATTAACTCTAACTTAACAGAGTGTGCTGTGTGTGTGTCTGTGTGTGTGTGTGTGTGTGTGTATAAAAAACATTACAAGATAGTTTACAAATAAGCATTTAAAGAAAATGATATCACGTATCAAGAATTCAAGCTCACCCACAGCCTTCTGAATGACGAGGCCAGTATGCCTCTAATAATGCAAAAATCCAAACCTGAATGAAAGCAGATGTGCGTTTTGCAGGATCCCACAGAAATTCAACTGCATTTAACTGGCTTGGATTTGTCTTTGTGTCAATTATTCCCACAGACATTGGAATATCTGTATTTTAAAAAGAAGTGACACAGAAACAAAACTATGAATAATTAAAAGGTTACAACTTACTATGATTATGCTCTAATGAAATTATTATACCTCCCTGCTGAACTTTTCCCTTCAATGTTCTCCATGGTCCATCACTTCAACATAAAAACCCACCTAATGTGTATCATACTTTCTCCCACCATGATTTCTATTTCATTTTATTAAGAATATAATGGATGGTGCCAATCAAAAATGAAATAAATGGTTTACAACTCATAAAATTCCTGGCTCAGTTTCTTTAAGCACCAAAAACAACTTCATTTTTAACTATAAAACAACTCAAATAGTATGGAGGTTCCTTAAAAAACTAACAACAGAACTACCATACGACCCAGCAATCCCACTACTGGGCATATATCCTGAGAAAACCATAATTCAAAAAGAGTCATGTACCACAATGTTCATTGCAGCTCTATTTACAATAGCCAGGACATGGAAGCAACCTAAGTGTCCATCATCAGATGAATGGATAAAGAAGATGTGGCACATACATACAATGGAATATTACTCAGCCATAAAAAGAAATGAAATTGAGTTATTTGTAGTGAGGGGGATGGACCTAGAGTCTGTCATACAGAGGAAGTAAGTCAGAAAGAGAAAAACAAATACTGTATGCTAACACATATATATGGAATCTAAAAAAAAAATGGTTCTGATGAACCTAGGGGCAGGACAGGAATAAAGGCACAGACGTAGAGAATGGACTTGAGGACATGGGGAGGGGGAAGGGTAAGCTGGGACAAAGTGAGAGAGTAGCACTGACATATATACACTACCAAATGTAAGATACATAGCTAGTGGGAAGCAGCTGCATAGCACAGGGAGATCAGCTCCGTGCTTTGTGACCACCTAGAGGGGTGGGATAAGGAGGGTGGGAGGGAGATGCAAGAGGGAACGGATATGGGGATATACGTATGCATATAGCTGATTCACTCTGTTATACAGCAGAAACTAACACAACACTGTAAAGCAATTATACTCCAATAAAGATGTTAAAATACATACACACATACATAAAACAACTCAAGTCACACAGGTGACTAAAACTCTCCATGCAATCACACGTGGTGTGGTGCTAACGTATTAACAGGCATAGCTAAACAACTGCCTCATCTCCCCGTGGTCTCCTCACGGCCACTTGTACCTAAATCGAGGAGTCTGTCTCCTGGGCGATTCCACTTCCAGCCTTCAAGCTGCTGATGCTCCGTGTACTGGAGCCGTCTGTCATGGAATACAACTCTTATGATGCTCTGTGGAATAAGAAGGGGAAATGAGCACTTTTAAATTGCTCCAGCTACAAAGCAGAAGTGTTTTCACTTCTTATGCATTAGCCTATAATAGAAAAGCATACAAAAACACATTCCGCTTTAAACATTTTGTAAGTGTTTTACAAAACACTGTTTTGTTCTTGGATACCTGGGTATGGGTACAATTATTTGGTGCAAAGAATTATTACTATCATTTTTTAAACTTTTTTTTTTGATGTGGACCATTGTTAAAGTCTTAATTGAATTTGTTACAATATTGCTTCTGTTTTATGTTTTGGTTTTTTGGCCATGAGTCAAGTGGGATCTTAGCCCCCCGACCAGGGATCGAATCCACATCCCCTGCATTCGAAGGTGAAACCTCAACCACCGGACCAGCAGGGAAGTCCTGGTACAAAGAATTATAACTCAAAAATAACAAGAGCAAATAAAATGGATTCTTAGGTTAAATTTTTATTAAAAATTTGATACTGTAATTCAAAATTAAGGTCCATGTCCATAAAAAATTAGTAAGAATTATATTTCTATAAAGAAAACATCAGGGAATCCCCTGGTGCGCAAGTGGTTAGGGTTTTGTGCTTCCACTGCAGGGGACCCTGGGTTTCGATCCCTGGTCGGGGAACTAAGATCCCCGAGTGCTGTGAGGCACGGCCCCCCCACAAAAAAAAGTCAAGGGCAGGGGGGTAAATCTGCCCAACACCCCAAAAAGAGAACCTATATGCAAAACTCATCCTCAACTATTTAACCTGCAAGTGAGGTTATCTGAGGTAAGCAAGGGAAAAACAAAACAAAACAGATAAAACACAGGTAAACTTCATCCAAACACTCAGGTTCATTCCTAGGGAAGGCTTTAACTCTACTCCACAAACCATTCTCTGCTCTCCACCCATCCCTCCCTCACCTCCCGCAGGTTTGGGCTGCCAGCTGCTGTTCCATTCCAAGAACAGGATAACAGGTCATCAAAATGGATTCAGATACCAGATTTGCACTAATTAGTGTTTCTGACACATTTATAAATAACTGTTTCTCAGACTATGATGCAGTAAGATAATCTTATTTCCAGTAGACTCTCTGCTGGTTTGAACAGGAAATAACTTGTTAGCGATAACATATAAATACTACCTTTAGTGCCCCTGCCTTCCGCACCCCCAAAATGCTGTCCAAAACATAGCTGATAAATATTTTGAAGGGAACCATTTAAAAGTAGAAATACTGTAATTTGAAATAGTTTAAAAAAAAGCCAAGTCAGTCATTAGGACCATCTGTGGACATCTGTAAAGGCACAGTTGCCACTCTGATCCACACCCAATTCCCCACCAGCACCCACTTCACACGGCTGCCTGCTGGCAGCAAAGCCCTCACACAGTGATGCCAGTGGTGGCTCCTGGTTCACATTCACCAGCAGGTTGATCTCTCAGAAGTGCAGCACAGAAAATGTCATGATTTTGATTCTTCCATATTTAGTAAGAACCAGATCAAACCCATGAATGCAGATGAAAATAGTATGAGAATACAGGTATTAGTTTTAAGTGTTTTACTAAACCCCATTCTAGGTCAGACTAAGACATAAGACAGTACAATAAGGAATATGGAGGACCATAGTTAAGAAATGGCAAGATATAAAAGAAAACCTCTTAAGTGGTGAAACTGGAAGGGGAAAAGTTGTTATCTGGAAGTTCTGACTAAAAGGAGACAATACACCTAGAGAATCAGCCACAGATAAAGGGGCCCTAACAATAAGACAGAAACAGAACAATCAGAGAAAGCACATCACTGAATATTTTAAGGTCAAGAAGTTCCAAAGCACCTTTGACCAGCAGCATTTGATCCCGAAGACCCCCCCACACCCTTAACAGCAGAGTCAAAGATCAAGGGGCCGGGAAATTAAACTCTAGATGGCTGCTAGATGGCTGCACAGTATTTTAGGGATCCTCTAGATGAAGAAGCATGTGGTCTTTAAGAAAGTTATCCTGTAGTCTCTGGCAGTAGCAGACTGTAACTGAATCCCAGGCAAGCTCTCAGGATGTAACTGGATGTATTCTGGCACATCCACCAAAAATCAGACATGTGGGCTTATCAAGTGGAAGATGAAACTAAGACCTTTTAAAAAGTAACCCTATGACTTTCACAATGACAAAAGAGTTCACCCACATCTTCCCTTAAACAATATATTACTAGGCTGAATTTTAACCAGGTGTGGTACAATTTGGCAAAGATTTGCCAGGGTGCCCAGTACTTGTCTGACAATGACCAGCTGGGAGCAAGACATGCTGAGAGAAACTTCAACACTGCTAAGCCTCCTAGACTCTGAAAAATGAGAGCTGTTGCTCCTTGACCAAACCATAGCTATTTGTCACTAGAGTCCAGCAGAGTATAACCAATTCAACAGGGCTTGCTCACTGGGAACAGTGCTGATGCCTTTTTAAAAGGGTGAATCTAATTAGTGTTCAATACAGGTGAGAAAGCCTATAGGAGGGGATAAAAAAAACAAGGCCATCTGGCCCACCCTTTAGGGAAATGATCAAACCCACTGATGGAACACAGACATGACAGACTCCATGTTCAGATGGCACACGTGAGAATGGGTAAATAACCTCTCTCCTTCCGTTCTGAGAATGTTGGGAGCCCCGGGAGTGAGAAGAAACCTGGGAGCTTACTCCAGGTTGGCAAGGCAATGATCCACTGGGGACCAGAACCTCTCACAGGATTGGGAGCTTCCTGCCCCCAGCAGTGGGAGGAGTACTAAAATATCCCAGAGACTCTCAGGCCTCCAGTGCTGAGCAGCTGCTTTCTGGACAAGCCTAATTTGTTAGCATTAGTACTGCTGTCCACTCCCCCGCAGGCTGCCTTCCCCATGCTCGCCCGTCTGAAAAGGGATGGGTCTTTCCAGTGGAATGCCTCTCCACACTGAGGGCCCAGCAGCACTCGGGCCCCAACAGGCCTCTCTGTAGGAAGATGGAAGGACCGAGAGAACTCATCCTGCTTCTCCCTTGCTAACAAGTTAGCCACGATGAAGTTTTCCCTTTTCCCAATTAAGCTTCTTCCGTAACCCTTGCCCTGTAATGCTCTGGAGTTTATGATACTGTGTGGTGCGTGACAGGTAGAGGCTAGAAGGACCCACCCTGCATGACACTGCAGGGGCCGGGGATGGGTCTGAAGACACATCCTAAAAGGAATGGGTTGGTTGCCCCTCCTAGGCCTGGAATAACTGACTCTTCATTCAGATACACCAGAAGCATGAAGAGATCAAATTTTACTTAGAGAAATTTTAAGAGGTGAAATAAAAGTTTCAAAGTAACACTTATATTTTCCCCCCACACTATCTTTTACTTTGAAAGAGAAACAAAGTTTTTGTTGTGGTAGTGGGTTTTTCTCCCTCCTTTAGCTGCAACTAACTTTTCTATGGCGCCTTGTTTCCAGAGGGCCTTCACATTTATTTCACTCAGTAATTACTATAATTCCTATTTTACAGAGGAGTAAACAAAATATAGCTCAAAAGAGTTTTAATATAGCCATTAAAACTTACTTTCTTAAAGTGAAAGAAATTACTTTCTTAAAGTGAAATTAATTTTTTAATAACTCCTGCAACAAAAAACAAAACTCTTGCAGCAAAACTGCTACTTTTTTGAGTCACTGCAGTATCTTTTAGGAATTTAAACAGATGGTCCTTACCTTTACCAGTTTTCCAGTGATCTCAGGCACATCTCCCATTTTCCGATTATCCAGCATGCGAATTTCATAAGACTGACCTATTATTAAAAATTGTGTATCAAAAACAATCCATATAAAGAACATCACTCTGTGTTAACAAAAATTCATCTCAAACATACGACTGCCCAATATTAATTTCTAAGGAAGCAAACTCAGGTTAATCTTTCTCTTCCCTGCAAATCATATCCTTTCCTTCTTCCACTCTCGAAGAAGACTGAGGAGTTCCTCAGTTTACTTTCCTCTGTTACCCTCTCACACTCATTATCTGAGACCAATTTTTCGTAACAGCTTTATTGAGGTATAACTTGCATGCCATAAAATTCACCCTTTTAAAGTGTACAATTAACTGGTTTTTAGTAAATGCAGAGTTGTGCAGCCAAAACTGCTATTAATTTTAGAGCACCTTCATCATCAAAAAGAAAACTCATACCCATGAGCAGTCCCTTCTCATCCACCCACCCCCAGCCCCTCACAACCACTCATCAATCTACTTTCTTTCTCTTGGGATTTGGTTGCTTTAGCCGGTTGATATAAATGGAATCACACAACAGGTGGCCTTTTGTGACTGGCTTTTTCACTTATAATGTTTCCAAGGTTCATCCAGGTTGTAGCACATGTCAGTCTTTCCTATTTATGGCCAAATTATTCAACTGAATGCATACACCACACTTCGTTTATTCATTCAACAGTTGACAGACATCTGGGTTGTTTCTACTTTTTGGCTATTATGAATAATGATACTAGGAACATTTGTGGACAGGTTTTTGTGTAAACCAAGGTCAAATTTTAATCCTGGAGCTTTTTGCCTTGTGTCCAATGAACCCAACTCACATCTTGTCACTGCTCAATTAGGGTCCATAAAAAAAACACGAATAGAAACTCACACACCAATCTGTTTAATTAGGAAAATAAGCTGCTGCTGCCAAAAGTTAGTAATATGCTCCAAATCCACAAAAAAAGATGTTTGGATTATCTGTCAATAAATAATAAAAATGACAGCATAATTTGATATGCAGAAAATTAGTAGTAATTAAAGAGTGCTTCTAGTACCATATGAAGTTGAGGCTCTTTATAATAAAACTACCAATACCTTGTCCACACTCCACTGGGCTTACAAAAATATACAAAGAGTACAAGATCATAGGGTCAAAACATACCAGTTACCAAAATACAACTAAATCACTCCAAGGTTGGTGAAGGAAAACAACTGCTATAAACACCACTAAGGAACAGTCAAATTCATTCAACACACTGAGAGAGATTAAACTAAAAACACCCTTATGGTAAGAGAGATTTTTTAAAAAGTTAAATCTGCAGCATACTTAACAATGGATCTGAACCTGGAAAAACAATAAACAATAATTTCTTTAAAAAAGGAAATGAATATCCAGGAGTGGTCACGAACTGCCTCTGCTCCCACTGCATGCTCTGGGGGTGTGCCTGAGCCGCTGCCAGACCAGACACCAGCCGTGGCATCTGCACACCCCCTCCCCTATCAGGGGGTAATGACCAGCACACGCTGAGTAAAGAGGCAACAGGCATCCATACTAAAAACAGCCTTCGTACCAAATACATTAAACACGTACAAGCTACACAGGGACACCCCTACATAAACAGCCCTCTAAGACCAAAGTAGGTAACTGTTTCTCCTAAACTCACAGAGTAAGATAAACACAAGTAAAATGAAGAAGCAGAGAAACCACTCCCAGTTAAAAGACCAACAGAATTACCCTGAAAGAACAAACAATGAAGCAGACCTCTTCAGGCTAATAGACACCGATTTCAAAAAAGAGGCAATGGAAATACTGAAGGAATTAAGAAAGGCCATTGACAGGGCTTCCCTGGTGGTGCAGTGGTTGAGAGTCTGCCTGCCAATGCAGGGGACACGGGTTCGAGCCCTGGTCTGGGAAGATCCCACATGCCACAGAGCAACTAGGCCCGTGAGCCACAACTACTGAGCCTGCGCGTCTGGAGCCTTTGCCCCGCAATAAGAGAGGCCACGACAGTGAAAGGCCCGTGCACCGTGATGAAGAGTGGCCCCCGCTTGCCGCAACTAGAGAAAGCCCTCGCACAGAAACAAAGACCCAACACAGCCAAAAATAAATAAATTAATTAACTAATTAAAAAAAAAGAAAGGCTATTGACAGAAATGCAGATTACTGTAAAAAAAAAACAGCTAGAAACTATAAAGAGGAACCAAGAAAAAATAGAAAACTCATTTGCAGAGATGAAAGCTGAGCTAAAGGCAATGAATAGCAGAAAGAAAAATGCAGAAGAACAAGTGAACTGGAAGATAAAATAATGGAAACCACCCAATCAAGACAGCAGACAGAAAGTCAAATGAAAAAAAAATGAAAGCAATATAAGAGACCTATGGGATAATATAAAGCATGCCAACCTACGCATACTAGGAATTCCAGAAGAGGAAGAAAGAGAAAAGAGGACTGAAAATGTATCTGAAGAAATTATGGCTGAAAAGTTTCCAAACCTAAAGAAGGAACCAGATATCCAGGTACAGGAAGCCCGGAGGGTCCCAAACAAGATAAATCCCAAACAGACCTACACCAAGACATATTATAACAAAAATAGCAAAACTTAAAGACAGAGGATTTTAAAGGCAGCAAGAGTTCATTACAAGGGAACCCCCCAAAAGACTATCAGCTGGTTTCTATACAGAAACATTGCAGGCCAGAAGGGAGTGGCAAGATATTGGGTTGGCCAAAAAATTCATTCAGGTTTCCCCATACCATCTTATGGCAAAACCCAAACGAACTTTCTGGCCAACCCAACATATTCAGTCCTGAAAGGGAAAAATGTGTAACCTAGGATACTCTACCCAGCAAGATTATCATTTAGAATGGAAGAAGAGATAAAGAATTTCTCAGACAAGCAAAAACTAAAAGAATACAGCAATACTAAACCCATCCTAAAGGAAATATTGAAAGGTCTTCCCTAAATAGAAATGAAGAATCTATAGGAAAGAGAAAATCACAACTGGAAAATAAATCATTTAAATAAGCCAGTAGATTTTTAAAAATTAAAAAATTTCTGTGAAAGTGATGATAACCACAATGAACAGCAAAAGGATAAACATGAAGATGTAAAAGAGGACATCAAAATTGTAAAATGGGGGCTTCCCTGGTGGCGCAGTGGTTAAGAATCCGCCTGCCAATGCAGGGGGCACGGGTTCGAGCCCTGGTCCGGGAGGATCCCACATGCTGCAGAGCAGCTGGGCCCGTGCGCCACAGCTGCTGAGCCTGCACTCTGGAGCCCGCGAGCCACAGCTGCTAAGCCCACATGCCACAACTGCTGAGGCCTGTGCGCCTGGAGCCTGTGCTCTGCAACGGGAGAGGCCACCGCGATGGGAGGCCTGTGCACCGCGGCAGGGAGTGACCCCCGCTTGCCACAACTGGAGAGAGCCCGCCTGCAGCAGCGAAGATCCAACGCAGCCAAAAATAAATAAGTAAATTAATGAATTTTTTTAAAAATTGTAAAATGGGGAGCAGGGAAGAAAATGCAGAATTTGTTCTCCCTAAAATGTGTTTGAGCCTATATGACTATCAGTCTAAGGCAAGTAGATATAGGAAGGGGTTAACATACTTGAAAAACAGGGTAATCACAAATCAAAAACATAGAACAGATTCACAAAAACCAAAACGAAGAGAACATAAGTATAATATCAATACAAAAGAAAATCATCAGAACACACACACACACACACACACACACACACACAAGAACAAAGAAGAAGGGATGGAAAAGAAATAAAAATCAATGGGAAAATAAGGTTTAAAATGGCAATAAAGATTGGGTTGGCCAAAAAGTTCCTTTGGTTTGTAAGTAAAAATAAGATACATTTTTCATTTTCACCAAGAACTTTATTGAACAATGTATTCACCATTTTCTTCCACTACCTTCTGCCATTTTCCAGGAAACTTCATAATTCCATCTTTGCAAAACTTTTTATCTTTTTAGGTAAAGAACTGTTCCAGATGCCTTTTATAGTCTTCCAGGGAATTGAAATTTTTTCCATGAAGAGAATTTTGTAAAGACCGAAATAAATGGAAATCCGAAGGTGCAATGAATAGGGCAGATGAATCAGAACTTCCCAGCCAAGCTGTAACAGTTCTTGCCTGGTCATCAAAGAAACATGTGGTCTTGCGTTATCCTGATGGAAGATTATGTGTTTTCTGTTGACTAATTCTGGATTCTTTTTGTCAAGTGCTGCTTTCAGTTGGTCTAATTGGGAGCAGTAATTGTTAGAATTAATCGTTTGGTTTTCCGGAAGGAGCTCATAATAGAAGACTCCCTTCAATCCCACCATATACATAATATCACCTATTTGGATGAAGACCAGCCTTTGGTGGGGTTGGTGGTGGTGGTTCATTTCGCTTACCCCACAATCTCTTCCATTCCACATTATTGTACAGTATCCATTTTTCATCGCCTGTCATTTTGTTTTAAAAACAGAACAGTTGTGTTACGTTTAAGTAGAGAATCGCATGCAGAAATACAGTCAAGAAGTTTTTTTTTCGCTTAACTTACGTGGAACCCAAACATCAAAGCGATGAACATAACCAAACTGGTGCAAATGATTTTCAATGCTCGATTTGGATATTTTGCTTATGTCAACTATCTGCTGCGTGGTATAACGTTGATTGTTCTCAATGAATGTCTCAATTTGATCGCTATCAACCTCAACCTCTCTACCTGACCGTAGAGCAACGTCCAGCAAGAAATCTCCAGCACGAAACCTCGCAAACCACTTTTGACATGTTCAATCAGTCACAGCACCTTCTCCATACACTTCACAAATTTTTTTTGCGTTTTTACCTTTCTTGAAATGATAAACCATAATATGCTGAAAATGTTGCTTTTTTCTTCAATCTTCAATATTAAAATAGCTACACAAAAGTTCACCAATTTCGATAATTTTTTTTTTAATGCACGCTGATATGATAGCTGTCACAATAGAGTGTAACAAAATTGTTTCGAATGAAGTTAAAGAGAACTAAGCAATACTAAAGCCAGCTTACAGAAAAAAAGCAAATGAACTTTTGGGCCAACCCAATACATAGCTACCAATAATTACCTTAAATGTCAATGGACTAAATGTTTCAATCAAAAGACAAAGAGTGGCATACTGGATTAAAAAATAAGAGGCTACAATGTGCTGCCTACAAGTGACCCACTTTAGGGCAAAGGACACACATAGATTGAAAGTAAGGGGATGGAAAAAGATACTTCATGCAAACGGAAATGATAAGAAAGTGGGGGTCGCAATACTCATAGCAGAAAAAATAGACTTTAAAATAAAGGCCAAAAAGAAAGATAAAGAAGGACACTATATATTGATAAAAGAATCAATACAAGAAGATGATTTTACATATATGCACTTAATAAAGGAACACCCAAATACATAAAACAAAGACTAACGAAACATAAAGGGAGAAAGTGACAATACAACAACAGTAGGAGACTTTAACACCTCACTGACATCAATGAACATATCTTCTAGATAGAAAATCAATAAGGCAACAGAGATCCTAAATGATACAAGTTAGACTTAATTGATATTTTCAGGACGTTACATCCAAAATATCCAGAATACACATTCTTTTCAAGTGCACATGGAACATTCTCTAGGACTGACCACATACTAGGGCACAAAACAAGCCTCAACAAACTTAAGAGTAGAGGAATTATCTTAAGCATCTTTTCTGATGACAACGGCAGGAAACTAGAAATAAACCACAGAAAAAGAAATGAGAAAAAAAAACACGATTACATGGAGACAAAACAACATGGTACTAAAAAAACAATGGGTCAGGGCTTCCCTGGTGGCGCAGTGGTTGAGAATCTGCCTGCCAATGCAGGGGACACGGGTTCGAGCCCTGGTCTGGGAAGATCCCACGTGCCGCGGAGCAGCTGGGCCCGTGAGCCACAATTGCTGAGCCTGCGCGTCTGGAGCCTGTGCTCCGCAACAAGAGAGGCCGCGATAGTGAGAGGCCTGCGCACCGCAATGAAGAGTGGCCCCCCGCTTGCCACAGCTAGAGAAAGCCCTCGCACAAAAAAAAAAAAAAAAAAACGAAAACCCAACAAAGCCATAAATAAATAAATTTAAAAAAAAAAAAACAATGGGTCAATGATGAAATCAAAGAGGAAATTAGAAAATACCTTAAGACAAATGACAATGAAAACACAACCAAACAAAATCTATGGGATGCAGCAAAAGCAGTTCTTAGAAGGAAGTTCACAGAAATACAGGCCTTCCTCAAGAAACAAGAAAAATCTCAAACAACCTAACTTATCACTTAAAAGAATTAGAAAAAGAAGAACAAACAAAACCTAAAGTCAGAACGAAGGAAATAATAACTATCAGAGAGGAAATAAATTGAGAAGAAAATAAAAAACAATAGAAAAAAAATTCAATAAAACCAAGAGCCGGTTCTTTGAAAGGATAAACAAGACTGACAAACTGCTGGCCAAGCTCAACAAGAAGAAAAGAAAACCCAAATAAACAAAGTAACAAATGAAAAAGGAGTCTTAACAACTGATACTGCAGAAATACAAAAAACCATAAGGGAATACTAGGAATAATTACATGCCAACAAATTCGACAACCTAGAAGAAATGGAAAAGTTTCTAGAAACATACAGGCCACCAAAACTGAATCAAGAAAAAATAGATAATTTGAACAGATAGATCACTAGAAGTGAAATAGAATCTGTAATTAAAAAAAAAAACTCCCTATGAACAAAAGTCCAGGACCAGATGGCTTCTACCAAACATATAAAGAAGAACTCATACTTATCCTTCTCAAACTCTTCCAAAAAAACTGAAGAGGGGGGAACACTCCCAAGTGCATTCTATGAAGCCACCATCATCCTGATACCAAAACCAAAGACACCACGAAAAAAGAAAATTACAGGCCAGTATCTTTGATGAATATAGATGCAAAAATTCTCAACAAAATATTAGCAAACCGAATCCAACAACACATAAAAAGGATTATACACCATGATCAAGTTGGATTCATTCCAGAGTTACAAGGATGGTTCAACATGTGAGAATGAATCAATGTGATATACCACATCAACAAAAGACAAAAGCCACATGATCATCTCAAAGACACAGAAAAAGCATTTGACAAAATTCAACATCCATTCATGATAAAAAAACTCTTACCAAAGTGGACATAGAGGAAACACATCCCAACATAATAAAAGCCATTTATGACAAACCCACAGCCAATATAATACTCAATTGTGAAAAGCTGAAAGCCTTCCTGCTAAAATCTGGAACAAGACAAGGATGCTCATTCTCACCACTCCTATTCAACATAGTATTGGAAGTCCTAGCCACAGCAATCAGACAAGAAAACGAAACAAAAGGTATCCAAATTGGAAGGGAAGAGGTAAAACTGTCACTATATGCAGATGACATGATACTATATATAGAAAACCCTAAGGACTCCACACAAAAACCACTAGATCTAATAAACGAATTCAGCAAAGTATCAGGATACAAGATTATCATTCAGAAATCAGTTGCATTTCTTTACACCAACCATGAAATCAGAAAGAGAACGTAAAAAAACAAAACCTTTTAAAATTGCAACCCCCAAAATAAAATACCTATGAATAAACCTGACCAAAGAGGTGAAAGACTTATATGCTGAGAACTATAAAACATTAATAAAGGAAACTGAAAATGATTCAAAGAAATGGAAAGATATCTCATGCTCTTGGATTTGAATATTGTTAAAATGGCCATATTACCCAAAGCAATCTACACACTTAATGCAATCCCCATCAAATTACCCATGACATTTTTCACAGAACTAGAACAAGTAATCCTAAATTGATATGGAACCATAAAACATCCAGAACTGCCAAAGCAATCCTGATGAAAAAGAGCAAACAGGAGGCATAACCATCCCAGACTTCAGACACTACTACACAGCTACAGTAATCAAACAGTGTTGTACTGCCACAGAAGCAGACATACAGACCAATAGAACAGAATAGCGAGCCCAGAAATAAGCCCACACACCTACGGTCAATTAACCTTCGACAAAGGAGGCAAGAATATAAAATGGAAAAAAGACAGGCTCTTCAGCAAGTGGTGTTGGGAAATTGGACAGCCACATGTAAATCAATGAAGTTAAAACACACCCTCTCACCATACGCAAAAATAAACTCAAATGGCTTAAAGACTTAAAAGACATTACACTATAAAACTCCTAAAAGAGAACGTAGGCAAAACATTCTCTGACATAAATCGTACCAATATTTCTTAGGTCAGTCTTCCAAGGCAACAGAGATAAAAACAAAAATAAATGAGACCGAATCAAACTTACAACGTTTTGCACAGCAAAGGAAACCATAAACAAAATGAAAAGACCACCTACAGAATGGGAGAAAATATCTGCCAACAATGCAACAGACAGGGTCTTAATTTCCAAAATGTACAAATAGCTCATAAAACTGAACACCAAATTTACAAACAACCCAATCGAAAAATCAGCAGACCTATAGAGACATTTCTCCAAAGAAGAAATACAGATGGCCAGTAGGAACATGAAAAGATGCTCAACATAGCTAATTATTAGAGAAATACAAATCAAAACTTCAATAAGGTACCACCTCACACAAGTCAGAATGGCCATCATTAGAAAGTCTACAAATAACAAATGCTGCAGAGGGTGTGGAGAAAAGGGAACCCTCCTACACTGTTGGTGGGAATGTAAGCTGGTACAGCCACTATGGTAAACAGTATGGAGATTCATCAGAAAATTAAAAATAGAATTACCATATGATCCAGCAATCCCACTCCAGGGCATATATCCAGACAAACCTATAATTCAAAAAGATAAAGGCACCCCTATGTTCATAGCAGCACTATTCATAATAGCCAAGACGTGGAAGCAACCTAAATGTCCACTAACAAACGAACTGATAAAGAAGATGTGGTAAACAGATAAAATACAATACTACTCAGCCATAAAAAAGAACAAAATAATGCCACTTGCAGCAACACGGATGCAACTAGAGATTATCATACTAAGTGAAGTAAGTCAGAAAGAGAAAAACAAATACCATATGATATCACTTACATGTGGAATCTAAAATATGACACAGGGGACTTCCCTGGTGGTCCAGTTTCAATGCAGGGGGTGTGGGTTCAACCCCTGGTCGGGGAGCTAGGATCCCACATGCCTTGAGGCCAAAAAACCAAAACATAAAACAGAAGCAATACTGTAATAAATTTAATAAAGACTTTTTTTTTTTTTTTTTTTTAAATAAGACCTGTGCCAGGTCTTAGTAGTGGTATGTGGGATCTTTTACTTGGGGCATGCAAACTCTTAGCTGTAGCATGTGGGATCTAGTTCCCTGACCAAGGATAGAACCCAGGCCCCTTGCATTGGGAGCATGGAGTCTTAGCCACTGGACCACCAGGGAAGCCCCAATAAAGACTTTAAAAAGTGACACAAATGAACCTATCTATGAAACAGAAACAGAATCACGGACATAGAGAACAGACTAGTGGTTGCCAAGGGGGACGGGAGTGGGAGGGGGAGGGATTGGGAGCTGGGGATTAGCAGATATAAACTAGTATATATAGAATGGATAAACAACAAGGTTCTACTATATAGCACCAGGAACTATGTTCAATATCCTGTGATAAACCATGACGGAAAAGAATATGAAAAAGAATGTGTGTGTGTGTGTGTGTGTGTGTGTGTGTGTCTGTGTGTGTGTGTGTGTGTGTAACTGTATCACTTTACTGTACAGCAGTATTTAACACAACATTGTAAATCAACTATACTTCAATTTAAAAAGTTAAAAAATAAAAGATTTTTAAAAAGCAAATGAATAGATATCATTGATAAATACACCATTACATATCTGAAATTACACTCAACCTCAAGAATTTAGGACACAAAAATTAACAAAATGTTTGTGCTGATTATCAGATCAACAAAAAATGTTTAATTAATTTAAAAAATCAAGTGGGTAAAGATGGGGGAGAAATAAGCACATAATATGTGGGGAAATGTAAACTGATAAACTTTCTGAAAGGTAGTCTGCCTGCACCTGTTAACAAGTTAAATACTGCATCTTTTGACTCAGGGATTCTGATTAGCAAGAGGGGGAATATTTGCACCTCACATTAGTCACAGAGGGCTTATCTCCCTAGTACCAAAGGAAAAGAACTCTTACAAAAGTGCTAACAAATGCCCAACAACCCTAGCAGAAAATGAGCAAATGACATGACCATGTACTTCACACAAAAGAAGGAAAGCCAACAGTTCTTAAACATATTAAAAGACATTCGAGGGCTTCCCTGGTGGCACAGTGGTTAAGAATCCGCCTGCCAAGGCAGGGGACACGGGTTTGAGCCCGGGTCTGGGAAGACCCCACATGCTGCGGAGCAACTAACCCCGTGCGCCACAACTACTGAGCCCACACACCTAGAACCCGAGCTCTGTAACAACCACAACTCGCCACAACTAGAGAAGGCCCGCGCGCAGCAATGAAGACCCAACGCAGCCAAAAATAAATAAATAAATAAATTTATTTATTTAAAAAAAAAAAAAAGAAAGAAAAAGACATTCGACCTCTGGGAATTCCCTGGTGGTCCAGCAGTTAGGATGCCGTGCTTCCACTGCCAGGATGCCGGGTTATATCCCTGGTCAGGGAGCTAATAAGATCCCGCAAGAGACACATGGCCAAGAAAAAAAAAAAAGACCTTCAGACATTTGAACTCCATCAGAGACATGCAAGTTAAAGCCACACTGAAATGGCTTTTCACCTATCAGATTAGCACGAATCTCTCAGTTTGAGATGTCGTGGCTAAAGGGAAAGTCACTCTCATCTATGGACAGTAGAGGTGGAGATGGTTTAAGAAGCAGTTGTCACTCTGGAGAGATTCTGAAGGTAGAGCCTATGCGTTTTCTGGTATATTAATTAAAGTGTGAGAGAAAGAGCAGCTGAGGGTTACTCCAGATTTCTGGCTAAGGAACTTCCTGACACGGGGAAGATCACAAGAAGCAGATCTGAGAGAAAATCAAGGAGTGCGACTGCATACATTTTATCAAGTTGATTTATAAATCTGAGAATAACCCAAAGAAAAGCAGCCTGTGAGATGGGAGGTGGACCAAATGCACAAGGAGGGAGGGAGAACTTCTCTCGCCAGGATTCCCTTGTGGTCCTCAAAAACTCAAAATTCTAAGGATTGAAAAAGATCAAAGGAAGAAATCTCAATGTGCCTTATCTTCTTTTGTATTATTTTTCCTCCTCAACCTTAGGATATTTCTGTGCTCAATATAAAGTTCAATCTGTTTCCATGAACAGATCTCAGGCTTGGCTGCTCCTGTATTAAAGCACTATAGATTTTTATTCTTCTGAAGTCAAAAGCAGGTTTTTAAAAAAGGCTCTGTAACACTTATTATGCTTCAAATGATTTCCCTGTTGGAAACTATGTATGTCCTAGCTTTCTTCCTTCTTCAGTTTTATCCCACGTCTCTCACTATCTAGAAATCCTTCCCCACCAAGTTTTACTCAATGGCAATATCCACTGATATACTACCAGACTTACATTGGTTCAATTTCTCCTTCTATTTGATCCCCCTCCATCATTCTTCTAATAAAACAACTTCCTGAAATGTTAGCCTAGGTTCCAAATGAAATATTAAAAAGGTCCCACTACCAACGAAGTATAAACTTAACACAAACTGCAATACTCTAAAAGTTACTAGTCCTATTTTTAGCTTTATCTTCTGAATTTACCTGTCACGTTTGGATTTGTTTACTCCTTTCTTGGCTTAGAAAAGCAAAAGCACTGACAGAATTGAAAAATATAAGTGCTATGAGTTCATGTCCCCACCTACCTTTGAATATAGAGTGTAAGATGGACTCCAGAGCAAAACGGAGCCCAAGGTGTGACAGATCCACCTTGGTTAAGTTCAAAGCATTTATTTCTAAGGTCCTAATACAGAACTTTAATCTATAACAAGAACCAAAGCTAACCTCAAGGAAATCTACCACAGTGTAAAATGAACTTACCAAAAAATATATTTTCTTTTTTGAAGCGTCAATCATTTAACAGTATTTTTAATCTAGTAGACATGCTACTTTATTTCCTAGGACCTAAAACTTGTTTGCAAGGTAGCTAATATTGGTTAATTAACAGGGTGCTCCAAGTAGAATTTGGCCTCCATATGAACAGGTATTTCTGATCTAATAGCAGCAATAAGCTGATCTGGAATAAATCAACAGTTTAAGATCAGAAGTCTCACTCATGGGACTTCCCTGGTGGCACAGAGGTTAAGAATTCACCTGGCAATGCAAGGGACACGGGTTCGATCCCTGGTCCAGGAAGATCCCACATGCCACAGAGCAGCTAAGCCCATGCGCCACAACTACTGAGCCCACGTGCCCTAGAGCCTGTGTGCTGCAACTAATGAAGCCTGCATGCTCTAAGGCCTGCGTGCCGCAACTACTGAGCCCACGTGCTGCAACTACTGAAGCCTGTGCGCCTAGAGCCCGTGGTCCACAACAAGAAAAGCCACTGCAATGAGAAGTCCATGCACCGCAATAAAGAGTAGCCCTCGCTCGCCGCAACTAGAAAAAGCCTGTGCGCAGCAACGAAGACCCGACACAGCCAAAATATAATAAAAAATTAAATAAATAAAAATGAATAGTAAGATATTCCTATTAAAAAAACCCCAAAAAACAAGAGGTCGTGTCACTCATATCATGGTGGGGAAGCATCATGGATTCAGCTGGGGCTACTGGACAAGGGGCAGCCTATTCCAGCCAGATCCCTGCCCAAAGGGATAGGCAACTGCTTACTCCCCTTTCTGTGGCTCCATATTGGGACTACAGTTTTTTTACTTCACAAAGTTAGAGGTTTAGGGACTTCCCTGGCGGTCCAGTGGTTAAGAATCTGCCTTCTAATGCAGGCGACGTGGGTTCAATCCCTGGTCGGGGAACTAAGACCCGCACACGCTGTGGGGCAACTAAGCCCGTGCGCTCCACAGTCTGCGCACCACAACTAGAGAGTCCACACGCCACAACGAAAGATCCCGCATGCCGCAACTAAGACCCGACGCAGCCACGTAAATAAATAAATAAATACTTAATAATACTTTTTTTTAAAGTTAGAGGTTTAAGTTTTCTCATTACCTAAGAGCTGAGAAGGACAGCTGCCCAGGCATAACCAGAAAAACACAAATACAGCTTTTAAACTCTGTACTTCTATCATTCAAAACAGTACAAAAACCGACACTCTAAAAAGCATCAGCACTTGTTCCAATTTCTACCTGACTGATGAAGTTAAGACTACACAGAATTATTTTTCTTTATGTTACACAATGGTATTACACAATGGCAAATATTCTTTAGCAACAGCTGCTCTGGAGGCAGAAGGTGAGCAATGAGCTTGAAGGGGAGGCTACTAGGAGTGACCAAGCTATGGCCTGAGAACGGCTACAGCCCCACCTATGTGTCAACGCTCTTCTGAGGAAATCTGTCTATAAGAAGTGGTGGTGAGGGGACGCTCACATATTTGCCTGAATATTCAAGGTAATAAAAAGTTGAAGCATGGTCCCCAGACCAGCAGCATCGGCATCACTTGGAAACTCATCAGAAATACAAATTCTCCAGCCCCGCTCCAGACCCACTGACTCAGAAACTCTATCATGATAATCATGTTTGACAAGCCTTCTACGTGATCCCAATGCATGCTATCGTTGGAGACCACTGCTCTGTGCAAAGCTACAACTATCCAGTCAGTCAATGTTTGTTTCTAGCACAAAGCATTCGGGACCTTCTCCTGGGAATAACTTGTCTATGTCAAAATTAAGAACTAAGTCATTCTAAAGCTGTTTAAAGTAAATTACATTATGATTCCTTTATAAGTAACCAAAATTCATTAAATAGTCATTTATTATTTGACAGGACTGTAAATCCTGTAACAGTCTAGGATAGCTCTCACTCCAATACACACACATGCTCCACAAATCCACTTATCCTCATATATGTTCATTACATGTGTATACAGTCCATATATTTGAATATACATATATGTGCACATTTACACACACACACACACACACACACACACACACACACACACTCATGCGTGCAAGGGCTCAGGGTTCATTAGATGCCCTTTTCAAGACCCAGCTTTGACTGGGCCTTCAGAAATAAACTAGGAGGCAGTAAGTACTATAGTATGCAGAGTGTTTCTGTCTAAAATCTTAAGAGT
Organism: Balaenoptera musculus; assembly: GCF_009873245.2. Lineage (NCBI taxonomy): Eukaryota > Metazoa > Chordata > Mammalia > Artiodactyla > Balaenopteridae > Balaenoptera > Balaenoptera musculus. The sequence goes on from NC_045795.1 coordinate 52,714,315, forward strand.
AAATGACAGCCACACTATGGAAACAGCTCTGATACACAACAGTAGCTCATTATGCACCACTCTGGAGATCATCTACATAGTACACATTTGCCTTGGTTGATGGGTTAGTTTCCTATTGCTGCTGTAACAAATTTCCACAAACTCAGTGGCTTAAAACTATGCAAATGTATTTTCACACAGTTCTAGAGTTCAGAAGTCCAGAATGGGTCTAGTGGGCTAAAATGAAGCTGTCAGCAGGCTGCATTCCTTCTGGAGGCTGTGGGGGAAAATCTACTTCCTTGACTTTATCTACTTCTTGAAGTAGCCTACATCCATTAGTTTGTGGCAGTCTTCCTTCCTCCATCTTCAAATCTCCCTCTGACTCCTGACTCTCCTGCCTCCTTCTTTCACTTTTAAGGACCCTTGTGATTTCACTGGGCCACCTGAATAATCCAGAATAATTTCTCCATCTCAACAGCCTTAATTAAATCATACCTGCAAAGTGCCTTTTGGTATAAGGTTAAAATATTCACAGGTTTTGGGGATTAGGATACGGACATCTTCGAGGCACCATTATTCTACCTGCCACAGTTGCTAAGCAGTGCAAACATGTTATTTCTACAGTTCAAAACTCTGCTACAGGGGGACTTTCCTGGTGGTCAATATTGTTAAGAATCCGCCTTCCAATGCAGGGGACGTGGGTTTGATCCCTGGTCGGGGAACTAAGATTCCACATGCCACAGGGCAACTAAGCCTGCCTGCTCTAGAGCCTGCATGCCACAACTAGAGAGCCCGCATGCTGCAACGAAAGATCCCGTATGCCACAACTAAGACCCGATGCAGCCAAATAAATAAATATTAAAACAAACAACAAACAAACAAACTCTGCTACAGGCTTATTTAAAAGATTGTAGGGACCTCCCTGGTGGCACAGTGGTTAAGAATACACCTGCCAATGAAGGGGACATAGGTTCGAGCCCCGGTCCGGGAAGATCCCACATACCTCGGAGCAACTAAGCCCGTGCACCACAACTACTGAACCTGAGCTCTAGATCCTGCAAGCCACAACTACTGGAGCCCGCGCTCCTAGAAGCCATGCTCTGCAACAGGAGAAGCCACTGCACCACAACGAAGAGTAGCCCCGCCCTGCTCCGCTCGCCGCAACTAGAGAAAGCCCGTGCACAGCAACAAAGACCCAATGCAGCCGAAATAAATTAAAAAAAAAAAAAAAATTGTAATCATACTTGCCAACAAACCTAGCAAAAATCCTGAGTCATTACACAGGTATCTAGTCCCAGGGTTGCATTCTAACCATTTGTAAAAATTGCTCATGTATCTGCCATAGAAAACTAATACGTCAGCCAAGGTCTAATCACTTGGTTTTCCAGTACAATCAGAAACCATTAAAGCTATCTAGTTATAAATAATAGTAACAGGAGCAAAGGCTAGTGTGCTTCCTATGTGCTGGCCACCTTATAAGTGCATTACACATATTAACTCAATTTAATTCTCAGCTACCTTAGGTGGGGGTTATTTTATTAAGGAAACTGCCTGGACAAGCAAGTGGTGTAATGGGATCTAAACACAGGCAGCCTGGCCCCAGAGACAGCTGATGACAACCGCTCACTGCTGCCCTCTACCTCTCACCCCACTACATGCAGAAAAACATTTAAATCACCAGTCACTGTAACGAGTTGACACATTTAAAAGGAACAAAAAGGTATGTGAATAATGTGTGTAAAGACATTCCATATGCAGCAGAGGTGCATATATCCTGGGCAGTTCTATCTCATTCTTCTACCAGGCATTACTTTAGGGATGGAAGTTCTCTCTTAAATTTCATCCTGTAGTGACAAGATCATTATATTCACCACAACTATGCTTAAGCATATAATTCAGTCATCACAGAATAAGTTTATTGGAATAAATAAAATATTAATGATACAGTATTTTTGTTACACAAAGGGTATCATTTAACAGGATTACAATCTTCTTAGGTGTCTAAAAAGGGTTCTAATTCAATGGCTACTTGGGGCCAGTGAGCAGAGCTAGATAACTGGGAAGAAGAGTTTTATTGTATACTCTTTCATACCTTCTGAACTTTGAACCATGTATATAAATCATTTAGTTACACTGTTAAATTTCAAATGGTGACCATTAACTGAAAATTTAGAAAACACTGGAACTATTCTAGTAAAGAGACTCAGTGGTTAAGAAAATGAGATTTGGAATTAGAAATCTCTGGGTTTAAGTCGCTATAAAAAGCATGGTCAATCTAAAAAGATAGCTGTAGGAAAAAATTACTCCCTCTAAAGCTTTAATATAAATTGGGGATAACTGTGCTTTCACTGTCACTATTATTTCCAAGTAACAGAGAAAAAAGTGACTGCTTAATTTCCCTCTCACTTATTATAATGAGTGGGGAAGCTTAAAAGGAATTAAAACTTGTGCTGATGAAGAACAACTTCAAGTGCCCTATCTAATCCCTTCTTTATAAAGCTTTTGTATCCTTTTTTGATAAACAAGGCAACACTGCCATGATGAGTCATTTTCCCTTGGTGGAGCTGAAGAGTTCATTTGAAGATAAGAAAATTAACTCATGAGTAAATCTGAATAAAAATCTAACTCCTAAGAACAGGAAGACTAAAGAGTAAATTATGTCAATACTTAACAGTCACACTATCAAAGCTGACACACAGATGATACTATACTAAAATGGGTCACTTAGACACATTTTACATACTTTGCAGAAACTTCCCAGGGCAATGTCACCCAGCTAAAAAATATCCATGGAATTTTACTGGAATTCCTAGATAAAAATCAATCATTTTTATTTTCCATATCTATGCCTGATTCTCTTTACACTATATATTTCAGGAAAGGCTTCTGTAAAAAAAATCAAAACTGTACATGCACTACTTAGAATGTTTCCTTTTGAAAAGTGAGTCTGATCAACTTAAGATACTCTGCTGGGGGATCGGATCAAGATGGCAGAGGAGTAGGATGTGGAGCTCACCTTCTCCCACAAATACATCAAAGATACATCTACAACCTAGAGACTGTCCTACAGAATGAAGTAAGTCAGAAAGAGAAAGACAAATACCGTATGCTAACACATATATATGGAATCTAAAAAAAAAAAAAAAAAAAAAGAAAATGGTCAGAAGAACCTAGGGGCAAGACGGGAATAAAGATGCAGACCTACTAGAGAATGGACTTGAGGACATGGGGAGGGGGAAGGGTAAGCTGGGATGAAGTGAGAGAGTGGCATGGACATATATACACTACCAAATGTAAAATAGATAGCTAGTGGGAAGCAGCCGCATAGCACAGGGAGATCAGCTCGGTGCTTTGTGACCACCTAGAGGGGTGGGATAGGGAGGGTGGGAGGGAGGGAGATGCAAGAGGGAAGAGATATGGGGACATATGTATATGTATAACTGATTCACTTTGTTACAAAGCAGAAACTGACACACCATTGTAAAGCAATTATACTCTAATAAAGATGTTAAAAAAAAAAAACATCTACATGCGGACTGCTTCTCACAGAACATCTACTGGACGCTGGCAGAAAAACTCAGACTTCCAAAAGGGCAAGAAAATCTCCACATAACTGGGTAGGGCCAAAAAAAAAAAAAAAAAAAGAAAAGAAACAGAGAGAGAAATGAATCGGGACAGGACCTATGCCCCTGGGAGGGAGCTGTGAAAGAAGAAAGGTTCCTGCAACCTGGGAAGTCCCCTCACTGCCTGGGAGATCAGCTGGGACAGAGGGGGAGGTTCGGAGCTTTGGAGGGGAGCACAGCAACCGGTCTGTGCAGGGCAAAGTGGAGAGAGACCTGCATAGATGGCTGGTGCCGCAGAGCAGCACTCCCCAGCCTGAGACGCTCGTCCGCTGGGTCGGGTAGGGGCTGGGTGCTGAGGCTCAGGCTTTGGAGGTCAGACCCGGAGGAGAGGACTGGGGTTGACTGTGTGGAGACGGCCTGAGGGGGCTAGGGTGTGGTGAGCTACAACCGAGGGAGTCCAGGAAGAAGCCTAGGCCTGCCAGAGAGGCAAGGCACCACTGTGGGGGGCATACAAGGAGAGGGGTGGGCCGCCACAGAAGCTTCTTTCTCCGTGCCCACTCTCAGGCAGCAGGGCACCACCTACACGAGCTCCGGGGGCAGATGCAAGATGCCAGTGCCATCTCAGAATCCAGAGGCGGACACGGATCACTGCCGCCGCAGAGCATCCTGCAACTGAGCACCAAACGCTGTCCATGCCTACCCAGGAGCGTGCGCGACCTGCCACTGCTGCTGAGGGTCCCGCAACTGGGAGCCCACCGCTAGCCCCGCCTTCCGGGGAGTGTGTGCAGGTTGCACATCTGCACACCCCCTATCAAGGGGATAACGGCCAGCACACATAGGGGAAAGAGATGGCAAGCAACCAAACCAAAAACAGCCCTCGTGCCAAAAAAAAATTAAGCCCACACAAGCTACACAGGGATGCTCCCACATATAAATAGTCCTCCAAGACTAGAGTAGATAATCGTTTCTCCTGAACTCAGAGTTAAGAGAAACACAAGTAAAATGAAGAAGCAGAGGAACCACTCCCAGTTAAAAGACCAAGAGAATTCCCCTGAAAGAACAAACAATGAAACAGACCTCTTCAGTCTAACAGACACCAAGCTCAAAAAGGAGATGATGAAAATACTGAAGGAATCAAGAAAGGATACTAACAGAAATGCACATTACTGTAAAAAGCAACTACAAACTATAAGGAGGAACCAAGAAAAATTAGAAAATTCATTTGCTAAGACAAAAGCTGAGCTAAAGGCAATGAATAGCAGAATGAATAACGCAGGAGAAAGAATAAGCGATCTGGAAGATAGAATAATGGAAATTACCCAAGCAAAACAGCAGTCAGCCAAATGAAAAAAAAAGGAAAGCAATATAAGAGACCTATGGGATAATATAAAGTGTGCCAACCTATGCATAATAGGGATTCCAGAAAGAGAAGAAAAAGAAAAGGGGATTGAAAATGTATTTGAAGAAATGATGGCTGAAAACTTCCCAAACCTAAAGAAGGAAACAGATATACAGATATAGGAAGCATGGAGGGTCCCAAACAAGATGAACTCCAACAGACCTACATCAAGACATATTATAATAAAAATGGCAAAGTTAAAGATAAAAAGAGGATTCTAAAGGCAGCAAGAGAAAAACTTAATTACAAGGGAACCCCCATAAAGCTATCAGCTGATTTCTCTACAGAAACACTGTAGGCCAGAGGGAGTGGTAAAATATATTCAAAGTCTTGAAAGGGAAAAATCTGCAACCTCAAATACTCTACCCAGCAATATTATCATTTAGAATAGAAAGAGATATCAGAATGTCTCAGATAAGCAAAAGCTAAAAGAATACAGCAATGCTAAACCTATCCTAAAAGAAATATTGAAAGGCCTTCTCTAAATAGAAAAGAAACCAGAAGATATAAGAAAGAGGAAATCACAACTGGAAACTAAATCACTTAAATTAGCCAGTATCAAAAAGAAAAACCTATTTGTGAAAGTGATGATAAACTCACAGAACAGCAGGAGGATAAACATAAAGATTACTACATCAAAATCATAAAATGTGGGACAGGAGAGTAAGAAAATACAGATTCCTTTTTTTTTTAATGGAATGCGTTTGAGCCTATATGACTAACAGCCTAAAGCAAGCAGATATAGGAAGGGGTTAACATACTTGAAAAACAGGGTAACCACAAATCAAAACCATACAAAAGATTCACAGAAACCAAAAAGAAGAAAACACAAGCATAAAATAAAAGGAAATCATCAAACCACAAAAAGAAAAACAAAAACAAAAAGAAAGGAACAAAGAAGAAACAAAAGAATCAACTGGAAAACCAGGTTTAAAATGGCAATAAATACATATGTCAATGGACTGAATGCTCCAATCAAAAGACGGCACAAGGATACCCACTCTCACCACTTCTATTCAGCAGAGTATTGGAAGTCCTAGCCATAGGATTCAGACAAGAAAACGAAATAAAAGGTATCCAAATTGGAAGGGAAGAGGTAAAACTGTCACTATATGCAGATGACATGACACTATGCAGAGAACCCTAAGGACTCCACACAAAAACTACCAGATCTAATAAATGAATACAGCAAAGTAGCTGGATACAAGAGTAACATTCAGAAATCAGTTACGTTTCTTTACACTAACAATGAAATACCAGAAAGGAAAGTAAAAAAACAGTACCTTTTAAAACTGCACCCAAAAAAAAAACAACCTAGGAATAAATTTGACCAAGGAGGTGAAAGACTTATAATTATATCCCATGTTCTTGGATTGGAAGAATTAATATTGTTAAAATGACCATACTACCCAAAGCAATCTATAGATTGAATGTAATCCCTATCAAATTACCCATGACATTTTTCACAGAGCTAGAACAAATAATCCAAAAATTTGTACGGAACCATAAAAGACCCAGAATTGCCAAAGCAATCCTGAGGAAAAAAAAAAAAAAGCAGGAGGCATAACTCTCCCAGACTTCAGACAATACTACAAAGCTACAGTAATCAAAACAATATGGAATTGGTACAAATACAGACATATGGATCAATGGAATAGAATAGAGAGCCCAGAAATAAATCCACACACCTATGGCCAATTAATCTTCGACAAAGGAGGCAAGAATATAAAATGGGAAAAAGACAGTCTCTTCAGCAAGTGGTGCTGGGCAAGTTGGACAGCTGCATGTAAATCAATGAAGTTAGAAAACACCCTCACACCATGCACAAAAATAAACTCAAAATGGTTTAAAGACAAACATATGACACCATAAAACTCCTAGAAGACAGTATACGCAAAACATTCTCTGACATAAATTGTACCAATGTTTTCTTAGGTCAGTCTCTCAAAGCAATAGAAATAAAAACAAAAATAAAAAAATGGGATCTAATCAAACTTACAAGACTCTGCATAGCAAAGGAAACTATTAAAAAAAAACAAAAACAAAAAACAAAACCACAATCTATGGAACAGGAGAAAATATCTGCAAATGATGTGATGCCACAAGGGCTGAATCTCCAAAATACACAAACAGCTCATACAACTCTACAGCAAAAAAACAAACAACCCAATCGAAAAATGGGCATAAGACCTTAACAGACATTTCTCCAAAGAAGACATACAGATGACCAGTAGGCATATGAAAAGATGCTCAATGTCACTGATTATTAGAGAAATGCAAATCAAAACTACCATCAGGTGTCACCCCACACAGGTCAGAATGGCCATCATTAAAAAGTCTACAAACAACAAATGTTGGAGAGGGTGTGAAGAAAAGGAAACCCTCCTACACTTTTGGTGGGAATGTAAGCTGGTGCAGCCACTATGGAAAACAGTATGGAGGTTCATCAGAAAACTAAAAATAGAATTACCATATGATCCAGCAATCCCACTCCTGGGCATATATCCAGACAAAACGATAATTCAAAAAGATAAGGCACCCCTATGTTCATAGCAGCACTATTCATAATAGCCAAGACATGGAAACAACCTAAATGTCCACCAACGGATGAATGGATAAAGAAGATGTGGTAAATATATAAAATGGAATACTACTCAGTCATAAAAAAGAACAAAATAATGCCATTGGCAGCTACACGGATGCAACTAGAGACTATCATACTAAGTGAAGTACGTCAGAAAGAGAAAGACAAATATGATATCACTTATATGTGGAATCTAAAATATGGCACAAATGAACTTATCTACAAAACAGAAACAGACTCACAGAGATCAGATTTGTGGTTGCCAAGGGGGGAGAGGGGGAGGGAGAGGGATGGACTTGGAGTCTGGGGTTGGTAGATGCAAACGATGACATTTAGAATGGATAAACAAGAAGGTCCTACTGTATAGCACAGAGAACTATATCCAATCTCTTGGGATAAATCATAATGGAAAAGAGTATGATAAAAAGAATGTATATATGTGTATAACTGAGTCACTTTGCTGTACAGCAGAGACTGGCACAATATTGTAAATCAACTATACTTCAATTAAAAAAAAAAAAGACACTTTGCTAGTAAGTCCGGACCTTTGTTAACTTATCAGTTTAAAAGAGGTGGGGTGAAAGACACTCAAGCAACATCTCAATCAGGTTCAAACTTAGCCTGAATCTAGGAAAAGCTATGGATCCTCTCTTTAGAAAAATATACATTCATTAAAAATTTGAAAATGATTTAGGGGATTCACAAAAAATCTTGGGTTCAGAACCTTTTGTCAAAATATAATGCTAGGAGATAAATGCTAGCAGAGAAACCTGTGAAAGAACTGTCTGATATTCATGTAAGTTTAAAGTATTATAATTTCTTTTTAAAAAGTGTATAAAAGTAGAATTTCTTTATGGTTACTCAAACGCATTTTTAATGATTATTCAAATATATGTTTTCAAAAATGCAGCCTGCATATGCAGTTCACTTTTCCACTTTTTTTTCCTTAAAAGGCTGGGAGAAATTAAGAGGTAAATTAACACAATTCTACAACCAAAAACATACTCACCATTAATACTGCAGGGAGCATAGTCACATGCCAGAAAATCACTTGCACTTATTATACTGATCATCATGAATGTGGGGTGTCAGCTGGGAGGGGGATACAAGGGAGCCTGCCAGGGTACTGGAAATACTGGACATAGGCAGTATTTTCAAGGGAATGATCTGTGTAAAAATTCATTGAGCTGTACACTTAAGACTTGTGGGGAATTCCCTGGTGGTCCAGAGGTTAGGGGTCCATGCTTCCACTGCAGGAGCCCCAGGTTAGATTCCTGGTTGGGGAACTAAGATTCCGCATGCTGGGCGATGTAGGGAAAAAAAAAAAAAAAAAAAAAAGACTTGTGCACACTACTGTAGATATTCAATAACTATTTTTTTAAAATTTAAGCTTGACCAAACTGACATTGAGCAAGTCTATCAACTGCTCTAAGCTTCTGTTTTTAAAATCTGTAATGGATCAATAACACTTCTCCTCAGGTTACTGTGGGAAATGAGACAACATATGTATAGTATTTAGTACACTGCTTCATACACAGTCAGCACTCTGTGAATGTAGGTCTAATACATTATCACTATAGATGGTGGACTGCAATTTTTATCAATGTGAGATGTCTTTATCCAGTTTAACAATAACAGTGATAAGTTATGGATATTCCCCCAGGCCAACAGACAGACATATCCAACGTTCTTTAAATAGACGGGTGTATGTGCACGTGCTCATTCATCCCATGGTATACATATAACTTATTCAACTATTCCCTAAATAAGAGAAATTCTGGTTATTTCCTTTTTTTGTCATTAGAAATAAAGCTACACTGAATATTGTAGCCTTGCCTCTACACTGTTTCTTCTGATATTTTTATAGCTAAAACAGATTACCATAGAGACTCTTAAGTTTCATATTTGAAAGAACCTTAAGTCTCAAATTGAATGCCTACCTAAACAAATCCTAAGATAATATTAACACCAAAATTAGAGTGTTGCCATAGGCTACAGATTAGAATTACCTGAAGTAAAACCTCATAAATTCTAAATTAATATGTTAAACGAAAAGTTAGAAGCTATTCTTCCACATTTCGGAATAATCACTAGTAAGTAGTCTAAAATCTATAGTTCCTTCCAAAAGTTTGAGGAATTAAAGAGTCTATTTAATGACAGAAAAATAATCAGAATATACTCTTAAGTGAATAGATGTTAATTCCCATTTTGTTGAAATAAAATAGATATACAGACAAGGAAACACACCTAGGACGTTAACTGGTTCTCCTGAGGGGGATGTAACTGAAGTCCATTTTCAGCTTTATCCCTGACATATTCCCCAATTTTTCTACGAAGTATGTACTATTTTTATAACAATAAAAACGTTCAATTCTTTTTAAAAATAAGAGTCCAACATGATTTCAGTATAGGTCTCCAACAAATGAATTCCTGCATAACTAAGTACTTTTGTTTATATTGGTAAGTCACATTGGCCAGTGCCCAAACTGCTGAGAGCACCTCAAAAAAAATCCTTTACTCTTTCCAACTGTATATCCTACCCTCACATCTCTATTTTCCATTCTGCCCACTCTCACTTTCATATCACCGTTAACATCGTGTTCTCATTAAGTGTAGACAAGACTTGACGCAGTTTACTTTAGCCACAGACTCCACCTTGCTGCAGTCTATTATCAGCACAAACCTGCTTCATTCCTGAGACCAAGTCCCTTGCTAGCTGGACTTCTGATTCATTCTCAAGTTCCACACTGAAACCATGTTCCTAAAAATAACTGACATCCTTTCTTACCTGCTCCTCCTTTGGATTTTGTCTAAAGAAATCCTGTAATAAATCTTGTTCCACAGACCCTCTTTGTGCAAATAAGTTTCCACAAATGATTGCTTTGTTGGCTCACACTAAAATTCCTACAATTTTACAACTAAAGTTGTAAAAATTGAGAAAAAGAATCTAATTTTCAATTATTACCATTAATCTAGGCTGCAATGCCAAAACAGTATTTCAGATTTTTGTGAACTCTTAAAGTGTGATGCGGCCGTACCAACCTTGGTTCAAGTACGTGAGCGTTTCGTCGTGCAGCTTCACGGCTGGTGACGTTGCTGCACACATCACATACTGGAAGGGCGGGTGTTTGGTTTCGTCATCCAATGGAAGGCTGGAATCTTCCTGCTTGAAAATTGGCAATGCCAAGACATCGCTGAAAAGCAAAAAAAAATCAACACTGACCTTATTCTGGGTTTAAAACATTTAAAAACATATAAAAATATTTAGGCGTAGTTTCTTTTAAAATTTAAGATCATATATGATGCATAGAATTAAAGAACTATTAATGCTAATCTGGCTCCCCCAAAAGATAGTTTTAATAAACCATACCTCTAGTGTGAGTTGGGGTGGGGGTGGGGGAGTGGTGCCTATGATTAGGCAGAGCATTAAAATAAGAAATATTTAAATTAAAATAAGAAATATTTAATAGTTAAGTCCAAACTACTGATAAAGAGATCAGGCTAATAATACATGTGATACAAAAAAAAAAAAAAAGTTACGTGAAAAAAATTAGTTAAAAACTTTAAACTCATTTCTATTAAAACATAAATAAAAGCAAGAGTACATAGCCACCTGCTTTGAAAGGTAGGTCACACTGGCACCATGAAATCACAAAGAAGCATTTGATTAAATGGTATTTTACAAAAAGTTCCCTGCTGGTCCTAGCTAAACGCTGAGAGCATAAAGCTTCATACTTAGTCTAAAACAATGGCTTCTTCTGAGAAGCAAACAGTAGCAGTAGAAACAGCTGCTATTTTTCCCCCCAAGAATAACTTGGGTCATTGATCGGGAGGGGGGTGGGGGGGTCTTCTGGGGTACTGTCTATATTCTGTTAACTTTGGTAGTTAAACACACATGGATGTGTTTGGTTTGCCTTTTAAAAAAAAAAAAAAGCAGCTGAGGTATAATTTACATACCACAAAATTCACCCTTTTAAAGTGTATAATTCAGTGGTTTTTTAATATATTCACAGAGTTGTACAGTCTTCACCACTATCTAATTCCAGAATATTTTCAGCACCTCAGAAAGAAATCTCATACCCTTAGCAGTCACTCCCTATCCTCCCACCCTGGCAACCACTGATTTGCTTTGTCTCTATGGATTTGCCTATTCTGGATATTTAATGCAAAAAGAATCATGTGGCCTTTTGTGACTCGCTTCTTTTAGTATGTTTTCAAGTCCATTCATGTTGTAGCATGTATCAGTACTTCATTCCTTTTTAAGGCCGAATGATATTCCATTGTATGAATATACCACATTCTGTTTATCCATCATTGGATGATGGACCTTTGGCTTGTTTCCATTTTTTTGATTATGAACAATGCTGCTATGAACACTTGCATGTATTTTTGTGTAGACATGTTTAATTCCCTTGGATATATACCTAGAAGTAGAATTGTTGGGTCATATGGTAACTCTTTACCTTTTTGAGAAACTGCCAAACTGTTTTACAAAGTGACTGCGCCATTTTACATTCCCACCATTAACATATGAAGGGTGGGTATTTCTTTTTTTGAGATAATTCACTGAGCTGTACATTTATATCTCGATGGTTTTTCTATGTCCATTCCTCAATAAAAGGTAAAATAGCAAAATATCCAAATGAATGAATAACTACTATAACAACAAGAACAGCAAAGGCTTGTCTGAACTGCTTATTTCTTCTTACAACCTGTTAACTGACTCAGATATCTGGTTAGCCCATTTTAATTAAATTCAATTTAAAAGCAAAATGTGGAAATAAATGAAATGAAAGGGAAACCCTCTATTCCCTCCTCCCACATACATTTCTATTAAAGCACCAGACTGATTAGTCAGGGACTGAATTACCCACTAATTCTCCTTCTCCTTTATTTATACCTAGGAACTGTCAAAACACTCCTAAGTCAAAAGTATAACTGAGGAACACATAGTCAGGAATGGTTCCCAGCCTTCCTCTAGGACAGGGATAAAAACCTTAGAGCAGATACAAAAACTTCTCAGGAAACTTACAAATGGTACTTTAAGACTCAGAGCAGCTCTCTTTATTAAAAACAACCATAGCAGTCAAAGTGGCTCCATGGTAGATGAAAATACATACATATTCTATGTCATATATATGTAAGTGTTTCAAGTTCTCTTGGTGAGAGAATTCCCTGGCGGTCCAGTGGTTAGGACTCCATGCTCTCACTGCTGAGGGCCTGGGTTCAATCCCTGGTCGGGGAACTAAAAGCCCACCAGCGACATGCTGCAGCCAAAAAAAAAAAAAAAAAAAAGTTCTCTTGGTGAGAAAGAAATAAAAAATAAGATGAGAGCTATAACTCAGATGCATTTAGTTAATTATACTAAAAAGTGACATGGAGAATAATTTTAAGATCTTAACGCTAACTGCTTGGGTTGATCATTACATACAGGTCATCAAAATAAGACATCAGACTGCATAAGAATGGCTATTTGTAAGTAAACTGTTACACATAGTAAATAAAATTTTATTTGCTTCAGATCCTAGAAGGCAACCACCATTTTATTCACTTGGTTATAGGCTACTATGCTCATGGTATGTGCTAAAAGACTCTTGAATAAACTTAACATATAAACACGTAGAGATCATTTGCTAATGAAATCCCAATTAATTTTTTACTTAATTAGAAAGAAAATGCATTCCAACCAACACAGCAGTCAGAGAAAGCCTCTTCACACAATATTCAGATCATTTCATTCCTTTGAACTCTCCCCATCAGCTCACTTTCGAACCCAGGGTCCCTACAAGGTCCGACAAGGCCCTACTCAATCTGCTCTTCTTTCCTTTTCACCTACCCACCCTCAGTCCCTCTGCCTCAGCCAGCCTCCTTCCCTACCTTTTCCAGGGCCTCTGCATTGGCCCCTCTTCTGCTGATGTCCTACTGGCTCATTTCATTCAAATGTCACCTTTCCAGTGACAACTGTAATCTTCCCATCTGTACTCCCAGTTTCCCCTTTCCTGCTCTATTTATCCACAAAGCGTTTCACTTTCCAACAGTATACGAGACTTATATTTGTATCCTCCATAAGTATATAACCACCCCCCAAATTGGTTTCTCTTCACTGACTAAATCCAGCATCTAGCACAAAGAAGGAGCTCAAATATCTGTTAAATTCATGAATGAACTGTAGCACTGATAATTATTAATAAAATGAAAAACTAGGTCTCCAGATAATCTAAGGTCATAATTTCTACCAGGCTGAGCCATAAGAAATTTCTGGTATTCAACTGATTTTGTCATCTCATATCCCAGACAGGTAGGCCACCCAGGGATCTGACAAGCAGATGAAAAGACTCAAGGCTTTGAATTATTCCAAGTAATTCTGAAATGCCAGTATCCAAAAATAACCAGGCACACAAAGACAAACACGACTTTAGGAGCGAGAACCAAGAGAAGACTCTGTCTGTTGGTATTCAGTTCTTTTCTGCCTTTGTTGCAGAGGGTTAGAGGCCTGAAAACTACATATACAAGACTTCTTGCCAGCTGGAATCTTCCTAGGTTGCTCCAAAGGGAAGAAGCACTGGTGGGAAAATAAAAGGGAGTGGGAAAGAGCAGAAGCAGGCAACCATAGCTGAAGGAGAGCTCAGGGTATCAGCAGCCATGCCTCCGGCAGCCAGCTCTCCTCCCTGAACCCTTCTAGCACCTTTGCAGTCAAATACTTCACTAAATCCTTCTATGCTTGAAACATCTCAGTGTTCTCTCTTTTCCTGATTGGACATAGACCAATACCGACCAAAGACTTCAAGATGCCAGAATTACTGAACCTGTATGATAAAATTAAGCTTACTCTGTTGAAAAAAATAAAAGATAAGCCTGAAAAGATCTGCAAGGAACAGGAAATTTCAAGGGACAGCAAACCTGTAAAGGAACAAATAGAATCTGGAGAACCAGAAGATAAAATTGCTAAAATTCAGAACTCACATTTAATAACAGCTCACAGAGAAATGAAGATATATAAGGAATCTGGAATATAGGTAAAAGAAGTTATCCAGAAGGCAGCATGGAGAGCAAAATGATAGAAAATGCAGAAGAGGTGTTAAGAAAGAAAAGACAAAGTGAAAGGATTTTACACTTAAGTCTCAGAAGAGAAAAGAATGAGGTAGAGGCAATATTTGAGATAAAGGGTAAGCAAATTCCAGAATTGATGAAATACACTAATTCACTGATTCAAGAACCCCAAATAACCAAAGCAACATAAATAATTTTAAAAACCACACCTAAATTCACCAAGAAAAACTTATAAGCCAGTACAGTCATGTGGAAGTTCAATTTTCTCAGTAAAGTACCAAGTATGGAAATCAACTGAGAGTAGGCCCTAGGAGGAAGAGTTGTGGGTCTGAGATGGAGCCACCCCATCCTTAAGGAGAGCTGGTAAGGAACTGGACTGGAGAGGGGCTGGACAAGGGCACTGAGGTGAGACCACTGAGCAGCAAAAGGATGCACTTGAGAGATGAGGTCATGCGCTTCCAGTGAGGCCCAATCAGTGCTTCCCTAGAGCCACATTCAGCTACCTAAGTAAAGAGGTGAAGAATCAGATTTAATCAGGGTTACAGTTTTATTAAAATAAAAAATAGGAGAGGGGAATAAAGCAAGAGGGGGCAAGGGAGACAAGGGTATATGCAGAAAGTAATTACAGTGATTGACCAGGGAAACTTAAACTGGCTGGGGAAGACAACAGGAGTTCAAGAGGGTAAGGAGCAGTGAACTGAGAGCAGCAGCAGTGACTGTAGATCTTAATGGGTTCAGTGATGGCAGGAGGAGGGTAATGACGGAGCGAGTGAAGGGCAGGGGGCAGCAGGTGAACTCTGAATTTGAGATTACAGGTCGGCTGCATGACTGGTAATGCCAAGGTCTAACCTATGACCATAGGATTGAGTAGCTGAGATCATGTCATTGTAAGAAAGATAATCAAGGAACAGAAGTGTCAGGCTACTGAAAGTCCCATTTAAATATCTTTTGAAATCACCAAGAATTAAGACAGTAGTAGTGGGGCTTCTTTGGTAGTGCAGTGGTTGGGAATCCACCTGCCAATGCAGGGGACAGGGGTTCAAGCCCTGGTCCGGGAAGATCCCACATGCCACAGAGCAACTAAGCCCGTGTGCCACAACTACTGAGCCTGCACTCTAGAGCCCGCGAGCCACAGCTACTGAGCCCGTGAGCCAAAACTACTGAAGCCCGCGCGACTAGAGCCCGTGCTCCGCAACAAGAGAAGCCACTGCAATGAGAGGCCCACACACTGCAACGAAGAGTAGCCCCCCACTTGCCGCAACTAGAGAAAACCCACGCACAGCAAAAAAGACCCAGTGCAGCCAAAAATAAATAAAATAAAATAAATAAATTAAAAAAAAATCTGGAACTTCTCCTACTCCTGACAAACAAGAATCAAGTGCACAAAAGGACTGGTCCAGTGTGCCCTAAAAAATGAGATACATGTCTAGGAGAGACTGATCAAAAAGAGAAGGCACTAATAAGTATGAGTAAAAAAGATATAACTAATGATATAAAAACTAATAAGATGAGAATATTAACAACTTTATGCCAACATATTTGAAAATATGGATAAGATGAATAACTCCCTGGAAAAGTAACACCAAAGTTTTCTTCAAGACATAAAAAGCAGGACTTCCCTGGTGGCTCAGTGGTTAAGAATCCACCTGCCAACGCAGGGGACACGGGTTCTATCCCTGGCCCTGGAAGATCCTACATGCCGCGAAGCAACTAAGCCCGCGTGCCCCAACTACTGACCCTGTGCTCTAGAGCCCGCGTGCCACAACTACTGAGCCCGCATGCCACAACTACTGAAGCCCACGTGCCTAGAGCCCGTGCTCTGCAACAAGAGAAGCCACCACAATGAGAAGCCCACACACCGTAATGAAGAGTAGCTCCTGCTCACCGCAACTAGAGAAAGCCAGCATGCAGCAACGCAGACCCAAAGCAGCCAAAAAAAAAAAAAAGACATAAAAAGCTTTAAAAAATCATCCTACAGAGACTGATATTGTGGTTAATATTCCCCCAGAGTAAACTTTCACAGGCAAGTTCTAGCAAACTTTCAATGGCAGCTCTTACACAAACCCTTCAACAGGACAGAAACAGAGGAAATACTTCCTAATTCATTTTATAAAGACTTTAGTAATTTTGAAATCAAAACTAGGTACAAGCAAAACTAGAAAAGAAAATGAGAAGTTCATTTCAGCTATAAAGATAGATGCAAAACTCCTAAATTGAGTATTAACAAGTCAAATCCAAGAGATAATGACAAACCATGACAAAACATGATCTAGTTGGGTATTCCCCAGGAACACAAGGACAGAATCCATAATCTGGAAACAGAACACCACATTTAGAACTTGATGGGCACTGGATTTATAACACAAGGGCAATATAAAGAGTTGAGAAGTAAACAGTCTTTTCAGTTATATTAGGTAAACTGCATATTCATACAAGGATAACTGCAATTAACTGGCCTCCTCTCATACTAAACCAAAGCAGAAGAAAAAAAACAAAACTCTAGAGAGATTATAAACTTAGATGGAATATGTAAAGTAGTAAATCTTCAGAGAAGACTATAAGAATATTTTTATACCCTCAGAGTAGGGAAAGACTAACTATAAATGAAAAGGCTGGTCAATCTGACCATACCCAAATCAAGAACTTCTGTTCAAAAGCCAACATAAAGGGAATTTCCCTTGCTTTCCTAGGCAAGCCAAGGAGTAGAAGAAAGTATCTGTGACATATATGCATAATCAAAGGCTAGTATCCAGAATATATAAAAAACTACAAGATAAAACAAAAGAACTGAATGAAAACAAAGGTACTGCCTTCAAAACTTGGGAGAGAGGGACTTCCCTGCTGGCGCAGTGGTTAAGAATCCGCCTGCCAATGCAGGGGACACGGGTTCGATCCCTGGTCCAGGAGGATCCCACATGCTGTGGAGCAACTAAGCCCATGTGCCACAACTACTGAGCCTGCGCTCTAGAGCCTGTGTGCCACAACTACGGAAGCCTGTGCGCCTAGAGCCCATGCTACACAAGAGAAGCCACCGAAATGAGAAGCCTGTGCACTGCAACGAAGAGTAGCCCCCACTCGTCACAACTAGAGAAAGCCCGTGCGCAGCAATGAAGACCCGACGCAGCCAAAAAAAAAAAAACCTTGGGAGAGAGACTTACAGATAAATATGTAGCCGTAAATGCATCTATTAGAAAACACACACCAAAAACCAAGGACAAAGCACCTAACTAAAGAAGGTGGAAAATAACAAGCGTAATCAAGACAAGAAGGAAGACCACAAAAATAAAAGAGAAAATGCAATAGAGAAGAAAAACAAAACCAAAATTTGATTTCTTACAAAATACTAGATATAGACAAACCTCTGAAATAGGTCACAGAAGAAGGAAAAGACACAAGCAATACATGGAGTGAAAGAAAGGAAGTAATCACAAACATCATGGAGATCAGTTAAAAAAAAAAAACTGGAAAAAAAATTCCCACAGCTGGGTAAGATAGATAAATTGTGTATTTCCTATGCCCATTAAATAAATTACACAGGCAGTCAAACATCTACTCATGCAAAAAAATTAAAAAAAATTAAAATCACCAAATGCTGTATTCCAGGTGAGCTTTACAAAACCTTGAAGAAACAGTTAAGTCCCACCTCACACAAAAATGTTTAGCTCATAAAGAGAAAGCTCTCCTGCTCACTTGAAGCTGATACAGCCTAAATGCTTTTTTAAAAGGACAGGAGAACCCAAAAAGAAAAGAGAAGAAAATTGAGGACCAATCTCAGTTATAAACAGAGACAACCTATTTATGAAACTTTGGAAGCATTCTCTAATCAGTAAGAAGACTGAAGATTCAAGTTCTTAGCGCTTCTAAACAACACTGCAGTGAAGGCTAGACCACACACTAAGGCAAGAAAATGAAATGTAAAGATTACACAGGAAGTGGGACTTCCCTGGTGGTCCAGTGGTTAAGCATCCATCTTGCAATGCAGGGGATGCTGGTTCGACCCCTGGTCGGGGAACTAAGATCCCACATGCCACAGCACGACTAAGCCCGTGCACCGCAATTACTAAGCCCACGTGCCGCAACTACAGAGCCCACATACCACAGCTGGAGAGAAGCCCACGCACTGCAAAGAAGAGCCCATGCGCCACAACTAAGACCCGACGCAGCCAAAAACTAAATATTAAAAAAAAAAAAAGATTACACAGGAAGAAATAAATCTATCATTATTTAAAGATATCAACTAGGAAATCTGAGATCCTACAAATTATTAGAACTAATAAGTTCAGCAAGATCCTGGAGAGAAGAAAAAGAGAAAAAAAAAGCTACAACAAGAAAAAAAAAAATATAGCATTCCCAACTGATTTTCCTCCTATCCAGAAAGATTACCTTCTTCTACCTTGAGAAGACTGCTCAGTTATTCATTGGTGGGCAGCCAAAGGGTGCAATGGGAAGAAGTGGAGGTCAGATCCCAACTCTGGAGCTTCAAATCCCAGCTCTGCCCTTTGTTGAGTGACACCGGGACTCTCTGAACTCTAGTTTGTTTTTAATTTAGTAGAATATATTTTAAGTATCCAAACTCTAGGCACACATTAGACCAGAGATTCTCAAAGTGTGGTCCATGGAATCCTGGGGAACCTGAGATTTTCAGGGGTTCAGGAGGTCAAACCTATTCTCAGAATAACACTGAACCATTATTTGCCTTTCTCAGTCAGTTGACATTTGCACAAAACCAATGGTGGTTAAAACTGCAGGTGCCTTGGCATGAATCAAGGCAGTGGCACCAAGCTACACTAGCAGTCATTGTATAAAAAGCATTAATTTTATTAAATATTGGTCCTTGGGTAGGTATAATGTATTTCTGCTGCATACCTAAGTGCAATGGTTGTCTCAAGGAAAAGTTTTTTATGAAACTATGATCTGTGAGCTGATCTAGCAGCTTCTCTCACAGAATATCATTTTTACTTGAAATAAATATTGACAAACTATGATTATTCATACCTGAGTATCTGACAGAAATTTCCTCAAAAATGAATAAAGCGAGCCTATCATTTCAAGGAAAACAACTGTGACAGCATTTGTTACTGATGACAAAATCTGCAGCCTCCACCATGTACTTTCTCTGATGGGACAGTGGTGATACTAAGGAATATGATTTTTTGATACTGCATAGAGAAAAATGTCAACATTTAGAAGATCTGTATAACTCAAGGAATCATTATTTTCCAAATAACCAATGCATGCATATTTCAAAATTACTCAGGGTAAGAGACCCAATCAAAGTTCAAAACAGACAAATTGATTCTAATGTAATAGTACAAAAAGTACATTGATACAGTTTCAGATTCCACACTGCAACTTTAAGAAACTACCACTTTTCAAGTGCTGGTATATTATCAGATGACTTTCCAAAATGATCTGAAAGGGCTATTAAAATAATCTCCCCTTTTCCAAACACATATCTACGTGAGGCTGGATTTTCTTCACGTATGTCAACCAAAACAATATATTCCGATAGCAGATAAGAGAATCCATCTGCTTTTCTACACCAAATATTAAAGAAATTTGCTTAAAGGAAAACATAGGCAGAACACTCTATGACATAAATCACAGCAAGATCCTTTTCGACCCACCTCCTAGAGAAATGGAAATAAAAACAAAAATAAACAAATCGGACCTAATGAAACTTAAAGCTTTTGCATAGCAAAGGAAACCATAAACAATACGAAACGACAACCCTCAGAATGGGAGAAAATATTTGCAAATGAAGCAACTGACAAAGGATGTATCTCCAAAATTTACAAGCAGCTTATGCAGCTCAATATTAAAAAAAAAAAAAACAACCCAATCCAAAAATGGGCAGAAGACATAAATAGACATTTCTCCAAAGAAGATAATACAGATTGCCAACAAACACACGAAAGAATGCTCAACATCATTTATCATTAGAGAAGTGCAAATCAAAACTACAATGAGGAATCACCTCACGCCAGTCAGAATAGCCATCATCAAAAAATCTACAAACAATAAATGCTGGAGAAGGTGTGGAGGAAAGGAACCCTCTTGCACTGCTGGTGGGAATGTAAATTGATACAGCCACTATGGAGAACAGTATGGAGGTTCCTTAAAAAACTAAAAACAGAACTACCATACGACCCAGCAATCCCACTACTGGGCACATACCCTGAGAAAACCATAATTCAAAAAGAGTCATGTATCACAATGTTCATTGCAGCTCTATTTACAATAGCCAGGACATGGAAGCAACCTAAGTGTCCATCGACAGATGAATGGATAAAGAAGATGTGGCATATATATACAATGGAATATTACTCAGCCATAAAAAGAAACGAAATTGAGTTATTTGTAGTGAGGTGGATGGACCCAGAGTCTGTCATACAGAGTGAAGTAAGTCAGAAAGAGAAAAACAAATACCGTATGCTAACACATATATATGGAATCTAAAAAAAAAATGGTTATGAAGAACCTAGGGGCAGGACGGGAATAAAGACGAAGACCTACTAGAGAATGGACTTGAGGACACGGGGAGGGGGAAGGGTAAGCTGGGACAAAGTGAGAGAGTGGCATGGACATATATACACTACCAAATGTAAAATAGATAGCTAGTGGGAAGCAGCCCCAGAGCACAGGGTGATCAGCTCAGTACTTTGTGACCACCTAGAGGGGTGGGATAGGGAGGATGGGAGAGAGGCAGACGCAAGAGGGAAGAGATATGGGGATATATGTGTATGCATAGCTGATTCACTTTGTTATACAGCAGAAACTAACACACCATTGTAAAGCAATTATACTCCAATAAAGATGTTAAAGAAAAAAAAGAAAGAAATTTGCAAGTGTAAGACAATACCACTCTTCTCACAAAGTGTTTTGTTTCCAAAAAAAGTTTTTTAATAAAATATATTGGGCTTCCCTGGTGGCGCAGTGGTTGAGAGTCTGCTTGCCGGTGCAGGGGACACGGGTTCGAGCCCTGGTCTGGGAGGATCCCACATACCACGGAGCAACTAGGCCCGTGAGCCACAATTACTGAGCCTGCGCGTCTGGAGCCTGTGCTCCGCAACAGGAGAGGCCGCGATAATGAGAGGCCCGCGCATCGCGATGAAGAGTGGCCCCCACTTGCCACAACTAGAGAAAGCCCTCGCACAGAAACGAAGACCCAACACAGCCATAAATAATTAATTAATTAAAAAAAAAATATATATATATATTTGTGGTAATATATAATGGTTTGTAATTATTTCAAATAAATTAATAAAATTTAAAAGTTCTTGATTATGAAGAGACTACAAAAGACACAGCATACCATTCTATTCAGGTAGACTGAGACAAAGTAATCTATAAA
Organism: Balaenoptera musculus; assembly: GCF_009873245.2. Classification (NCBI taxonomy): domain Eukaryota; kingdom Metazoa; phylum Chordata; class Mammalia; order Artiodactyla; family Balaenopteridae; genus Balaenoptera; species Balaenoptera musculus. The sequence continues at coordinate 52,736,244 of NC_045795.1, forward strand.
TGAATGACATCAACAGTGGTCCTACTCTACTCAAAATCATTCTGCTGGGACTTCCCTGGCGGTCCAGTGGTTAAGACTCTGCACTTCCAATGCAGGGGGTGCGGGTTCAATCCTTGGTCGGGGAACTAGGATCCCACATGCTGCACAGCGTAGCCAAAAAATTAAAAAATAAAATAAAATAAAAGTGAGCCTTTAAAAATAATCATTCTGCTAAAATGACAGAGATCCTTTAAAAGCTAAATAGTATTCATAGGTATTCTATCGTTGCTTCCAAAAATTTTTTGTGTTTAAAAACAACGGTTCTGACCAGTACATAGCAGAAGTGTTGGAGTCATAAAAGAGATGGAAAGACTAAGGAATTGTTGTTGAAGAAGGTAAAGACTAAATGCAATATGGGATCCTAGATTGGAACCTGGACTAGAAAAAGGGCAATAGAGAAAAAAAACCTGTGAAATTCAAATGAATTTTGCACTTTAGGTAACAGTTCTGTACCAAGGTAGTTTTGAAGACTGTATTCTGGTTATGGAAGTAGGAGAAGCTGGGTAAAGGGTATATGTCAACTATCTACACAATCTTTTTAACTTGTAAACATAAACTCCTAACTCATAAACTCAGAAAGTTTAAAACAAAAAGACTCTACTACCAAGGTTCAACACAGAAGAGTTTCACATCCATGTATCAGATATGTCCCAAAGCAAGCAAAATAAATATTACAGAACTTCTTTTAAATTCAGTCACAGAACTTACAGCAAAAAAAGATGAACCATCAGATGGTATTTCCACCAAAAGTAAATGTACAAGTTGTCCTAGCAAACTAACAAGTGTCACTCTGATGAAACATATCACATTTATGAGACCGTATCAATAAACTACCAAGTTTCAAACAGCCCTGATTGAAGGGCATAAACTGTACTGAATCTTACTCTTAGTGCGGGGAGGGAACACCTGATTTTAAAAATTGAACAAAATAAAATCTATGGGCAAACAACAGGATGTACATAAATTAGCTGAGTGAGTTCTTAGTCTACATAAAAATTACTTTTTGAATATAAGGTTTCAATACTCAGCAAATGTTTTTCCAAGGCAATCAAAGTATATTATTAGAATCTATCCTTTAGAGCAGGGGTCAGCAAGCTACAGCCCAAAGGCCAAACGCAGCTGGCCTGTTTTTGTACAACCAGGACCTAAGAATGGTTTTTACATTTTTCTAAAGGGTTGTAAACAAACAAAACAGAGTGACAGAGACCCTCTGGCCTACAAAGCCTTAAATATTTGCTATCTGGCCTTTTATAGAAAAGATTTGCCAGTCCCTGCTGTAAGGTAATAACCAATATGGATACTATACTCTGAAGTGAGTATCTTTTTTTATCAACAATTTATTAAATTCTTTCAAGATTAAACCCAGAAAAAGTTTTTAAAATTTGAAATGAGAAATTTTATAGAAATTATTGCCAATTCTGAAAGCAGTCTCAGGTACCACCCTAATAAATTGTTCAAATTTCACTTATCCTGAAAATTTTCTATACTTCCAAGAAATGTCACCTACTCAAGGACATTCTGCTTTAGCATGAAACCCAAAGAAAATTATAAGCTATTAAGAGCTACATAATAAACCATATCCTTTGTAATCTTTTACTAACTTAACACTGATCAAAGTTGAAATTTTCCCATTACCTCAAAGGGTCTATAAACTGACATTTTAATCTTTCAGTCAATATAGAAAATCTGTCTTCACCCCAAAACAGTTTTGATTTAGCAAATTTTTGTAAACTATGAATGTACCTCTCACTTAAGAATATATAAAGTATACCTTTTGTTTCAAAACAGATGTATACCATAGTGAAGTTTAAGAGGGCTCAGACCAATACCCTTTGTAAAGTAATAATTTAATACTAAAAAAGTTTTTATGCATAAAGAATTCACATTACTTTTATTTTTCAAATTACTCGTTAAATCCTGAAAGTTAACTTATTATAGATTATACATTTCATGTGAACACTTAAGATGGAAATAAAATTACCAGGTGGACCAAAAGATCCTCCTAGGAGAGTTTTAATGAGTTTTACTTTTTCAAGTCCTTTGGTTATCTGCTCCTTACTTCACAAAACATGAATGACCCAGATTTCAAGTTACAATGGGTTTCGGCCTTCATTCAGTGAGGGGAAACTCAGTCCTCACTTGGAATGGTGGTGCCACTGACAATCGCTTTAACAACTACAAACTTTGGTTTACACACTTACAAGAAAAGGATTGGTCTATTAGCTTTCTAGGGTCTCTTCAACCATCTCTAGACTCTTGATATTGTAACTAAGATTTTAAAAAACATTTACGACCCGCCTTATTTCAAATAGAATCTGCAGCAGCCTATGCCTCACATACAAATAGGGTACCAGAATACACACAGAAGAACACAAACAGACAATGAGAACCAGGGTGTAGAAAAAAAAGGGAAGCAAAGATTTTACCAGAAATTAGCCTCATCATATCCCAATACTATCAGCCTACATTATTTAATGCAAATATATATTTCTAAATTGTCAGACTACTGAGAGAAACCACATGTTTCTTTCATGCTATCTTCCTTCAAAGCTGAAGAAATCATTTCCTAAAGAAGTCTTTAGAAATACCTCTTGGTTTAAGCCATACAAAAAGCAAATACAGTAAGCATACTTCAATTTGGGTTTTTTTTGGCCGCACTGCGTGGCAGGTGGGATCTTAGTTCCCCTACCACTCCGCAGTGGAAGCGTGGAGTCTTAACCACTGGACCTCCAGGGAAGTCCCTCAGGCATACTTCACTTTGAAAGAAAAATGGAAAGCTGCCTCCAGAGCAAATTTTTATCAAGAAGTCACTTTTCCGATAATTTCAAATTTAGCGCCTCAAGTTTATTTCTTGAATTTGAGAGGACAAATGAAATAGACAAGAATCATGAGCCTTACTTCCCTGGAGCTCAGGAATGTCCCGCTTCCCCGATGCCTGAGGAAAGGAGGCCATTGCCCTTGCAGAGAGAAGAGGCTGGGCGGGCACTCCCCAGCTCCAGGGCCGGGCTGGGAAGCGTAAGGACCATCAAAGGAGGACTGCAACAGCCTAAAGCCTTCTTCAGACCTGCTCCAGATCAAGGCAATCTTGGAGTTTTCCTAAATTTGTATTTCAAATAATGGGCCTTGAATTTGCAAGAGGCAAGTACTCTCCTGGCTCCTCTTGAGGACCCAATTAAGTACAAAAAACTAAATAAGCTCCTTAAAAATGGTATGTGCCTTCAAAGATACTAGAAAATTCAGATTAAATGACAGATACCATATAACCAATAACCAAAAACAATCAATGGAAAAAGTCCCCATGGAAAGTATTGTAAAAAGACACGGAATTACAAAGATGTCAGAAAATACCTTTAAGGACAAGGTAATGAAAAGGTTTAATATCAAGATTTTCCTTCTAGACCATAAACAAAAGTTCACTAGTTGGCTGAATCACTGAAACAAACAGAACTCGAGAAAAAAAAGTGAAAGCTCAGAATAACCCTCAGTAAGCAAAGCTCTCAGCAGCAAACCTTCATTTAACCATAATTGAGAAGAAACACTGAATCTGCCTCACCTGCCCTCTTCTGCCTTCACTGCAAGTCCAGGGTCTCAAGGAGCAGCATGGCCCTCGAGGCCCACACATGTTTTCACTGTGAATCAGTGCCTCTTGTACTGCCAACTGGGGTGACCTTATGACTTTCAGTAGCTCAATTTCCTCAACACTAAGACAGTTGTTCTAGAAAATAAGCCACCTCATCCAGAGCCCTCAAGTTGCACAGCTGCAGAGAGAGAGGAAGTGCCAAGTTCAGGCAGACCAGCACAGACCCAATCAGGGTCAGAGACTGGCGACCTGAGGCTTTCATCCATGTGCTTCCACACCCTAAGAAACATCTCTACTTTTCAGCTCAGAGTTTCCGTTTAAGATTTAAAAGCCAAATTATTTCAGGGAGTAGCCCCTACCATCCAAGGCCTGCTCTGACCCAGAAGTCGTTCTTCTTCAGGACTTTAATGCTCCCTGTCCTCCCCCAGAGCTGCAGTGAGAGGTATGAAAGCTACTGGGAAACTGGACAGCACGTCAAAGACATCAGTCATTACTTTAAAGAGTCTCTTCGCAAAATCTCATTTAATTCGCATTAAGGAAAAACTGCCAAACCACTGAATTTTACACTTTAATCGGGTGAACGTATACTAAGTAAACTATATTTCCATAAAACTGCTAAAAAAAAAAATACAGAGCTGCCAAACTGATAGCAAAAACCAGTGTTCTTCAGGATAAAGGCGAGAGACTAAGCTCAGATCTGTTTCAACCTATCAAAATTAAACAAAATGAATGGCTGCTTGTACAGACAGCTGAGACTAAACAAACTCTTGTTTGTGGTGCAATCAGTGCATCTTAAAACCTTCTTCAAAAGTAAACAGCCTCAGAGGGTAGTCCCCCCAGTGAAAAACTTCACTTTGAGACAATTAAAAAACCCAAGTTAATGTGCTTTTCTCCCCCTGTGGCTACTTTCACTTATGATATAATTACTATTGGAATATCAAGTGATTAAAATTTGCAACCAATAAAGACTACAAGGTAGAACAGAGTAGGAACTGATGCCAAAACCCTGGAAAGTGTTTTCCCAACACGAGTCTTAGCATTTCGTACACTGTATTCCAGCTCTAAGTGGCTTGTAAATCACTTGCAAGGCAAGGAAGTCCCTTCCCCCAACTCAAGCCATCCTAACAGCGGGGCGTATTTTACGGCAAAAATGCAGCCCTCAGGGGCGGTCCCCGGGCCAAAGCCTGCGGGGCCGCTCTCCGTCGCCCGCCCCCACCGTGGGCAGAGGCCTGCGGGGCTCCATGGCGCGGTCAGAGGCCCAGGGTCGTGCAGGCCTTTCCCAAGGAGACAGAGGCTTCCGCCCGCCCGCCCGCGCGCCCGCGCCCGGGCACTGGTACCTCATGCTGTAGGCGCCGGCGCCCAGCTCCTGCCCGATGCCCGAGAGGCTGGCGTCGAAGTCGTGCACCAGCCCGGACTCGATCACCTCGTCCATCTTGAGCACCCAGGCCATCTTCCGGCCTCGCCGCCGCCCGGCGCGCAGCGCGGCCTCCGCGAGCGGGGCGAAGAGGCCGGAGCTCCGCGGGCGCGTCCTGGGGGAGGGCGCGGGTGAAGCCTCCGGCGGCACGGCGAGTGGTCACCAGCGGCAGCCCGGGCGGCGGCCGGGATGAGAACAGCCGGGGCCCCGCGGGCAGGGCACGGCGAACCCGGCGAGCAGCTGCAGCGGGAGCGGCCGGGCCGCGGGCAGCGCCTCCCTCCCGCGGACGCCGGCCCCGCGCCTCATGCCGCCGCCGCCCACCCCCTGCGCCGCTAGCGCTGCCGCCGCCGCCGCCCGCCCCGCCCCGAGGCCCCCGGCCGCATCCTCCCCGGGACCGCGCGGGGGCGGGAGCTCAGCCCGCCCGTCACCCGATCCCCGGCCCGCGGCCCGCCCGCCCCGGCTCTAGCGCCCCGCCGCCCCGGCCAACCCAGCCGACGCCGTCCCGCCGGCCCGGACGCTGGCTTCGCTACGCCTCCGGCTCCAGCTCGCTCTCCGCTTCCGCCTCCTCCAGCCCCGCCCCGGCCGCGGCCCCGCCCCCGCGCTCGCCCCGGGCCAAGCCCCCCCCCCCCCCCCCCCCTCACGGCCCCGAGCTTCGCTGCACTCCCGACGCTTCACGTTGAAGCAACTGTAGGGCAGTGCAGCGCGGCCCCGCCCACGCGGCAGGTTCCCAGCCGCTGCAGCCTAGCGGCCTCCCTACACACCAGCCCAGGAAGAGGCGGTGCCAAAGGGCCGCCAGTTTCCGCCCATCCAGAAAGGCTTGCTGATTGACAGACGATCTGAACAATAACGGCAAGTGCTTGGTCGAGGCTCCCGTGGGTCTCTGTCCCCCTGTGCTAAACAACCAGTCAAGATCTTCTTCCTTTTGGGCGGGCTCGAGGAGTGAATTTGCTGCCAAAAGAAAGAGTTCATTGGACCGCACTGGAGGAAGCCGCCCTAAACGCCACTTCTGGAGGTGTTTTGGTCCTGTGTGGTCTTTGTGGGTACTTTCTGGGTTTTGCCCACACTACAGATGGAGAGAGCGGTTGTGTTAGCCAATAGGCTCACACCCTGTCTGGAGGCTGAAAGGCCCATTGGGCAGAAAGTCTTGATTGACTTGAGTGCAAGCCAATCAACACTCCCGAGGAAGGGCTCCGGAAAGTTCCCTCAACTGCTAATTCCCGTGAGTAGTTTGGCGAGTTTGAACTAAAGGAGGGGTTGGGTCGCAGGAACAGATGGCAACTACGCTGTTGTTATTGTTCATGCTTCTGGGGTTCACTGGGCTTAGAGGATTCCCATCCAGGGTGTCTCCTATGAGTGCAGCTAAAGTCATATCAAGGGCTCCCATGCTCATGTCTGATGCTTGATACTGGCTGTGGACCGGGACCTCAGTTGGGCCTGCTGGAATGCCTACACGTGGCCTTTCCGTGTGGTCTTGATTTCCTCACAGCGTGGCATACGGGTTCCAAAAGCTAGTGTCCCAAAAGACAGGAAGTAGCAGTTGCTGGGTTTTTAGGACAAAGTTTCTTTGCTTGACCAAACTTTAGTCAAGCTCCTGACCTCCTGTCCCATCTGTAAAGTTCAGGTTTAGCAAGAACCCCACTAAGTCATTCTGGGAACCCTCTAGTTCCGTATCTGATTAGGTTTCTTAGCCTCCATCATCACCTAGGTCAGAGGTCCCCAACCTCTGGGCCGAAGACCGGTACCTCTTAGGAACCAGGCCGCACAGCAGGAGGTGAGCAGCAGGCAAGCAAGCAAATCGTCATCTGCTGCTCCCCATCGCTCGCATTACCGCCTGAACTTTCCCCCCCATTGCTTGCATTACTGCCTGAACCATCCCCCGGGCTGTGGAAAAATTGTCTTCCACGAAACCGGTCCCCGGGGCCCTGGTCAGGTTGCGGACCGCTGACCTAGGTAATATCTGATCACCCTGGCCTACCTTAAACAAGAATCCTGTTAGATAGGTTTAACCAGAAACCCCCTTACCTTTGATGTTTCCTCTTAGTGAATTTCCATCCGCTAACCCCTACCCTGCTACTTGGCTCTAAATTCCCAATTACCATGCTGTATTTGAGGTTGAGCCCAGTCTCCCCCACTGCAAAATCCCATTGCAGTCGTCCCTGTACCAGTCACCGTCCTGAATAAAATCTGCTTACCATCTTTAACAGCTATCTTTTTTTTTTTTTTTAAACTCGTAAGGCCTGGGACCAAAAACTGATACAGAATCTTTATTCTGCACTGTATTCTATTAGTCAAGCAGCCACAGAATCAGACTGATGGGAGGAGAGTTAAATAATTTGGGGCCCATGTTTTAAAACTTACAGAATCCACCCTCTGGCCACAAATGTTTTACATTCTTTTTACATGCAGCATACACTCATCCCCTCCCCAGACCCCTGTAAAGTTCTCATTCCAATACAGCATTAAGGTCCAGAATCTTGTGAGGTCCTGGAGCAAATGAGCCCTTGGATGCAGTTCCTTGGGTGTAACTCAAGTGGTTCCTCTCCATATGAAGGTCTGTGAATTAAAAAGACAGGAGATCTGCACTAACCACTACCACATACATCACGTGCAATGAGAGAGGCATGGGAGACTGTGCCTCTATAGGCATTTCCCTTCAAAGAGGAGAGCAATGAAAGGCACATAGTAGTCACTAGTCCACAGAAATTCCTGAAATCTAACTGGGTAAATGTTGCCGGTTCCTTGATTAGGACTCTGTCAACTTCCTGAGAGTACTCAGTGGCTCTTTTCTCCATCCACTGGGCTCTTGGCTCCACCCTCTGAGTTATCCTTCCAGTTCCATAAAAGGTACCCATGTTTACAGTTAAATCTTTTTCTCAGCTGCTTCCTGTCCATAGTTGTGCAGGGGTCTAAAGACCTCTCTTCACGTTGTACTGTCACTGTCCCTTTCAGTCCAAGCTGATACAAAATCAATTTTAAACTTTGTGGGTCATGTGAATCAATTTATAATCTAGTCCAATAAGCAAAAACTTGACCAACACACAAGGGGGGGGGGTGTTGCAGCTTAACTGTATTGTTCTGGTTCAGAGTTTCTCATAAAGTCACAGTCATGATATCAGCTGGGGCTTCAGTTGTGAAGGCTTAATTGGGGCAGGAGGATCCACTTCCAAGCTCACTTGCATGACTGTTGGCCAGAAGCCTCAGTGCCTCAACATTTGGGACCACAAGCCTGCTTGAGTGTCCTCAGAACTTGGCACTGGGGACTTCCCTGGTGGCACAGAGGTTAAGAATCTGCCTGCCAATGCAGGGGACACGGGTTTGACCCTTGGTCCAGGAAGATCCCACATGCCGCGGAGCAACTAAGCCTGTGCGCCACAACTACTGAGCCTGTGCTCTAGAGCCTGCGAGCCACAGCTACTGAGCCTGCTCACCTAGAGCCCGTGCTCTGCAATAAGAGAAGCTACCGCAATGAGAAGCCCGCACACCGCAACGAAGAGTAGCCCCCACTCGCCGCAACTAAAGACCCAACACAGCCAAAAAATAAAACAAAAAAAAAAAACATGGCACTGGCACAGAGTAAGTAAACCATGAGAGAGGAAGGAAGCTGCAGTGCCTTTTATGACCTGGTCTCCAAAGTCACACACCATCCTTTTCACTTTATTTCTGTTCCATAGAAGTAAGTCATTCAATCCAGCCCTCATTCAAAAAGATGAGTCCATCTTTTGAAGGGATGAATGTCAAGGAACTTGTGAACATATTTTTAACCAGAACAGCCACATTCATCATTATCACTTAATAGGTTTTTTGGTTGTTTTTTTTTTTTTTTTGGCTGCGCCACATGGCTTGTGGGATCTTAGTTCCCCGACCAGGGATTGAACCTGTGCCCTTTGCAGTGGAAGCACGGAGTCCTACCCACTGGACCGCTAGGGAATTTCCACTTAATAGGTTTTTGAAGGCACTAAAACAGCAGAATTAGATCAGAAAAAGAAATTTGAGGTATAGAAATGGAAAGAAGGAGGTTAAGATTATCACTGTTTGTAGACTATATGCTCATATATGTGGAAATCTCATGGGAAACAAGTAAAAATTTAATAACACAGTGGCATATGCCATGAATATTCATAAATCAATAGCTTTATATAAACAAACAAGTTTGAAAATATAATAGAAGGAAAGGATCAATTTACAGTATAATTTTAATCTTTTTTTTTTTTTTTTTTTTTGGCCGTGCTGCATGGCATGTGGGATCTTAGTTCCCCGACCAGGGATCGAACCCATGCACCTGCATTGGAAGTGTAGAGTCTTAACCACTGGACTGCCAGGGAATTCCCTACAATGTAATTTTAAAAGATAAAATACCTAGGAACTAACCTAATAAGTGTAAAGAACTATGTGAGCACAATTTTTTAATTCTCAAAATAAACACAAGTGTACATTGAAAACAAAAAATACTACATCCAGGGACTTCCCTGGTGGTGCGGTGGTTAAGAATCTGCCTGCCAGTGCAGGGGACATGGGTTCGATCCCTGGTCCGGGAAGATCCCACATGCCGCGGAGCAGCTAAACCTGTGCGCCACAACTACTGAGCCTGCGCTATAGAGCCCATGAGCCACGACTGCTAAGCCCATGGGCCACAACTACTGAAGCCTTCATGCCCTAGAGCCTGTGTGCTGCAACGACTGAGCCCACACACCGCAGCTACTGAAGCCCTCACACCTAAAGCCCGTGCTCCGCAACAAGAGAAGCCACCGCGGTGAGAAGCCTGCACACCACAATGAAGAGTAGCCCCTGATCACTACCACAACTAGAGAAAGCCTGCGCGCAGCAACGAAGACCCAACGCAGCCAAAAAAAAAATACTACATTCAGTTTTATAATGGTAGTTCTCCTTAAGCTAACCAGTAAATTTAATATGATTCCAGTAAAAATAGTAACAGAATTTTTTAACTGGACAAGCTGATTCTAAGATTAATATGGAAAAATAAATGAGCAAAAACAGTCCAAAAAATTTGAAAAAGTCAAAAGATATTAGGACATTATAAAACCTAAACATGTAAAGAGTGCATTGGTAAATGAATAGACAGATGAGCAAGGGAAGAGAATGAAAAATCAATATGCATATGGAAATTTATGCAGTAAAAAGTGGCATCTCAAATCGTGGAGGAAAATGGGATATTCAATAAGTGATTTGGGAATCAACATTAACCATCTGAAAGACATACCAGAATAAACTCCAAGTGACTTGAAGTTTTTTGTTTTTCCAAAAAGGTTTGAAAGGATAGAAGCAAAATCATAAAACACTAAAGAAAATATGAGAACATAATTTTAGAGGGGGAACGTAATTTCCTTCAGAGATGAAAAGGCTTTTTAAATTATGACACAAAATCTAGAAATCTTAAGAGGCTGATAACATTTGAAAACATAAAAATAGCACTTTTCTTCCTAGTAAACACCACCATAAGCAAAATGAAAAGAGAACAGAAAAAAACTATTTAGAACTTAGATCATGGACCAAAGTTTTATTTCCCTAATATATAAAGTCCCTATAAATAGATTAAACAAAGTACCGTGAAAACAGTGTTTGTACACTTCAACTCCAAAAAATACACAAATTGGAGCACATCTTTGAGATATACCCACACAGAAACTTTCATTGAAAAGAGCAACTAAATTGAGGGGCTACCTCTTGCAGGACAACCTGAAACCTCACTACTAGAATGTTATGTTGCCAGTAATGGTGAAGATTAGCCACATCTGAAGAACACTGTGTTCTTGCTGTTCTGCAAAACTGTGAGAGCAGCTCTTACAGCTCTCAACAGAAAAGCTGCTATTGCCATGGTCAGTGATCCCATACCTACTGTTTCCTCTCAGATGTGACCCTGGAGATCAGCCAATGAACGACTGTTCTTCTTACAGAGACTTCATCCAATCAGTACTTAGTAACAGCTAATGACCAGGAAGACAGCTGGTAAACAGGAAGGACGAGCTCCTGATGGAGAAAATCGGGTCTGAGAAATGTTCACCTTTGAGTGCCGGATTAAAAAGTGCTACCTCCTTGGACTTCTGCACAGCAAGAAGTCCTCGAGAAGAATCAGTGATAAATAGCATGATTTTCAAATGCTGACAAGTTAGCAAAGACAGTTTCTGTGTGATGGTTCTTGGGCTTTGCTTAACCATTTCAAAATATGCATCCTTTCAGATTCTTTGTTAAGAGGTTCATGGTGCTAGTATCTATTGTGTTCCCTCAAAATTCAAGGTGATGGGATGTGATTAGATCATGAGGGCAGAGCCCTCGTGAATGAGATAAGTGCTCTCATAAAAAGAGACTCCACAGAGTTCTCTAGCCCCTTGTGCCATGTGAGGACACAATGAGAAGTCTGCAGCCCAGAAGAGAGCCCTCTCCTATCTATGCTGGCCCCCTGATCTCAGACTTCCGGCCTCCAGAATTGTGAGAAATAAATTCCGTTGTTTATAAGCCACCCTGTCTGTGGTATTTTGTTATAGCAGCCTGAAGAGATTAAGACAGTGGGGTGCTGGGTGTACCTTTGGGACACACTGAGGTTTTGGAAAAGCCAGTGCAAAGTACCCAGTGAGCTGGAGTGTCAGGTTTTGCTGTGCAACCAGCCATTTCAGAAGTTAGTGACTTAAACAACCAGCATTTACTTAGCTCATGCTTCTGTAGGTCAGAAATTTAGCTGGGCTCAGTTGGGCAGCTATTGTGAGCTCAGTGAGGCTTCCTCATGTTGCTGCAATGAGCTGTGGGATGGCCTTGCTGATCTTGGCCGGCTCTCGCCGACATCTGGGGTTTGTCTGCATGGTATGGCCTCCCATCCTCCTGCAGACTAGCCCTGCCTTATACTCATGGCGGTTGAATGGGTTACAAGAGACAACAGGACAGTGTAAGGCCTTCATCGGCCCAGAACGGGAGCACCGTCACTTCTGCTGAAATCTCTTGGCCAAAGCAAGTCATAAGACCAGCCCACACCCAAGGGATGGGGAAACAGACTCTGCCTCTTAACATGAGGAGATGCAAAATCACAACAATTATGAGGTTATAAATGCTGACAGGGAGCAAAGATGATTTTTGTCTGCTGGTTCTTAAAATGCTTCAACATAATTAAATGCATGTTTTTTCAGATTCTCTGTTAAGAGAAATAGGGGCGGGATTGGGAAATTGTGGCCATTTTTGTAAAAAAACATGCCACAACCAGTTAGGTAGGAAAATGTTTGAAATACTGCAAGTCAGCTGGATATAAAACTAGCAAAATTTGTTCCTGGAACAGTTAACAAATATGCTCATTCTGAGGTTGATGGATAATACTATCATTAGGTGGGATTTGATCAAAGTCCCTTTGCCTTTAAAATGAGAATGTACCTTCCTGGTTCTGTATGTGCATAGGAAGAATGCCGCTCAACCAGATTTTGAGAACTGGGACCATGTCACAAAGAATATGAACATCATGTGGAATACGTAACCACAAGTAAGGGCCAGGTACTCTTTTCAATGTGAGACACTGGTTAGACTCCGTAGCTAGCTCTGGATTTGAATTCCAGCTCTGCCAATTATTACTGTGTGATCTAGGGCTAGTTACATAACCTCCCTTTACCTCAGCTTCCTCATCTGTAAGATGGAGATAATAGTATATCTCCCTCATGGAGTTGTTATGAGGATTAAATAAATTAATACATTGATTGAGCTTGAAACTCTGCCCGGTTCCCAGTAATCTCTGAAGAGCTTTTAGTCTTGGACCTATCCCATCAACAAGAATGACCTGACTACTATAGCCTGGATAAGCAGGCAACTCAAGCATAGACATCGCTCATGGTGTCTTTGACTATGTCATAAAAACCAACAAAGGATGAAATGCTATTTGACTGTATGTGAATGTGAACAGTCTTCAGTTTATCGTCGTTTCACTGAGGCACCCCAGCCACTTGGCAGTTGCTTGAATATTTTACTCAGTTATGACTGACTGAAAAAGTTTGACTCTGGAGAATTGTGGAACTGGTAATTCATATGCTTCCAAATGCCCTTCATCTTGAGGAAAACAGAACAGGTAATTTTTTTCTCTCCTAGGCAAATTTAATGTAATATTATGCTTCTCCAAAAACTCAAGCCTTTCATATTTTTTTCTCCAACTATGTATTTTAAAATTTTAAAAACTTACAGAAAAGCTGAAAGAACAGAAAAATGATCACCTGTATATTCTTTAGTCATATATTTGACTCTTGTTAATATTTTGTTTTTTCTCTCTTTACCTACTTATTATTGCTTAACCATGTGAAATTAAGTTGCATATTTCTGACAATGACAATTAAGTTGCAGTATTTCATATGTAAATACTTCAAAATGTATTCTAAGAGCAAAGAAATTCTCCAACAGAATTGTAATATCATTATCACATCCAAAAAATTTTAAACTTCAATTGAGTTATTTAATTTCTATTATTATATATCATTAAATATATCTATTAACATTCATTTCCAAATCTTTCCATTTGTTCCTAAATTGTTTATTATAGTTTTTTCTTTAATACAGAATTCAATTAAGGCTCACAATTACATTTGTTTTTTCAATCTCTTTAGTCTCCTTCAAAGCAGTTTTCCCCACTGCCCACCTGTGTTTTTTTAAAAATTTTTATTGGAGTATAGTTGCTTTACAATGTTGTGTTAGTTTCTGTTGTACAGCAAAGTGAATCAGCTATACATATACATATATCCCCTCCTTTTGGATTTCCTTCCCATTTAGGTCACCACAGAGCACTGAGTAGAGTTCCTTGTGCTATACAGTAGGTCCTCATTAGTTATCTGTCTTATACATAGTAATGTAAATATGTCAATCCCAATCTCCCAATTCCTCCCACCCCCCCTTTCCCCCATTGGTGTCCGTATGTTTGTTCTCTACGTCTATGCCTCTATGTTTTTTCTTTTTTTAAAAAAATAAATTTATTTATTTTATTTTTGGCTGCGTTGGGTCTTTGTTGCTGCGCGCAGGCTTTCTCTAGTTGTGGCGAGCGGGGGCTCCCCTTCGTTGCAGTGCATGGGCTTCTCATTGTGGTGGCTTCTCTTGTTGCAGAGCATGGGCTCTAGGTGCATGGGCTTCAGTAGTTGTGGCACGAGGGCTCAGTAGTTGTGGCTCGTGGGTTCTAGAGTGCAGGCTCAGTAGTTGTGGTACATGGGCTTAGTTGCTCCGCAGCATGTGGGATCTTCCCGGACCAGGGCTTGAACCCGTGTCCCCTGCATTGGCAGGCGGATTCTTAACCACTGTGCCACCAGGGAAGTCCTATTTTTTTTTTAATAGACTTATTTTTTATAACTGTTTTTTAGATTAATAGAAATATTGAGATGATAGTACAGAGAGTTCTCATATAACCTACACCCAATTTCCTTTTTATTAACATTTTTTATTAGTATGTTCCATTTGCAATTAATGATCCGGTATTGATTTATTACTATTATCATTTTCATTAAAGTTCATAGTGTGCTCAGATTTCCTTAATTTTTACCTAATGTCTTTTTCTGTGCCAGGATCCCATCCATGATGCTGCATTACATTTAGTTTTCACATCTCTTTTGGTTCCTCTGGGCTGTGACAGGTTCTCCAACTATCCTTGTTTTTGATGACCTTCACAGTTTTGAGGAATACTGGTCAAGTATTTTTTAGACTGCCTCTTTATTGGATTTGTCTGATTTTCTCCACATGATTGGACTAATGTTACAGGTTTTGAAGAGGAAAACCACAGGGGTAAAGTGCCACTCCATCACATATATGAAGGGTCTACAGTATCAGCATGATTTATCAATGTTGATAGTCGACCTTGATAACTTGGCTGAGGTCGTGTTTGTCAGGTTTCTCCACTTTTATTTCTGATATTGGTAGTTTTTGTCTTCTCTCTCTTTTTTTCCTTGGTTAGCTTGGCTAGAGGTTTGACCTTTTCAAAGAGCCAACTTTTGGATTTTTAAACATTTTCTGTTTTCCTGTTTTCAGTTTCATTGATTTCTTTATGACTCTACTATTGTCTTGCTTTATATATTGTTCTCAAGAAGACTAATGCCCTCCTGCTTTTCTTTTATCTATAAATCATTGATCTGTTTGCTTTCAGGCCCCAAGGAGTTTTCCCCATTACTTTTATTTTTATTTTTATTTTTATTATTATTACTTGGCTGTACTGGGTCTTTGTTGCCACGCACGGGCTTTCTCTAGTTGCGGCGAGTGGGGGCTACTCTTCGTTATGGTGCGTGGGCTTCTCATTGTGGTGGCTTCTCTTGTTGCACAGCACAGGCTCTAGGCACATGGGCTTCAGTAGTTGTGGCACGCAGGCTCTAGGGCACGCAGGCTTCAGTAGTTGTGGCATGCGGGCTCTAGAGCACAGGCTCGGTAGTTGTGGCACACGAGCTTAGTTGCTCTGCGGCATATGGTATCTTCCTAGACCAGGGATCGAACCCATGTCCCCTGCATTGGCAGGTGGATTCTTAACCACTGCACCACCAGGGAAGTCCTCCCCCATTACTTTTAAAGTCTAATAGTTTTACTAGGACATGTCTAAGAATTGATCATTTCAGAATAATATTTCCAGGAACAGGGTGGGCCTTTTCAATGTGTTGATTCAGATCTTTTTTTCTTTCTGGAAGATATTTTTGGGTTTTGGTTTTAAATATTTATTCTATTTGCTTGTTTTGTTTTCTTTTTTAGAAGCTCCAATTGTATGGATGTTAGATCATCTTTGCCTATCTTCTATCACTATGACTTTTTCTCTGATCATTTTTACCTCTGTCCTTATTTCAGTTCATTCTCTTGGTTGTCTTTATTTATCTCCTCAATATCTCTCATTATGTTTTTCAGTCAAATCTCCTTCCTTGGAAATTTTAATTTAGTCTTCTTTTCTGAGTTGCTTTGAAATTTTTATTAAATTTCTCTTGTATGTTCTGTCAACCCTTTTCATACCTTCCTGTTTTACATCCATTTGTATTCTGAGTTTTTAAATTATTGACTTTAGGTGTTCTTTATATCTGTAAATTCTCTTTTATTTTTAGTGAAAAAAAAAGATTCATTTGGGAGTATTGTGAATAGTCTAATGGGAATTGAAAAGCACTTACTCATAAAAGGATACATAAACCTATAAAGTCACAACAGTATTCCTTTGCCTCAACCTTTGTAATATACTAAACACAGGTAGCATGTTTCAGGCATGGGCATCACTAGATGCAGCCCCAGGTTCTCACTGAGTGAATAAGTAAGAGCTGAAGGTATAGATCCTCTTTCTTTATCTATTTACATTCATGCTTCAGATTACAAAAACCTTAAACTTAAGGCTCTCATGATACTACGGTGATGAGCTGATGAAAGTGGTTCTTAAGAAGTTCAAGACTCCCATTTTGAAGCAGGAAAGATGACCTTGGAAAATTGTTCATTATATTCAGGAACAACAACATTCCTTTTCTCTCAACATAGCTACTATTAGATTCACATAGCTGCTGTGACAAATTACCACAAACCAGGTGGCTTAAAATAACACAAATGTATTCTCTTAAATTCTGGGGCCCAGAAGTTTGAAATCATTGTCCCTGGGTTAAATTTAGCTCCTGTTTCAGATGGCTCTTTGCTGAAGCAAAGCAATACCACCATAGTTGTACAGGCAGTTACTAACCTGCAAATTCCTCTTTCTGTTTCCCAATCACCAGAATACCAGAAGCAGTTTGCTTTCATCTGGCAGGGACAACAGTATATGTCCACTTTTCTTAGAGGTACATCAACTCTTGGGTTCAGTGTCCCTGTTTAGTTTGCAGGAACTATGATCACTCCATCATTCAACAGGTCTACATTTATTTACAACAGTGATGAAGTCATCCTGGTTAAAACAGCAAGCAGGTGCCTTGTAGACAAATGTTTGGCAAAGCATGGTTGATAAATATCCATAAAAAGCAGGTTAAATGTGCAGTATTATTAGATTAAGTAGCACTCAACTCTTGTAATTTACAAGAGATTGCAACTCTGGAAAGCAGTGTATAAGCTGCAGCTTCTCAGGTAATCCATGATGAACTCAGCTCATGGGCAATTAGATCTTCAAGCAAAGATAGAATTATTTTCAACTCAGGGTTTCACAAGGAGTCACACATTGTGGAGATATTTTCCATACATCTCCTTGGACTGGGAGTGTATTTTTGGAAAGATACTTTTATGTTAGAAGGATTGCAGAACAGAATCTCAGTATTTAAGTGTCCCAGAACTGGGCAGCTGGGCACTGATAGGCACAGATATGAAAGAAAAATCTCAGACAAGTTAGATTATGAGCACTTGTCATAATCTCATCTCGCATTTGATATCAAGGGAATCAGAAAAAAACCCTGGCTTCTCAGACATTCTTAAAGGGGGATTCTCTTGGAATAAAGAAGAATTTTATAGAGGGACAGCAAGCTGTTGCGCTATTTTTAGTCACATTGTAGCCTTTTAATAAATTGGCAAGTTAAATTTGAGTCATCATGACCTAGGGCCATTTTCCAGAAATATTGAATAATGTAGTGCTGCCTGTCTTGAATGTGGGGTATTTTTCCTTCTCTGTTCTTCCTTTTAGCCAAAACACTCTATAGGGCTGTCTTGGCCACGTGAAAATTACCCTTATGGATTTTTTGTGCTAGGATAATTAATTGAAATTGTTGATGGGTCAGTTTTGTTTGTTTTGCTTTTGCTTTTTACAATTTCATAGGATGTGGATATCAGAAAAAGGCTAATTAACAATAATTATTAACACAGCTATATTGTAATATTTTTGCTTCTAGTACCCTGATGAGAGATAGGTAATTCACCACTATCCATGAGTGTGTGTGTGCATATAAAATTATATATAACATATACACATACACAATGTGCATGTGTATATGTGTATATATATGTATATACATATATATGTGTGTGTGTGTGTGTGTGTGTATATATATATATATATATATAGCCGCTTCTTTCCGCACAAAGTGGATGAGTCTGAAGCTCTCCCCCACAGGGTGGATTTCCTTTCACTACTACCTTTCAAGGCCGCTCCTGAGTGAGTGCCATATGCACCACATACTAAGATGAACCATCCATACACTAAACCCAGGCATTTCCCTGTTCCTACAGCAGGATGCACAGGACCTCAGCATGGCTGAAGGCATGTGCTGACCAGAAAGGGGCTGACAGCTGGGGACTGTGTGCTGACCACACTCCCTGCCTTGGAACAGTAAGTCCTTCCATCTTCTTTCATCCTAACTTCTCTCCTATTTAAAACAAAAACTGCAATGAAAACTGGAGTAGAGATATTGGGAAAGAAAGAGGAGAAGAAGAATCTAAATGCTAAAAAACTGTATTATTCTATTTTACTAGTATATGTTTTTCTGTATCTATGAATACTTTCTTTAATATGTGCTGTATGCTTTCTTTCCAGAAAAGCATGGACAAATGAAATACTCAAAATAAGTTGCCTTACATAAAGTGCTAACCACAAAAGTAAATACAGGGACTTCCCTAGTGGTCCAGTGGTTAAGAATCCGCCTTCCAATGCAGGGGACTCAGGTTCAATCCCTGGTCGGGGAACTAACAGCCCACATGCCATGGGGCAACTAAGCCCACGTGCTGTAATTACTGAGCCCATGCACTCTGGAGCCCATGCGCTGCAACGAAGATCCCATGTGCCGCAACTAAGACCCTCTGCAGCCAAATTAATTAATTAATTAATTAATTAATTAAAAAGAAAAAGTAGGGGCTTCCCTGGTGGTGCAGTGGTTAAGAATCCGCCTACTAATGCAGGGGACATGGATTCGAGCCCTGGTCCAGGAAGATCCCACATGCCGCGGAGCAACTGAGCCCGTGCGCCACAACTACTGAGCCTGTGCTCTAGAGCCCGCGAGCCACAACTGCTGGGCCCTCGTGTCACAACTACTGAAGCCCGCACGCCACAACTACTGAAGCCCGCGCGCCTAGAGCTTGTGCTCTGCAACAAGAGAAGCCACCGCTTGCTGCAACTAGAGAAAGCCCGTGCACAGGAACAAAGACCCAATGCAGCCAAAAATAAAAAAGTAATTAATTAATTAAAAAGAAAAAGTAAATAGGGCTACGGAACTGCAAGTAAAATAAATTCATTTGGTAAAGTAAACAGAACTTTTATCCGAGTGATAGGTAACGAAAGACTAGAACCACCCTTTGTTCCTACTCATCCCCTTACTTGGAGTGCTTGTCTCCTCTTCTTGAGCATAGCTACTGCCTTAGTTTTGTGTGGTCATGTGACTGAGTTCTGACCAGTGGAATATGGTCAGGAGTGACCTGAGTTACTTCCAGCCCTGGCTATTTCAAAACTCTCATGAGATTCTTTGCATTCTCCTGTTTAGGGTAACATATTCTGGTTTCCTTTAACATCCAGACCTGATGGAAAGAAATTCACATCACTGGAGATCTGGACTTTGAGTGGGGTGTATTGACTGGGACTTGGGGTTACACCCCTTGCAGAAAGAGTTGACTATGTTCTATGTACAGGATAAAGGTATACACAGACATTTGGTCATGTGAAAGGTGGATTGTAACAGATTGGCTATGTTACTAAACCAATTTCCTTTTGTTTAGGCACATAAAGTACAGTTCCCAGTCTCTCCTGGAATGCTAGAGGTGGCCTTGTAATTACCTAAGTTCTATACAACGGCACACAGGTGGAGGTATCTTTTGCCTCCTCCATGCTCAGTCATTTAAATTCTCCTTTGTGATCATCTATGCTCTTTCTTCCTGTATCATCAAGTCAGATTCAAAGTATTCAGCAGAGGACTGTGAGGCCTAGGGGATGGTGGAGGCACTCACTGGGCCACAGGAGCTAGATCCCTGAATGTTTCTGTGCCGCAGAGCCCCTAGACAACGTGCAGTACGTGGCACCATAAGTGAAAGAAATGTTTGTTTTATAAAGCCATTGTAATTTTGGAGATGTCTGCTAAAGCAGATAACTTGTCTGTACAACCACAGGTCTAGCTCCCTGTATTAGTTTCCTACTGCACTGTAACAAATTACTGGGTGGTTAAAACAACACAAATTTATTATCTCACAGCTCTGGAGGTCAGAAATCTGAAATCAGTATCACTGGACTAAAGTTAAGGTGTTGGCAGGGCTGTGTTTCTTCTGGATGTTCTAGGGGAGAGTCTGATGCCTTGCCTTTTGCAGCTTCTGGAGGCTGCCTGCATTCCTTGGCTCCTCATCACTCCAACCTCTGGTCATCACATCTCCTTCACTTACTCTGACTCTCCTTCCTTCTTTCACTTATAATGATTACATTGGGCCCACCTGGATAATCCAGGATACTCTCTCCATTTCAAGGTCTTTAAATTAATCACATCTGCAAAGTCCCTTTTGTCATGTAAAGTAACATAGTCACAGTTTCCCAGAACTAGGATATGGACCTCTTGGGAGCCATTATTCTGCTACTGATGAAATAAATTATTTTAAGATGGAACAAGAAATTTTAAACATAAAATTCCCTCTCTGCCCATTTGAGTCACTACCCTCTCCCCTTTAGTGTGCATTGTGCATCTGCATTACACATTAACTAGATCCCCTTAAAAAACACAGAAATGCCACCAAAAAAAAAAAAAAAAAGCTATTTCCTTCTGGTACCAGCAAGGTAACTCCTTAGGAGACAACATTCCTTTCTCAATCCTGTAAAGGGTAACAATAACCCACTATTAGTCTTGTTGGACTATGTAAACTGTCAGTATGTTATTTGATGTACAACCCTTTGTCTCAAAAACTTATATAACTGTGCTTTGACCTCTAGTGAGTGGAACAGTCCTCAGAGCTTTCTGAAAGTCTGTCTCCTGGGTTATAATCCTCAGGTTGGCTCGAATTAAACTTTCCACTTCCTTCTTAGAGTGGCTCTTCATTGATTTTTACACTGACACTTCATACTTCACTTCCTTCATCTCTTTGCTCAGTATTCTGCTCTGTTAGGTCTTCACTGCCAGTCTTTGTAAGACTCCATCACATCCTCACATTTTTTCATCCCCCCTCCCTGACTTTTTTCCTTAGTCTTCATCACTCTCAAGTATGCTATATTTTTCTTACTTATCTTTTCAACTAGAATGTAAGTTTCATGAGGGAAGAAATTTTTTCCAGTTTTGCAGTGTGATATTCCTAATGCCTAGAACAATGCCTGACATTTGAATAGGTGCCCAAGTACTTGTTGAATAAATGACTTTTTAAAAAATGGAATGGAATTACATATGTTTTGTAGTATTTATTGCTCAGACAATAAATTTGATTGGTAACTTGAATCAGCCTACTTGATACTTCACCATGATACAACGTACATTTCATTGTTAGAGGTTGTGTGATCATAGGATGCAGTACCAGGATTCCCAGGGTTGTAGTTAATAAATTTGTGCATAGATTTCCTGTGAGAATGTGTAATGTAAAAAAAAAAAAAGGTGCTAACTGGAAAGATTCAAAGTGGAGTCCATAAACTGCTTGACAGGGCTTCCCTGGTGGCGCAGTGGTTGAGAGTCTGCCTGCCAATGCAGGGGACACGGGTTCGAGCCCTGGTCTGGGAAGATCCCACATGCCGCAGAGCAACTGGGCCCGTGAGCCATAATTACTGAGCCTGCACATCTGGAGCCTGTGCTCCACAATAAGAGAGGCCGTGATAGTGAGAGGCCCGTGCACCGCGATGAAGAGTGGCCCCCGCTTGCCGCAACTAGAGAAAGCCCTCGCACAGAAACGAAGACCCAACACAGCCAAAAATAAATGAATAAATAAATAAATAATAAAAAATAAAGGAATTCCAAAAAAAAAAAAATAAACTGCTTGACAATTGCTAAAATAAAAGGATTCTAAAATCAAAGAACCATGCAATATAAATAACATTAGTGCTGTTTATCATAAATACCTCTAGATCACTGCTTCTCATACATGAGCATGCATGTGAACCACAAACCATAACATACATATGAGTTACCTGGGAGCTTGTTAAAAATGCAGATTCTGAGGTGAGGCCTGGGATTCCGCACTGATGAATTTCTGAGTGATGCGGATACTGCTGTTCCGTGGAATAGCAAAATCTTACATGATATTAAAATCAGAAATTTCAAAGGTAATACTTCTTTTGCAGGAAAGGTGTTAAAAACCAAGGTCTGGGGACTTCCCTGGTGGCACAGTGGTTAAGAATCCACCTGCCATTACAGGGGACATGGGTTCGAGCCCTGGTCTGGGAAGATCCTACATGCCGAGGAGCAACTAAGCCCGTGCACCACAACCACTGAGCCTGTGCTCTAAAGCCCACGAGCCGCAACTGCTGAGCCTGCGTGCCACAACTACTGAAGCCCACGTGCCTAGAGCCCGTGCTCAGCAACAAGAGAAGTGACCACAATGAGAAGCCCACTCACCACAACAAAGAGTAGCCCCTGCTCGCCGCAACTAGAGAAAGCCCCGCATGCAGCAACGAAGACCCAAAGCAGCCAAAAATAAATAAATAAATAACCAAGGTCTGGGGACCTAAAGCGAGCATCAATCTTCCCCAATCATCACTGATGTGGTAAGGGATTTTCTGAACTGAGATACCACTTTTTTTTTTTTGACCAAACGTCATACACCAAAGACTGGTGTTTGTAATGTATAAATACTGGTTTGAATACGGAGGCAGGAAAAAAGGGAGATTGGGCCAAGGAAGCAGAGGAAAAGACCAGAAGTCTTAGTTACACTTCTGTAGGGATAAGACTTTAATAAAACAAATATATATGAAGTCATACAAATGAAGTCATACCCCACATCTCAAATAGTCTTTTTCCTCTCTTCCTCAGTTCCTCCTGTCTCTATATCCCAGATTTGCAATCTTGAATGTACCCTTTTTTTCCCCCAAACTTTGAAATCATATATCATGTACACGTTAGTTTTTTTTTTTTTTTTTGGTTGTTGTTTTGCACCATGAACAATACACATCTGGAAGTGCTGGTGTAATTCATTTACTTTTTAAGAAAATCAAAGTGGTAAAAGTACATAGCTTAAAACATCCATCAGTAACAAAGCACAGTCCCCTGCCCCAACCTCCCTTCTCATGACGTTGCTAGTTTCCAAAGCAGCCACTTTCAACCTTTAGCTATATCTCCTGATATTGTATGTGGTTTTAGACACTATCTATTCACTTTCTTCAAGGGAAGGTAAGGATTGGGTAATCTATATACCTCCTACCCAATCAGAGCTAAAGCAGCTTTTTGGTGAAGTCAGCTTTCATTAATACCATCATTATGTGTAAATACTCACAAATAAGGATATAGTATATTATGATACATAATTTGCTTTTCATTTGCTTGTCGAATTACCTACATTCACTCCCAAAGTCTGAGAAAACCCCTTCTCAATACATTGGCTCATCATGAATCCCCCTCTTTCTTTTCCCTCTTTCCCTCTTTCCCTCTTCTTCTTGGAGACATTCCCTTACTATACCCGCATTCCAGTCTGGGCTGACTACCCCTCCTTAGGGCTATTGTATGGTGTCTTCCTGAGACGTCTCTTGCCAACCAGGCTTGAAGACAGGCAAGCAAAGGAAGGAAGCACAGTTAGAAAGGATGATGAAATAAGTATTAGTCTCAGCGAGATGTTAGGGCTGGAGCTTAGCTGCCCTGCCTAGCCACACTTCGTGTTATCAGGCATCTCCAAGACAAATGTTGTTTGGGTTGAATTATAAGGCCTCATTTTATCAATGCTTCCAGGACAATAGAGGATATGGAAATTGCATCCTCTTCTTTAACTACTATGGATATTATTTTTACTTATTCTGAGTACTTCTGTATTTCCCTAGGTGAGATGTGTGCCTTTTTAGAAACTCACTATTCTTATGCACCAGTTTTTCAAAATACCTAAAAAGCAGTTTTTTTTTAAAATTTTTGAATTTTATTTATTTATTTATTTATTTATACAGCAGCTAAAGAGCAGTTTTGAAATGCCATAGGTGGTTTTTTTTTTTTTTTTTTTTTTTTTTTTTTTTAGATCTTAAAGGCACCATTATTCACAAAGTTGGGAGGGGACCTAAAAAATGTTCATGTACAATAACTAGAGCATTTATAGCACAGAGATTAAGTTTTCTATCTCTGGCCTCAGTCTGGGTTTAAAACACAGCTTATGAGCTACATGACTTGGGCAAATCAATTAACTTCTCTAAGTCTTAGTCTCTCTTCTGTAAACTGGAGATGATGATGATAATAATAATACTTGCCTTGTAGGATTAGAATGAAAAGTTAATGCATCTAAAGTACTCAGCACAAAACCTGACACATAGGAAAGAACAATTAGTATACAGTATTTATTACATATTTTCATGCTAAAATATAAAGCAGCAACAAAAGTCAGAATGTAAAGACACATAGAACAATTTTATTGTTTTTAGGAGACTTGGATATTCTAAAGACTCACTGAATTAATTTATTCATGTATTCATTTATAAAACAAGTATTAAGACTTGCTATGTTCAAGTATTGTGGACAGTGCTAGAAACACATAAATGGTTTTAAAAAAAAAAAAAGGCCTGTGCAGCATTACAACAGCCAAGAGTTGGAAGCAACACAAATTTCCAAAATAGATGAATGGGTAAAGAAATGTAGTATATACACACACTGGAATATTATGCAGCCTTAAAAAAGAAGGCAATCCTGGCACATGCCACAACACGGATGAACCTTGAGGACATTATGCTAAGTGAAATAAGCCAGTCACAAAAGGACAAATATTGTATGATTCCACTCCTATGAAGTATCTAAAGTAGTTAGAATCATAAAAACAAAAAGTAGACGGATGGGTGCCAAGCGCTAGAGGAAGGGTAACTAGTGTTTAATGGGAGTAGAATTTCAGTTTTGCAAGATGAAAAAGTTCTAGAGGTCTGTTGTACAACAATGTGAATGTGCTTAACACTACTGAACTGTACACTTAAAAATGGCTACAGCGGTTAAGTTTAATGTTACATGGTTTTTTACCACAATCAAAAAAAATTTTTTTAAAGCCCCGCAATTAGCAAATGAAATGCTGGGTCTTTGATGGCTGGGTGGAGCAGCTCAGGTCCAAGGATGGTGAAATTACTGAGCACAAAGGAAGACAGCAGCAGCCCTGGGAGTCAGCTGGATGGCTGTACCCCATCTAAGACTGCAGCTCTAAAGGCCCTCACATGTGGAGTGTCAGGCTATGCCCAAGAAACAGGCATTATTTCATTTAGTCCCATAATATTCTTATGTGATAAGTGCTATTGTTTTTGCTGCTCTGTAGATGAGGAATTGAAGCTTTGAGAGATTAACTTGTCCAAGTGGTGGAAATAGTGACTTTGCACTTGAGCAGCTTCACTGCATAATCCATTCTCTGCTACTATCCTCTCTTGGGAAGGTGAGGAAATCTAGGACAGATGCCAACTAGTTGATACAACAGCAGAAGGCAAGGGTGGTGACAGGAGGCAGAAGGTGGCATATCTACCTATGGTATGAAACTTAAAGGAGGCAGGACTTAGACAAAGTGGGTCTGATTCCATATGCCAAATTTAGAAAAACCCATCAGTGGTGAAGTCAGAATCACTGAAATCAGTGAATGAACAAAATGAGCAGAGTGCAAGAGAGGAAGCCATGATTGAAATTTTGCAATCTTTGTGGGCAACACATCTCAACACAGCAACTTTTACAAGAGTTGCTTTGGGACTTCCCCGGTGGTCCAGTGGTTAAGAATCCGCCTTCCAATGCAGGGGACGTGGGTTCAATCCCTGGTCGGAGTTCTAAGATCCCACATGCTGTGGAGCAACTAAGCCTGCACGCCACAACTACTGAGCTCGCACGCCACCGCTAGAGAGAGAAAACCGCATGCCACAACTAGAGAGGAGCCCGCGCGCCACAGTGAAAGATACCACGTGCTGCAACTAAGACCCGACGCAGCCAAAAAATTAAAAAATTAAAGAGTTGCTTCAATTTGCCTACTCTGCTCTTTTAAATACTCAGTATATATATATATATTATACACCATAGGTATCATTCGATATATTATTTACCCAAACATCTTTACATAGAGTTGTTCACAGTAATCAGGTGGTGAACAGAGTTCTTAATTACTTTTGTATTTTGACCTCATTTTAATGACCATTATTTATTTATTTAAAAAAATCTTTGAGGCACTTTTTAAAAAAGAAATTTTATTTATTTATTTATTTATTTTTGGCTGCGTTGGGTCTTCGTTGCTGCACACAGGCTTTCTCTAGTTGCGGCAAGCGGGGTCTACTCTTCGTTGTGGTGCACGGGCTTCTCATCATGGTGGCTTCTCTTGTTGTGGAGCACGGGCTCTAGGCGCGCGGGCTTCAGTAGTTGTGTCTCGCGGGCTCTAGAGCGCAGGCTCAGTAGTTGTGGTGCATGGGCTTAGTTGCTCCGCGGCATGTGGGATCTTCCCAGACCAGGGCTCGAACCCGTGACCCCTGCACTGGCAGGCGGATTCTTAACCACTGCACCACCAGGGAAGCCCATGACCATTATTTTTTAAATTATTTTTAATTGTGGTAAAATACACATAAGAAATTTACGATCTTAATCATTTTAAAATGTTTAGTTCAGTGGTATTAAATATATTCACATTGTTTTGCAACTGTCACCACCATCCTTCTCCAGAACTCTTTTCATCATTGCAAACAGTAACTCTGTGCCCATTAAACAATAACGCCCTATTCCCTCCACCCTGCAGCCCCTGACAAGCACCATTCTACTTTCTGTCTCTAGGTATCTCATACAGGTGGAATTACACAATATTTGAATATCGACTTAATACTGGCCAACAAACCTCAAGGCCATTCTTCTGGGTCTCCTCGGTCATCTACATTGCTGCAGACCTGGAGGAAGCCTCACTGTATGGAAATTCTCTGACCTCAAGAGCTAGAAATCAGTTCTTTGAAATAAAAATCACCATTTCTCTTAGAGGAAAATCTGAAGGACTACCCCAGCATTGGACTAAGACTTTAGACTGGAGTAAGTTGTAGAAGAAAAAGTAGAAAATAGTTTGGGTTGAGTTGAGGATCAATGATTTGTGTTGAATGTTTGGCATGTGAGCCCATATGTATTAAAAAATGGGAAAATTTATCCTAAAATTCAGCTGGAAATGAGTTCTGGATTGTTCACCTTTGTATTCAACATTAGTGTAAAAAACTGATTCAGTGTTTTTAAACTGGGCTGTATTACCCGTGGAACTATCCATGGAAACTCCTTTGCTTTGGTGCAAGTTTTCTCAACCTGGGCATTACTGACACTTGGGGCTGGATACTTGTTTTTTGCATCTGGTGGGGTGGGGGGTAAGGCAGTCCTGTGTATGTAAGATGCTCAGCAGCGCCTTTGGCCTGTACCCACTAGATGTCAGTAGCACTCCCCCACTGAGTTGCGACAACCCAAAATACCTCCAGACATTGCCAAATGTCTTCCAGTGGGCAAAATCATCCCTAGTCGAAAACCATGGCTTTAGGAGGATGGAGAAGAAAAGGCACATTTCTTGCTTTGTTGAAATAATTCAACTCTAAGTCTCTACTCTGACCTGAACTTAGATAAAAATTAATGTTGTAAAATTGTCTTTAAACTATAACCAGCAAGCAATCCCTTTTTGCACTCATTTCCAATAAAAATAACAGATTCACACTTTCTTATGGGAAAAAATACTGGGTGACCAGGGCTGCCTGCAGGGCTATCTGGTCAGGATGGTTTGCAAGAAGCAGCACCTCCTACCCTGAGTTACAGGCCGGTCCCTCCTGTACCGATCACATTTCTGAAAGCACATTAAGGCATCTCTCCTATTACCCGATCCACAGCTACATATTTACAGCAGACAGATTTTAGAGGTGTCAGATGCAGAGCAGGTGCTCAAATATTTAGTAGGTAAATAAGGGTAATCAGAACCAGATTCACAGAGACCAATCTGTAAAAAAATTGTAACCTAAAAACTAACTCACTTCTGAAGTTTTCAGAGTACGTAAAATTGAGGTGTTTGTGATGTTAATTCTAACCATGCTGTTCTTCAGTTTAAGTCTTCAGTGAACTCCTTAGTTCAGTTAGATTATATCTCAGAGTATCTAGTACTCAATCTGGGGTCATTCTCCACTGGCATCCCATGTTCCAGCTAAACCAACCTGTGTAATGATGGCCAGCTGGTGAGACACAAATGATACATTCAGTCTGGAAAGCAAATTCAGTATTATAACTTTGTAAGAAGAGGAAAACTTTTGAACTAAAACCCCTGAAAGAGGGGCTTCCCTGGTGGCGCAGTGGTTGAGAATCTGCCTGCTAATGCAGGGGACACGGGTTCGAGCCCTGGTCTGGGAAGATCCCACATGCCACGGAGCAGCTGGGCCCGTGAGCCACAACTACTGAGCCTGCGCGTCTGGAGCCTGTGCCCCGCAACGGGAGGGGCCGCGATAGTGAAAGGCCCGCGCACCGCGATGAAGAGCGGTCCCCGCACCGCGATGAAGAGTGGCCCCCACTTGCCTCAACTAGAGAAAGCCCTCGCATGAACCGAAGACCCAACACAGCCAAAAATAAAATAAAATAAATAAATAAAGTAGCTATAAAAAAGAAAAGTGCTTTAAACCCCTGAAAGAAAAGCTATAGCCAAGCTTTCTTGATTTGATTGTGAGAATGCACAGATTTTTTGTTTTCTTTTTGAAACATATTTTATGGGGACTTTTAAGAGAGTATATGAGATTTCTTTCAACATTTTCCAAAACAAATCATGGTTTAAAAAGTTCCAGGGACATGCTGTAATGCTTCTTACTTCATAGAGCACTGCCTTGCTCTTTGGCTTCCCTCTGCTCTCCCTACCCTGTCACCCCAATGAGCCTCATACCCATTCAGTTTCTAGACTAAATTTAAACATCACCTCTTCCCCTAGGAAGCCTTCTGTGATTACTCCTTATGTGTACCCCCACCCCCATTCCCTAGCTCCCATCAGCACCCTGTGTTATTCTCTACTATAGCACTAACCACACTGTATCATGGTTATTTGCTCTACTCTGTCTCCCTGAAGGCAACTACTCACATATCTTCTGCATGGATGAATGTAGGTAAGTTTGAAATACTGAAATTCCGATACATATAAAGATTTCTTGTATTTTCCTGTTCTATTTTAGATTACTATTATAAGAGTAATTTAAACCCAGCTATTTAAGTAATTAGTATATCTTTAAATAAGGATTGTTTTTCTTTTTTTTTTTTAATTTTATTTATTTATTTATTTTATTTATGGCTGTGTTGGGTCTTCGTTTCTGTGTGAGGGCTTTCTCTAGTTGTGGCAAGTGGGGGCCACTCCTCATCGCGGTGCGCGGGCCTCCCACTATCGCAGCCTCTCTTGTTGCGGAGCACAGGCTCCAGACGCGCAGGCTCAGTAATTGTGGCTCACGGGCCCAGCCGCTCCGCGGCATGTGGGATCCTCCCAGACCAGGGCTCGAACCCGTGTCCCCTGCATTGGCAGGCAGACTCTCAACCACTGCGCCACCAGGGAAGCCCCGGATTGTTTTTCTATATTTAGTAATTTCCTAGTAAAGGCATCTATAGAATTGCCAAGTAGGAAATAATTGGAAATGTGCCAAAGATGTAGCTATTTGTTATAAGAATATCCAGTGAAGATCAACAACCCAGGATTATGCTGCACACATACCAATGAATATTTTGCTGCTGTTAGAAGTCATCCTATAGAAAAACAAAGAAGGAATATATTCAAAATGTATTGTTAAATGCATGCACAGAACAGAAGCATTCAAAATCTTAGCTAATTCTAATCTTGTCATTCTCTGGTTAACAAAACTTAATGTTCCCTTACAGTTTTCAGCATTAAATCAAATTGATTATCTTAGCACTCCACAAAATAACACCACAGATCATCTCAAGTGGTGCTATGAGAGGTAATTTTTTTTCCCTCAGTTTTTCATTATTTTCCAAATATTCCACAATAGAGATGGATAACTTTTTAACTGACAGTTTTTTTTAAAGCTTAATTCTAGACCTTTCATTTGCATGGCTATAAAACTATACTGATTAACTGCAATAAAATGAACTAAAACAATACAGGAAGCAAAGCTATCAAAGGTTAAATTAAAAAAAACCCTCATGTATTATGGAATAACATTACTAATCCTCATTTCTATTTACTGTAAATGTTTTTCTAAATTAACAATAATAAGAAACACTTGAATTTACAAATAGATCTGGCCTGAAGATTTTAGTTTTATACTGTAAGACATAACTTGGTGAAAAGTCATTTTGACCTGAAGTTTATAATAAAATATGAAGGAATATAGCAAATTTACTCCAAATATGAAACCTCAGGTCCAAACCATATCTTACTTGAAAATGTCAGAAGTCTATTACAGATTTTGAAAACCCACAAGAAACAAACATGTTTTAAAACCTGGAATTATATGCTTTTTTAATTGGTTCTCAGCAGCGTGGGTAAATGAATGACACTGATGATTAGCTTAGGGGAGAAAAGCAGAAAGAAAAAATTTAACCAGTAGCTTTTTATCACCATTCTTTAATAGCCGACATCTTAATATGTTTCTGGAATGAACAAATTAAAGGTATTATATATAGCAATCTGAATAGTCAACAATAACTTTCTTATAGTCTTATCAACTGAAATAACAGAATTTTAAACATGACTTAGCTTTCACTTCGTCACATTAAACCATACTCTTCTGTTACTCAGTTCATTCATTTCTTGAGTGCCTGCCTTTAGATGCCAGGTGTTTGATCTAAGTTTTCAAGTAGAGTTATTATTCAGCTTAAGCCACTCTATTTAGTTGTCAACAGTAGTTAGAGCAGGACCTTAAAGAAGAGGTCAAAATTAGATCAATATTTAGATCCAAAATGATTATAAAACATACCAAAGGTCATGGAACATAAAGCATTACTGAGACAAGTTCAATGTTTAAAATACCTTTTCTTTTTAAGGATAAGCTATAATATATACATGCATATAGAGCTATATACATTGGACTGTGACTGCTACCCCTGACACATCTTTTCTCCTTGGATGCACTTACAAATTCATGAGAATACCACTGAAACAGGACTTTCTAAACATTTTTAAAAACCTAGTTATGAGATAAGTGGCTTGTCACACAGTGAGACAGAAAAACAACTGATATACATTGTTAATTTGTTCAAGTAATGTTATGTACAGTTTTATTGCCAGTATATGCACAACAGTAAGCATAGAACTATAAATACACAATGTAATTAACAGTAGAAAACAAAATTGTTACAGATAAAGGGGGGATATAGAGAAACTATTTTCCTGCTGCTAGAACAAAAACGAAGGAAGGTAAAAGCCTATCACAAATCATCCATTCAGAACTCTTGCCTTAAATTCTTTACATACATTTCTACATTTTTTCGATTAAACAGAGAAAGTACAGATAACTCTGTAACAAAAGCAAATTGCCTCCCTAATAGGTATTTGCCTTTCCAGTCAAATTCACTTTATGTTAGGATTTAAAAAAAAGTCAAGATGAGAAATCATTAGTATCCTGGTTCCAAATTACCTAATTTAATTTGCCTTCCACCAAAACTGGTAATTTTTGAAAGTTGGCTGCACATGAAAATAAGAGGTGTAGCAAAAGGTGATTAAAAAAATTTGTTAAAAAGTAACAGAAAATCACCCTTTTAATAGTTTTCCAAAAGACACTATAGGCAGCAGCTCAGTTAAAAGTATTAGCCCTGAAGAGGTAGAGAATTTGAGCCCATTATACAAAGATAATAACCTTGGCACCATCTTCTCTCTCATCAGGATCAATGTTTTCAAGTAAGACAATTTCATGGTAAAAGGAAACCAGGTTCCACCATTTAAAGAAAAGGTGCTGGTCGACTCCCATGTCTCAATAATTAGTTTGTTTATTAAATGAGAAACAGAAGACGGTCAAGGACACACATGCACTTGATTTTTTTTTTATGTTTCCATTATCAAGTTTATTCATAAGTGAATTTGATATTAATAAATAAAAAAAGCATCATTCACAACAAAGATAAACAAACCAAAAAACCCTGCAATGAAACCTTCTATTTTAATAAGTAACAAGAAAAATACAGGCTGATGATTTGGTACAGCTTTCTTAAGGGATCATAGAGGGGACATGGTTTTAAATAAAGATGGCAAGATCAACAACCAACAAAGGGTATCAGCCTTACAGAACTGGCTGATTCTGTAACATGTCTTTGAGGTCTTAGTTTTAAACTACAGATCACCCCAAAGAAGTTGGAACTAATTAATGACGTGTATCACCATCACACCAACAGAGTCCAGCTGTAGTTCAGATTAGTCCTGCTTTATTTCACATCATTTCAATATTTCTAGCATAGGACATGATACGGAACAAAACTCAAAGTAGCAATAAAAATATTATTCTGCATTTGAATAAAGGCCAAAAAATGTTTTAGACTGTTAAACTTTTAAAGCTTTAAGCATTCCTGTTTAACCAGCATTTAAAAAAATGGATACAATCATAACACTGGCAAAGGTTAATGGGAGGACAAAGAAGTAAAACATGTGAAATGATGAATTAGATTAAAAATTACTTTGTATTGACCAACTGATGTTAATACTGCTTCTTCCTGAATTTGGAATAACTATCATAAAAGTTACATGCAGACTGAGGATAGCCCTCTGTTACAGAAAACACAAAACAAAACAAAAAACTAAAACTGGGAAACAATGGTAACTTCCAAAAGATGTATTTGAAAATTTCCTTTCATTGATGAGGGTGGTCTGTCTGTCCTTCCTTTGAGAGACCTGGTTCACTTCCATCAGCTTCACTAACTTTGTCCAGAAACATCAGTAGTGGGATCAGCTCCTCCAGAACCTGTTTGTGCGCGTTTGATGTAAAGGTTCAGTAGCTTCATCTGCAGATTCAAGCCAAACACGTCATTTGAGAAAGCTGCTCTAAATGATTGTAAGATGCTCATTAAAAAAAATTATACATATGTGAGCTTCAAAAGATATTTTAGACTGAGGGGTTATTATAATGCCCCAGTTACTGTTGCTAATTAAGAATTTCAAAAAAAAAATTTTTAAGTCTCAGTTTGTTCAGGACTGAGTATTCTAGCATGCCTTTTCAGAAAATGTTATAGTGATAACATACAAAACTTAGAAAAAGAAGTCACCATTAAGACAATAATGATAAACATTTGAGCAGTATGTGCTATACAATATACTGTCTTAAATTCTCTCTTTTTATCTTCACAACATTTTACAGATGAGGAAATCGAGACACAGGATGTGCCATCCCTGCCTAAGGTCACAGGGGTAGAGAGAAGTGGGCCAGGAGAGGCAATGAGGCACTTGGGCTCCAGCACCCAAGATCTCAGACAACTACGTCACTACTCTCCTAACAAGAATGTTTTTGATTTCTCTGTCATTTTGCAGTCTTTATTGTACGAGATCATATTTTTATAGTTTGGAATCAAAGCACATCGATTTCTGTTTTCTACTTTTTTTTCACCTAATGTCATTCTCAGATATTTTTCCCACCTACTGTCTTCACATGCAACATTACTACTGGCTGCCTAGTATTCTGGTAAAGTGCTGAATTTTAATTCTTCTACAGACAACTCTGGATTATCAGGACCTAACTTAAACTTATGACAAAACTCAGGATACATTTTTCTCTGAAAACCACTTTGTTCAAAGTTTGCTTTTTTAACATTGTCTTTGACCGAAGGGTTTTTAAACCTAGTGTCCACGAGATTCAGAGGCTCACTGAACGCCCCCCCCCCACAACGAAACTATGTGTAAAATTTATCTGTATGCATTTATTTTTCTTGGGATGAGATTATACCTAAAGCTCAAAGTGGTCTGTAACACAGAA
Organism: Balaenoptera musculus; assembly: GCF_009873245.2. Classification (NCBI taxonomy): domain Eukaryota; kingdom Metazoa; phylum Chordata; class Mammalia; order Artiodactyla; family Balaenopteridae; genus Balaenoptera; species Balaenoptera musculus. The sequence continues at coordinate 52,770,120 of NC_045795.1, forward strand.
AAGGTTAAGAACCACTGCTTTCTCTTTCTTTCTTTCGGCCACGCCACACAGCATGTGGGATCTGAGTTCCCTGACCAGGGATCAAACCTGCGCCCCCTGCAGTGGAAGCGCAGAGTGTTAACCACTGCACCGCCAGGGAAGTCCCTAGAACCACTGCTTTAATCTATCTATAACTTGTATAGGTATTTAATGTAAGGTATATACCTGAGCTCTTTTTCCTTCTATGTATTTTTTCTTCCCTTTGCTACTTAAAAAATAAATTTGATTATGGTAATGACAACTGTTAGGATTTGGGGAAACTTTTTATATGAAGGTGAGTGTCTTGCCAGTTAACTGGTTCATAAACCATAATTCAACAATCATAGTTTATCCTTACCCCTTAGAACAAATTTCAAGGTTTTGATAGTATCAAAGAAATGAAGAAAGCAAGACTGATTTTGCGTTTTTTTTGCATCTTAAGGACTAATTGGAAAATTTATTTTAACATAACAAATCAAAGTTAAACATTTATTGTGATCATAATAAGAACAGAAAGAGGAGAACAAATACTTGATTATCATAGTTCGTAAAGGAAGATTTTTTAAATGTTCAATTGTTCCATATTTGGGGACATATAAATCCATGGATATATAACTACTATTTATTCTTAATTAAACAGCCCTTGGGGGTAAGGATTTGGGTGTGGGAGTGAGGAGAGTCAGTTGGTGATCAATAAATAACCAGAAGCTGTAGGCATTTTTTTCACAGCAGTCTACCAACCACCCTACCAAACCACTGACCTCACCTGAGTAACAGATGTGAAAGTCAAACAGCTAAACTGCAAATGGTAAGAGGAATAAGTTGGATTCGCAAAGCCTAATTAAAATCCGAATAACAAATTTACTCTTTTTATTTAAATTAATTAATTAATTAATTAATTTTTGGCTGCGCTGGGTCCTCGTTGCTGCGCGCAGGCTTTCTCTAGTTGCAGTGAGTGGGAGCTACTCTTTGTTGCGGTGCGTGGGCTTCTCATTGCAGTGGCTTCTCTTGTTGCGGAGCATGGGCTCTAGGTGCACGGGCTTCAGTAGTTGTGGCACGTGGGCTCTAGAGTGCAGGACCAGCAGTTGTGGTGCATGGGCTTAGTAGTTGTGGCACGCGGGCTCAGTAGTTGTGGCATGGGCTTAGCTGCTCCGCAGCATGTGGGATCTTCCCGGACCAGGGCTCGAACCCGTGTCCCCTGCATTGGCAGGCGGATTCTCAACCACTGCGTCACCAGGGAAGCCCCCAAATTTACTCTTTAACACACTCAAAAAACTAAATTTTGAAGAAGGACCCACAGCCACCCTCTTTAGAACAGCAGCACTACTTACTTTACTGCCAGTGAGCTGGCTGAGATGTGGTTTTAGTTCATCACCAATTACCGCATGAACAGCCACCAGGCAGAAGACACAAGCTTTCCGAACACTGCTCTCCGAATTATCATAACCCTGGGAAGAAAAGTCCTTGTTAGCACTCCTGCAGGATCTGAGGAAAGTACCATTCCACAGAGACAGAAGTGCAACTCAAAGAGGAGATCCCAAGTGTGCTGAGGAGAGAGAGCTTTACTGACTGGACAAAGTTAATTTCTCACCTTTTCAGGCAGAGGCGTGCCCTTCCCTCCTCCACCTCCCCTTCGGCACCCCCACTCCACTGTCAGCCTTCCTTATCGGGTTCTTTCTTACTTAGCTTGGAAAGCTGCACTCCTCTGACTCTGGGGCTGCCCCTCTGCCAATCCACCCTGCCGAAGCCTCTGAATTAACCTTCCTAAAGCTTTCAGCTGTAGTGAATTCAACAGCTCCTCACTATTGAGTAAAACCTAAACTCCTTGGCCTGGCAGTCAAGGTACTCCTGTAATCCAGGCTGAATTAAGCTTAACATCTGGCCCATCCCTACCATTACTCTAAATTATTCATCCAACAAACATTTATTCAGTACCCACTATATGTATGACACACACCTATTATGTATATTCTGTTCTTAGCACCAAAGCACAGATAAGAAAGGAAAAGATTTGGATCTTATCTTCAAGGACCTCACAATTTAGTAGTATTCGGCTTAGAACAGAGTCACAAAGGTAATACTACAGAAGCACAAAGAAATGAATGATTAACTCTCTTCAGGAGGGATCTTAATATACATACTATGTAATATTAGTCATTAAAATTACATTATAGAATATTATTTATTGGATGGAAAAAGTTCACAATCTATGATTAAGTTAAGCAAAGCATGTTACAAAATATGATCCCATTTTTTAAAAGTATTTATATGTGTGGGTTTGTATGCATAGAAAAAAACCACATTAAATGGTAAGTTACCATGCTAAATGGTAAGTTTTATGTTTTGTATATTCTACCACACACACACAGAGCTAATTATGGAAAGTCTTTGCTCTGAACACCTAAGACAGCAGGAAGGCTTGGTCATGCCACTAGTGTTGCCTGGCAAGTGTCTAAAATAACTGAGTCCCAAATGTATCACACATAGCTTATTCCTCCAAGCTTTGCTGCTTACCTGTATTAGGCCTGGCATAATCTCTGGCAAAAGCAGGTTAAGGGTTTCCTTGGAAACTCTCTCTATCACTTTTGTTTGCATTTTGATTGCAGCCAGATTAATTGGGTAATCTGCAGTTTGGATGATGGGACAAAGCACTTTGATGCACTGCTCCGGACTGATTGAAGTGGCCAACACTGACGCAGCCTCCTCAGCAGATCTCACCACCTAAAACAAAGAGGTCAACATTTAGCAGGGAAGTAATTTTGTAAAACTTATACTGTGTCCTGGATGTATACACTTCATGAAATACATCATAGGACATGATATCTGGGATTTTCTTTGAAAACACTAAACAAACAAACATAAAAGGTGAGGGTACAGATAAAACAGGTTTGGTAAAATGTTGATAACTGTTGAAGCTAGAAGATGGAAACATGGTGCTTTTTTACATCATTCTTCCTTCATTTGTGCTCTCTTAATGTTGGCTTGATTCAGTGATTAAAAGCAACTTTAACATGATATTGTGGTCTAGTTCTGCAGGGGAGTGGAGGCTCTGTCCACCTAGACTACACTGTGACTGGAGTCCTCTGCATCAGCCTCTGAGACCCTGCTCATCGTTAAGACCCTCAACTCCAGGAGGGCTTGTGCCTTTTATCACGTTATTAACAAAATAAAATAAAAATCATTTCATTAATATGTTATCAAGTTAACAGGCTATTTCCCCTACTGTTCATAATGATTTTCTTTCCTTCTATATTGGACTTGGGGAGGGTAAAACACTGGTTCTGCAATGAAGAGAAGAAACAGTTATCTATATTTTTATTGGAATCTGTAATCTCTAAAGATGGTCTTGAAAACATGTAAAAATTATTGCTTTTGCTGCTACTTTGGTATTGTCTCATTTGTGCTCTCAATCTGTGAGAGGTACTTATAAAGGTATAGTGGAAAATACACTGCAAGTCAGAAGACCTAGGGCTAATTTCAGCTGTAACAGCTTAAGAATGTCAATTTTATCTTTGGTAAAAACTGGTATGCTACAAGGCCTTATTTAGGTCAGAAGGTGGATAACTAAAGTACAAACATTACATAGTTTTTTTAAGCCTTCAGCAAGATGCTACAGATGTACCACTACTAAACACCAACTGGATTTTTTAAAAAATCGGATTAAAAATCCAGGTAGATTTAAAAGTTATGGCTCACTCTCCTATAAGACTCAGTCACAGCTTCTGAAAAGTGAATTACCCAGAGGGTTTCGATTTTTTCATATCCTCACCAACATTTCTTATTATCGTTCTTCATCATGTGTGTGAAGTGTGGTATTTCATTGTGGTTTTAGCTGCATTTCCCTAAAGACTAATGAGGGTGAGAATCCTTTTATGTGCTTATTGGCCATTTGTATATCTTCTTTGAAGAAATGTCAACTCAGATCCTTTGCTCGTTGAAAAACTGAGTTATTTACCTTTTCATTGTTGAGTTATGAGGGTTCTTTATATATTATGGTTGTTAGTCCCTTATCAGACATGATTTGCAAAAATTTTCTCCTATGTTATGGGTTGTCTTTTCACTTTCCTGAGAGCATCCTTTGAAGCACAAAAGTTTTTAATTTTGATAAAGTTCAATTTACTCTTCTTTTCCTTGTTGATTATTTCTGCTTTTGGTATTGTATCTAAGAAACCATTGCCTAACCCAAGGTAACAAAGATTCACACCTATGCTTTCTTCTGAGAGTTTTACAGTTTTAGCTCTTATACTTAACTTTAATCTATTTTGTCTCACTGTTGTTTTAACTCCCTTTTTTTGACTTGTCTTTTGCTTATGTATTGCTCTGATGCTTCCTCTTAGAGTTGCACTCCCTATTTGAAACTTGCTTTTCTAATTATTTTAATAAAAGTCCTTATGATTATCTTATCTCACTGATTATCTCATCAGTGTCATTGGTCATGATGGGGATATCCTGACTATAACGTAACAAGACAGGTTTACAGGACTCTTTCAGGAAAGCTGTCCTCATTGTTTTATTGAGTAAACTTCTAACAGACATCTAGCTCCTATAGGCAATTTACCACTTTAAAATAACAATGATTCTTATCTTCATTAGTTATTTTAAAAAACCAAATTCTTATTGGTAAATGGAAAGTGAAGTTAAGATTGGTGAACTCTAAATGTAAATCTAAAAGTGAATTATAGGAGAAAATGAAATCAGATAAATTATATCCTAGAGCTCACCTATTTTAGGTAAAAGGCCATGGTATCAATATAATTCGTTAAACAGAAAAGATTATATGTTTGCTTCTCAATCAGATACTACCTTGAACATTAAGAAAATGCTTGCTAAGAGTACTTTCAAACAACGTTTGTATGTTTCATGCAATAATATCAGAAGTACTATCAGGTCACTTACCTCCTTATGAGGATCTTTATGTGCTTCCAGTGTTTTCATGACAGTCAGTTCTGCATAGTTTTTAAATCTTGCTGGTTGATGCCTTAGGATTTCTCTTAAAACCTTTAATGCCAAAGCCCTGATTGTAGGCTAAGAAGAAATATTTTAATGTTTTTAATATTTTGGGTTGTAGACGATCTTTACATTTTCCATTTCTGTAACTTAAGGGTCTTAATATGGGTTGGGGGAATTGTAGACAACTGCATAAAATATGTGGTATATTACACAAGTTTTCACATCTCTAGTTGAAAACGAATACTTCTTAAAGAAACCAAGAACCACTACATTCTATTAAAAAGGAAGTTTTACTTTTGAACAACTAATTCAAATATGCAAAAAAAAGTACTCTCCTATAAAAATTTTGTCAGCAACCTTTCATTTTCCCTGTTGTCAACTGTTGAAAATCACTGAGCTGCTTGGTTGGGAAGAAAAAGTACTTTACAGTGAAAATTTCAGGCAGAAAGAAGCAGCAGAAAAGACTCATTTTCCCAATTTCCAAATCTGTGTAGCACTTGATTAATAGGCAATGACAGGCAATCCAAGACAGGAAAAACAGGCTATTGTTTACATATTCTGCCATTTTACCTCTTTATCCCCAAGGGTTTCAAGCAATAAAAGTAATATTGTTTTGAAGTGTTCATCCCAAACACTGAAAGATTCTTCCTGTGTCAGTTTCATGAGTTCATAGAGGGCGATTTTTCTTTCTTCTACACGTTCATTATGGTTAGACAACTCCTTCAATAACTCTGCAACCAGGTCAGAATGGTCTAGGGAAAGATCTGTCATAAGGACATGATGTTAATTCTGTAACTTTATAGGTCAACTTTCACAAGTATGGGGATGACAACGTCATAACATCATGAAACACAAACAGAAAGTTACTTGTAAAAAAAAAACCAAAAACAAAGAAAAATGACCAAGTAATATGCTTTTCCATTTGTCATCCCCCAAACCTCAATGCTAGTTTGAAACCATTTATAATAAAAATTCACAGGAGAATTGTATAATGAACCCCCATGTACCCATCACCCAGATTTAAAAATTATTAAGATTTTACCATTCTTACATCATCTTCGTGCCCCACCCAACTTTTTTTCTGAAAAATTTTTAGCAAATCCCAAATGTATCATTTCATCCTTACACACTTCAGCATGCACTTCTATGCTGTCATGCCAGGAGGCTCACAGTGTCTGGGTACTCAATTTTTAGCGATACTAATAAATGATCACTGGATTTAACTGGTAACAACTTGATCCCACCACTGTAAAGTTCCCCGTCAACCTTTTAACTAATGATTTCACCCACTGATGTTGCTGAATCAATTATTTTATTAGGAGTTAAAAATGGGTTGGAATTCTTCTGAGAGAGTGAGTTTATCAACTAGAGCTATTTTGATTGCCCTGAAATACTGTTTGATAGAAAAGGCAGAATACCTAATATATTTCCCTTTAAATTTCTGAGTCAAGAGTTGGGCCCAGTGGTTATCAAGGAGTTTTCATTTGTTTTTGCTTTCTTTTTTTTAAAGTATAATTATGAACTCATGAATTTTATGAATGTTAAAGGACACACTGTTTATTTTTCAAAGTCATCAGATAATGCTTTGAGAAATCTTTGTAGGAAAGACAGTTAAATCCAAAAGTTCACATTAGAACATTAAAAAATACCAGAGTTCTTCCTAAATTCTTTTGATGATAAAATACATGATAAATTCAGGTTTGAGGGACTTGGGCAGGCATTTGCTTGAGCTTGTGCCATAGATTCTTTTTCCTTCTAACTCATTCTCTGGAATAAAATAATCACAGAACACGGTGCCTGAGCCTAGAAGGTACACCTGGGGTCACTCCCTCTCCCAAGTCTCCAGGAAAGACAGCTAACACTGTGGAGCTGTATTCTCTGTGGCTTCACTTGGCATGAGTATGCTGGCCTTTTGGAGAGGGTTGCTGGCTACAAAAGGAAACGCTCAAGAGGAAAGAGCACTTTTCCCAAAAATGAACCTTGAGGTTGTAGTTTGCCAGATGGTTCACAACTGGTCCATAAAAACAGAAGCTACTGTGCCTCATCCTGCCAGCTGGTTAGCCACTGACCTAGAGATACCAATGGCCTGACATTATAGGTCTCAGGGAACCCACAACCACAAGTAGGGAAAGAAAAGTTATGTTTCACTTAAGAGGATTCAGAAACCTGAGGAAAGGAAATCAAGCTGAACTACTAGAACAGATGACTTGTACTGGAATAAAACTAACAGATGATAGGGAAGGGAAATTGAACCAAAATGTAATGACAATATTCACTGCCTATAAAAAAGGAAGTTTGTTAGGACAACTTTCGTGGAACTATAATAAGAGCACTAAGAACTTCTGGTCCCCAAACACTCATACACAGAGCACAAAATGTGATTACTGAATTTAAAAACTTGAGATAATCTGAAAAGAATGATCACTGAGGAGAACTAAATTAGGGTTTTGGAAGATCAGGAAGAACCTCTGCAAAATGCAGAGAAAAACCATGAAAAATAAGAAATTTGAGTTCAAAGATCTTAACTTGGAGAATAAAAACTGTCTTATAATAATTTCATTTGTATAGACCAACATTAGAACAATATTACTGGCTTAACAAGAACTATTGCAGCAGGATCAATGCATCTCTATAAACCGCTCAAAAATCACTCCTGTGAAGTTACATTATCAGACTTTCAAAGATGTCATAAAATCATTCTGATAAGAGTATATTTTATTTCAGCTGAATAAAGGGAAATCTCAAGAAAATGCTTTGTTTCAAAGGAACTCAGTTCTCCTCTTCATGAATATAGGCTTTGTAATTACTCTAGAAGATAATTAGAAATGACCTGTCATATAATGGTCTGGACAGATGACTGACAGGAAAATAACTTCTGCCAAAGAAAGCCCATAAATTATTTGATAAAAAACTGAACTATTTATGTCATACAAATGAGATAAACCTAACGTACTGAATTAATTAAGATAAAGTATAATCAACTGTATTTCCTCTTCTGACACACAGAAGCATTGCTGTTCTGTGAAAAGAACACAGGCTCTAGAGTCTCACCAAGCCTCTGCCCCTTAGCCTTTGTGTGACAGGAGCACGCTCTCAATTATTGTGGAGGTTGGGTTTTCTTATCAGTAAAATGGGAAAATAGCACGCACCTCCTAGGATCCTGGTGAGGATCTGGGCCTGAAATATGAGTCTCCCTTGAATAACAGTATCATCCTCACTAGAGGTAGTACATATTCTGGAATATTATAGTCCCCGGTAAACTTTACAAAGGTCATAATTAGAACTGGTCATTAGTGGGTATGACTTGTTAGTTTTGATAAATGTATCACTAATGTGTGTATCTGTCTGTAATATGTACAGACACATCTGAGTAAGAAAGATACTTAATAAGTCTCAGAATTTTAAAACAAATTCCTACTTGAACAAAATAATTATCTCCCACCAAAAGTTTTATATTTTAAAAACAAAATAAGGAGAAATTTTACTTGGGGGCAGGGCATAAGAGAAAAATCAAAACAGCAAAATGGAGGTCAATACATTAAAAAAGATAATGTCAGCAATGTTTACAATAAAATAATGTCAAATAAGGTCTTCCCCACCTCAAATTTAAAAAAGAAAATAGACAGTAAATGAAAACAATTGCTATATGAAGCTTGGAACAACTACTATTTTGGTGTAACTGAAGGCTTCTCTATCTTCAAATGTTTCAGAAGTCAATCAAGTATTATGCTGTGAAGAAATAACGTTCTCAAGTTGAAAAATATTCTACCCAGTTAGGTTTCAGTTATATAATTTCCAGAGATATTTTCCTTTAACAAATGAGAAATATATGATCCTTAGTAAAGGAGAAGAGAATTAGACAATAAGGGAATGATCTTGTTAATTTGTCATAATTTTGGCTTTGTGGTACTTGTGATATATCAAGCCTCAACATGAGAAGTTGGTAAAAACACAATTCCTCAATCTCATAAAATGAAGATATTTTTCCATTTATCAAAATTACAGGCCTGGGGACAGATTCCCAGGCAGAGTACAGAGGGTTTCCACACGTAAGAGTGGGTAAGATAGGGTTTCAGAGCTCAGCTAGAACAAGAAGCGTGTCCACATGTAGTGGCAACCAGGTGTGATGTGTCAGAGCCCAAGCAGAATGGCATTGAGGCCGAGGAAGTTGAGGGTGGAATGGTAGAGCCCAGCAGGGTGGGGAGTGCATCCGCGCAAGTGAGGAGGTGGTGGCAGAGATGGAGAACTGGTTGCATACAGGAGGATTGATCAAATAAGTAAGTATATTCAAGATAACGGAAGTCAGGTTTCTCACAGGGGGTTATTAATATGGAAAGGGAGAAACTAAAATTAATCTCATGGTGCTAGACTAGAATTGGAGTTATTGGTATAAACACATAGCTTCTGACAGATACAGCAATAGATATAAATCAGCGTGCATGCGTGTATACACACGCACATGCACACACAAACACACACGCTCCCTAGCTCTAGTCACTTAGAGGTCTGGGGAGTAGTGATGTCCCACCAGCAGTGAGTACACCTAGTGCCCAGACTTTAGTCTTTAAAGACCATTTTCTGTTAAAAGAAACCAAGGATCGATCCTTGGAGAAATAGTTGATTCTAGGACTGAAGCAAGGACAGTGTAAGATTTTGCTGTGTCAGAATGTAAGAATGGGGACATGTTAAAAGGACACAAAAGCCAGCTTGAATGGGATCCTGATGGTCAAATTAAGGACAATTTGAGCATCAAAATAAATAATGACAGTTAAACATTATAGCCCATTGAATACAACAGGAAACTATGTGTCTGTACAGTTATAAATATTTATTTTTTTTAAATAAATAAAATTTAAGTTTAATGAGGAACAGGATATTTACAGTTTTAAAGTACCTCTCCACAAAACACTTATTAATTACAAAATGAGTAACTTCACAGTGGAGAAGCCTGTTAGCAGCACCATAATCAAGTGATCAAAATTACATCACCAATCTTGGGGCAAAGGGAAATCATGTGTTAGTTGAAAGACGCACTAACACTTCTGTGATTCTGATGCCAAGAGTACAAAATCTGAATCCAATCATAAGAAAACATCAGACAAACCTAAATTGAGGGAAATGCTACAAAATAACTGGTCTTTAACCATCAAAAGTGTCACGGTCATGAAAGCCAAGAAAAGACTGAACACTGAAGGAGATGTGATGATTAAATGCAACATGACATTCTGAACTGGATACTCCACTATAAGATATTATCGGGACAGGTGGAAAAACTCTAAGGATGGGTAGTTATTAATGTAGCACTGATAATTCCCTGATTTTGACGAATATATTGTAATTATGCAGGAGACTGTCTTTGTTTATAGAAAGTATGTCCTAAAGTATTTGAAGTGATGGAGCGTCAGTTTGGCAACTTACTCTCAGATGGTTCAAGAAAAAGTTCCTTCTACTGTACTCCCAACTTTTAAGCTTTTGACTATTTTGAAATAATACTTAAAAAAAAGCCTACATATATATATGTAGGTATATATATACATATATATATATATATATATATGTATATATATACCTATATAGTGCATATATATGTGAGATATACACATATACAGCGGAGCCGAAGCAAGAAATGTCAGTTGTGACCTCTGTGCATAAATAATTTAAAACCAATGTAAATTAAGCTGCTAAAGCTAGGTCTCAATCACCAGGCTGTTGCTACTACGCAGGGTTCCAAGGGCACTTTGCTGCTAGGTCCAATTCACACACTTCTGTTATGCTGCTATCATGACTAAACCTCAACAGCATAGTCAACTGTTTATGGTAGATTAAAACACACCAAAGTGCATAATTGTGGCGATTTTATAGATTCTTATGTAATTTAGACAGTTTGGTATGTTGTCATAATTTTGCCTTTGTGATATATGTGATATATTAAGTCTCTTAACATGACATGTTGGCCAAAATATGATTCCTTGACCTCATTAGTAATCAAAGAAATTCAGAAGTGAAGATATTTTTCTATTCATCAAAATTAGAAAAATAAAAAAATAATCTGATATCTAATTTCTCAGTCTTCCTAACAATTAAGGAAATGCTCATTAGGATGACCTATTTTATATCCATCACAATGACAAAAAATAAAAACACTTAAACATTCTGGGTTGGTGAGGAAATCAGTACTACTTGAACTGGCCAAGTGTTTTGAGTTGGTAATTGGTAGTAACTCTCAAAACAAACTTACAGATATCCCTTAATTGGGCAATTCTATCCCTAGAAATCTCTTAGAATTACCTGTATATGTGCATAAATTTTATGTAGAAATATGTTCACTGACAGCAACACTGAGGGAATAAAGGGAAAATCAGAAATTACCTAAGTATGAAATCATGAGAGTGTTGAGGGGGAGACTTTCATGTTTACCTACATAAAGTTATATATTACTATACATTACTTAGTTAAGAAAAGAATTAATGGATCATGTAATTTGTAGAGGAAAAGAATGTAACTCCTTACTATTAAAAATAAGTAAAACATTTACAGTGTTTTGTACTTTATAGTCAGTTCTTATACACCTTTTCCAAACCTTACTGCATACTGTGATCAGAAGGGCAGGTAACATAGCATCTGCAACCTAGGGACAAGTGAGATTCAGGAAGGTCAACCAACTTCCCAGGTGATGCAGCATAGTGTCAGAGCTTAGACCTAAGCCAACTCCAAATCTTAATGGTAGCTTTTCCCATATTTGGTTCTTGAATGTATCTTATTAAAGAGTTTATGACTTCACACTCAAAAGGCCATTGTAAAGAATGGGTATCCTTTCAAAGGGTTTTGTCATTCTGGTATGAAAATTAATAACTAAATGAAATGTGTCTACAGCTTGGTTTCAGTTGTTTCTGGGAGGTCACGGAGGTTTTCTTGATTTCAAGAATTATATTAGGATGATTAATCTGTCTCTTATTCAGGGGAAGAAAACCACCAAACCACTAGAAATGAGCTCCTAGAAGATGGGAGAGAACGTTCCCACCCCCAAAGATCCTTACTTTTTAGGGAGTTACAATAAAAGAGCATGCATATTTCGTCTGCTTCGTTGATTACCAGTCCTCCAAAACACAGACAGTAGCAGCAGGACCCAGGACATACCATCAGGAAACTGGTCAGCATCATCATCAAACATGGCTTCCTTGAGGGCAGACTTATTGAAGGGACTGATGCTATCTGAGTAGTTATACGGACTATAGTCTCGAGAGCGTGGAGAGGAGTGAGCAGGCATCGAATGGAGCAATGAAGCTTTATTATCAAGGGCTGTTTGGCTTGAGTCAGTAGCATCACCTCCTGCTCTTGGGTCAGACATCCCAGGACCGCCACATGTCTATTAATGGGAAGGGGAAGGCAGAGCACATTAACTCCTTTTTAAATCTCTTTGAAATTCTAAAAAGATATTTCCCTACTGCTTCAAAGGCTATTTTAAAAAGGTAACAATAACCAGCCAAAAAAAAATTAAGTAATAGAAATCAACATGATGAGTTAAAACTTAACATTCAAAAAGTCACAGTTTATAGAAGAGATGTAAGGAAACCACAGCCATAGGGGCAAATAAGAACTGTAAAAGAATGCTGTCTCTCCTCCTAGAGAATGGACTTGAGGACAGGGGAGGGGGAAGCGTAAGCTGGGACAAAGTGAGAGAGTGGCATGGACATATATACACTACCCAATGTAAGATAGATAGCTAGTGGGAAGCAGTCGCATAGCACAGGGAGATCAGCTTGGTGCTTTGTGACCAGCTAGAAGGGTGGGATAGGGAGGATGGGAGGGCGGGAGACGCAAGAGGGAAGAGATATGGGGATATATGTATATGTATAACTGATTCACTTTGTTATAAAGCAGAAACTAACACACCATTGTAAAGCAATTATACTCCGATAAAAATGTTAAAAAAAAAAAAAAGAATGCTGTCTCTAATGATTCCTATAGTTTCCTTGCCAGTGGCTTGATCAAGCAATATATACAATGTGATTAGCAACAGTTTCTCTATGCCAGTTAAAGATACAAAAGGACTTTCATTAGCAACACTTTCATTAGCAACACAGAACTAAAAGCTCCCAGATTTCATTATTAAGGTTGTAAATTATACAATGACAGTATGTCAACAAAGTATAAGAAAACCAAATTAAAAAAAGGCCTACTTAAGAAAAAATTAAAAAGTCCCAAAAGGACTGCATAAGTTTTGGAAGGATGCCTGATGGAGTTCGGGTACATTAACATACTTATCAAAATATCAATTATGATCATCAATATCACCATTACCACCATCTACTGAGCAACTCTGTGCCAAGTCGTTAGCTAGGTGCTTCACAAATATCCTTTAAATATTTGCTGTGCGCCTATTCCATGCTAGGTATTACTCTTGGCACTGGGGATATATTCTTGAACAAACGACAGAATGCTGTCTATCCTCATGAAGTTTACATTCTAGTGGAGGGACACAGACATTAAGAAAACATAATGAATGAGTAAAGTATGTGGTACAGTAGGAGGTAATTAGTGTATGGGAGGCAGTACAGTATTAAAGGGATCATGAGTGCCGAGGTGGGAGAGAGGAGGCTGAAGATTAAATAGGGTGGTCACTGAGAAGCTACTGGAGCAAAGACTTGGAGGAAGTGAGAAAACTGGCCATGGCTATCTGCAGGAAGAATGTTTAAGGCAGAGGGAATAGCCAAGACAAAGGCCCCGAGGCAAAAGCATGCCCAGCGCAGTGGTTAAGAATCTGCCTGCCATTGCAGGGGACACGGGTTCGATCCTTGGTCCAGGAAGATCCCACATGCCGTGGAGCAACTAAGCCCATGCGCCACAACTACTGAGCCTGCGAGCCACAACTACTGAGCCCGCGCACCACAACTACTGAAGCCCACAAGCTCTAGGGCCCGCGTGCTGCAACTACTGAAGCCCACATGCTGCAACTACTGAAGCCCACACGCCTCGAGCCTGTGCTCCACAACGAGAAGCCACTGCAATGAGAAGCCGGTGCACCACACGAAGAGTAGCCCCCGCTCACCACAACTAGAGAAAGCCCACGTGCAGTAACAAAGACCCAACAGAGCCCCAAAAAAAAAAAAAAAAAAAAGCATGCCCAGTAAGTTGAAGGAACAGCAAGGAAGCATGTAGCTAAAGCAGAGGAGAGTAGCAGGAGATGAGGCCAGAGAGATAACAAGGGAAAAAAGTCTACTGTATAGACTGTGGCTTATATTTTGAAGATAGAGTCAACAGATTTCCTGCTGGACCAAGTAGGGAGGATGAGAAAAAGAGATGGGACAAGGACAACTGTTCTGTCCAAGGTTTTTGGCTGAGCAACTAGCACTGCTATCAACTGAGATAGAAAAGAACAGTTTAGGAGGAAAGATCAGGAGTTCAAACAGGCAGCTGGATGTATGAATCTGGAAATCAGGAGAAAGGTCTGGGCTGGATGGAGTCATATGATTTATTATATGCATAATAATTTTTAAGGTATGCAGTAATATCCCTATTTTCCTTAGGAAGACATAGAGGCTTAGAAGTGATAATCCGACTAGTGAGTAAATGCCAAACTCACTTCTGCCAGAATCCACTACTTGGGCTCCTGACACTGTACCCTGCTATCACTGGGGAGAAAGTCTCAATTAAGCAGTGACTCTTACTAACCTGTTATTGGTACCATAGGCAGCTTTTGGGGTAGGGAACCTCAAATACGAGTGATAAGCAGGTTTTTGGCATCCAGTTTACTAGGCTCATCTGCCATACAGGCACGGGGAGAAAAACAATAGCAGGAAAGAAGTCAGGAAGCAGAGCAGGGAGCCCTGTAGAGATTTGCTGAAGCATTGCAATGTTCTATAATTTTGTAAACACTGAGAAACCACAGATTCACAGGAAATGGTGGGATAGCTTGTTTTGAGAAAAGTCTAAGCTGTGAGAGAAAAGTCTAAGAAGAAGCAGAGTTAAAAAAAAAAAAACTTTTTTGTATAATGGTGGGGTAACAAACTGAGCAATAATATTCACAAATGTCAGAAAGATGGGTCATAACGTTCTTAATTGGAACCGCAGAAACTGATGAAACAAATCACTATCACTACACTGAACAGGAATAAAAAAGGTTTAAACACCTTATTTTGTCCTACAAGAGCCACGTGATCTGGCCCATGTTCCTATACTGGCTTTCATCCTGGTTCTCAACTGTACAAAGCTTGCTCCCATCTAAGTGTCTTTGCACTTGTTATTTCATTTATGGAATTCTTCTCTCCTAGATCTTGTATGGCTTTACTTAGGTCTCAATGCAAATGTCATCTTCCCTTACAACTTAATCTAAAATAGATTCACTTTACATTCTAACCTAGAACTCCACAGTACTCATCTCTACCTAAAAATATATGAGGAACTTGAGGGCAGTGACTCTGCCCAGAGCAGTGCCTGGCACATGGTAGATACTCAGTAAATACTGAGTAACTGACCCCTGGAAAATTATCTTTGAAAATGACAGAAAACAAAGTTTAAAAATAAAATCAAAAGCTCTTAATGAAAACATGTGCAATGTAATAATGTTCAAATACTCACTGAATCGCCTTCATCTTTTTTAGAATCCCTTTTCAATGGCTCATTCATATCTTCTTGACTGCGGAAGCTGAAATTCTGAATTGCTTCAGTGACACCTCTAAGAGAGCTATAAATATCTTCAGAATTCATATTTTCTGTGTCATAATCAAATGCACTATGAAAAAGACAACAATTAATTTTTATTTATGTGTAGTTTTAAAATACAAATACATATGAGGAGATTACACAGGATATTTATAAAGACAGGATTAGAGAATGTATATGCTCTAAAGCATAATGAGCAAAATGAAACCTGACAGCTACAAATGGCTAAAGAACATGTCCCACTGTTTGCCCATCAAGGGCAGCTTACAGTGACTCTAGAATGCACAGCCCTTAACAACTGGCTTGTCTTTTCACCTTCAAAAATGTTCTGACTAACCAGAGGCCAGCAAATTACGACCCCTGAAATCTAAGAATTTTTTTTACATTTTTAAATAGTTGAGAAAAAAATCAAAACAATAACATTTCATGACACAAGAAAATTACATAAAATCCAAATTTCAGTGTCCATAAATAAAATTTTGGAACATAGCAATGCTGATTTATTTAGCTATTATCTATGGCTATTTTCACACTACAGAAGCAGAGCTGAGTAGAGGTGACAAAGACTGCATTGCCTGCAAAGCCTAAAATATTTACCATATGGCCCTTCACAGAGAATTTGCTAACCCCTGTGGTTAACTCACAATAATGGTACTGCTTAAAGAGGAGATAAATGTATTTTACACAAATCTGTAAGAAGGCTGAGAATTTTTAACAGTGAACATAAGTGTTACTGATCTGAATTCTATAATCAGATTCTAAAATTCAACTGAGTCTGGAATTTAGCCATCAAAATTGTCATATATGTATAACATGGAAAAAACAGGCTAGATGATAAATTTGCAATTGGTCTGCAGTATAATGAAGCATCTTATAATTGTAATGAATATGATGAAGCATATGTTATGGTATATGGTTAATAACAAAAATGAAGCTGGTAAGTACAAATATGACCCACTAGACAAAGTTTTTTAATTTTTAAATTTTTATTTTATTTTATTTTACTTTTTTTGGCTGCAAGCCTTGCGGGATATCTTAGTTCCCCAACAAGGGATTGAACCTGTGCACCCTGCAGTGGAAGCGTGCAGTCCTAAGCACTGGACCGCCAGGGAATTCTCTAGGCAAAATTTTTTAAAAGGCCAGGAGACGGGAAAAAATGTTAATCCATTAATGAGTTAAGAACTTCATCTGAAATATAGCCCATGCTTGAACTGCACAAGTGTGTGAAAATTTCACATGTCTTATTAAGGATCAATCTCACAGTCACATCTTTTCCTAACTATACATATTGCCATTTTATATTTAACCCTTCCCTATTTGTTTTTCTTTATTTTTACATTTTTGTCTATAAGGTTAATTTTTTCTTCTATTTTTAGAGGTGGCTGGCCAATATTAGATCTAAATATTCATCATTATAACTTGACCTCATCACTTATATTGAGTATTATAATTGAAAGACACAATTGGCAATTAATGGATTTATACAGCATATCTGAGAAACATAACTATGCTATTTAATGCAACAAGCAGTAATTTCCAAAAGCTGTGTCCCTAAGTTTTCCTGTCACTTACAAAAAACAGTTCCATATCCTATACATTATTATCATCTAAAGGGTTAGTTTTGGAATAAACATTTTTTGAATTTGCTAAGTTTCTATGTGTCTAAGACCTTTCAAGTTGAGTAGAAATCAACTGGAATTATATTAATGTCTGTTTTTCTGAGAATGGGGAATCTACAAATACAAACCATGATGGAAAATAACCCTTTTATTACCTTGGAGACAAAGTATTCTGTGACGTGTTGGTAGGAGAAGTAAGAGGACTGGACCAGTTGGCAGGTGACCGTGGTGTTGGTCTTGTCAAAGGACTCCCCATGGAACCCTGATGGACAGAGTCAAATAAACATTAACATATGACCGGTAGTTCAACCAAAAGGCTCTTCAGGAAGCCATACAATCAAGATGTTGAACAACATGAGAGAGCCATACTTATAGGTCATTATTTTAAATATTCATGTACTTATCTCTAGTTTCTGGGGGAAAAAACTTTCTTCCCATTCAGAAATCTAGCTCTTTAAGCCTTTTTATTGGTTCTCCTCACACACTTCCTTCTCTAAAATATTACCACAATATCTTTTTCCTCAAAGATTAAACAAGATCCCAAATTAACAATTTTAAATTAGCTCCCTTTTCTGAGCCAATTTTCCTTCCTCCAACCATTATGAATTCTCAAATTCTGTTCCCTCCTGAGTTTGATTTACAAATGATTTTTACAAAGACACCAAAGGAATAGAATCTGGTCATGTTAGTAATTTTCCTATCTCTTAAAATATAACAAAACAATACCTTCTCCTTTTATTTTTAAAAATTTTTTTATTTTTATTTTTTTGGCCATACCGCACAGCTTGTGGGATCTTGGTTCTCTGACCAGGGATCGAACCCAGGCCCTCAGCAGTGGAAGTGAAGAGTTCTCAACAGTGGACCACCAGGGAATTCCCCCTTCTTTTAAAAAAACTGACTTTGGTCCCAAGAAATTGTTCTCAGATTGCTCTCCCCTTAGACATTACCTTAATCCTGCCATAAGAGCATCTACTTTCTCCTTTCCCCATTAGCAAAGGTATCGCTCTCTTTGTCTTTTTAAAACTTAAGTTCAATTCTTCAGGCATATTATGTAAATGGTTTGATACCATTTAGATATAACACTAATGTTTCATTTACTCAGATCTTACTTCTCCAAAACAAAATCCTGTGTTATCCAACCACCTATGGGCTGACAAGCCTGTTATTATTAAATGTGAACACACCCTTTAAAGCACTACCCTCCTCGGGCCTTATTTGTTATTCCTGGAATAAGTCATCCTTTCTGGTCCTCAAATAAGGACTGGTTCATCTAAAGAACATGCCCTAATTCTCATGGCTTGTAAAGCTGATGCCCTCATCTAAGTTCTGCTACATTTCACTTTCCTTGTTCATACCCTGGCCACCGTTCACCACCATCCTAATGTATACCAAATTATAATAGAAACATGATAGGCCTAAGAACTCTATTCTTTCCAGGAAAATACTTAATTCTGCTCAGGAAATGCTGCCCAATGCAGATGCAAAAATTGTACATTAGGATCAAAGTTTACTTCATGTAAAAAAAAAAAAAAAAAAGCAATTATTGTTAACTAGTCATCACATTATACAATGGCCAAGAAAATAACTGAAAAAGACCTGGGTTCCATTGCCAGTGTTTCGAAGGTGATTATGAAGAAGTTTGGTAGCACCATCCTGAAAAGTTTTTGGTAAAGCTCCTAATAACATTGTAAACTCTGGGGTATTGAGTTCAAATAAGGAAATCAGGACTGACTGCGCTGCCTAGAAAAGAAAGACATACAAGAAGCACATGAATATATTTTGGTTATTCAAAGGAGACCATTTTCTTCACTCAACATTTCTGTTCAGTAGTGCAAGGCCACCTTTCCCAGGGAAAAAGATGTTCTTATATGCTTTCAAATTTCTTTGCTGGAAGAATAAAATCAAAAACTATTTGACTTACCATTTATTTTTTGAAAGTAAGACAGGAATATGAAAAGTATAACAAATACGACCTAACAATCAACGGCAAAAGTCAACCAGACAGTTTCTAGGATTACTCCGTCAATATATGCTCCTACTTCAGTTTTCCTAAAAAAATTATTACAAGAAGAAAGATGGATGGAAATAAGGAACTACATCCCTAAACTATACAAAGCCCATCAAGAGCAACTTAGCACTTTAATTTTCATTTTCTCAATATAGGATTCTTTTTTTTTTTTTTTAAATTTATTTCTTTATTTCTTTTTGGCTGCATCGGGTCTTAGTTGCAGCACGCAGGATCTTTCGTTGTGGTGTGTGGGCTCTAAAGTGCATGGGCTCAGTAGTTGCGGCATGCAGGCTCTGTAGTTGTGGTGCGCAGGCTCCAGAGTGTATGGGCATTGTAGTTGCAGCACATGGGCTCTCTAGTTGTGGCACGCAGGCCCAGTTGCCCTGCGGCATGTGGAACCCCAGTTCCCCGACCAGTGATCAACCCATGTCCCCTGCATTGGAAAGCTGATTCTCAACCACTGGACCACCACGTAAGTCCCATTATATGATTCTTAAATTAACTAGCTGTATTTAGTCTTCTCTCAAAGCAGCTAATCTTAACAAATCTACAATTCAAAGCTAAAACTAGTCTAATGTTTCTGTGGAAATGGGAACAAAAGCAAGGTTATTCAGATCAGTTAAGAAAACATAAATTTCCTTTCTTCTTCTAAAGTAATCAATTGAGTTATTAAAAGCCACACTGTGAAATTCTGATTACACAGAAACTTAATTGAGAGGAGAAAGAAATCCAAATAGTTCACGATCATGACTTGTATGTAAATGTGCACATCTTGTTCTGGACCCTTTCTGACCCCACTCTATGAAAACCTAAGTGTTCCATGTTTATGACAGCTAATAAACAACAGGAGGGGAATGGTGAAATTAAGTTACATTGGCACAATGGCATACTACACAACACAGCCTTGAAAGATGATGTAGCTCTATACATGAAGAGACTGGGAGAGGACTATTACATACTGCTGAAGGAAAAAATTATAAAACAGCTGTAACATAAGCCCATTTTGTTAAAAACAACAACAAAGTATACATTGTGTGGGTGTGTACTCTAACATGTTAATAGTGTTTAAATAAAGCTATTTGCATTTTGAAACAAAACTTTATGATCTTGTGTCTTTTTGGAACCTAAACACTGAAAGGATCTCAAGTTAATTTGAGCAAATGAATTAATAATTGTTAAGGTATATTTTATTCCACCTAGATTTTATTTTGGTGTATGAGATGCAGCTTTATTTTCTCTCTAGAAACAGACAGTCCAACTGTTCCCAAACCAATGAGTGCAGCCTTTCCTCATGACTCAACGTGACACCCTTATCATGAACTAATCTTCTATATAAACCTGTTTCTCTGGACCCTCCTTTATATTCCATTGATCTTTGTCTATTTCTGCATCAAATAATACAGGTTTAAATCGCATGATTTAAAATGCAATAGCTTTATTTTTTATTTTAATTTTAAAATTTATTTTTGGCTGCATTGGATCTTCATTGTTGTGCGCAGGCTTTCTCTAGTTGCGGTGAGCAGGGGCTACTCTTCCTTGTGGTGCAAAGGCTTCTCATTGCGGTGGCTTCTCTTGTTGTGGAGCACGAGCTCTAGGCACGTGGGCTCAGTAGTTGCGGCACACAGGCTCTAGAGCGTGTGGGCTTCAGTAGTTGCAGCGCGTGGTCTCAATAGTTGTGGCTCACAGGCTCTAGAGCGCAGGCTCAGTAGTTGTGGCACACGGGCTTAGTTGCTCCGTGGCATGTGGGATCTTCCTGGACCAAGGATCGAACCCGTGTCCCCTGCATTGGCAGGTGGATTCTTAACCACTGCACCACCAGGGAAGTCCCTGCAATAGCTTTAGTATATTTTGATGAAGTCCTTCATTTCTGTTAGTTTAATGTCACATTTATTTTACTAGCTACATTTTACATTTATTTAAAAATAAATTTTCCAGTCTTTAAATAAAAGTAACACATACTCGTGGATTTAAAAAAAAAACAACAAAAAACCTTTAGAAAAGGTTTTATAGTTCTCAATCCCCTGTTCAGCTCTCCAGAGAGTTCTTTGTAATGCTTGTTTTTGCTGATTGTTAGGTACACATGGGCTTATATAATTTTTTCTTGATTTATCAGTTAGAAACATTTTCTGGTGATTTCCTACTACATTAGATGAAAATTTAGGTTCCGTTCAATATCAGCCCTACCTCTCCTACCCTCTTCTCCCTTACACAACATAGCTAGTCCATTTTTGTCACATTAGTCAAAATAATGTTTAAAAACATAAATCAGATCATATCATTCCCTTACTTAAAACATGTCAGTCAATGGTTTCTACAGTCCCATCAGTATTCTTGGTCTTGGAATATTCCCAATTCTTAATTTTGATGAAATCCAACTGATCTGTTTTTTCTTTTTGTTGTTTGTGCTTTTGGTTAGAATCCATTGCCAAATCCAAGGTCATGAAGATTTATCCCTCTTTTAAGATTTTTCTAGGTTTAGCTTTTACATTTAAGTCTTTGATCATTTTGTATTAATTTTTGTATATGGTATGAGGTACGGGTTCAACTTCATTCTTTGGCATGTGGCTATTTAGTTGTCCCAGCACAATTTGTTGAAAAGACTATGATTTCCTTATTGAATGGTCTTTGCACCCTTGTTGGAAATCAATTGGCCATAAACACAGGTTTTTTTCTGGACTCTCAATTCTATTCCACTGGTCTTTATGTCTAGCCTTATGCCAGTACCACACTGTGTTGATTACTATTACTTTGTATTAGGTTTTGAAATCTGGAAGTGTAAAGTCCTCCTACTTTGGTTTTTTTTTCAAGGCTCTTCTGGCTATTAGGGGTCCCTTGGAATTCCATTATGAATTTTGGAATCAGCTTGTCAATTTCTACAAAGCCAGCTGGGAATATGGTAAGGATTACACTGAATTTGTAGATCACTTTGGGAAGTATTGCCATCTTAAGAATATTAAGTCTTCTGGTCCAAGAACATGGGAAGACTTTCCATTTATTTAAATCTTCTTTAATTTCTTTCAATATTATTTCATAGTTTCTACTATAAATTTTGCACTTCCTTTTAAAAATTTATCCCTATTTTAATCTTTTTAATGCTACTGTAAATGGAATTGTTTTCTTAATTTCATTTTTGGATTGTTCATTTCAAGTGTTTAGAAATACAATTGATTTTCCTATATTGATTTTGTATCCTGCAACCCTGCTGAATGTGTTTATTAGTTCTAATGGTTTTTTAGTGATTCTGAAGGATTTTCTATATATAAAATTGTATCATTTGCAAACAGAAATAGTTTTACTTTTCTTCCTTTCTCTCTTTTTTTTCTTCTTTCTGGCCTAACTATCCTGGCTAGAAACCGGCGAACCCTGCTACAATGTTGTACAGAAATGGTGAGAGCAGACATCCATGTCTTGTTCCTGACTTCATGGAGAAAACATCCAATCTTTCACCATTAAGTAGCTGTGGATATTAGTAATAGCTGTAGAGGTGCCCTGTATTGGGTTTAAGAAGTTCCCTTCCTTGATAGTTTTAAACAACTAAACGTTTACGATTTTTTGTTTTTGTTTAATCATGAAAGATGTTAGATCTTGCCAGATGCCTTTTCTGTTGAGATAATCATGTGGTTTTTTTGTCCTTTTACTATTGATATGGAGTACTACAATAGACTTTCAGATGTTAACCTTACATTCATGGGATAAATTACACATGGTCTTGGTGTATAATTCTCTTTTTATATGTTGCAGAATTTGGTTTGCCAGGATTAAAAGGGTCCATATTTGTAAGAAACATTGATCTGTAGTTTTCTTTTTGTGTGCGATGTCTTTGGGTTTCTTTTCAAGATAAAACTGTCCTCACAGAATGAGGTGGAAAGTGTTCCTTCTTCTTCTGTTTTTTAAGGGAGAGTTTGTGAAGAACTGATATTAATGCTTGGTAGAACTCACCAGTTAAACCATCTGAACCTGGGCTTCTCTTTGTGGGTGGTTTTTTGATTACTAAATCAAACTCTTTACTTGTTCTATTGACTTCTTGAGTCACTTTTGGTAGTTTGTGTCTTTCTAGAGATTTGTCCATTTCATCTAAGTTAACTACTTATTGGCATACAATGTTGTAACATTCCTTTATAATCCTTTTTATTTGTGTAAGGTTAGTAATAATATTCCCTCTTTCATTTCTAATTCTAGTAGTTTGAGTCTTCTCTTTTTTTCTGTCAATCTAGCTAAAAGTTTGCCAATACTGTTGATCTTTCCAAAAAACACAACTTTTGGTTTCACTAATTTTCTCTATTGTTTTTCTATTCTCTATTTTATTAATTTCTGCTTAATCTTTATGTTTTTTTGTCTTGTTTGGCTTGGTTTTAAAAATTGAAGTACAGCTGCTGTACAATATTATATGTTATAGGTGTACAATATAGTGATTCACAATTTTTAAAGGTTATACTTCATTTATACTTATTATAAAATATTGGCTCTATTCCCCATTGTACAATATATCTTTGTGACTGATTTTATACCTAATAGCTGGTACCTCATAATTCCCCACTCCCATATTGCCCCTCTCCTGTTGGTAACCACTGGTTTATTCTCTGTATCTGTGAATATGCTTCTTTTTTGTTATATTCACTAGTTTGTTATATTTTTTAGATTCCACATGTAAGTGGTATCATACAGTATTTGTCTTTCTCTGTCTGACTTATTTCACTTAGTATAATGCCCTCCAAGTCCATCCATGTTGCTGCAAATGGCAAAATCCCGTTCATTTTTATGGCAGAGTAGTATTCCATGGCATATATATACCTCACATCTTCTTTATCCATTCACCTGTTTGTTTGTTTTTTTTAAGATTATTATTTTTTTGATGTGGACCATTTTTAAAGTCTTTATTGAATTTATTATAATATTGTTTCTGTTTTATGTCTTGGTTTTCTGGCCCTGAGCCATGTGCAATCTTAGCTCCCTGAGCAGGGATCAAATCCACAACCCCTGCATTGGAAGGCGAAGTCCTAACCACTGGACTGCCAGGGAAGTCCCTTCATTCATCTGCTGATGGACACTTAGGTTGCTTCCATCCATATCTTGGCAATTGTAAATAATGCTGCATTTATCTTTTCAAATTATTTCAAACATTTCAAATAATGTTTTTTTTTAAAATTAATTAATTTATTTATTTTTGGCTGCATTGGGTCTTCGTTGCTGTGCGTGGGTTTTCTCTAGTTGTGGTGAGCAGGAGCTACTCTTTGTTGCGGTGCAAAGGCTTCTCATTGCGGTGGCTTCTCTTGTTGCAGAGCACGGGCTCTAGGCACACGGGTTCAGTAGTTGTGGCTCGTGGGCTCCAGAGCACAGGCTCAGTAGTTGTGGCACACAGGCTTAGTTGCTCCACGGCATGTGGGATCTTCCTGGACGAGGGCTCGAACCCATGTCCCCTGCATTGGCAGGCGGATTCTTAACCACTGCGCCACCAGGGAAGTCCCTATTTTTAGTTTTTCGAGAAACCTCCATAGTGTTTTCCACAGTGGCTGCACCAATTTACATTCCCAAAAACAGTGTATAACAGGGTTCCCTTTTTTCCACATCCTCGTCAACATTTGTTACCTGTGTTCTTTTCGATAATAGCCATTCTGACCGGTATGAGGTGATATATCATTGTGGTTTTGATTTGCATTTCCCTGATGATTAGCGATGTTGAGCATCTTTTGCTGTGTCTGTTGGCCATCTGCATTTCCTCTTTGGAAAAATGTCTATTCAGTTCTTCTGCGTATTTTTCAATTGGGTTGCTCATTGTTTTGATGTTGAGTTGTATGAGTTGTTTATAAATGTTAAGATATTTATCCCTTATTGGTTATATCATTTGCAAATATTTTCTTCCATTCAATAGGTTGTCTTTTTGTTTTGTTTATGGTTTCCTTTGCTCTGCAAAAGCTTTTAAGTTTAATTAGGTCCCATTTGTTTATTTTTATTTCCTTTGCTTTAGGAGATGGATCCAAAAAAGTATTGCTGTGATTTATGTCAGAAAGTGTTCTGCCTATGTTTTCCTCTAGGACTTGTACAGTCTTACATTTAGGTCTTTAATCCATTTTGAGTTTATTTTTGTATATGGTGATAGACAATATTCTAATTTCATGCTTTTACACGTAGCTGTCCAGTTTTCCCAGCACTAGTTATTGAAGAGATTATCTTTTCTCCATTGTATATTCCTGGCTACTTTATCATAGGTTAATTGACCACGTGTGCATGGGTTTTATTTCTGGGCTTTCTGTTCTGTTCCATTGATCTATGTGTCTGTTTTTGTGCCAGTACCATACTGTTTTGATTATTCTGGCTTTGTCAACAGAGCTAGATACAGAATGCAAGAAACGAATGATTAGGGTTGAAGAGAAGTCTCAGGAAGAAGGTGAAAAGAACAGAGGAGGGTCTAGAAAGGAACTCCCCAGAAAATAAATAACCTATGTTTTTGAGCATATGGAAAATCTTAGCCATGAGCATATGACAGAGATGTTGAACCTAACAACAAGTACTTAAAAAACATGTGGGGGGAAAAAAAAGGAAAATGAAAAGGTAAATTATTAACACCAGGACAAATAAAGCTTCTGTAAGGAAGGAGGCTGTAATAAACCACTTGGCGTAGGGGTGAATATTTCCACAGTCAAAATTAAATCTTTTCTATTGAGTACCAACAACTGATTCATAAGTATTTTGAAGGTTATGGGGAAAGACATAGGAAAGAATATGGGAAAGTTAAGTCTTAATTTATAAAGGTAGACAGACATATATAATGACTAAATTTATCAACGGATCAATAAATAATGCCTAAAATTAATAATCAAGAAACAGTGCAAGCTCTTATGTGAAATATATAGGTAAATGCGAGGGGAAAGATTTGGAAATATTTTGAATGGCTATAAGATTAGAGGTTGGGAGGACTGTTTCAAAGACAGTTATCTTTAATTCTAAGTTTGAAAATTATACTCATATTAATTGGATAAAATTTAAAATAAAATTTAAAAGAGAAGATTTTTTTTAAAAAGGTCTTTATATCACCAGGTAAGTAACTCTATGCTAACTGGTAACATCCTGAAAATATTAGCTTCCTTCACTGGCAATCCAAAATGACTGACTTGCTTTTCTAATTTATCTTCTAAATCTTAAATTAAAACATACCTTCCGAACATCAGAACTTTTGGGTTCTGTTGTCCAAGTGATGACCCGAGACACTGCCAGGCGAGTTTCACTGGAATTTATAAAATCTCCTGGATCCATCTGTTTGGCCAGAGTTTCTATGTATTTGAGGATAGCAACCTTCACCTGCAGAGGGATGCACAATGAAAGAGGACAATCAGCTGGTCATTGAGGGGCAATGAGAACACTTCAGAAATAATTAGGTGACTTTTTTTTTTTTGGCTGTGCTGTGTGGCATGTGGGATCTTAGTTCCTCCACGGGGATCAAACCCATGCCCCCTGCAGTGAAAGCGCGGAGTCTTAGAGTCTTAACCACTAGACGGTCAGGAATCTCTAGGTGATTATTTTTTTGACAAAATACACAATGAATAAGCAACAACAAAAGAGAAGTTATACAATCACCTACCTACCAGAGGTACAAGTATATGATAATGTGGATTTTTTTCACACACAGCAGAACTTATAAGTTTCATTCCCCATGTTTGAACAACTGCTAAAGACTCTCTTGATAAGATTAGACACTTCTCCTTGAGTCTGCCTTCAGAGCTTACAGCTGACTCTTGTCTAGATTTCCCTAGGAACCAGTCTTTATAAATCGAAGTACAATTTGCCTCTTGGGGAAATGAATCAAAGAATTTTGGAAATAAGGTATTATAAATCAACTGGGTAATCAAGGTGGGCAATACAGGTTTTTGGCAAACATACAGTAAGACTCACACAATGAGATCAGGTTCCTTAATAGGTCCATCAACTGCTAGAACTACATCTCAAAATAAACGTGACAAAAAAGTTTTACACAAGTACCACTGGAGGAGAGACAATACTTATCTGTATAAAAGAACTATCATATATGAGTTTAAAAAGTCTTATTATTCTCCCAGGAATTTCTGATGTGTGGGTGGCATGGTGGGTAGGTGTGTGGTAGGATGCAGGCTTCAAAATAAGCAGGAGGTGGGGCAAAGCACACATGCTTCTCTCTTAGATGCAGCCTTCTTTATCCTTAGAGTAAGCCATTGTTAAATAATCTCTCCTTTCTCAGGTATGTTGGGGTAGAAAAAAAGTTTGAGAACCACTGTTTTTAAAGTCACATCTAACATTCTAGGATTTCTAAGTAATGGTTCTCTAAGACTTTACCAGTGCCCTTTAGAAATGGCACCTGGCACAGTGCACAGTCCTTGTATACAGCAGATTCTAAACACATATTAAATGCTGATTTGCTGACTTAGAAAAAGGAAGGTTTAAATATGATTAAATAGTGACTTTGAAAAATATTGTCAAGATTAAGGTAATCAGGTTTCTATACTCCTTCCCTTATTATTGATCTTAAGATGTCATTTTTCTCACTCAATCCAAATAAGGTCTCTGGGAAGTACTAAGCCAAGTTAATATATAGGAAGTAATATGTTAAAATTCTGACTCTTGTACATTTTCCCCCTTCTGCTTCCAGTTTAAAAAAACAGAATGCATCAACTTACATTCTTCATTTCATAATAAATGAATTTTAAGAAGTAACTATAACTTTAAGAAATGTACTGAAAAAAACAAGAATTAACCTATCAGCCATCATGAGTGGAGAGGGGAGAGGGAAAGAGATTTATGGTTACTTTTGCAGTAGCAGGCCCAACTAAATTATGGCAGCACATAACATTCTGGATTCTTGAAGCCACGTCACCTTCTATCAGTGTGACTGGCTGAAAGGTGACTATAGTAAATCAAAGAATGAACATCAATGTATTTTTGTTTTTTGAATAATTTATTTGCACTATGTGAGACTCAATTCCATGTCTTGGCAATTTATAGAGAGGCATGTAAAAGTTTTTTAAAGGGTTTCACAGAATAGGTGTTGTTTACTATACCAAAAGGCAAAATAACCATGAAACACATAAAATCTTTGAAAATTTTCATTTTGGTAGAATATTTCACAAGGTTCTATACATAGTCTGTACTCTGAATAACATAAACATGCATTCTTCTTCAGAGAGGAAAAACAATATAGTTGCTAAGGTGCGTATAATTCTAAACCTGTTTGTGAAACTCAGAAAAAAAAGTCAACAAAATTCCATTTATTTTAAAAAATATTACTCAAATAAAATCTCTCTGTATGTGATTTCCCCCTATTTTATTGCTTCTTTTCTGACATTTACCCACATGATACTCTGTGAGAGATGTAAAATTTTATCTGAAAGATCCAGCACTTCTTCAATAAAGAATTTTTATGCATCTCATACTCAAGTTATTTGTGTTTTTCTACAACCTGTTAAGTTTTAATTCTTAATCCTGTCACCATCTGAAGTTACCTTTATTTCAGCATAAGGTGTAGCTCTAATAGAACATCTCCTTGCTATCCTAAAACATTCAATTTATGAGTTGAAGAGTGATTTTCCCCTACAGCTTTACATGTGTGTGCTAATATGTGTGTATATATAATACATAAAAGCCAAGTATATACTATGTTCGTATTATATATTATGGTTTATATATAATACACATATATTATACATAGACTGTTTCTCTAAAAGCCCTATATACATATATGCGTACAGGTATACATGGCTTTTAGAGAAACAGTCTAGGTATATGTATTATATATATGTATATGTATATAGGGCTTTTAGAGAAACAGTCTGTGATTCGAGTCTCCAGTATGACTTTTTTTTTTTTAAATAAATTTATTTATTTTATTTATTTTACTTTTGGTAGTGTTGGGTCTTCATTGCTGCACACGGGCTTTCTCTAGTGTCGAGTGGGGGCTACTCTTCGTTGTGGTGCGCAGGCTTCTCATTGCGGTGGTTTCTCTTGTTGTGGAGCATGGGCTCTAGGCGCACGGGCTTCAGTAGTTGTGGCTTGCGGGCTCTAGAGCACAGGCTCAGTAGTTGTGGTGCACGGGCTTAGTTGCTCCACGGCATGTGGGATCTTCCCGGACCAGGGCTCGAACCCGTGTCCCCTGCATTGGCAGACGGATTCTTAACCACTACTGCGCCACCAGGAAAGCCCCAGTAGTATGATGTTTTAATTATATGTTTTCCACTGTCTTTCTTTTCAGGCCTTCAGCAACTTTATTCTCTCCTTCAACTCACCTATCACCCTTATTTCTTAAGCTAATGGTTTAGACCTCCATTTCTACTGGGCCATGAAACATCTCTATATATGTTTTCAACAGCACTTGAATACCTACCACCAGTAGCTAAATCATAACTCTTATCACAGTTTACAGTTTATCATGTATTATAAACAATAATGATAGAAAATTGTAAGTTTTATATTCCTATGAATGCCTAGCACAATGGCTTGGACAAAAAAATAAGTTTAAACAGTATTTATCAATAATATCGAGTAAATTATTCTCCTTCTGCAGGTCACTTTTTAAAATCAAAACAGATGGATCCTTTTTCACAAAGCAGCTCTGAGAAAATAACATTATGTTGAGTATAAGTCAACCCTGGCAAGAAACATAATTGTGATTTTAAGGCAAAATCATATCCAGAAACTTAAAGGAAAATCAATCCAAGGCAATAATGCTTATAGAAACATACTTCGTGCAGAATAGAGCAGAAAATACAAGGCTTATAAATGCTCATATGCTTGTTATTTCCCTGACTTGAACCTCTTTTTAATTTAAGAAAACTCACTAAGAAACATCTTTAGTAAAGAATGCAGGGGCAGATCTTTTATATTATCTTTTCTTTTATGTTAAATAATTATTTTTAATCAAAAATTGGAATCTACCTAGTTTTCACATAAATTAACTAGAAAATGTGTGCTAATAACAATGGAGGAAGTTAACCCTGAATCTAAATTTTATGCACACATTAGAAAATCACATTGCAAAAAGAAAAAAAAGTTACTGTTTCAGTTAAGAACTGGAGAATAGCTCTGAGATTAAACTTAAAAAGTTCTGTTTACTGAAATACATAGGCAAAACTGACATTTTGCCCAGAATAACTATTCAAACTCCTAATTTAAAAAAAAAAAAAAAAAGGATTGGGAAATCACAAACATAAAATTAGATAAGATTTTATAGAGCGAGTTTGCATAACAGCTTAGGGTTAGACGGCCAAACTTGTGTTGCCTTCTAAATATGTATCCCCAGTAAGCTTCTCCAAAAGATAATCTGGTATCGAATAACATTTGAAATCAAATCCATGCATGCTTTATAGGCTTATAAAGGTTAGTAGTTGAATATATAGATGCATACAAACATTATCTGAAACACTGCAGTTTGTAAAGAGAGTTAAGAAAAGAAATAATGCAGATTAAAACAAAACCAAAAAAAACCTTGGAACTCCAAAAAGAGTGAAGCTGGTCCCGAAGTGCTGGCTTGACTGTCTGAAAGTTTATAAAAACAAAATCCACTGATTGAACAGCTTCTCGTGTGACAGAAATACAAATATTAAAATTAACTTTATGAATAAAATATTTCAGTTCCTTAAAATGTCATCAGAAGACCTCAAATTTTTACCTTCAAGCTTGGTGTCTGGGTCTGATCAACTGTAAATCTCATTAGAATATTGAACTGAAGATCATTTGGAAAAGATTCTCTGAAATAAGGAAAGAACAAAGCAAAATAAAATAAAAATTAAGTCAGCAAGTAAGCATTTAGCAAACTTAACAGAAGATTATGTTTAATACCACACAAAACACAATGTCATTCAGAAAGCATGCATGAAGTAGCACCTGTATGTGGTATATGGTCTATGTGGTAAAGTATACGATAAAAGCTACTCCCAGAAGAATCTGAACGTCTGAATTTATACCCTGTAAGTATAAATTTAACCCCCTGTAGGTGGTTAAAAGGCAACAATATTGCAAAGAATGATCTCTTGCCTCATTTATAGATTTAATCAGAAAAATGTATTCAGTAGAAAGTTCAACATTATCAGAGATGTTTCCATACCTAATATCTGAATTCTAGACTCACCTCAACTTAGTAAATGGATATTTGAAATAAGTCACTTCAACAATCTACACAAGAAAGTAGAAATATATCACTGGTTCAAAATCTTCTGAAAAAAGAATGCATAATAAAACATTCTTTTTAAACTTAGAAAATATTTTTATCTTTACACTAGACTGAATAAAATCTTCAACTCTACTTTGCAGTTACATCTTAATTAAAATAAAACACTACCTTGAATTACGCAACCAATGTTAATAAAATTTTTTAATAGATTAAATGCAGTGTTTGAACTAAGGATCAATATTGCATTAAATATACCATGTAAATGGGCAACATCAATAATTTTCAAATGGAGCTCATGCAAACTACATAGTTTGAAAGGACTCAGAAATCTGAACTTTTAACACAGAAACGAAATATTCTTGATTACTACTGGGTAAACTTGAAATACATGAAGAAAATCTTACCTTGTAACATCGAGGGCTTTCTGAACTTTTGCTTGAACAGACCCAAGCAAATCAGCACCCATTTTTTTTAGTAGTTGGGTCAGCAGTACAAACAACCAATCTTGAAGATCATCTTTGTGGACTTGTATGAAGTCCACTAAAGTCTCCAAAAACATGCTGAACACCTACAGTGGATAAACGGGGGAGGGAGGAGAAAAAGGAGGAAATATTGACCTCTATGATCAATTCAAAACTGAAATAGAAAGGAATACAGGAATCAGAGGCACAGCGATTGGCAGCCAAGCGGAAAAACAATCTCTCTTGCTTTTCATTGGACTCTGTGATACAAGAGTATATCTGAACTGTTATCCAACTTCTGCTGAAGTTCGACAATTAGCTATTCCATGCAGCATCACTTGGTAAAGAAACTTTGGCTATAATGGCTGGCACACCTAAGGTTGTCAATGATGCCACAGCTTAAACTGAAATCTATTTTATCTGAAATTTAGGGCAAGGAACTACCTATGGTCTCATCAGCCCTCAGCTCTTTGGAAGAGTGGCAGTGAGTTAATCAGAGGTTGACTATGCTGACAGCTACCTTAACATATATGATGATTTTGATATAACGGGTTAATAGGAGACTTCTTAGTTCTCAAAATGTCAGTGGTCACAAAATTTTTTGGTAGAAGACATATTATTTATTAAAACTGCCCCAAAAGTAATTTTAAATGACCTGGGATAACTGTAACTGTACCTAAAATAAATAAAATCAGGATACAAATCTACACCTACATTTTAATGATTTCTAAAAAGTCCTAGATGGCATGCTATTAGTCTCCATTTCTATTGACAGGTTTTATACTGTTTCCAATATTAATCTACAAGTTTTAAACTTTTTGTAAGATTCAGGAAAAATTTAAGGGAAGGGAAGCTAAAATTCATAAGTGCTTTATCTCACTAAAAATACTTATGGGGACTTCCCTGGTGGTCCAGTGGTTAAGACTCCACGCTTCTACTGCAGGGGGCAGGGGTTCGATCCCTGGTCGGGGAACTAAGATCCCACATGCCGCGCGGCACAGCCAAAAAATGAAAGAAAACAAAACAAAACAAAACTTAGGAAAAGTGACATACAGTAAGGTTATATCTCCTCAATAAATTCAATATCATACAGGAAAATTTATTTCTAGGTAAAGAGGGAAAAGCTCTTAAGACAATGTCAGCCATGTTGTATTATATGAGACAATTTATAATCACAATGGATTATAAAAACTATGGTTTCAAAAGTTAAGCCCAAAGTAACTACGCTAATTTGAAAATTAAAGAGTTTTGTTCTCAATATATATTTTATTTCTTGAATTTCCTTTATATAGCTATACATGAACTTTTTTTTTCTTATGTTAGAAATGAAGGATTTTTGTCTATCAGAATTATAACTAAGTTTTTCAACATTTGAATCTGAGTTAGAAAAAGTACACTTTAGCTACTTGCTCAAGACACTATCTGTAAAAGCAGAAACTATGACTACTTTGAATTTCCTGTCACCTCTGACCCCCAGGCAGCAAGTACCTGCTTCAACACTGTTCTTATTCACAATGCAGATCCATTAACTCTGGTCCTAACCCCACCCACAACCCGTGGCCCACAGCTTCACTGAAACTGTCTCTGGCTCCCTCCTCAGGGCTTGAACGCTGCTGAGGAACTTCACCAGACCTGCTCTGCGACAAGTGCACGTGTCTAAGCTAGTACTCACTCTTATTGGTACCTGGCAAATCTGTCAAGTGATGTCCTGGAGTCAGTCAGTACCTACCTAGAAAGTCAAATGTTAAATATTCAGGAATTCTGTGAGCTGGTTGGTGGCTTGAAATCAGCCATGTGGGAATATTTACACCTCAAAAATTGTAACGAACATTGCAAATCAGGGCTTCCTGCCCCCTCTCAAACGTGGTTTACCAGTACAACACTCTAATTCTTTGGTTCACTTTCACTCTTATTGTTTCAACTCTTGCCTATTTTCCTGAAGAGTCCAACTTTAAGCTTTCTCTATGCCAAAATCCATTTTGAAAATCACAGACATTAGAATGCCCAAGTCAACCCTCCCATTTTCTCTGGTTCTCAGGGAACTGAGAACAAGAAAATTAAGTGACTTCCCAAGGTTTCCACAGCTAATCAATGGCTAAGTCACTTGGTTTTTAATTGTGTTCCATCCGCTCTGCTACTAGACAACTTACCTCATCTACTTTACTGTCATTCATAATGAAATTCTATACTGACTTTTCCCTCACTTTGATTTCCTCTATAGCTATCCTTCTCATAATTGTTTCTCCAAGGAAGAGCCAATTTTATTCCTCTGTTAAGACTAATCTTGCTTTCTATATTCTTGTTCTTTAAAGTATGGTCTCCTCTATCTTTACTCTTTTATTCTCAACTTAAATTCTTTGCTTACAGATGCAGAAGACACTGTCTCAAGAATTTCTCCTTCAATTTCCATCCTATTGCACCCATCAGTTATCTTCTAATCGTGAAATGTAATAGCTTTTTCATTAGCTTAGTATGCTTAGCCATTCTGTAGCTTGACACTGTTTTTCCTCTTATTATCTCCCTTCCTTCTTTCATTCTTTTTACCAGGCATTTTCCTTTTGCATCCTGAATAAGGAGAGATGTAAGAGCCAGTCTTCATCCTGATTCTCTTTTCACCGAAAGTATGACTTCCTTGACAGGGCCTCTCTGTCCTAGCCTACTAGGCCCCACAATAACCTCTAGAATAGCTCTCACTTTTGGCCTTCCTCAAATCTGTTGATCACAACATCATCACAGGCACCAATTCTTTCTGACCGCAAGTCTGGATTTCTGCAACAGGCCAGAAAGTAAATATCCTAGGCTTTGCAGGCCATATAGTGTCTGTCGCAACTACTCAGCTCTGTCATCGTAGCACGGCCATGGACAGTATGCAAACAAGTGAGCTCAGCTGTGTTCCAATAAAACTTTACTTAGAAAACAGATGGCAGGCCAACTCATACTTCTTTCTCATCATCAGATTGTGACATCACTCTTTTGATAGAAACGAAATCCTTTCATGTCCCTTCACTGTCTGTAGAATAAAGTCTCCAAGGCTTAGACGAAGCTCTAACTCTCCAGACTCATGCTGGACCATTTGGCAACATAAACTCTTTGTCCCTGAACACATCTCACACACACTCCGGATTTCCTACCACACTCCCTAATCCCCCTATTTACACAAAGTGCATGACTTTCTACAAAGCTTACCACTCAAGTCCCAGCCAAAAAGCTTCTTGGACCTCTTTAGATAACAGCCACTGATCATCCCTACTTGGAACTTGTAGTGGGGCTAGATATATGGTGCTACTTCACTTTTTCTGAATTTATATCATCTTCCCATCTGGAATATATAACATTTGAGAAAAAAGACTATATATTTTTAGTCTTGTATCGCCAATTAGAACGAAGCCTAAAGTTATCAGAGGCTGAGGACCAAATTAAAAAGTTGTTCAATGAATGTGCAGGAAAAGTTCCTTAAAGAGTAAGAATTTTCTCGTAAGTAAATAAACCTTACCCTACAATTGGTAGCCAACCCTTTTTCTCAATGCAAGGGAAGATATGTAAGACCTTCCTTTCATGGCAGCCAAGATTTTCTTTTTCTTTCCTATAGTCTTTCTGACATCTCCCACTTCTCTGGACTCAGGCTAGTCATGCCGGGGAGGCCCTTTCTTCTCATCCTGACATAATCCAAAGTTTATGTTCCTGTCAAGATATGAATTGCTATTTTCTTAAAGAAGACTTCTCTGAATCTCTAATCAAAAGTAGAAATTTCTTTTGATTAGATAAAATGTGAGTATAACTGAATAAAAATGTAGACATGTTATTTATGGTACTCTATATATAGAATTACACTATTATATTTCAAAATACTTATATCCTATCAATGGTACTTACTAAATGATAAATATATGCATATATATATATATATCCACCCAAAATATGCATTGGAAATTTTGCATAAAATTTCTTACTTGACTGCCCTATCACAGAGAGTTCACTGTCAGATGCTGATATTCTCCCATTTCCTTATCTATGATTAAAGGAGAAAGAGGAAAGTGGACATATTAATATAGCACTAGGGCTAAAAATCTGATTTCAGAAGAGAAAGCTGAGAATCACTGCTCCTTAAACAGCCCTGTTTGCTTTTGTGGAATGCCATTAATAGAATATTAGAAAGCGCATATGTGGAGGTTGGAATTCAATTAAAAAAATTAATTGTGAAACTTGGGAATTATTTTTTTAATAATTCAATGAAACCAACCTTCAATGGAATCAATTTATAACTGTAGTTTATTGGAAAATTATAATATTTGAGCTATTACAATTGAGGCAGCCTTTTCTTAACCTCTTATATCTTAGGTGTGCCAGTCATCAAATATAGAACAGAAGAACATAATCAATTAGATTAATTAGTAGATTAAAAAGCACATCTCCAAACAGAATGACAGTTTGCATAACTGCAAATAGCATTTCGTGGATTGCAAAG
Organism: Balaenoptera musculus; assembly: GCF_009873245.2. Lineage (NCBI taxonomy): Eukaryota > Metazoa > Chordata > Mammalia > Artiodactyla > Balaenopteridae > Balaenoptera > Balaenoptera musculus. The sequence continues at coordinate 52,806,433 of NC_045795.1, forward strand.
GGTCCAACACTGCATGAACTCTTCGGGAGAGAAAACAGAGAAAAAGGGTTAATTTCACAGTCATGCAGTAAAGTTAGGTTTCCAACAAATATTGAACCAACTTACTCTCTATTGAGAGTTCCAACACAGGGGACAGCATGCAAAAGGAAAAAAAGAAAAAAAAGAAAAACACACAAATTAGTCGCCATCAATGCCAAGTTCCTGTATGGAAGAAAAACACTTAGAAAATAAAGTGACAAATGTTTTTCAAAGTTTTACGATAAACTCAAAATAGTTTTTAAAACAAGAGTTAAATGAATAGTATGGGAGAAGAGTATGTGATTTTCCTATATTTCTCTCTCACCTTCTTGCCAAGGAAATTTAAAAACAAAAAAACAAGCAAAAACTTGCTTCTTTTCCAGACCCTACTATCCTTGAGGCTCAACTTCTGGAAAAAATCTAAGACTAACAGACACCTGCCAAAATTTCTGTACAGTGCAAACATTTGCTTCTAAAGCACAGTATCTAGAATTTTTCTTTTATCTTTTTTTTTCCTCTTCAGAAACAATGCATTCACAAGTTAAATTATTTCTGTGAAGGCTTGGAATAATTACTATTGTTTGGAGGTAAAAAGTAACTATACCACAACTTTTAATTTTCCCCAGGTAAGATGTATGTTGTGGTCTCCTGATCCTAAGACTGCAGATACTCTTCAGGAGACCAGATATGTCCTTCTAAGCAGGGAACTCAACTGTGTCGCATTTTAGTAGCCACAGATTGAATTCCTACCCCAGCTGTTCAAGACTTCAAGAGGTAGGACTATACAGACCATAAAATGTGAAATCAAACCATGCACTTTAGTGAAGGTGGCTCTTCTCAAGTAGGTCCTTCAGAGTCAAATGTCAGAATCACAGGGGATAGCTTTTGGCATCTGACACTCCTTACATTTGAAGGAAAAAATGGGTCTAGAGCAATCAAAATAAAAATCTGCCCTGAATTCCTTAATTTTTCAAACTTATTTATTTTTTAAAAACTTATATAGTGCTTGGTGTGTTGTAAGGGCTTTAAATACATTAACTCATTTAATCATCATCGCAATCTTATTAACTCTATTTTACAGATTAAGAAACCAAGGCACACACTGCTAATAAGTGATGGAGGCAGAATTTGAACCCAAGCAATCTAGCTCCACTACCCATAGTTGCTATCACTGTGTTGTACTGCCTCTCTTAGAAAAATATTTAGAGGCTTTACAGAGTCATACACTGTGATTGTATAAGTAGTATCTGAAAGTTTAAAAAGTGTATTTATCAAGTTACGGACATCAAATAATTTCAGCTTGTAAACTGTATTTACCAACCACATTACTCCTGTCCCAGGAAAAAAGCCAGCATCTATTTCAACTGTATTCAGAAGTTGAAATAGAAGCTCTTTTCTAGCCCTTCCTTTCTGGGATGTGTATTGGAGCTCACCTGATATTTCAGTTGGACTCAGATGCTTACTCTAACACATATAAGAGAAACATTCTGGGGGATGGAGGTGATCCTAGATGAAAGGAGATGGGGCTGCTGCTCACACCCTGGTTCTCTAAGTAACCTGTTGGGGACAGCAGGTGGTCTCAATCATGTTGGGGAGAAGTAAGGACAGCTTTCAGTTAACATGGAAGCCAGCTACTATTCAGAAGCTGTTAACACAGAGATTGAAATGTTGACTTCAACTTAAAAGGACATGGGAAAACCCACCCAACCAACCTCATGGTATGAGGTGTCTCCTAAACACTACAGCCCATTCTGGGGGCAAGGCTTCAGACGATTTCTGCCCTGTGAGTTTCAGGATAGTTAAGGTTACAGATAAGTGATTCCAATTTCAGAGTGGAGAGCTAACCCACACTTGAGGAAGAAAAGAGAAGTCTCTTTGATGGCCTATTTCAAGGCTATGAGGAAAAGCACGTGGCACATTTGGGGAAATGAACGTAGTTTCCAGGCTGGGTTGAGAGTGAGAAGGGAATGACAAGCAAAAATGATTTGTTTGAATATTTTCTTGAGGGTAATGAGTAGTCACTGAAGGGTTTTAAGTTAGTAGAGAAGATTTACCTTTTAGAAAGGTTATTCAAAGATGCAGTGTGGAAGAGAATTTAGGGATAGGAGTTGGGGAGGAGGTGCAGCTGGCCAAAGATGATTGTGTCCTGAATTAGCAGTGAGAATGGAAATGTTTAGAAGGCTGAATCAATTAGGACTGAGTAAATTTCTAGAATGATGCCCAAATTCTTCACTTGAGCAATGAGAGGATAGTGGTTTCATCTAATGAGATAAAGCAACGCAGGAGGAAAAGTAGTTTTGAGGTTTAAGATGAGCAAAAGGCATGTAACTAAGTAAGTGCAGGAGAACAATGTGGGCTGGAAGTACCATTTGAGAGTCATTAGGATAAAGTGGGTGACTTAAGCTTCAGATAAGTACTGAGTGAAAAAGGAGGGCCTAAGGCAATGCTCTAAGCAACACCAATGTAAGTAAAACAAGCAGAGAGATAAGTGTCTGAAAAGAAAGGGTGTCTACTGTGAGGAAGACTGGATCAGGCACAACAGAAAACACCCCTCTTCCATCTCTCCCACATCCCTTTCCTTAAAGTGTCAGAAAAGATACACTGGATACACTCACAACAAGGTTGAAAAATAAAAAGGGATGTGAAACAGCAAACTGAAATTTATGAAAAATTCCTGGAAGACCAAGCAGATAAGACCATGTTAGCAAAAAATGGAGTACAGGTGTATGTGGCTACCAACAGCTTCAAGGTAAGACCTCCTGCCATTTCCATAGAAGAAAAGGTAGAAAGAATGGGCTTATGTGCAGTTAACTTTGCTAGTTTGGAGACAGGAAATGGAGTTTCTGCTGGATGGCTTCTATTTTCTTGGTAAGCTAAGAGGCCAGGACATATGCTTGGGGCATGAGCTGGGTGGAGAGGTGAACAGGGCTGGAGTTCTGAGGAAAGACTATCTGACACAGTCTCTGTGGAGGACAGAAGAAAAAAACTAGAGGAAGAGGCAAGGCAGCACTGGGCTTTTAGACAAAAATCACAGATCAGAAATGGAGAATGGCACAATATACAGGAATAACAGGGCTGATTTCACCCAGCAGGGGCCAGTACATTGTTTCCCTTCAACAGTCTTAATCTTCAACCAGTGGCATGAGCACGAGCAGAGGTTCTTGAACATATTTCTATTTTAGTGTCAATGACCAGAGTTGACTGTATAGAACAGGGTCAGGAAAACTATGGTCTGAGAGCTAAAAATGGTTTTACATTTTAAAATGGTTTTTTAAAAAAATCAAAAGAAAAGGCTATTTCGTGACCCATGAAAATTTTATGAAAATAAAAATTTCAGTGTTCATAAGTAAAGTTTTATGGCAACCCAGCCATGGTCATTTGTTTAGATATTGTCTATAGGTACCTTTGTGCGATAATGGCAGAGTTCAGTAGTTGTGACAGAGATCATTATGGCCCACAAAGCTACAAATATTTACTACCTGGCCCTTTATAGGGAAAAACAAACAAACAAAAAAGGCCGACTCTTGATAGAGAACAACATTTTACTTGGAAAGAAAAGAAGCATCAAAAACAGCTGCTGATCCTAATGACTGGACTGTTAGTACTTTATAAAATTAAAAAGGGGGGGGATATCTACTATTTTAATAATATAAAGATATGATGCAAAAGCTCAAATCAAACCCTGATATTTTTAACTCAGCACAGTATGGTGATATATCCAGTTTATTCTTAATGAATTACATTACCGGCAGTCTCTGATGGACAATCACCAAACAAAAGCTGAACAAAACGAATTAAAAAATCTTCCCTTTACATGTGTATTCACTGAAACTAACCAATAAAACAAAAACAAAACCAAACAAACAAAGCCGATGGATCAATAAGAATTGTACGTTGCTATAAAATCCCACAGAAAAAAAAAAGTCTCCTTCCCGAAAACTCTCGGAAGGATTGTGGCTGGTTCCCTGCATCTACTAAGGGAGGCCAAACATCTGTGCTTTCACCAATATCAAACTTGGTTTTCCTACTTGATCTTCAAGAGACTATTTTTTAAATTTTAACATTTACTTTATTTAAAAAATTTTTTCTTCAAGAGGCTTTTTAAAAAAAGTGTTTCTCTTTATTACTGTGCAAATCCTAGGATCCAACTAAATTGCATTATTGTCCTAACAAAAAATAAAAAACTGTGACTTCAAGAAATAATCTAGCCTTACACTCTCATACCTTCCAGTAGAGATGAATTATATTACTTTTGAAGATGTTTTAAAACTCTATTTTTAAAAGTTGTAGAGATTATTAATTAAAACATCATTTAATAAAACAGGTCCACCCAGATCATAATTGTCTTGTCCTTTGGCTCATACTGCTAACAAAAAATGTCAACAGCTAATTTGTTCAGGATTTACAGAAATTTTTCCATTAAAGCAATTCGTACAGTTGTAATTAGTGGTAGCAATATCAGTATAAAATGGTACGGTTATCTACATGCTCAGTTTGAAAGTTATAAACTTAGTGTACTTTAATCTTTGTCTTTAATGGAACCTTGCATTCTTGGATCAAATAAATATACCTTCTGATAAAAGGATAATCTTTAGAAGTTAAAGTACAAGCAATTTATAATTCTTAGCTGGATTTCAGTTTATGTATAGAGTAGGATTTTAGTATCTTTAAGTAGTGTCACAAGTAATGAAAATATTGAAAATAGAAAAAAAAATGAGGGGGAAATGACATGCGCAACAATAAAGTGAAGACAATTAAAAAAAACAATAAAGTGAAATTTGTTAATATCTTTCTTATGATTTCCCTTCCACATCTCCCTCTCACTTAGGTTAGAAATTCTCATGTAGACACCTGGTGTCCTAAAGGAAGATACTGAATAAAGTTTCACCATTGTCAAACACACTGCTGAAAACAGAATAAATGAGTCCATTTTACAACAAAATTTTACATTTTAAAGCAAAATTTCACAGTATACATGCAGACTATGCATAAGTACTTAAATATATTTTAATCAGCATTAAAAACTGAACAAAGTTCTGAAGATTTTTATGAACTATTTCAATATATGAAATGCTTCTTTTATATTACTAACAAACTATGGGTGAAGCCATATTTTGTGCTTTTTGTTATTTAATGGCAATTCTTTTCTACAAAATTGCTCTTTTAAGAATATATTTATGTTAATAGAGAAGGAAACTGAATAAAAAGTTAGAAACTTTTTTCAACTTACCCCAATTATTTCCTTTACAAATAGTAGAATGTTTTTAGAAATACAAATACTCACCCTAAGTGTATAACAGTTTTGCATGTTACTATATATTCTTCAGTTTATAGTCTTAGATAATCGCTCTTTGGAGAAGCTTAAACAGTTACTAGAGAGCAATTTCTAAATTAAGTATGATATCAAATACTCAATTTCAATTATGTTTGAAAAGATCATTGCCATTTTAGGGCAATAACAAAACAAAAATGGCTTATAGTTTTTTGTTATTATTCACTTCTTTTTTGGGGCAATACAATAATGACACCTTATAGGAGTAATCTTAAATACTAAAACATACCTTGCCATGAGGATCAGCAAACATTCTTGTGAAAATTTCACATAATCTTTTCAGTTCAACTCGACTGTCAAAATAATAAAGTGGAATTAATATCTTGCTGTAGGAAGAAGTCATTTAAAAGTGACCTTACAGGGACTTCCCTGGTGGCGCAGTGGTTAAGAATCCACCTGCCAATGCAGGGGACACGGGTTCGAGCCCTGGTCCGGGAAGATCCCACATGTCGCAGAGCAACTAAGCCCGTGCGCCACAACTACTGAGCCTGCGCTCTAGAGCCCGAGAGCCACAACTACTGAAGCCCGCTCGCCTAGAGCCTGTGCTCTGCAACAAGAGAAGCCACCGCAGTGAGAAGCCCGCACACTGCAATGAAGAGTAGCCCCCGCTCGCCACAACTAGAGAAAGCGGCGTTCAGCAACGAAGACCAAACACAGCCTAAAAAAAAAAAAAAAAAAAGTGACCTTACATATAACTGGGCTTCTAAAAAAAAAAAAAAAAGCTAAAAAAAAAATCATCCCTCCTAAATGAGAAATTAGTGGGATTTACTAGTCAGGGCTAAATACAAATTTATCAAATGCAACAATAATTCTGTAGTAACAGACACTATTTTAAAGGTTGAAAGTTATATGAAAAGAAATACAACTGTACTTCATTAATGTAGCACAACAGAGGAAAGTATACAGATGACATTCCCAGCACATGAATCTTATCCTTTTAAATGCTATGATGTTTTCTTAAATTTTGCCACCTGAGGGCTACAATCTTTCTAAACTATGACTATTTCCTTGCCATTTAAAATGATATACTGAACCTAATACTAACCTAATCTTGATGGGGCTGGGAACAACAATATGATGATTTATTGTAGTGATTCATGAACTGTGATATGAAAGCATTAAAATATATTAGGAAGTACATAGATAAACACTTATTTTAAATTATATAGTTCTAATACTTCCTAAAATAAACACTCAGCTAGTAAATCAAACTCTGATTTCAGGTATCAAGTCAGGAAGTGGCCCGCTATTTTCCACCACACTCAAACTTACGAATTTTCTGAAACTATGTTCTTAAAGGGATAGACTATAGAGATTTAAAACATTACACAGATAAAAACAATAAAGAGGGGCTTCCCTGGTGGCGTAGTGGTTAAGAATCCGCCTGCCAATGCAGGGGACACGGGTTCAAGCCCTGGCCCGGGAAGATCCCACATTCCGCAGAGCAACGAAGCCCATGCGCCACAACTACTGAGCCCGCGTGCCACAACTACTGAAGCCTGCGTGCCTAGAGCCCGTGCTCCATGACAAGAGAAGCCACCGCGATGAGAAGCCCGCGCACCGCCACAAAGATTAGCCCCCTCTTGCCACAACTAGAGAAAGTCCACGCGCAGCAATGAAGACCCAACGCAGCTGAAAATAAAATAAATAAAATAAATTTAAAAACATAAAGAATTTAGAGAGGAAAAGCAAGCAAAAGCCATTAGGAAAGGAAACCGAATCAAACCCAACTAAAAACCAATATAAACTTTTTTTTTTTTTTAACTTTATTTTTTGGCCACACCACACAGTATGGGGGATCTTAGTTCCCCGACCAGGGATCAAACCCGCACCCACTGCAGTGGAAGCGTGGAGTCTTAACCACTGGACCACCAGGGAAGTCCCTAAACTTCTGTTCTTAGAGAAATTCACTCCAAATCCATTTCATATTATACCAAGATTCAAATATTACACAAACACAAAGAATACACCTTCATTTCCAAATGAGCATAAATATTCTTTCATCTCACTGAAAAACTTATCAGGAATGAATTTTAATAATGAGTCAGCTTTAATATTATGCATATTTTATTATTTATTTCCATTAAAAAAATTAATAACATTTTTCATTTAACATCTATTTGTGAATAAAAAGTTTCCTTTTAGAATGTTTCTTTAAATAGAGCAAGTTAATTAAAATTTTTAAAAGTAACAATAGTATAGATGGTCCTAAAGGATTAAGGCTTGGGAAAATATTTTGATGCCACCTTCTGAACTCAGGACACGTATGAGCCCATACCAGTACCTTTAAAGTGTTATGAAAAAGTCAAGTCAAAAAGTGCTAACCAGAGAGGACAATTATTATTATTATTATTATTTTAATTAATTAATTAATTAATTAATATATTGCTGTGTTGGGTCTTCGTTTACCGTGCGAGGGCTTTCTCTAGTTGCGGCGAGCGGGGGCCACTCTTCAGCGCGGTGCACGGGCCTCTCACTATCGCGGCCTCTCTTGTTGCGGAGCACAGGCTCCAGACGCGCAGGCTCAGTAATTGTGGCTCACGGGCCTAGTTGCTCCGTGGCATGTGGGATCTTCCCAAACCAGGGCTCGAACCCGTGCCCCCTGCATTGGCAGGCAGACTCTTCACCACTGCGCCACCAGGGAAGCCCCGAGGACAATTATTTTAAAGACAATATAACTCACCTTAGCGTTCTCTGATTTTTTAGTAAGTTCTGCAGACCCAGGAGGCCTTCTTTCCTTTCTGACCAGTTGGAGCTAGCACATCTGTTGAGGACTTCTGCCACATCTTCCGTCTGCCTCATGTATGTAGGAATACTACCATTCCGAGAGCTATAGGAGCGTTCTGAACAAGCACTGGATGCATCGCTGTTGGCATCATCATCTGAATGCATCCCATAGGATTCATATCTTCTGCGAGCAGGTTTTTTCTGTTACACAGAAAGACTCTCATTAGTGGTAGCTAAAATAATATGCCGGTATTTCACAAATTTCTACTGACCGTAAAAAGACTGGTTTTTGTTTAAAAATCAGTGTAAAGCATGCTGCTGATCATTGTAATAATAAAATGTTGATATTTAGTTTTTCTTCAAAAAACATGTTTTAGGAGTTAGTAGATGATGAAATATTCTTTAACTATGGGGAGTGGTAAAAGCAAAATAAGACTACTGTATGGAAGTCAGATATGTAAAGTGGGGAGCACTAAAAACATGGGGTTCTTCCTTTTCTTTTTCCTTTTTCTGGAAAACCAAAAAGAACTACAAGAGTATAAACAAATGGACTCTGTACTAAAATTCTGAGTTGTTAAGAAGAAATTACTACCTTTTTAAAGGATGAGAATGGATCAGAAAATGGGCAATGGATCAGAAAAACATGTTTCCCCATGTAAAGTTCTATTTTTTTCTGTCTCTCAACCTTCTCTTTCCTCTATTCTCCTTTCACTTCTACTATCACTTGTCTTGCCACTCTTTCTTCTCTTGTACCCAACCCTGACATTTCCTAGAGAAGTAAAATACAGAGAATGATGAGAGCCTGTTTTGCTTACTCTTACTTTTAGGAGGCAAGCTCCTGGAGGGTCCTCCATGTTTTTCCCAATGTGTCTATACTGTCTATTTCAATATTTATGAGAAAGCATATTTAGATTCCTTTGATTTCTTTACATCTGAAGCTTATTATTTAATAAATGTAACTGCTAATTTTACTTTGAATATTAAAAGTGAAATGAGACAGAATAAATAGCTTATTTGAGATTTCTTTAGAAGAATTAGAAATAAATCTTTATGTAAGCTGATATTTGAATTTAGGCTGGTGAGCAGTGAAGATATTTCTAAGAAACATTTAAGCACAATAATTTTACACAGCTCCAGGTGACTTAAATTCTCCAAGTTTAAAATCTAAAAGAAATATAACTTGAACTCAATGAAAAATAGTTTTATAATGACATTTCCATCACTAAATTGATTTTAGAGGCACCAACTTAATTTAGAATGGCAAAAATGTGGTATTTCCTGTGTTGGTCTTCAAGACCAGTTTTGTTATAGACATCAGTGTCGATGACATCATTGCATTTGTACAAAGTAGTCAGGCTTAAAGGATGAAAACCCCCATAGGACATTCTATTTAAGCACTATCTCCCTGTTGATAATCATATAATCATATAATCATATATACAGAAAAATAATGTATATCTAAGGATTTTATTACTTCCATTTGAATTTTTTATAGAAGACTATCATCTGTTAAACTGATGAAGGAAAGAAAAAAAAGTTATGGTATCGTAAGATGTCAGAAAACAGCAATGTCTATACCTTAGTCCGTATGTCTCCTAAGAGCTGAGAGCAGATTTTTAAAGAGAAAAATTGAAAATAATGAAAAACATTTTGCTAAACAGCACAGTGAAGTAGGCATAAACAATGCCCATAATTAGAAACATTAACTTTTTAAATATATAGATACATAAGAACTGCTTATTAGGAGAATATATCTTTAACTTGTCAATATCCTTTAGTCCAAAGAAAAAAATCTAAGCTACAGAAATATTCCCATAACCAGTTTTCCCAAAGAAACTCAAGTCTTCTTCCTATTTGGATCCTTTTGTTGTTTCCAAAGTTAGTTTTATTTCTATGATTTTCCCTAGGTCCAATTAGACTTAATAGTTGGATAGTCTTTTCCTAAAAACTGATAGTTATAACTGGAATATCTATGTTATATAAATAATGGAAGTATTCACAGTCAAATTATTGGGATACAGCTTTTAGCCCTGGTGGCTAAATATTCCTCATATAAATCAAATACAACATCTTATGACAAGTAATAGTTCAAGAATAATCCATTCAATTCATAAAATTTATGTGAGCAGAATTTAACTAGTAAATCATCCACTTACAAGAAACTAAAAAGCATAATTTGAGAAATACACTGATGAGGAATAGTAAATTTAAAACGTATGACTAATTTAATATCACCAGAACAAGATGTGATCAATATGTCCCAAGCTCAAGAGAACAAAGTTCCTACTTAGTTATATTGATTAGAAAAATCAGATGGCTAAGGTAAAGAGAAAAATTCAGCACATACAGACTGTTAGAACAGAACTACATGTGATTACATTTAATATATTACAGCTATGATCAATGAATATTTTTAAAAACTTGTTTTTCAAATATAGGTGGCAAATATCTTATCAACACTGGTTAAGAGGTGATATGTGCTTTTAAAAGGCATAATGTATTTTTAAATTTCAAAACAAAGATGACACCTTTATAAGTTCTGTGTAAAAAACTGAGTAAATGCTTACTTCTCAAATATAGGATTAATATCATAATTTGAAAGAGAAATTATCATGTTGAACTGACTTGGGAAAAAGGCAAAAGCCAATTAAAATCACTGTTTCTAATACTTCCTTCATAATTTTAAGTGAGAAAAACTACAGTGATATCTGCACAGCACTCTTCTGACAAACCATCATAGATCTACGGATTATGTTTTTAAGCCTCACTGTTTAATGTGTCAGGTATAAAGAGCCAGAAAGATATCTTAAATATAATTTGTTTTGAAGTTGTACTTTCTCTCAGCTCAGAAAATACAAATAAGTAAAAGACTAAACAAAACTGTACCCCAAACTAAAACAATCCCTAAATAGCCAAGGTTAAGCTAAACTTGAAATTACATACTTGTAGTGTACATGTTTATATACTAATCTATCTGCCTTTATTCTCAGTGTATTACAGTGCATAAAAAATATCACCATATTAACAATATCAATATTTATATTCCTGACATCCCATCAATTACTATGGGCCCTGGCTTAAAAATTTGGCAATTAATAAAGATCAAGAATTAATTATACTGTTTTCCTTTTTACATTGCCCACATTTGATCTTCCTAGATTTAATCCGCAAGAGTTTTCCCATCTCCTTTCCCACACTTGTGGATTGGCTCACTCATATATTAGTTTCACAGCTGGAACATCTGTAAAGATAAGGAAATGGAGAAAAGTACCAAGGCATCCGCTACTGCCTCCTCCACGTCGGAACCTGTGTTCAGGACTCGCATGGCACTGACAGAGGATGACAGTCGGCTTGATTGGCTGATCCCATACCCTGGACCTAATTCATCAGAAGAAGGAAAATAGCTTTGAGAGAGCCATAAATGTAACAGGGTCACGTTGGAAACTTTAAGATCCTTAAGAGGAGGAAAAAAAAACCAATGGGGCAAAGCATTTTAAAAGCAATAGTGTATTCTCTGGGTACATTTATTTTTGGTCAAATAAAAGGGCAAAGGCAATTAAAATCACTGACAGTGTGGGAAGTAAATTTAAAGAATAGTAGCTATGATATACTTTTCACCAGAAGATAGAAGAAAGCATGGCTGGCCAACTAAGGGCTTGCAAGTCTATAGCCCTGTAATTAATCTAGCTCTATCAGTCAGGCAAATCTCATCTGTTTGCTTGAGCCACAGAGCAGCCCAGAACAAAGATCAATTCTCAAACCAGTAAGGATTAGGGAGCTCAACGAAGGAACGCCAGGAATTTACAAGGGAAAACCCCTCCAATTATTATCTCTTCTCCTTCAAGATAGGCTGATTCATTCTGTAACTAAGATGTATCATTGGATATTTGTCAAGGACCTACTATTGCCCGACACTCTGAGGTATGTAAAGACAAACCATAGATGGGTTCTTCCTCTCAGCTACTTTCTACAATATATCATCATTTACAATTAAAACACTTCATCCACCATTTTGGTTTTTTTTTTTTTAAACATATATACAAAGATGAAGTACATAACTGAGAACATAAAACAACTTTATATTTTAAAATGACATAACTTAGGTTATACAAAAGAAAAATGCCCATCTCCAGTGAGAAAAATGTTCAAGTAAGATTGCTGAAGGGAAAAAAGTTACTTGGGGGAAAATTTTTTTAAAAACCCACAAATGACTTATTCTCCAACAAATTAAATGTAAACAAAACAAATCAATTTTAAAACATGATTACTCAATGGAAACTGACAAGGACAAAAAACTTAAGATGAATGCACAGATGATAGTGAAAATGTACTCATCCTTCACCTGAGGCCCCATACACATCGGGGGCGTAGAGGGCACCAGTAGATCTGGAATGGTGTCTGGAGGCTGGAATAACAGGACCATACAAACCTCATCTATTACTACAGAAACAAGGAATAGTGGCAGCACTACAGTCAGGCAAGGAGAGTTAGTTCACATTGGTATTACTATTAATAGTTAAGGATCAGAATATTGCCTTAGACTAGGGCAACTGAACACTTGCATTGCAATATCTTCCTTGACACACAACAGATCTTACACCTAAGGGGACAGACAAGCTCACAGGAGACAAAAAAGTAAGTATTCAAATGGAAGGAAATGTCAAAAGTACAAGCATGAGACAAAAAAATGAACACTGTAGTTTCAAAAAAAAAAAACCACTATGGTAAATAGTAACCAATAATAATCCCATCTCCTCTAATCCTGAACCCAGTGAGGCAGTTGTTACTATTCAATTTTACAAATAGCTAAACTAAAGAACAGAGAAAAGTTAATTAATTTGATCAAGGCCACACCTCAGTATCTGTAGTCTTTCAAGGTCTTTGCTCTTAAATAGTACACATACCATCTTGTTCAAAAGATAACATACCTCATTTATGTTAACATAAATGTTTTCTATAATGGTTCACAGGATATAAATTCTGCACTCAGTAGATTATTTAAATATCAAAGCACATTTTGAGCACCAAAAAAGGGGAGTATTAACAATTTAATCAAAAAACCTAGAAACTTCTGACTTCTCCTTATATTTATGACATCTCTCTAAATCTAAATTTAGGATATTTAAAATTTTAGATCTTAAAATCCTGATTTTCATAACATCATAAAGTCAGTCTTTTTCTTACACATGCAAACAAATAAGCCAGGAAAAAATCATTTTATTATTTAATGAAACATATTACTCATTTTAAAAGTTACTCTGCTTCAGATATATTAATGAGAACAGTTAAAATACTCTTATTACATGAATTACTCTTTCCTTTGCCACAGGACCTTAATGAATAAGAAAATGATCAAAAAGATTGAGAGATAGGATTAAAGAGAGAATGTTGCATAAAATGTTTAACAGACCCTGAAAGGTGATTGGTATCATTACTAAAACATACTAATATATAGTTTTAATTTAACCCAACAGAATAATTTCTAAAATGATAAGGAAGAGTTGAAGCAATATGGAAATGCTTTAATAGATGAAAAAATTTTGAAAACCTTTTGAAATCAATAGCTATCTGTGGCTGAAGATAACACTCACGTGCTTGTAATAATGTAAGCCTTTTTTTGAATCTTGGTTCCAGAAACAGATGGAAACTAAGAGTGTGAGTTCCAGAGTTCATCTTTGTTTAGCTCTGATTTATTTCTGGAGTTTTAGGGCCCTGATGCTGGCCTTGTGTTACAACTGAATAAATGGCAAGCTATGGGATTCATCTGCTGAATGGCCATATTCAAGTCAGAGGCGACAAAAGGATTCACCAAATAAAGAAAGAGAAAAATGTAGGCAAATATGGAAGAAAATGGGAATGAAAAGGACAACCTGATCTCTGGGAATGCTATCTTCATCTCTGTGTAATAAACAGGACTAATCTGCTACCTTTACTATGCAATATCCATATGTAAATAAAGGGCTATAAAATTCAATTCTTCTAAAACTATATGATTAAAAGGTTTAACCACCTTTAAACCAAATAGGATGTTTCATCACAATTGGGAAAACTACCTCCTTTAATAATAAAATTTAAATGATTTAAATTGCCAAATGGTGGCTTTGAGGTAAATCTAGATCAATGACTGAACAACGTATCTCTTTAAAAATAGGCATGACCCCCTAGAGGAGTGGGATAGGGAGGGTGGGAGGGAGGAGCAAAAGGGAGGGGATGGGGGATATATGTATACGTTCTGATTCACTTTGTTATAAAGCAGAAACTAACACAACATTGTAAAGCAATTATACTCCAGTAAAGATGTTAAAAAAAAAGGCATATTAACATGTTTATGTTTTAAGTAATTAGAAGTTGGTTATAAATTTCCTCTAATCTCTGACTATCGCACAGGTTTAAACGGTACAGAAACCTATTTTTGTATCTTCCTGATATCTCACATTTTCTACTAATTCTACATTATACAAAGGTAAATATTATACCATTTAAAAAATCTAAGATCCTCGCCACTGATGTGTAACACAACTAACTGTAGGTAAGCAAGCACTGTTCCAGGGGGAAGACGTGGAAGAGCAGTTGCAGCAGTGACGATGACCGTGATAACCACGTGCTCGCCGTGTGCAAACACTGCTCTGAGGGACAGTTTTCATGTATTCTCTCCTTTACAGTGTCTTCAAATCAATGCTAAGAACTACATGCTATTATTATTCTAGCTTTACAGATAAGGAAAAACCCAGATATAAAACAGCTACAGAGGTGGGGTATCAACCAGGCCATCTGACCCGAGAACATATGCTCTTAACTACCACACACCCACTCTGCTTCCTTTGACTCTTCAAGGTGGCATGCTTACTTTATACAAATGTAAGATTTATTTCATTTTTAAACATATATGCATGAGGATGTACCATATATATATGTATATGTATGTGTGTGTGCATGTATACACACACATACACAGATACTCTACAGACTAAGCCTACTGTATATTGTACATGAACTAAATCTACCTTTGGCAAAGTACAGAAGGAAACTCTTTGGCACCTGGGACTGGAACACAAACAAGGGTTGAGGATACCCCTGCCTGAGTTCCTAGCTCAAAGGGTCAGTACAGGATAGTCTAGTAGTGATATAGTTGAGCCAAATGGCCCAAAGAACTAGAAATTAACCTCTAGAAATTCTATACTAATGTGTCTATTGAAGGAAATAATAATTCCAATAAATAATGAGTGGAACTATGCTCTACATTAAGTGTCACAAAGTCTGAAGTGCAACTCTCTTAAGTATTACAATAACCTACATTTTATGGAATTAAAAGAAAAAACCTGAAATGGCTATAGGTAAGTGCATATAAACAAAGTATTAGTTAAAATGCTGAGGACCACACAGAAATTCTAAAGATTTTCAACATAAAAAATTCTGCCTCTCCAATTACTCTAAAATACTTAGTTTTTAAAAAATCATTTAATATTTTTATAATTGAGGTAAATATAGTATTATAATCAAGGGTATAATACAATCTCTATAATCAGGGACAGACAGGTTTCACAGCAATGACATGATATAAGCTAATGCATGAGAAACGTTAAATTGTAAAATACTGTAAAAATGTTAATCCCTCCCATTTTAATAAGTAGTTCATATATTATTTTGTGGCATTCTTTCTAGTAATCTGAAATATCTAAGGTGAAATGTTAATATTTCTGCTACAAAGGACAAAAGTTTTTATTTTTATCAAACTAAATAGTCCATATTTCACTTAAGAGTAAATATTTAAATATTGTCCTTAAATTTTATAGGGAGATTTGTTAAGAAAAATCTTGAATTCAATATTCTGTAGTTTAAATCTGTATGATATTTACTTGATTATGAAGGCAATTTGTTTATCCAATGTCTAACTTGCTCATTTAAGACAGATAAATGTCAAAGGAATTGCCCAAACATACAATTTCCTTCTGACTGTCTTCAAAAAGACAGAAAAGAGATAGAGGAAAAGATACAGTTGAAGAAATCATCAACTAAATCCAGGGTGTGTTGAGGTTATCAGATGGTAGGAACACAACAGGAAAGCAATTTGCCTCACACCTGCCCAAACACTTACCAAGGGGCTGAAAAGAGCGAACAGGACTCGTATCCCTGCTGCTCTCCCGACTGGCTTCCCGGCTGCACCCTTGACTCACACTTGGTCGAGGAATACGACTGCTTCGGGCTGGTATGAAGCAACAGCAGCACAGAAGGGGAGTAAACAGGAGATAGAGTTTGTATTTTTGATATTTTGGTTTTATTCTTTTTTTCTTTCTTTCTTTTTTTTTTTTTTTGGCCACTCCATGCAGCATGCGGGATCTTAGTTCCCCGACCAGGGATCGAAACCATGCCCCCTGCAGTGGAAGCGCAGAGTCTTAACCACTGGATCAGCAGGTAAGTCCCTATTCTTTTCTTTCTTAAAAACTAATAAATAAGTTTTTTCTAAGGTTGAGAAGAAATTTTTCTTGATGAAGCATTACCAGGAATACCGTTAAAATTCTTGAATACAGTCTTCTAGTTTGTATGTGATTAGAAGAGTAAAATGATATTTTACTAAAATGAAAAGATTTAAAATATAAATGAATTATACTTTCAAGATAAGATATCTAATTCCATTTTTAACCTATATTTCAGTTGTCCTTGAATTTTAAGTTGTTTTCCTCTAACTTAAAGTGCCTAAATTGAAGTCTTCAATGCCTGAAATACTAAAGAAATACAAGGTCCCAAGTTTTGCACAAAAATCTTACCCACTGAGAGCCTAGATGGACTAGCCTCTCTGCTACAGCCCTGGCTTCGTGGTATCTTGCTTCTCTTCTGTGCTGAGGCTGAATTGACCAGGACTCTTTGAACACCAGAGCTCACAGTGGAGAGGGCTGTTGTGGTCAGAACTCTGCCCGGAGACCCAGACCGGCTGCCAGCTAAACACCAAACACACATAAAAATGTTAAGATGTGAACTCCAAGAGAACTTGTTGAAAGGATAAAAATTCAAGAAGTGCACCTGAGAAAACTGTGATAGAATGGCAGTTCTAAGTTCAAAGGAATTAGACTGAGGAAGGTTTATATATACTCAAAACCTGGAATAAAAAGGTATACTATATATACTAGGATTGAATGGTAAATCATGTAAATATATTTTCAGTTTGGGGAGTATAAGATGCTATGTTTAATAAGGACAACACTATTATGATTTTCAGAACATAAATAGTAGAAAAGATTTCCAAAGAAATAACTTATCTAACAATACATTTCATGCAGCTAAAGCTATATGTTAAAATGCTATATATTAAAGCTATACATTTAAAAGGAAAAAATTAATAATTCTATTACTGTTATTATTTTTGTTAAGAATATGGTAATGAAAATGTGCTTCCTGTTAAAAGTATGCCTGCTGAGATGCCTCTGAATGGGCATAACAAGGTTATCTTGCAACTATGTGTATTTTTAAATTTTTACAAGATTTAATTTTAAATGTTTACAAAGTTGGGCCAGCTGAAAAAGAAACTTGCATTTTGCTATTTGCCTTCAAATAGCAGAGGGGTCTTGGGTGGCCGGTCTGCCAAGGAGATGTATACTGAGGGTAAAACACGACTAATGGGCAAATAAATGTCAAAGGCGGCAGACCCCTTCTAAACCAGTGATTTTCAGTCTTGGAAGACAAAGGATACGTGGTCAGGGATAGAGAAAGGGAGCTGGACAAAATCTCAGAGATTGGGGTAAGAGTTAAAAAAAAAGTTAAGAAACACGCTTTTAAACTAGAATTGCACGCGTTAGTGTTTAAGCTCCTTGTCAATCAAAACATTTTTGTCTGCATTGAAAAGGAAAATGAACTAGATAACTCCAAGGTATAATTTAACTCTAGATTCTGGATGGTAGCATTATAAAAGTTAAACTTGCACTTAAATAAAACTTCATGAAAGCAACATTTCCTCTTTGTTGGGAACTTCTCCACAGTCACTGCTCACCTGGTGTAATCTTACCCAATGACACTTCACTTCCACAGAGCAAAGATTAAAGACTCAAAGCCAATGGGGACAAGCAGGGAACATCAACCAGGGAGCAGTGCTGAGTGTGAGGCAGGGAGTGGTGACTTTTTAGTTCAAGCCAGCTCTGTCTTGAGGTAATACTGGCTACATTTTGGGACTTTTTTGTTTTTTAAATGAAAGCTTTGACATTTCCTGATTTTTATCATGTTGTGTAGACCAAATAATACATGAATAGAGGCAGGCTGAATGTGGTTCATGGGCTGCTAATCTGTGACCCTGGCTACCGTTTTCTTGGCATGGTCTTCCTGAATACAATTTAAACTCATGCTTAATTCCTAAACTTTATTAGCACACAAAATGAAACTCATCTTCCGCTGGTTATAGCAATACTGTAAAACAAATCAATGTTTACGATGACATCAGCAATTTATTATCTGTGTAGAAGGAATTCTAAATTGTTGCAGGGAAATTATACAAGTGTACTTTAAAATGATGACTCATTTGAATTGTTTCATGATATTTCAGGTGAAGAATCTTTAAATCAAGTTTCTTTCAGTTATAACCTTAGAGATACTCACAAGACACCTATTTTCTCCATGCAGCATCTAAACTAAACAAACACACCAAAACACCCAAACACCCAACATGCTACAAACTCACAATGCAAGATAAGCTGATGGAATATTTTATGGGAACACTTGCAACAATATAAAAAGAGTAAATTATGAACTGAACACATACAACACGTTATTCTGTTAAAACTAATGTAAGTTTAGGGGGTGACGGTGTTGGTAGGAGACTGGAGAATTCCTTGAAATGTGGATCTATTCAGCAGAGAGGAAACATACAGTATAGAAGCAGAGTAATCACGCTACCTATTCTAGATTTATTGAATTTATCAAAACTATGCAAGCTCACTCTCTATATATTTAAATTCATTCATGCCCTCTCCTGGGAAATAAAATTGGCAGTGTTAATCATTACCCGCAGCCCCTCCCCCGGCCCCCACCAACAGCGTGTTAATTCCAGTGCCTACAACCCATTTTGGAATTATTTATACTTAGAAGAAAATATCAAGGCTCTTTCTCCAGCAAAAGAACTACCAAGGCTAATTATTTCTTCTAGGAAAACCACATAGTTGATGAAAAAGAGTATGATGTACCTAGGGAATAGCATGCTACTAGAAAATAATTTATGAAATTTGAAATTAGATACCTAATTTCTCTTGTGCTGCCTAAAGTTTTCAAATTACCATTTTATACTTTTTATGAGATGTTTTCAAGGCATTACTAAAGCTCCTTGTTTTTGAATGTTTACACCTGTGGCATCAACATGGATAATTTTAAAAACCCAGGGTTTTGGTAATAAATAAGGACAGGTCAAAGAAAAATCATAACTGGTGATTTTTACCCCAATAATGGCTACAGAATGATATAATATTAAATGTTAAGAATTTCTGCTGAATAGAACCCATTCTTGATAATGAAAATAGGTGATCAAACAACAGATGCACACATAAAGTCTATATATTCTTACCACCAATGGTATTAGCAGATTGTGATCCTGAACAAGTGTAAAGGCAGAATTAGGGTAAGGGTTATAATCCATGAAGAGGGAAGAAGCAGATTTAAAATGAATGGCAGATGGAAATAAGAAAGCTTTAGTCAGTTCTTAGGAAATAAAAAATTCTAAAGCAAAAAAAGCAAACTTTAAAAAAAAATCCCAAAACCATTGATGTCTGTAACAAAAGCAGAACATTTAGTAGTTTTTAGCTGATAAACTGAAATCAGACACTCATGTACAAAGCAGATGAAATGAAGGTGCAAAAGTAAATGTAAATTCTTCAGCTTTTCTTCTATTGATAGCCTAAAATCTAAATAATTAAATGTTTAAATTTTTATAATTTAAACATTTAATTTAAAACTACAGGTAAGGAAGAACTACAACATCTTCTAGCTGAAGAAAAATTACATGAAAAAGCTACAGGTTTTATCTTTCTTAAGACACACAGGGAAAAAAAAACCAAACAGTAGAGGGGTGGGGTGGAGAGACAAAATTTCTGACAGGCTGTACAATCATTTGTACATAATCAGTCACTACCAACAACAAAAGACACAATATTTACGTAAACATTTAAGTCTGGAAGTCTCTCCACTGGGTCTGTTTTTATTTATTTTTGGTTAGCCATCAGAACATACCTGCTGTGACCCAAGAGATTTTTTTTTCCTAAATGGTGATATAAAAATATGGAAAAGACCATGCAAACCCTAATGAATTACTTCACAACAAAGTGAAGATGGAGAGCACAGCAATATTTCTGTGCAAATATGTGTAAAGAAACTTGCATGAAATTATACAAGGCCACAATATCTTTTTTCAAAAGAATTTGAAATGAAAAAAACAGTCATTCAAATAAATAAGCAGGCAAATAAACAAAAACCTCACCAATATGATTTAAAATCTAAGTGATTTTATAGTGGGAACATCTTCTGATCTTAAAATCCTACTAGGTCTAAAAATCTATCATTATGTTCTCACACTCTAGGAGAGGATTGCAAGTATTGTGGATTGGGTTTCAAAGTGAAAAACCAAATGTAAAAAAATTATTCTATATTCTCTTGAAGTGATCAGTAGTTATAATATACTTAAAAGGGAGTTCCTTAAGTAATATATTAAAAAACCATACACAAAGCACTTTGAATCTCTGCCATGAGTTCAGTCTTAGTATTACTTTAGAAGAGAACTCAGTAAAATATCTCATATAAAATTGTTTTATCCTTAAGATGCTGGATACAGACAGTTTCTGGTTGCTACCTTTATTTTTCTTTCTGCTTTAAATTTCCTAACTTCACCATTATTTTTGTTTCCTGAAGGCCATAAGAAATAACAACAAAGAAGTGCACAATAGGAGTATAAAATTCAGTTGACATTAGGTTAAGAAAAACAAGGACATCAATTTCACCAGCTAAAATATAGAGCACATACTTTGTGCTCAGGCAAAATACTAATTTAATTCTCACAACAATCCTGTGAGATTATCCTCTTCATTTTACTGGTTACAGTAGAAGTATATAGAAATACAGCAACTTTAAATAACCTGGAAAAGCCATGGATCAAATCCATGATCTAAATCAACACTTCTCAGACTTGATTGTAACACAAATCACTTGATGATCTTGTTAAAGACTGAATTCAATAGATCTGTGGTGGCATGAGATTGTACATTTCCCAGGTGATGCTGATGCTGGTCTGGGTACCCCATTTGGAATAGCAAGGCTCTAAACTACTATGCTATACTCCTAAAGATTAAGTTACTTTAACAGTTACCCTAAAAATACACAAGATCAGGGAAGAATGTGGTATGATCTAGTCCTAATTTGGTTGGGAGAAGAGCTCTCACCCAGAGGGCATTTGCCATTTTTTCCTATTTGTAAATAACCCTCAATTTGCAAACTAATTTTACTAAGCATTTCTGCTTATTTTTAGGACTCTTGTTGAGTGCTCCCATCATTACTCTGTCTAGATTTTTTGACTTTGTAAAGAGGAGAATCTGCTAGGCCGGACTTGTCTAATCACTGCCCTGACCCCCTCTAAGCCCAGCTCCTTTCTCTGATTCCACGATTCAAGAATCAAGTTAAAAAAACAGACAAATTGGGCATCTATATCCTGGAAGAGTCACCTAAACAATAGTGGAAGATAGCTACATCTATTTCTTTCCAAAATGGCCAAGTATATAGAAGAACCCCAGAATTACCTCCCTAGAAAAAATTCCTGTTCTAAGAGGTATGTGCTAAGGAAAATCTCTTGATAAAGAAGGAATGTGAACTCTTTTAAATTAATTATGCCGTAAGTGTATATATTACTATTCTGGAATATATAGGAATGGATCATTCATTTTACCTAGAATTCAAAATTGTGCTTTTTAATAATTGTGTTTATAAGAAACTCAGCTTCCAATGAAATTGCAAAAATATAAATCTTAAATTTAAAAAGGAATATAACAAAACTGGTCATTTCAATTTGTTTCCTCTTTATGAATCAGTATATACCTGCCAAAAATGCTAACTGCATTCTAACAGATTTTAGGGAAAGTACAAAGATACCACATATCTGCCCTTGAACAACATTAGCTAGATGCAACCAGATCTGATGCTAACATATGGCAATTATTTTGCCTCTAAAAAGCACAATTTTCCACATTTACAAGTTTCTGAGTAGACTGTGAAAACCTTAATGTTAAAAGATTTGTGCTATTTAAAATATCTCCATGCAAAAGTCTGTATAGCAGATGAAGTTTTTCTTTCTAAGTGCAGATATCAATGATGCAGCCCTAATAACACACCAAAGACAAGACAACACCCACTCCAAAAATTCCAAAACATGCACAACAACTGACCCAAAACATTGAAAAAAAAAATACCTTCATTTTTGTCAGGTGATGATGAACCTAAAGTACAGAACAAGAACTCAGTATATGGCTTGTCTTTTTTGAAATTAGTTTTGTCTTTTTCCATTGGTCAATCTCTTCATACAGTAACATACAAGGAATACGCTTATCCTAACATATTAGAAATATGGGAGAACTAATAGGCAATACGTACGCTGTGACTGAGACACCATTTTTGTTCGACTTCTTCCTCTGGAATCTGTCTTGGAGTTTCCCATACCAGCAAGTGGTGCTGAAAGCTTTGCTCTCACCCGGCCTAAGGAATAAAATTATTTACATAATTAAAGACTTTTTTCTATAATAATATTTAGTAATGAGGAAAAAAATCTCACTATAATTTTCTAATTGGGTGTGCTTTTCAAGTATTGTTAAATTCTGTAATAATGTAACCTTCACTTACAGATTATAAGATTATAGTTCTCTTAAAATTTTAAAAATACATACTGCTTTTTACGTGTTGCACGATAAGCTAACTTTCCTTTACGGGTAAGAATAAAGTCAAACTAAAAGATCTCCATTCTCAGTTTGATATTATTAGTCCAGTAAAGTAGAGTTATAATTAAGATAATTACCACAGGCATGCACTTATTCTTAATTGGTAGTTCCAATTTTAAAATTTCAGTTTCCATGAAATTTAATTTATTCTCAAATCCACCCTGTAGTTTAAAATACAAGCTAATCTTGGAAACAACAACACAAACAATCTTTCTGACTGAAAATGTACTTCTAAAGAGATCTGCAAGAAGATACAATACTAGGTAAAATATCTCATCTTTTTATATCCTGTGCTAAACATGAGATTACTACAGATGAACATGGACACGTTTACTCTTCTCTTCCTCCAACTAACCAATTTCATTTATAAAATTATTTGAGGAAATACCAATCCTCAAAGAGATGGCACTTTTCTACACACATTTCCTTCTCTACCTCCAAGTTGCGTTCCTTTTTTCTCTTACTACTGCCTCATCCCCCTCCACAAAACCAAGCCGCAAGATGTTTCTAGAGCTCTTGAACCAAAGGAGATAATGCTTACCAAAGTGCTTAAGTAAACTGTCATTAGAAAAAACAAAAATATATTACTAGCAGGTACTTTGGTATTCTCAAGCAACAGTCTCAATCACTATCACATCAGAACCAATACCAAACATGATCATAAAGAAGGACTCAAAATACTTTTTAGTTAAAAGGCACAACTTTTAGGGCAATCACAATATAGAGGCTGGGGACTTTCCTGGTGGTGCAGTGGTTAAGAATCTGCCTGCCAATGCAGGCGACATGGGTTCGAGCCCTGGTCCGGGAAGATCCCACATGCTGCAGAGAAACTAAGCCTGTGTGCCACAACTACTGAGCCCATGTGCCACAACTACTGAAGCCTGCGTGTCCCGTGATCCACAACAAGAGAAGCCACTGCAATGAGAAGCCTGCACACCACAACGAAGAGGAGCCCCCGCTCACTGCAACTAGAGAAAGCCCGCACGCAGCAACAAAGACCCAAAGCAGCCAAAAATAAATAAACAAAATAAATTTTTAAAAAACCCCAACAATATAGGGGCTAGCCTAATATGGCAATATTAACTAGGAAAACATACACTAAAGAGTAAGGAAAAATTACAAAATTAAGAAATGAGTGAGGGAAGATAAGAGAATTAGGAACTAGGAATAAAATGAAGCAAAAGGAGAAGTACAGTTGGTAGATCCTAGCATTCTATCAACTTCTTTGAGGCCCCTAAAAAGCCCATAATTCAGGACTTTCACCCTTTTACAGAGTCTGTTTAGAATAGGACACAATGTTCTCCTGACTAAGAAGTAAAATAGAAAAAAATTATTATTTTTGAAATGCAGAATTTATCCAGTACAACAAAATTAGGATAAATTAAGTATTTTGATACTACCATTCTAAATTACAATGCCACAGTGCCAGAAACTAGTACTCTAGTTTAAAACTTAAAATATGAAAATATTTCAAATATATCAGAGTAAGTATGAGACCTCCAAAATGTTAAATCTACTTAGCCGTGTATCACAAGAAAATGTCATCCATGTAAAATTTAGAAAAAAAAAATGTGTTTCATATCAGAGGCTTAATAAGACAGCCTTCAGGCAGGATAAATATAAAAACTGAATTTTTTCCTTTCTACAAATTCAAAAGCAATAAATAATTTTTTAAAAGGTAAACTGGCTCAGTAAAATAAAGTATTATATCTAGCAAGGTTTTTGTAATCCCAAATTCAAGTCATATGCAATTCTCCAGTCACTGATTCAAAATCAAAGATACATTTAAAAGCTGACAAAATAAATGCATTTAAATGCTGAGGATATTTAAAGACGATAAAGCAATGGCACGTGCACTCCCAAAGTATAAATGAATTGGCATAAATTAAAAAACAAAAACACAAAATAAAAGCATTAATGTCACTACAAGAAAAAAATGAAACTATGTAACTTTATACTAGATATTGTTAAACATGTTAAGCATTTATGTTTTTCTAGCATGAGATGATCCAAGATACAAAGCAAAACTCCAGGATGAAGGATTAAAAAAAAATCCACATGTATAACTAACACAACCAAACATGAAATGTAAAAGCTACCACAGCTCGCAAATTATACAGATTTGCAAAGAAATTAGCCTATTTTAGTTTTTAATATTTAATTCCTACCAATGAAAATATTAATGTAGAGGTATTTGTGTTACTAACAAAATGTATAATTCTTACCATCTTCAGATGCTGTTCCTAAATAAGAGAAATAAAACAATAACATTTCAACAAAGTCTGCCAATGCTGATGTTAAAACCTTCCTCGCGCCTCCCACCCAACGAAAACAAAAGGGCAAAAGAAAAAATTTCTAGTTCGATAGCCTTAAATTAGCTTTTAAAAGATTCATTTTGAGATAAAAGAAAATTTGAGGTAACCTAATGACTCATAGCACAAAAAAGGTTAAAACTAGACAATTAAAAATAGCAAAATTCTATAACAAACCCATTTGTCTGCTATACTTCATACTTAAAATTTTAAATGGTGAAGAAAATTAGAGAAATTAATTACTCAAGAAAGATGCAACTTTCATTGCTCTCTCCAAAACGAAGATTTTTATAGATCTTTCCAATGTAAGAATTCTTTCTGTGCATTTTCAAAAGGTAGTCCGTAAAAGAACTAGAAAACTAATTGACAAACATGGGAATCAAATCCATGACCTAGGTCTCATTAACCCAGTATTTTCACCAAAGCATTACAAAGACCTATCAATCCATTAGCTATTTATTCAAAAATTTTTGTACTCCCTAAGACGTCAATGAAAACTAGCAAAAATGATCAAGTAAATGGAATTCCCTGGCACTCCAGTGGTTAGGACTCCATGCTTTCACTGCTGAGAGCCCGGGTTCAATCCCTGGTCGGGGAACTAAGATCCCACAAGCCGCACGGCACGGCCAAAAAAAAAACAAACTCACTACTACTATAGGGCAATAACAGATGTTTCTCCATGTGTGTGTATATAGATTTTTTTTTTAAAACACAGGATTAAACATCAGTGAGAGTAACACATCACACAACACAGGTGATTCCTCAAATAGGCTGATGTTTCTAACCCACAAAAGAAAACATTTTGATCTGGAATGGGAGAATAATTTGTTTTTAAAGGATCTAGAATCTCAGTGTTAGAAGTGATATTGAATGGTCTGAAATATAGAAACTATCTCTTGGTTAGGTTTTCTTTCATTTAATAATTTCTTAAATTTATGAAATACATTAAACACACACAGAAGCACAGAGACTAATTATAAGTAACACTCATGTACCCAACCCAAGATTAAATAAATCTTCCATTTCATCAGAATGGAAGATATACCAATTTCAGAGTTTATGTAATAATTGACAGAAAAACGTACAGTTTTCCATTTTCTCTAGATCTCATACTGTGACTTACAGATTCAGGATCTTCTTACAAGTTCTTATAAAAAAGCTCAAGTTCTTAGATAACATTATGGTATCTGATGAAGTGAAGGGCAAGTATGGATAATACACAGTCTAGTGTTAGACAAAAATACCATACAGATAAAAATTACCATACTGGATCAAGCAACTAAAGATAAACTAAATACTGAAATTAAAAAGGCATAGCTCAAAGTAAGTTCAATTTTGATTAAATGTTAATTTAAAACTCACTCTCTGAAAGACAGCATCTGTGACTTACATTTCATTTTCATAAATAACCATATGAATCTGTAAAATATGTCATTTGTCTCTCTCTGTATCAGAGTTATTAAACTAAAGAACTGAATCAAGTGACTTATGAGATTCCTTTCCCTTCTTCTGAATCTAATATTTCAGAGAAAGACTTAAGAAATCAAGAATATTCTAAGAGCTCAGGTAAAAAAAATTAAGAAAATTGATTTAACTTATAACAAAGAGTAACCTAGTATTTGAGTAAACTGAGAAACCCAAAATAGATATGATTAACCCAAAATTAAATCAGAGAATTACGTAGCCATTTTCACATTAAGAGTGCTGCCAAATAAGCAGCCTATTTTCAGAACTTAAGAGAACGAACAAAGGTATCATGTAGAATCCAAGAGCCATAAAATTTTTTAGGTGAATTAGAAAAGGAAGTTCTTACCATCCATCTTGTCAGAAGTATCCTCTGATGAAAGAGCAAGCAAAGAACGGAAGAAAACTTAGTATATTAGAAAAGGATTTTATAACCCCTGGAAAACATTATTTTTAAGAACACAGAATTCATAGCACACACGTATATATGAAGCTTGTTTTCAACTAAAACATAATAGGAGATTAAACGAGATGAGGTTTCTTTGTGAGATAAAGATACCAAAAAAAAAATTATATATATATAGAATTGAATTGACAATAAGTCTGATTTTCACTAGCCTATATAAGTTAGAGAAGCCCATGTCCCAACCTTGGACCCCTGCACCAACAGGCAAACCCCTTGCTTGGGTCTGCTGAGTTTCTCATAATCTAACAGTCACCTTGCCTTGCTTTCTCTTTTCCTCTATAGGCTAGAGCACACCTCCAAATTCTACTCTAAATTTAGCTGTCTCATCATTATCCTCTGTCTACCGTGTTGCTGCTTCCTCACCCCATCCTTTAGTACTTTCAGTCCCTTCAAGACCCGAAATATGGATAAATCTAACAACTAAATTGCTCTACCCCGCTACTTTGAGGTGCCCCAATAGAGAAAATTACAAAACCACGAAGTCATGCATACTGGCACTACTAGAAACTGGGGTAATTATCAGGCTTGACCTTTAGTGACTGTGCAGAAAAGTATTAATAAACCAGGCCTGATACTCTTAAGAAGAGCCTAGTTACAGGGCTAGCCCTTAGCTGGCCTTTGGGAATTTAGTTTTGGATCCTGATTATATCAATAAGGTTGTTTTGTGTGTTTGAGTGTTGGGGATGGGGTATTGAACTCCTGCTATACCAACTTGCCTGAATTGTTTTTGCAGACAATGTGATTTAGGGGAATACCTGTTATCTTTTTGGGAGTATGGAATTCTGGTAATTGTGGCTGGTTGTGCAGCACAGTGCTTGCATAACGACCGCCCTTTTACCCTCACCCTGGACTCTGAGTCTTAAGGAAGCTTCTCTGGACAGAAACACTATGCACATGTTCCACACTCATTGCTGGAGGAAGGAGCATGTTCTGTGCAGCCCGTCATTTTCGCCTCTGGGAGGGATAACTCTGAAAGCCTGTGCCTGGACTCCTCCAGACTACCGGATGAGTCTTTTTCCCTTGCTGATCCTGCCGTGTGTCCTTTTGCTATAATTAACCTCAGCCATGAGTACAGCTAACAGTCCTGTGAGTTCTTCTAGTGAGTTTCTAAATGTGTAGGTGGTTGCAGGAAGCCCAGAAGAGAGCCCCTCCTCTTGTGCCTCCTCAACTGCTATTCCAAACCTCAAGCCACCTCTCAGACACCCTACTTTCTATTAGCTCAGTGTCCTGACTCTGACTCCTCAGACATGAAGACACAGCTACCTCCTGATGACACGGCTCTTGATGCTCGCCCGCCCAAAATATATCTGAATCTACCCCCTTCATTTCTTTCCCTTCTACCTCAGTAAAACTGATGACCCTTCCACATCCAAGGCTAACTAACTCCCCAGCTCTTCTCTATACATCCTATTCCTTATGTCTCTCATATGAACTTTGACCGTAACAATTTCCTTTCATTCTTCCATTTTTTACTTTTCCTTCTCTACTGATCCTACCATCTTAGTATACAAACATATTTAACTCCCTCAATTTTAAAAAACAAGAAGTTCATTAACCTTTAACAACGGATAATTCCTACAATCTTCTTTCATCTCTTCTCAACCGCTAAGCATAGGAATAATTTATACAGATTCTCCTTCCAACGTCTTCCTCAATCAACTGAAATCTGACTTCTGTCCACATGACTCCAACTGAAAAC
Organism: Balaenoptera musculus; assembly: GCF_009873245.2. Taxonomy (NCBI): domain Eukaryota; kingdom Metazoa; phylum Chordata; class Mammalia; order Artiodactyla; family Balaenopteridae; genus Balaenoptera; species Balaenoptera musculus. The sequence continues at coordinate 52,835,396 of NC_045795.1, forward strand.
ATTTATTTTCTTTTTCATTTAAGCAATCCCACAGGCCTAGTTGTTGAGAACAAATATTCATAAATATGCATAGATATATCAAGGTTTCCTTAACAGAAATTCCTGTCTCCCATCATACCAAGCTTCCTCTTCAGGATAAAGTTTTCAAGGGTAAACCTCAAAACACTCATCATATCCCCATTGCCAAAGGATTCAGTACTTCAGTGGATGAAAAATCCTGTGGCAACTGCTTTAAGAAATGTATTGAGTTTAATATTGAAAGATTACAGTAAGAACAATTCTCTAATGACTTCCAAGTCTAATCTCAAGCACAGATCTCTCTCCTGAGTTCTCTGCCACTGTATGTAATTCTTTCTCATATACTACTATGCCTCCGAACACTTCCAGTTTGATGTCTCAGGGGTTTCAAACTCAAAATGCGTAAAACTCAACAAGCTTTTAGCTGCTCATCCTTTAGCAACCTACCAATAGACTGAGAGACTCTTTCAATATAGAAGCATATATCTCTGGATCCATAAATGTTCAGCCATGATAAACAAGGCTCAAAGAGAAGAAAACAAGGAATACACAAGTCACATCTGTATAAGAAAGTTGAGGAAGGGGGAGGAGGGGGTTTAGAAAGAAAAAGGAAGGAAGGAAGGAAGGAAGGAAGGGGGGAGGGGGGAGGGAGGGGGGGAGGGAAGAAAAAGAAAAAAAGACATAGAAATAGAAAGAATGAGAAAATCTATTCTCTAAGCCCTGGACAGAGGCACAGACAAGTATCTCATTGTGCCTGAGTGTGAACCTGGGCCAGATGAAGAAAAGAGGATAGATGGACAACTTTCCCTTCTGTAAAGAAGCAAACATGCCATTCAAACCTTAAAGAACCAAAAGAAACAAATTAAGCAATCTCATGGCACTATTATGACTTTCTTATGAAAAAAAAAAAATTGCTGCTGGGAATTTCCTGGCAGTCTAGTGGTTAGGACTCCGTGCTTTCAGCCGAGGGCCTGGGTTCAATCCTTGGTTGGGGGAACTAAGATCCCACAAGCTAAGTGGCATGTCCAAAAATTTTAAAAAAAGAATTGCTGCAAATGGCTTTCGAGTTCATATTAAAACATTTCAAATTCAGTATTTTTTTCTGGTACTAAAAAATAATAGATACTAAATATAATGTTTTATTTTTAAGACTCAGGATGAATGTTTTATTTCTATTTGTTTTCCATTTTCCCCACTTAAAAAAATTAATGTATAATTCATGTACCATAAAATTTACTTTCATAGTATACAATTCAGTGTTTTTAATATATTCACAAGACTTAACAACCCTCATAAATATCTAATTTCAGAACATTTTCATCACCCCAAAAAGAAATCTTATACCCATTGATGTCATTCCCTATTTTCCCGACTCCCAACCCCTGGCAACAACTAATTTACTTTCTGTTTCTGTGGATTCACGTATTCTAGGCATTTCATGTAAATGGAATCATACAGTATGTGGCTGTTTGTGTCTAACTTTATAATGTTTTCGAGTTCCACTCCTCTTAGAGCATGCATTAGTATTTCACTTTTATGTAATGTGCTCCTTTTTATGACTGAGTAATATTCTGCTTCATTGTATGCACATACCTGCCTAACCATTCACCAGCTGATGGACATTTGGGTTGTTTCCGCTTTTTGGCTGTTATGAATAATGTTGCTATGAACATTCATTTGTGTACATGTTTTAATGAGAACATATGTTTCACATGTCTTGGGTATACAGCTAGGAGTGGAACCGCTGGGCCACATGCTAACTCAATGTTTCACTTTTTGAGAAACTGCCAAACTGTTCCCATAGTGGCTCCACTTACATTCCAGGAGCAGTGTATGAGGGTTTCAATTTCTCCATATCCTCACCAGCATTTGTTATTGTCCATTCTTTGGATAATAGCCTAGCGGGTGTGAAGAGGTATCTCATTGTGCTTTTGATTTGCACTTCCCTAATGTCTAAGGACGTTGAGTATCTTTTCATGTGCTTTCATTGGCAATTTGTATATTGTCTTTAAAGAAATATGTATTCAAATCCTTTGCTTATTTTTAAATAGAATTGCCTTTTTGTTACTGAGTTATGAGTTCTTTATATACTTGAGATGTAAGTCCCTAATCAGATATGTGATTTGCAAATGTTTTCTCTCATTTTGTGTGTTGTCTTTTCACTTTCTTGATGGTGCCCTCTGAAGCACAATGTTTTTAATTTTGATGAAGTCCAATTTATCTAGCTTTTCTTTGGTTGTTTGTGTTTGGTGTAGTATCTAAGAGGTTACGAAGATTTACACCTGTGTTTTCTTCTAAGCATTTTATAGTTTTAGCTCTTACATTTGTGTTTTTTATCCATTTTGAGTTAATTTTTTGGATATGATATGAGGTAGGGGTCCAAATTCATTCCTTGGCCCCTGGCTATCGAGTTGTTCCAGCAACATTTGCTGAAAAGAATTCTTGCCTACTGCATGGTCTTGGCACCCTTGTTGGAAATCAACTGACCATAGATATATGGGATTATTTCTGGACTCTCAATTCTATTACATTGGTGTATATATCTATCTTTATGCCAGTACCACACAGACTTGATTACTGTAACTTTGAAGTAAATTTTGAAATTGGGAAGTGTGAGTACACCAAGTTCGGTCTTTTTCAAGATCGTTTTATCTATTCTGGAAACTTTGCTTTGTCATTTGGATTTTAGGAGCAGTTTGTCAATTTCTATAAAAAGGCAGCTGGACTTTTGATAGGGATTGCATTGGATCTGTATGTCAATTTCCCATCCTAATACTAAGTCTTTAAATAACCTGTGTGTCTTTCCATTTATTTAGAGCTTTAAATTCTTCTAACAATGTGTTGTAGTTTTTAGTGCACAAGTGTGAAATAAAACATATATATGCGCCCAATTCCTGGCACAGAGCTCCTAAAACCCTTGTAATTTCTCAAGTGGTAAGAGCACTTGGAGTACCTTTGTCTCTAATATTTGCTCGTTGACCCTGGTACCTGACAGAGTTCCTAAATCCCTTGGAATTTCCTGGGTGATAGGAGTGTCTTTTGTTCTAATAAGGCATTTCCTGGTGGTCTCCTCGACAGCCTCAGGATGGGGGATGGTCACCAGAAAGATGAAACCATGATTAAAGCTTGGAATTTTCAGCCCCATCCTCCATCCTCTGGGAAGAGGTGTGAGGCTGGAGACTAAGTTAATGATCAATTATGACTATGTGATGAAGCCTCCATAAAAATGCCAAAAGCACAAGATTCAGAGAGTTTCTGGGTTGGTGAACACACCCATATGCTGGGAGGGTGGCACACTGCAACTCCACAGGGAAAGAAGCTCTTGGGCTTGAGACCCTTCCAGACCTCGCCCCCTGTATCTCTTTATCCGGCTTTTCATTCATACCCTTTAATATCCTTTGTAATAAACCAGTAATCTAGTAAGTAGACTGTTTTCCCAAGATCTGTGAGCCACTCTAGCAAATTAATTTAACTCAAGGAGGGGGCAAGGGAACCTGTGACTTAGAGCCAGTTGGTCAGAAGCACAGGTAACAACCTGGACTTGCAACTGATGTCTGAGGTGTGGGTGAGTGGGGGCGGGGGTCGTAACAGACTAAGCCCTTAACCTGTAAGGTCTGTGTTAACTATGGTTAGGGTCACAACTGAATTGAATTTTAGGACATCTAGGTGTTGTCTGAGAATTGCTTGATGTGAAAATCCCACACATCTCGTGTCAGCAATATTATGAGTGTAAGAGTAAAGGAGAAACATAAGAGTGGTTCATCCTAGAGAAGTCTTACACTTCTTTTGTTCTATCGATTCCTATATACAATGTATTATTCCTTTTGAGGCTATTATAATTGGAATTGCTTTTTTACTTTATTTTCAGATTGTTCATTGCTAGCATTTTAAAAAAATGGTTTATTATTATTTTTTCTGACTCTATCAACTATTTTTATTTCATTTTTTTCATACAGCCAGTTCTTATTAGTTATCTATCTTATACATATTGGTGTATATATGTCAATCCCAATCTCCCAACTCATCCCATCACCACCACGACCCCCGTCCCCCGCTTTCCCCCCTTGGTGTCCATACGTTTGTTCTCTACATCTGTGTCTCTATTTCTACCTTGCAAACTGGTTCATTTGTACCATTTTTCTAGATTCCATATATATGAGTTCGTATACGATATTTGTTTTTCTCTTTCTGACTTACTTCACTCTGTATGAAAGTCTCTAGGTCCATCCACGTCTCTACAAATGACCCAATTTCGTTGCTTTTTATGGCTGAGTAATATTCCATCATATATATGTACCACATCTTCTTTATCCATTCGTCTGGCGATGGGCATTTAGGTTGCTTCCATGATCTGGCTATTGTAAACAGTGCTGCAGCGAACACTGGGGCGAATGTCTTTTTGAATTATGGTTTTCTCAGGGTATATGCCCAGTAGTGGGATTGCTGGGTCATATGGTAATTCTATTTTTAGTTTTTTAAGGAACCTCCATACTGTTCTCCATAGCGGCTGTATCAATTTACATTCCCATCAACAGTGCAAGAGGGTTCCCTTTTCTCCACACCCTCTCCAGCATTTGTTGTTTGTATATTTTCTGATGATGCCCATTCTAACCACTATGAGGTGATACCTCATTGTAGTTTTGATTTGCATTTTCTCTCATGATTAGTGATGTTGAGCAGCTTTTCATGTGCCTCTTGGCCATTTGTATGTCTTGCATGGAGAAATGCCTATTTAGGTCTTCTACCCATTTTCTGTTGGGCTGTTTGTTTTTTTAATATTGAGCTGCATGAGCAGTTTATGTATTTTGGAGATTAATCCTTTGTCCGGTGATTTATTTGCAAATATTTTCTCCCATTTTGAGGGTTGCCTTTTCGTCTTATTTACAGTTTCCTTTGCTGTGCAAAAGCTTTTAAATTTCATTAGGTCCCATTTGTCTATTTTTGTTTTTTATTTCCATTTCTCTAGGAGGTGGGTCAAAAAGGACCTTGCTGTGATTTATGTCATACAGTGTTCTGCCCATGTTTTCCTCTAAGAGTTTTATACTGTCCGGTATTACACTTAGGTCTTTAATCCATTTTGAGTTTATTTTTCTGTATGGTGTTAGGGAGTGTTCTGATTTCATTCTTTTATATGCAGCTGTCCAGTTTTCCCAGCACCACTTAGTGAAGAGACTGTCTTTTCTCCATTGTATATCCTTGCCTCCTTTGTCATAGATTAGTTGACCATAGGTGCATGGGTTTATCTCTGGGCTTTCTATCCTGCTCCATTGATCTATATTTGTTTTTGTCCCAGTACCATATTGTCTTGATGACTGTAGCTTTGTAGTATAGTCTGAAGTCAGGGAGTCTGATACCTCCAGCTCCGTTTTTTTCCCTCAAGATTGCTTTGCCTATTTGGGGTCTTTTGTGTCTCCATACAAATTTTAAGATGTTTTGTTCTAGTTCTGTAAAAAATGCCATTGATAATTTGATAGGGATTGCACTGAATCCGTAGATTGCTTTGGGTAGTATAGTCATTTTCACAATATTGATTCTTCCAACCCAAGAACATGGTATATCTCTCCATGTGTTTGCATCATTTTTGATATCTTTATCAGTGTCTTATAGTTTTCTGGGTACAGGTCTTTTACCTCCTTAGGTAAGTTTATTACTAGGTATTTTATTCTTTTTGTTGCAGTGGTGAATGGGATTGTTTCCTTAATTTCTCTTTTGATCTTTCGTTGTTAGAGTATAGGAATGCAAGAGATTTCTGTGCGTTAATTTTGTATCCTGCAACTTTACCAAATTCATTGATTAGCTCTAGTAGTGTTCTGGTGGCACCTTCAGGATTCTCTATGTATAGTATCACGTCATGTCATCTGCAAACAGTGACAGTTTTACTTCTTCTTTTCCAATTTGTATTCCTTTTATTTCTTTTTCTTCTCTGACTGCCGTGGCTAGGACTTCCAAAACTATGCTGAATAAGAGTGGTGAGAGTGGACATCCTGGTCTTGCTCCTGATCTTAGAGGAAATGCTTTCAGTTTTTCACCATTGAGAATGATGTTTGCTGTGGGTTTGTCGTATACGGCCTTTATTATGTTGAGGTAGGTTCCCTCTATGCCCACTTTCTGGAGAGTTTTTATCATAAATGGGTGTTAAATTTTGTCAAAAGCTTTTTCTGCATCTATTGAGATGATCATATAGTTTCTATTCTTCAGTTTGTTAATATGGTGTATCACATTGATTGATTTGCGTACATTGAAGAATCATTGCATCCCTGGGATAAATCCCACTTGATCATGGTGTATGATCCTTTTAATGTGTTGTTGGATTCTGTTTGCGTGTATTTTGTTGAGGACTTTTGCATCTATATTCATCAGTGATATTGCCCTGTAGTTTTCTCTTTTTGTGACATCTTTCTCTGGTTTTGGTATCAGGGTGATGGCCTCGTAGAATGAGTTTGGGAGTGTTCCTTCCTCTGCAATTTTTGGGAAGAGTTTGAGAAGGATGGGTGTTAGCTCTCCTCTAAATGTTTCATAGAATTCACCTGTGAAGCCAACTGGTCCTGGACTTTTGTTTGTTGGAAGATTTTTAATCACAGTTTCAATTTCATTACTTGTGATTGGTCTGTTCATATTTTCTATTTCTTTCTTGTTCAGTCTTGGAAGGTTATACCTTTCTAAGAATTTGTCCATTTCTTCCAGGTTGTCCATTTGACTGGCATAGAGTTGCTTGTAGCAGTCTCTTAGGATGCTTTGTATTCCTGCAGTGTCTGCTGTACCTTCTCTTTTTTCATTTCTAATTTTATTGATTTGAGTCCTCTCCCTCTTCTTCTTGATGAGTCTGGCTAAAAGTTTATCAGTCCTGTTTATCTTTTCAAAGAACCAGCTTTTAGTTTTATTGATCTTTGTGATTGTTCTCTTTGTTTCTATTTCATTTACTTCTGCTCTTATCTTCACGATTTCTTTCCTTCTAATAACTTTGGATTTTGTTTGTTCTTCTTTCTCTAGTTCCTTTAGGTGTAAGGTTAGATTGTTTATTTGAGATTTTTCTTGTTTCTTGAGGTAGGATTATATTGCTATAAACATCCAATAGGTTTTGGATTATCATGTTTTCGTTGTCATTTGTCTCTAGGTATTTTTTGATTTCCTCTTTGATTTATTCAGGGATCTCTTGCTTATTTAGTATTGTTTAGCCTCCATGTGTTTTGTGTTTTTCACGTTTTTTTAACTGTAATTTATTTCTACTCTCATTGTAGCGTTGTGGTTGGAAAAGATGCTTGATATGATTTCAATTTTCTTAAATTTACTGAGGCTTGATTTGTGACCCAAGATGTGATCTATCCTGGAGAATGTCCTGTGTGCACTTGAGAAGAAAGTGTAATCTGCTGTTTTCAGATGGAATGTCCTATAAATATCTATTAAATCTATCTGGCCTATTGTGTCATTTAAAGCTTGTGTTTCCTGATTAATTTTCTGTCTGGATGATCTGTCCACTGGTGTAAGTGAGGTGTTAAAAGTCCCCCACTATTATTGTGTTACTGTCGATTTCCTCTTTTATAGCTGTTAGCTTTTGCCTTATGTATTGAGATGTGCCTATGCTGGGTGCGTATATAATTGTTATATCTTCTTCTTGGATTGATCTCTTGATCATTATGTAGTGTCCTTCCTTGTCTCTTGTAACAGTCTTTATTTTAAAGTCTATTTTATCTGATATGAGTATTGCTACTCCAGCTTTCTTTTGATTTCCATTTGCATGGAATATCTTTCTTCATCCCCTCACTTTCAGTCTGTATGTGTCCCTAGGTCTGAAGTGGGTCTCTTTTAGACAGCATATATATGGGTCTTGTTTTTGTATCCATTCAGTGAGGCTGCGTCTTTTGGTTGGAGCATTTAATCCATTCATATTTAAGGTATTTATCGATATGTATGTTTCTATTACCATTTTCTTAATTGTTTTGGGTTTGTTTGGTAGGTCCTTTTCTTCTCTTGTGTTTCCCACTTAGAGAAGCTAAGCTCCTTTAGCATTTGCTGTAGAGCTGGTTTCATTGTGCTGAATCCTCTTAGCTTTTGCTTGATTTCTCTGTCAAATCTGAATGAGATCCTTGTCAGGTAGAGTAATCTTGGTTGTAGGTTCTTCCCTTTCATGACTTTAAATATATTGTGCCACTCCCTTCTGGCTTGTAGAGTTTCTGCTGAGGAATCAGCTGTTAACCTTACGGGAGTTCCCTTGTATGTTAATTGTTGTTTTTCCCTGGTTGCCTTTAATAATTTTTCTTTGTCTTTAATTTTTGTCAATTTGATTACTATGTGTCTTGGCATGTTTCTCCTTGAGTTTCTCCTGCCTGGGACACTCTGCACTTCCTAGACTTGGGTGGCTATTTCCTTTCCCATGTTAGGGAAGTTTTTGACTATAATCTCTTCAAGTATTTTCTCAGGTCCCTTCTTTCTCTCTTCTCCTTCTGGGACCCCTATAATGTGAATGTTGGTGCATTAAATGTTGTCCCAGAGGTCTCTTAGGCTGTCTTCATTGCTTTTGATTCTTTTTTCTTATTCTGGTCCATGGCAGTGAATTCCACCATTCTGCCTTACAGATCACTTGTCCATTCTTCTGCCTCAGTTATTCTGCTATTGATTCCTTCTAGTGTATTTTTCATTTCAGTTATTTTATTGTTCATCTCTGTTTGGTTGTTCTTTAGTTCTTCTAGGTGTTTGTTCTTTAATTCTTCTAGGTCTTTGTTAAACATTTCTTGCATCTTCTCGATCCTTGCCTCCATTCTTTTTTCCGAGGTCCTGGATCATCTTCACTATCATTATTCTGAATTCTTTTTCTGGAAGGTTGCCTATCTCCACTTCATTTAATTGTTTTTCTGGGGTTTTATCTTGTTCCTTCATCTGGTTCATAGTCCTCTGCCTTTTCATTTTGTTTATCTTTCTGTGAATGTGGTTTTCATTCCACAGGCTGCAGGATTGTAGTTCTTCTTGCTTCTGCTGTCTGCCCTCTGGTGGATAAGGCTATCTAAGAGGCTTGTGCAATCATGTATATACACATATCTATAAATATTTCTCTCTCTCTTAAGCTCAGTGTAAGTTCTTAGTGATGTCTTCAACTTTAGTCCATTTCCACATGGATCATTCTAGCCTTCTCTTGCTCATCTGTAACCTCCAACTCCAACAGTGGGAAAACGGGCTCCCACCATCTGCCATCCATTTACTTAATTCTTCAATTCCAGTACACATGTATTATGTTACATGCTTCCATGGAAACAACTTTATCAACTGAAATACACTGCTTTTGTGCATTTGCCTTACAGATTCCACTAATTTCCAGAGTTACTTAGGTCAGCATCTTTTCCCCCTATCCACCTCAGTGAGATTGTTTCATACATTTGTAATACAGTTAGATTCCTTTGTCATATAGTTAGATTTATTTGTCATTACATCCTGGGATGCTCCAACTACCTAAGTGATGTTTTTATTAAAAAATTTCTCATACATTAAGGTTCACTCTTTCTGCTGTAAAGTTCTATTGGTTTTGATAAATGCATCGTGTCATGTATCTACCAATACAGTATCATACTGCATATTTTCACCAAGCTAAACAATCCCCTCTGCCTTACCTATTCAACCTTCCTCTATCGCTCTGCCCCCCAGTCCTGGCAAACACTGATCTGTTTATCTTCTGTAGAGTTTTGGCTTTTCCAGAAAGTCATATAAATGTAATCAAACAGTATATAACCCTGGCAGACAGGCTTCTTTCATTTAGAACATGGGTTTACGGTTTATTCATTTCTTTGCCTGATTTGATAGCTCATTCCTTTTTATCACTGAATAATATTCCATTACATGGATGTACCACAGTTTGTTTATCAATTGACCTACTGAAGGACATCTTGGTTGCTTCTAGTTTTGGTGATTATGAATAAAGCTGCTATGAACGTTTAAAAAAAAAAAAAAAGAGGCTTGTGCCAGCTTCCTGATGGGAGGGGCTGGAGGTGGGTAGAGCTGGGTGTTGCTCTGGTGGGCAGAGCTCAGTAAAACTTTAATCTGCTTGTCTGCTGATGGGTGGGGCTGAGTTCCCTCCCTGTTGGTTGTTTGGCCTGAGATGACCCAGCACTGGAGGCTAATGGCTCTTTGGTGGGGCTAATGGCGGACTCCAGGAGGGCTCATGCCAAAGAGTACTTCCCAGAACTTCTGCTGCCAGTGTCCTTGTCCCTGCAGTGAGCCACAGCCACCCCCTGCCTCTGCAGGAGACCCCACAACACTAGCAGGTAGGTCTGGTTAAGTCTCCTATGGGGTCCCTGCTCCTTCCCCCGGATCCTGATGCACACACTACTTTGTGTGTGCCCTCCAAGAGTGGAGTCTCTGTTTCCCCCAGTCCTGTCGAAGTCCTGCAATCAAATCCCGCTAGCCTTCAAAGTCTGTTTCTCTGGGAATTCCTCCTCCCTTTGCTGGACCCCCAGGTTGGGAAGGCTGACTTGGGGCTGAGAACCTTCACTCCAGTGGGTGGACTTCTGTGGTATAATTGTTCTCCAGTTTGTGAGTCAACCACCAAGTGGTTATGGGATTTGATTTTATTGTGATTGCGCCCCTCCTACCATCTCACTGCGGCTTCTCCTTTGTCTTTGGATGTGGGGTATCTTTCTGGTGAGTTCCAGTGTCTTCCTGTCGATGACTGTTCAGCAGTTATTTGTGATTCTGGTGCTCTCACAAGAGGGAATGAGCAGACGACCTTCTACTCCACCATCTTCTATTTATTTATTTTATTTCTTTTTGGCTGTGTCGGGTCTTAGTTGTGGCACATGGGATCTTCATTGAGGCATGTGGGATCTTTTGTTGTGGTGCACGGGCATCTCTCTAGTTGTGCCACATGGGATCTTCATTGAAGCATATGGGATCTTTTGTTGTGGTGCGCGGGCTTCTCTCTAGTTGTGGTGTGCAGGTTTTCTCTTCTCTAGTTGTGGCGCGCAGGCTCCAGGGTGAGTGGGCTCTGTAGTTGTGGCATGCAGGCTTAGTTGCCCCACGGCATGTGGGAATCTTAGTTCCCTGAACAGGGATTGAACCAGTGTCCACCGCATTGTAAGGCGGATTCTATACCACTGGACTACTAGGGCAGTCCCTCATTGCTAGCATTTAGAAATACAATTGATTTTTCTATATTGATCTTATCTTCGGTAACTCTGCTGAACTATTAATAAGCTCTAATCGTTTTTCTGTGAATTTCCTAGGATTTTCTATATATAAGGCCATCTTTTCTACAAATAGTTTCAGTTCTTTTCCAATATGGATACCTTTTATTTCTTTTTCTGGCCTAACTGACCTGGCTAGAACTTCCATGCTAATGCTGTTAGGAAGGGCAAGAGTGGACATCCTTATCTTGTTCCTGATGTTGGGTGAAGCATCCAGTCTTTCATCATGACGTATATACCACCTGTGGATTTTTCACAGATGTTCTTTATCAGGTTCAGAAAGTTCCCTTCTATACTAGTTTGTTGAGTATTTTTATCATGAGAGGGTGTTGGAATTTGTCAAATGCCTGTTCTGTATCTACTAAGATGATCATGTGATTTTTGTCCTTTATTTTACTATATGGTATATTATATTGATTAGTTTTCATATATTGAAATAATAATGCATTTCCAGGAAGGTAATGTTTCTACCACAGAAAAGTTTTATGAAAATTAAAAGCACTAATCAACCCACTGTTGACATCTTTGTAAACATCTCTGTCCAGTCTTATATATAAGAATGTTCATGAATATTATTCATAATAATAAAAAACCAGGAAACAACCAAGATGCCCACTAACAGTAGAACAGAAAACTAAATTGTGATATATTCATACAATAGAATATTGTACATAGAAATATAAATAAATGAACTTTAGCTACATGCAACAACATAGATGAATCTTAACAAAAAAACAAACAAAAAAACCCATCTTTGTCCAGTCTTTTATCTGTGTATAATTTTATACAAAATAATGAAAGTATCACACATTGTTTGGTAGGCCGTATCATTTGATCTTTGCTAAAAATATGACTTGTTGGGGCTTCCCTGGTGGCACAGTGGTTAAGGATCCACCTGCCAATGCAGGGGACATGGATTTGATCCCTGGTCCAGGAAGATCCTACATGCCATGGAGCAACTAAGCCCGTGCACCACAACTACTGAGCCTGAGCTCTAGAGCCCTCGAGCCACAACTACTGAGCTCACGCACCACAACTACTGAAGCCCGAACACTCTAGGGCCAGCATGCCGCAACTACTGAGTCCGCACGCAGCAGCAAAGACCCAATGCAGCCAAAAATAAATAAAATTTTTTTAAAAATTAAAAAAATATGACTTGTTAATGGCTGCATAGAATCTGTAAGGATATATCATAACTTAATCACTCCCTCTTTGTTACACATCAAGGTTGAATCTAATACATCTATTTTTAGAAACATAATGAATATTCCTTTTATTTCTTGGCATAATTATCTATAAACATTGAATTCCTGGCTCAAAACTCTCAACATTTAAAAAAGCTTCATGGGTATTATTAAAATGCCACTCAGATAAAGTATATTCCATGATTACTTCACATCAGCACTTTTAAACACATTCTTTATGAATAGTAGGCACTAACCTTAACTTTCTTGTTGCATTTACAGGTCTTTCAGTTTGCATTTGTTTGATTACAGTGGAGGTCCAACATCTGTTTGGGGGTTTTGGGGGCAATTTTGAAATATGCTTTTCTCGATATATGTAAAAATTTTTTCTATAAAAATAAGCTCATTTGTTTCTCATAGACTTATAAAACTTGCTGACATTTTAGCTTTTTTTGTAGTATTGGCAAAATTTTTTTCCCTTTTAATTTTCAGTCACTTGATTTTATATTTTCACACTTAAGATTTCAATCCTAACAGATTTTCCCTCATGGTTTTCTGGCTCTTTATGCTTAGAAATTTCTTCTCCAATCTGAGATTACATGAATACTCAACTACTATGTTTTTGTCAAGATGCTTTATATTTTTGTTCAACTTCTTAAGTCATCTGGAATAAATTTTTATACGGTATGAAACATGGTTCTAACTTAATTTTGTACCAAATTGTAAGCCATGTGTCTAAACACCATTTACTGTATAATTTATGCTTTCTTCATTGAATGCAGCTATGCCACCTTTATTATGTACCACATTCACACCTAGAATCTCTGCACTTCCTATTGTGTTCCAATGATCTGCCTGCCTAGTGTTCCATGAGTACTACCCAAGAGAAAGAAAAATGAAGCACAAAACAGAGATAAATAATATGGATAACCAACTTCAAACTTTTAGGGTTGATGGATATAAAAAACAAACTCTGAATAGCTTTGGGAATATATGTTTAAGCTTTTTTTTTTTTAACATCTTTATTGGAGTATAATTGCTTTGCAATGGTGTGTTAGTTTCTGCTGTATAATAAAGTGAATCAGCTATATGCATATGTATACCCCCATGTCCCCTCCCTCCTGCGTCTCCCTCTCATCCTCCTTATCCCACCCCTCTAGGTGGTAGCAAAGCACTGAGCTGATCTCCCTGCGCTATGCGGCTGCTTCCCACTAGCTATCTGTTTTACATTTGGTAGTGTACATATGTCAATGATATTCTCTTACTTCGTCCTGGCTTACCCTTCCCCCTCCCTGTGTCCTCAAGCCCATTGTCTACGTCTCTGTCTTTATTCCTGTCCTGCCCCTAGGTTCATCAGGACCATGTTTTTTTTAGATTCCATATATATGTGTTAGCGTACGGTATTTGTTTTTCTCTTTCTGACTTACTTCACTCTGTATGACAGACTCTAGGTCCATCCACCTCACTACAAATAACTCAATTTCGTTTCTTTTTATGGCTGAGTAATATTCCATTGTATATATGTGCCACATCTTCTTTAACCGTTCATATGTTGATGGACACTTAGGTTGCTTCCATGTCCTGGCTATTGTAAACAGTGCTGCAATGAACACTGTGGTACATGACTCTTTTTGAATTATGGTTTTCTCAGGGTATATGCCCAGTAGTGGGATTGCTGGGTCGTATGGTAGTTCTATTTTTAGATTTTTAAGGAACCTCCATACTGTTCTCCATAGTGGCTGTATCAATTTACATTCCCACCAACAGTGCAAGAGCGTTCCCTTTTCTCCACACCCTCTCCAGCATTTATTGCTTGTAGATTTTTTGATGATGGCCATTCTGACTGGTGTGAGGTGATACCTCATTGTAGTTTTGATTTGCATTTCTCTAATGATTAGTGATGTTGAGCATCTTTTCATGTGTTTGTTGGCAATCTGTATATCTTCTTTGGAGAAATGTCTATTTAGGTCTTCTGCCCATTTTTGCATTGGGTTGTTTTTTTGTTATTGAGCTGCATGAGTTGCTTGTATATTTTGGAGACAAATCCTTTGTCAGTTGTTTTGTTTGCAAATATTTTCTCCCATTCTGAGGGTTGTCTTTTCATCTTTTTTATGGTTTCCTTTGCTGTGCTAAAGCTTTTAAGTTTCATTAGGTCCGATTTGTTTATTTTTATTTTTATTTCCATTTCTCTACGAGGTGGGTCAAAAAGGATCTTGCTGTGATGGATGTCATAGAGTGTTCTGCCTATGTTTTTTTCCTCTAAGAGTTTTATAGTGTCTGGCCTACATTTAGGTCTTTAATCCATTTTTGAGTTTATTTTTGTGTATGGTGTTAGGGAGTGTTCCAATTTCGTTCTTTTACATGTAGCTGTCCAGTTTTCCCAGCACCACTTATTGAAGAGGCTGTCTTTTCTCCATTGTATATTCTTGCCTCCTTTATATAAAAATAAGGTGACCATATGTGCGTGGGTTTATCTCTGGGCTTTTTATCCTGTTCCACTGATCTATATTTCTGTTTTTGTGCCAGGACAATAGTGTCTTGATTACTGTAGCTTTGTAGTATACTCTGAAGTACAGGAGCCTGATTCCTCCAGCTCCGTTTTTCTTTCTCAAGATTGCTTTGGCTATTCGGGGTCCTTTGTGTTTCCATGCAAATTGTGAAATTTTTTGTTCTAGTTCTGTGGAAAATGCCATTGGTAGTTTGATAGGGATTGCACTGAATCTGTAGATTGCTTTGGGTAGTATAGTCATTTTCACAATGTTGATTCTTCCAATCCAAGAACGTGGTATATCTCTCCATCTGTTTGTACCATCTTTAATTTCTTTCATCAGTGTCATAGTTTTCTGCTTACAGGTCTTTTGTCTCCTTAGGTGGGTTTATTCCTAGGTATTTTATTTATGTTTAAGCTTTGGCTATGATTCAGCTTTGCGGTTTTCCCATATTTCCAAAAGGCTTTAACTTCTTGGTAAGGGAACTGAAGTAGGAGAAAGAGAATGGAGAAGCTGGGTACAAGACCAAACTCCCTTAGTATCCAGCAGTTGGATGTGGCTGTAGTGCAGAACTTTGAATATTCTATAGGCAAATCATGGAATAAAGAATTGTTCCTTTGATTAAGATGATTAGGAGAACAACAGGTGGAAAAGTAGAAACAAGGTACTTCAGATACCTCAGAACTACACTGCAAGGACAGAATCATATAAAACATATGGACTATCCTTAACTAGCAAGAATGAAATAGAAATGATAAAGATATTACCATCATCAATCACTGAAATTGATGATGATTCACTGCTTCCCTGAGACCAGGGAGAAAATGTTGTACAATTTCCCACAGTTAGCTGTCTTACCTAGTGATGCGTAGGAACCTGGATTCAGGGCACCTGCACCTAACCGCCCACTTCGTACAGCCTGCCCAGCAGCATGATGTGCCTTGGCACCAGCAGCAGCATTCACATCAATATCACTTCGTGAACGCTGTAGGCTTCCTGGAAGGGAACTAGCTTTGCTGCTGCCTGCTGATACTATGAAAAACAAAGGAAAGGTAACCTATATTATTTCAATCACTGCAAACGGCACAAAAATTATATAAACTTGAAATCACCATGAGATAATCCATGATGACAAATGGTCAAAAAGGAAGTAGTGGCCAAATGGATACTAGAAAGTACTTTAGATTATTTTAAAATCAGAATGCCTCAGTTTCAATGCTGTCACAACTAATTCTTCTTGGACAATTTTCTCAATATTTCTCTGCCTCATTTTCCCCTTTCATAAAATGGAAAAAATAACTATACTTTGTAAAGTTCATAGGACTGTTTTATAGATGAAAGGATGATGTTTATGATTGATTCATGAAAATGAGGCACTGTTACAAGATAAATAGATGACGGCGGGGCTATTTTTTAACTATAAGAATAATGCAAGTAGAGCTAGCCTGGGGGTAGAATAATTCAGAAAATAATGCAGGTTCTGCCACTCTTAGGTAATGCCAATTAAGTCATTAAATTTCTGGTCTTTAGTTTTTCAGTTTTAATGAGGAGTTTTATAAACTCTGAGTTATGACCCATTAATAGGCTGTGAAATCAACTAAATGGGTCATGACAGCATTTTAAAGAAATGAAACACAGTAGAAAAGAGAATGCATCACAAGTAAGGGTAAGCAGGCTTCCTGGAACTTTGGATTATACTATATATGTATATTTATATACAATATACTACACAGCATATGTATATTGTATATATATAATTATATACACTACATTGTATATATGACATGTAGTATATGTATATGGTATACAAACACAGGTATAGTATTAGGTGTGGTATTTACTATGTAAAATGATTTTCTCATTGTGGTTCATATTAAAACAGTTTCAAAGCTACTGCTTTTAACTGTTTAGCTTTAAAGCTGTTCTAATGTGCTTTTAAAACTTTTAAAGTGTAACTTTGTGTTTTAAACTTTTCAACCCTTGATGTGACCCAGAGTGAGAATATCTTTTTACATAGTAACTTTTACTTTATTTATAGTCACTTTTACTCTATTAAGTAAAATATGCTATGACTCTTAGTTAAAAAGGCAATTTACCTCTTCCAGCAACAGTTGATGGGTTTGCTGTAGACCATTTGGAAGAAAAAGGGCGGCTGCAAGGTAAAAAGAAATACTTTTAGTAAGATGACATAATTTATCACTCCTCTGACAAAAATTAATGAAATACCATTGAGTTTTCCGAAGAGTTGAGACGTATTTCTGATTTCAATTTTCCTTTTACAAATCACTTTAGAACAGTTGTTGTCATATATCAATGGTATCTAAGTTAGCTGTGAAGCAAAAATGAAATAACTAGCATTGAATAAAGACTGTAAGCTCTACAGAAACAGGGAGCAGGTTGCTGTTGTCCACTCTGGTCCTCAGCACACACTACCACAGGGAACTCAATAATAGCACTCTCCAACACTTCTATTCTGAGATATTTTACTTAGAAGGAGAGAAAGGTAGTATTATTGCTAGTACACAGGGAATTCAGTGTAACCAAGGCCTGTTTCACCGAAGTCATAATGGTTGTGGCCATTGGTAACTCGTGCAGTTACCCTGTAGGTATAACACCATCTATAGCAGTTCTATTAAGTGTTACTGCATGGGGCAACAGAAACAAAGCTAAGGACTACTGTTGAGGATAACATGTATGATTAGAAAGCAAAACACCTAGAATCAACTCAAAGAATCCACTGCCTCCTTTAATATCTTTTTTGATTATTTATCTTTAATTACTATGGTACTCTGAAGCCCATAAATAAATATCTAAGTATGTGAGAGAGTCTGGAAAGTATATCTATGTATGTATCTATCTATCTATCTGCCACGCTGTGTGGCTTGTGGGAGTTTTAGTTCCCTGACCAGGGATTGAACCCAGGCCCTCGGCAGTGAGAGCATGGAGTCCTAACCACTGGACCGCCAGGGAATTCCCTGTCTACAAATTTTAAAGGTAAGGGGAAGAGAGGTTAATGACAGAGTGTTGAAAAACATTCTTTAAGTTATTATTATCAAATGGTAAATTTGGTAGTTGGTTATTAAACCCAGTATTATATTATTTTTATAATTGTCCCCTAAAATTGTTACTCTAATAGGTTGAGGCAGACCACTTCAAGTCCACAGATTTTAAAGTTGTTTGTTTATGTTTAAAGATGTTCTACTAGAGTAAGAAAATATCTTGTTTAGATCCTTGCTATTCAAAGTATGGTCCATAGACAAAAAGCATTGACATCACCCAGGGGTAGGTAAAAAATGCAAAATCTCAGGTCCCATCCCAGATTTACTGAATCAGATTCTGCATTTTAACATGATCTTCAGGTGATTCATATACACTTTAAAGTTTGAGTATAGTAAATCAAAGTAAAGGGAAAAAAAGCAACAAAGCTCATTTGAGGTGAAGGATTTATCACAAATTTAAAGAGAAGTTTAAATAGGTAATTATTCCTACAAGAATTGTTTTTAAAATCAAATCATATCTGCTTTTACTCCGAAAACATGTAAGTCACTGAACTTTTATTTAGTACAGTACTCACAAGACCCTGTGAGTGCTTCCTTGAATTTTGTGCCCTAGGTGCCTCCCAGTCCCAGTTCTGTACCAGAGAGTTGCAAAGGCAAACAGCAATCTTTGTGGGGTTAAGGTCCTAAAGAGATAGGAATTACAGGGAGGTAAACTGACATTCTGTGAGCTGCTCTTCCCTGGGGAAATCTTCAGGTACTTGTGGCCACTGCTAGGGATCTTAGCAGTCTCATAGGGCTAGAGAAACAGAAAATAGGGGTAAGCCAAGGCAGCAAGGGTTTGAGGTAGCCAACATAATGATGAGTGGAGTTACAGAGAAGTGGGTCAGATACTAGATAATTTCGCCCCTTTGAGGGATCTGCTGAAATCTTAAACCGTGCAAGAGGCGAGGAAAGAAAGCAGTGGAGTTTTTACCAGTCACAGTGCTGTGTAAGAGTTCTGAAGATGACTTCTGAATCTCCGTTATAACTCTTCCACTACAGTGTCCTAGAAATGGGCTACTTACTATATTGACTATTTTCCAGGTATTAAGAAAAGTATACAAATTAATGCTTTCCAATCTTTTTCACAGACATGAACATATTCTAACAAAACATGTTTGAACATATTCAAACAAAATTTGAATCCCTATACTCTTTACCTAATGAGAAGTTATACAAGTATGTAATCCAACCCCTGAGAAAACAGACCAAAGAAAATAAGCACATTCAGTCATCATTCTTTCAAAAAGGCTTCAAGTGAAAGCAATCAGATATTCAACCATCCAACTTGAACTTTGTGGAGCTGGAGAGACAAAGAAATCAGTAATTATCATTTATATGACCTTACTTGAGACTTTCTTGTGAGCTAGATGAGGACCTGTCTGATTGTGGAAGAGATGCTACACTGCCAGAACTCTTTAAGTAAGTTTGAAGACTCTTCTGATAAGATGGCTCAAGGGAATTATACAGTGTTTCAGCTTCACCAGGAAAGTGGTTTCTAAGACCCATGTAAGTCCTGTAAAACAAATGAACAAACAACAAAAAGTAACAACTTTGCATTATTAGACATTAACCGTAAAATGTTTACGTTCAAGAAGAACAAAGGTTTTTAAGCCCATAGGTTTTTTTTTTTAATTTTTAAATTTATTTTTGGCTGCGTTGGGTCTTCATTGCTGCACACAGGCTTTCTCTAGTTGCGGCAAGTGGGAGCTACTCTTCGTTGTGGTGCGCAGGCTTCTCCTCGCAGTGGCTTCTCTTGTTGCAGAGCAGGGCTCTAGGCGTGTGGGCTTCAGTAGTTGTGGCTCGTGGGCTCTAGAGCTCAGGCTCAGTAGTTGTGGCACACGGGCTTAGCTGCCGCTCAGCACGTGGGATCTTCCTGGACCAGGGATCGAACCTGTGTCCCCTGCGTTGGCAGGTGCATTCTTAACCACTGTGCCACCAGGGAAGTCCCCCATAGGTTTTTAATACACCCACAATGTGCCAAGTAGAATACTTTCTATATTTAACAAGTTTTGGTAGAAAGATGGCAAGCTTTTGAGAAAAGGAGATCTCAGTTCAAAAGCTGGCTGTAATCCTTACGGCCTGTGTGGCCTTGGGTAAACTCCCAAATCTCCAAACTTCAGTTGCCAATATAAGGAGATAGTACCTTTGTGGGATCATTTTAAGGATTAGAAAATAACATATACCTACTGCCCTACACAGTATCAGGTACATATTAAATGTTCAATAAATTAGTTATTTTTATTCACAGCAAAAGTGAGTATGTTATGATGGAACAGGAATACTGTTGAATGTACAAATGACAATGCTACGTGAACTGTTAAGACACCCAGTACAGATTTAATGGAGAAAAATCAACCTCCATTTTACTAAAGAGCTAATCAAATAGAATACTTGGGACACCTGAATGATATTTTCATTCTCCCAATATAATTCCTGTCAAAGAAAAGACCAAAGTATGTTTAAACTGTCAAAAATATAGACTTACTTTCTTGCCTCCACTCTGGCCTCAGCATCAGCATCATGAATTCCCTTCTTAATAGTTTCAACCAAGACGGCTGCATGTCTATAAAATAAAACACCTTTAGATTCATGTGTAAAACTATGTATTTCACCATAAATGATACTGCCTATACATTATGCATCAATCACAAAGGGGCAAGGGAGATAAAAAGATAATTAGTACACAATAATAAATCTAAGATTGCAAGATTTCCTAATAATCCATCCCATACATTTCATTCATGTATGGTTTCCTTCTGACAAGTCAAACATTATAAACCTGGACATAATTATTTTTAGATGGAGTCCAGACATATAGCACTCAAATCTCAAATTTTTTATGAATTTAAAAAAACCTTTTGTGTGGTTCCTCACTAATCTACCAATGTATAAAATTATTTGCTAATAGTACGATCAGTTATAATCTAACCAAACTGAATAGCAGCTGCCACAAAAGAACTTAAAGAAAATTTGGAATTATGTCATGCCTGCAGTAAACAACAAATTCTATTTTTTAGAAATGGGTTATGAATAGATTTAATGATTTCCATGAGAATGGAAAATCAGCAACGTGTTCAACATAAATGCATGTATATCCCAAGCTTCAAACTTGAAATTAATGGAAATACAGCCATGCAAATAGCCAGTGACCAACATTTTCCTCTTGTTCATCTCAGAGCTTCACTAGACGCTGCCCAGTGTATACTTGACCAATGACACCTGACAACTGGTGTGGAAAAACTTTCCAACAAATCTCTCTCACCTTTTTTTTTAATGGCCGCGCAGCGAGGCTTGCAGGATCTTAGTTCCCTGACCAGGGATCAAACCCGGGCCCTGGCAGTGAAAGCGCCAAGTCCTAACCACTGGACCACCAGGAAATTCCTCTCTCACTTTTTTAATCTCTTTCCTCTGAAAGGAAGTGCCTTTCTTCTATCTTAAATCATTCATTACTTGATAAATTGCACCTCAGGAAACCTATCTCACGTGACTAGAAATACATTTTAAAATATTTGCCCAATTTAACCTGGAACACCTATGTAACCCATTTACTAAGAGACCCTCACTCACCCCACAAAGAAGAAAATCACAGCTGTAATGAATAAGAGCAGCACCACAGCTTTAAGGGAAAATCAGTGCTAATAACTTTTAAAGCAAAATGAGAAATAATGCAAAACCAGTCACATCAATTTCTAAAGAACCGGTGACAATGGGGAGGGGAGGGTGGTGGGAGAGGAATAGTCAATGCATACCTTTCCAATGAATGAGTCTGCCACTCCTGTAACAACAAATCTAAAAATTCAAATGAACGCCTGAAAAATAAAAGTTAATTATAACTAAATGTCATAACAATATACTAAGTTATATTAATTTATAACTAAATGTTAATTAACACTTTCTTCTATAATATTCCACTTTGCCCCCTAAATTAAAGCATAAGACATGTTTTTAGATATCTTTACTGTCAAATAATTAATTTATTAATTTAAAAAATAAATTTCTTTATTTATTTAGTTTTGGCTGCATTGGGTCTTTGTTGCTGGGCACGGTCTTTCTCTAGTTGCAGCAAGCAGGGGCTACTCTTCATTGCAGTGCACAGGCTTCTCATTGCAGTGTCTTCTCTTGTTGCGGAGCACGGGCTCTAGGCACACAGGCTTCCATAGTTGTGGCTCACGGGCTCAGTAGTTGTGGTTCACGGGTTCTAGAGTGCAGGCTCAGTAGTTGTGGCACACGGGCTTAGTTGCTCCGTGGCATGTGGGATCTTCCTGGACGAGGGCTCGAACCCGTGTCCCCTGCATTGGCAGGCAGATTCTTAACCACTGTGCCACCAGGGAAGTCCCACTTAACTTATTTAAGGCTCCAATTATTCCTATGCTTAATAGTTCAAAAAGACCTTAAGGGTTCCCCATAATTTTAACTTAAAATGTTTGTCAAATATACAATTTAACTTAATTTAAAAGATATTTTACCAAACACCTACTGCGTACTAGAAACTGAAGACATACAATGGTGACCAAGAAAGCTGCGACGGATCTTCCATTTCTACATTTGTTCCCTTAAATATATATGTAAATGATTCTTAATCAAGTATTTGGTGTTTTCTCCTTAGCCTTCTGGTTCTCAACTTCTTCAACTGTCTCATTCTTGAGCTTTTGTTCTTTCTTGGCATCTGACGACACAGCTCTGCCCTGTTTTTCTTCCTTTATTAACACTTTCCCTCCACCTACCCTTACATAGGTGTTCACCTGGTTAGTGCTGATCTCAGCCCACTTCCCTTTTATAGTCTTTTCTTGGGCAGTATCACCTGTACCCTTAGCTCTATCAGCTGTACTTCTCACACCTAGTCCTTTATCTCCAGCACTGGTTCTTCAATTCAGCCATTAAGTCAGTGTCAACCAGCTCACAGACATCTCTACACAGGCAGTGAGTGTCAACTCAAACACTACATACTGATACAAAACAACAAATTTAATTCTTACCCTCTCAATTCTACTCTTGGAGCCCATATGATACAGATTAGAAAAAAGAGAAACATGGAGGTTAAATTAATTTGCCCAAAGTGATAGAGCACGGCCTTAAACCCTGGCATTCTGACTCTAGAGATCACAGTCTGAAGCACTTGACATCACCTTTCTCATCCATATCCAATTATCAAGACTCATTTCTATATCTGAAATCTCCTGAATTTATTGAATAAAACCTCCTTCAATCAATTATCATAAATACAGCTCTAGTTCGGACCCTGCCTCTCTTACACGAGCTGTAAGAAGTCCTACTTAATTAAACCAGTGCTTCTCATTGTCCCTTTTTAATTGCTGTTCATAGCTGAAATAAAAACTAGGATGGATGACATTACCTCCTCACCAAAAACTGCTAATGGAACAATATCAAAATTTCTCTTCCTGACATTCAAAGCCCTCTATACTTTGACTTCAATCTATCCCCTTCTTCCCCTCAGTCAGCCTCTTTTCCTACTGAATCCTCCCATTTATCATGTGTTCTGGCCTCAGTGGCCTGTCCGATGGCTCTGCAGCACACAGCATAGCTTTCCATCTCTGCGTACATCATATCCAACTCTTTTCCCTTACAGGTATTGAATTGCTCCCCATTTTCAAGGTAATTTTCTGATGCATTTCCTGACTTCCTCTTCTCTGTCACATTCTTATTTCTCCAATTACCATTTTCTTCAATGTAAGACAGAGATTGGTAAACCTTTTCTGTAAAGGGCCAGATAGTAAATATTTTAGGCAGTAAATATTTTAAACTTTGAGAACCACATAGTCTCTATTTTATATATTTTTCTTTCCCCCTTTTTAACTACCCTTCAAAAACGTAAAAAACAGTCTTAGCTTGTGGGCCATACAAAACTAGACTGTTGGACAGATTTGACCAGTGGGCTGTTGTTTGCCGACCCCTGACATAAGAGAGAGGTAATTAAACAACTGTCCCAAAACTCTGAATCACTTACAGGTAATAATGATGTCTTATTTTTCCTAACATTCAAAGTACTTAAATAAACATATTTATCAAACAAATAAGGGGAAAGAGTTCTTTACAATTTTCTTAAATATCCAATGCACAAATCTTGTTTTTGCTGTCTTTATTATTCATGGAGATAGTGATGATATTAAAGATTGTAGAAACCATAAGGAGAGAGAGAGAGATACTGACAGACTGACGTGTTATGGCTGCACACTCTGTGCCAAACACTATGTTCAATTCTACCATTGTGTTTCTCATTTAACCCTCACAACTCCATAGGGTCCACATTATTAGCCCCACTAACATACGAAGACACTGAGATTCAGGGCTGTTAAAATAACTGCCTGAGGTAGGACAATCAGTCACAGTTGTAGGACTCTAGGTAAGGGCTAACTCTAGACTCCATACTCTCTGAAAACCAAACAACTAGTGGCCCAAATAAACCAAACCTTAATAGGATAAAACTGAGAAATGTGCATAGTCATAACAAGCACTTTGTTCCTTTTTCCCTTATATGACATAAGATTAAAAAATTTTAATAAGGTTTCTAGAAGGCAAGAAATTGATGACAACTAATTTTTGCACCCAACTAAGAATTAAACATAATGCAATATTCAACATAAAGCTATACTAAGTTTTTTCAAAACTTACCTCCTTACAGGAACTGATTTTGATGTGCAATTGCTTGTTATTAAAGGTATAAGTCTGGGTACATGAGTATGCTGAAAAAGATATTTTAGAAGAGGTTGAAAAATACTGTGTACTTTACATAATCTCTTCTTCTATTTGCCTTGCATTCAAGTATTTAGCTACATTACAACAGAACAAAAATACCATAAAATCAGATTTTGAAAGAAATTAAGACCAGTCAAAAAGTTTCCCCAAATTAAAGTAATAGTAATGATATAGTTTCAGAAGGGCAGATGTGATTGTAATATTAAATAATAAAGACAAGTTAATTGTATAACTACAGAGAACTGTTAGGACAGTGTACTTTGGGGGGATGGAGCACTAAGAGGGACCAGGCATGTACTGGTCTTATTTTCTGACGTACTGCTACTGCTGGAGAAGACAGTAACTGCTATGTCATCAAAGCAGGTTATCAGAGTGAATCTACATTAACTACTGGGAATGCACTTTGAAATCGTGATTTTAATTGAACTTTCATCCTGGCTGAACCACAGCTCTCTAGAATTCAGGTAAAGGTCAGTATATACAACCTTCTGGTTTCTATTAGTAATTCTTATGTTCTTCTTTAGTGAAGCAAACACTAAAAAGTTCATAATTGACATAAGAATAAAATAGTAACCTAAGCATACGTATTTGATGTTTTAAATCTCCTATTTTTCTTCTGAGCTAATGGTACGGGTTGGGTTCTCTAGGAGGCAGGCTCTGAGATGGAGTTTAGCATTCAGGATATTAAGAAGTGCTCTTGGGATCAACACCGGTGGAAGGGAGGAGAAGGAAGCAGGAGTGAGCAGAAGAAGAAATCAATCTGTGATACGGCCCAAGGACATCTTTGCCCAAAGCCGAAGCTTTGGGGAGCTCTGGAGCTAAAATGGTCCTTCAGAGTAGTCTCAAATTGGTCTAAGATAGCCACAGCGCTATACTTCCACATCAATCAGTTATTAGACGTGGGCCATAACCAGGAAGGGGCAAGACCTTGGGAAAGGCAGCTCTCTGCAAGCTGAGGCAATCCTTGAAGAGGCTGGCAGCTGAAGACTGTCTGCCCACATTGCTTCCAGTCCTGGGGAAACAAGTCTTTCAGTGAAGGAGAACGTGAATGGCACATCAGCGTGTGCCACAACTAACTCAACCAAAATTAGAGGGAAAACTTTTTTCAGTTCCTACAGAGGGAAACCACCCACAGACCTGAAGTTGTTCAAATGAGGATAATGCAACACAGTGCTGACCTGCATATTATTCAACTGTTACATTCAGCGTGGAAGGGCTCTGTGGACCTGGCTCCCTTAGAGCATCCAGAAGAACCCATCCCCAAACATTACTGTGGCGTTAAAGCCCAGGGAGACTCCCTAGCCACAACATACTACATAGGAGGTCTCACCTACCTTCTTCCTCCTCTCTCATAACCTCCTCAAAACCCTACTGCTGACTGATTAACCCACATCCAACACAGTGGCAGGGATGGGGCAAAAGACTAACCTAACTATTGTTACACCATACTCGGGGGAGCTATACCAAAGGAAAATAAAAAGTGACCTTCACAATTACAGATGATGCATTCAACCAAACACCAAGTCAGAACCTGGGAAACAAAATATAGAAAACAGGAAATAATGTAAAACAACAACAACAAAACACCTGATTTGTATTTTCAGTGAGATCATAAGATAGTAAGTAGAATTTAAAGGAATTTTTCCTGAGAACATATACAGCTGTAAGACAGAAAACAAAAAAATATTTAGGAAATGATAAATGACAAACAGAAGCAATAAATAAATGATCCATGAAAACTAACATAAATTTAAGGAAACTTCATTTTAGTCAGAAATCTGGCTCCACTATGTAAAGAAAGCACTAATGAAAGATGATCTACTCCAAGGCCTGCCGTGAGGGAACTCCTGACACAGAGACTCTTCTATAAAGCTTCCTAAGGTGGTGTTTTGTTTTAAATTAAAAAATCAAATGATATCTAACTTATTCTAGAAACAATAAAAAGTTAAGAAAACAATTGAGTGAAAAGGACATAATTCTGAGGGAAAAGAAATGTGAACCTGAAGTCCAGTTTTTGAGTTCCTGTAAAAGGGCAAAGAAAAGCCATTTTGAAATACGCAAAGATAAATATATATGAAAATTGAGAACACACTAAAATCACAGAAAAATTTTAAATGGGAAGAGTTTCCTAATAAAGATTGGGCAGGAATAAAGGCAGCAAAAAAAAAAAAAAAAAAAGCAATTAATTTCAATTGCTGAAAATGAAAATGTCTTTGGCTCAATTTAATTTAATGGTTAAGGGGAAAAAATGACATGAATAAGATAAAATATATACTTTTTAAAAGGCTGGGGAAGTAAAACAGAGGTTTTATTCCTGACACTGACAATGAGTAAGAAACTTCTAAGAAAATAATGAAACAGGTAAGGAGCAAATACAATGAACATAAAACAGAAAAGATAGGAAAGAAAAAATACTATTTCAAGATGGTAGTAGTCAAAAACTTTCACCATACATAAAGTACATGAAGCAAGAATTGTTAGGAAAATAAAGTTGATAAAAACTAGAATCAGAATTTTCCAGATAAAGCAGCTTTTTAAAAAATGAGACCATGAAGAATTTGAATAATAAACAAACTAGATTTAGTAATGAATAAAGTACCCTATAAATGAATTCCATATTTTGCAAATACTAAAAGACTATCTATCTAAATTTATGATGTATTAGGATACTAACAAAATTCAGGTGATTCAATGAAGAAGAAATTGTACAACCAAATTGTATGATCAGAATATCATGAGATTATAAAATGATAAGAACAAAAGAACCATTTGAAAATGCAAACAATATCTTTATGTAATTCAAAGAGAAAGTTGAAATGGAAATTACAAATGATTGAGAATTATAAAATAAAGAGAATGTGATAAATCTAAGTCACTGGATGCTGCTAATGCCAAACTCAGAAGAAAACATTATAATAAGAAAGCGTTGTAATATTAAACAACAAAAACTATGACAAATTATCTAAGGATATACCACAAAAATCTAGGGGGAAAAAAAGAGGTAAAAGCCACAGCAAGTCAAAGAAAGGAATTAGAAACACAAATGTAGAAACTAAAGAACTAGAAAAAATTAAAGAACCCATTGGTACCAATAAAACAAACTTGAAGCTTATAAAAAAATCCATAACAATACCTCTAGCAAGTGTTTTGTTTTTTTTTTTAAAGAACATATAATAATATAATAAGAAAAAATGGCAATATAACCACAGTGGAAGAAACTTTTTTTTAAATTAACAGTATACAACCTCATGCCAAGGAGTCTTAAAATCTATATGAAATAGATATTCTGAGAAAACACAAATAACCAAGAATACTTCAAAAAGAGATGCAAGAACGCCCAGTCTAAACCACTAGAAATATTAC
Source organism: Balaenoptera musculus (assembly GCF_009873245.2). Lineage (NCBI taxonomy): Eukaryota > Metazoa > Chordata > Mammalia > Artiodactyla > Balaenopteridae > Balaenoptera > Balaenoptera musculus. The sequence continues at coordinate 52,863,373 of NC_045795.1, forward strand.
TGGATAACTTAGAGTCAGCAAACCCTAATAACAAAATATGTTAAACAAAAAAATTACCGAAAATTCTACAAAAGACTTATATTAAGTAAATACCAAAATCTTAATTAGCCAACTGCATCTAGCAGCATCATAAGGTACAATGGCCAAGCAGAATTTAGCTCATGAATGTACAATGGATAAATGAAAAGAGAACCATTTCTAAAGATATTAAAGGGATATTTGACAAGATTCCACATCTATTGTTGACCAAAATTTAGCAAAATAGAAATAGGAGGAAATTCTCATAACCTAATGTAAAGTATCGAGAAAGTTATCCCAGACATCATATTTAAACTACTCCCATTAAACTCAGGGATAAAACAAAGATTTCAATAATTTCCACTATTTTTGAACACTGTTATGAAGGTGCCAGATTTAGTGAAGCTTACAAAAATATTAAAACAGAAAGAAACGAACATTTCCATAGATAGATTCATAGATTTCTTCATAGGCACTGGATTTAATTGCTGAAAAAACCTTCTGGTACAGCAGTATTAGAAAAAAACATCACTTAACAGGAGAGGACAAACTGATCACAGAAACTGAAAAGGCATTTAAAAAATAGACCTATATATTTATGGAAATTTACTACATGAAAACAGTGGTATTTTAAGAAAAGACTGAACTGTAATTCACTACATGCCACTGGGTCAAATGGCTTTGTAGTTGGGGGAAAATGAAGTTAGATACCTGTATTTCACACAGAAATAAAACTGAGTTAGATCTAAACCTAAGAAACAAAATCATGAAAGTTTTAAACAATTGAATATTTTTATAATTGAGAAATGAGGAAGGTTGTTTTAACTATAACAAAAACCACAAAAGGAGCATTGTCTCAAAGCAAAAAAATTTCAAATTTCTATATATAACAAATGATAACTTAAACAATATTTGAAGAATTGACAAACTGGCACAAAATATTTGCAACATAGAATTAATTTACAGTCATCCATCAGTGTCCACAGGGGTGGTTCTAAGACCCTGGGAGGATCCCCAAATCTGTGGATGCTCAAGTCCCTTATATAAAATGGTGCAGTATTTGCATAAAACCTACACACATCCTCCTGTATACTTTAAGTCATCTCTAGATTACTTATTATAGTTAATACAATGTAAATGATAAGTAAATAGTTGTAATTACTGTAAATGTTATATAAATAGATGCCAGCAGGAGGCAAATTCAAGTTTTGCTTTTTGGAACTCTCTGGGATTTCTTTCCCCCCAAATATTTTTGATCTGAGGTTGGTTGAATCCACAGATGCAGAACCCATGGATAAGGAGGGCTGACTGTCCTTATAACGTATAAAAAAGGCCTTAGAAATAAGTGAGGAAAAAAATGCACAAAGTATAAACTGGCAATCCAAAGAAAAACTATTAAAGAAAAAAAAAAAACCTGTCTCTAATAATCCAAGAAATGCAAAGTAGAATATGAAATAATATTTCAATTATTAAATTTTTAAAACCTTTAAGATACTAATAATGCACAATGTTGGTAAAGGGTGGAAAGAAAGAACTTCATAAACCTCAGGGAGAAGAATGGTGAGGACAATTTAATATTATGTTCTTTAATAGAGAACTGATTTAGACATTAAAAAGAATTATTTGTATGGACAAGGGAAGCTGCCCAAGTACATGAAGTTTAAAAAGTGTAAAAAAACATTATTTTTACATATATGTAAAATACAAATGCTACATTTACATTTTGTAGTAAATATAGTTTGTATAGGCAAGAACAGAAGTTTGGAAAAGTACATACTGAATGGCTAGCGTGGTTAGTTGTAGAAGAGCAGAATTCAAGTGTGGAAGATTTATTTTTTTTAACTCTGTTCTTTTGGGCACCTTCAAGATGTGGATGATGAGAAATATTAAGAATTTGTCTGTCATCTTTTACCACTGTCTCTAACTTTTTTATTGTTTTACATTTGCCTGCTACCACCTATAATGTGGTTATACACACACACACACACACACACTCACACATGTACATGCATATTATGTCTATTATATTCTGTATGCAAGCATGTTTACTTTGTAATCCTCTGTACTATTTAAATGTTCAATAATAGCTGTGTATTACTTTTATCATCAGAAAAATAATTCAAAAGTAATTTTCCTTTGGGGTTTAAAAAAATACCAATGATTTATTTAAGTACACTGAGAGAGAGACATACAGACAGAGAGGTGGACAAACACACGGAAAGAAAGATAGAAAAAAGAAAAGAGAACAAAAGAAAAGAAAGGAAAAGAAAAGAACTTACCCGAATTATGAATCTGATTGCTGCACATCCAGAAGTTGCCATGACTTTTGCACTATTGGGGACGAGATTAAAAAGTGTAGGTACAATGGCTTCAGCTCCATGATCAAACTTGTTTCCCAAAACTGTTGAAAGATGGCTATAAAGGAAGACAGAAAAATGTTTTTTAAAAAAATAGTTTAACATTAAATATAGGTAGGACCATACAATTTTAAAATATTCTTTTACTGAATTAACAAAATTTTTATTTTAACCAGTTCCAATGGCAGAAAAACAAAAGAGAGAAAGGCAAGTGCAGATACTACCTACTTCCTTCTTTTCCCCGTCCTTTTACTGTCGAGTGCAAAGTTGAAATTTGGCATTTTAACCATCTCTTTGCAATGGAGAAGTCATCTAATCTCAGAATTTAACCATTAACATGACAGGTAAAACACTCAGCTCTGACTGTACTAACTTTAGTCTTTATCCATTGGATATTTCCACTCTGATGTCCCAATATCAATCTTAAAGTCAACATATTTGACAAATAAGTAAAATCTTTCCCAAATCAGTACTCCTCTATTTCTTTCTTTTTATTTTTTTAAATTTTATTTTTGGCTGTGTTGGGTCTTCGTTGCTGCATGCGGGCTTTCTCTAGTTGTGGTGAGCGGGGGCTACTCTTCATTGCATGTGCGGGCTTCTCATTGCGGTGGCTTCTTTTGTTGTGGAGCACAGGCTCTAGGCACATGGGCTTCAGCAGTTGTGGCATGCAGGCTCAGTAGTTGTGGCTCGCAGGCTCTAGAGCACAGGCTCAGTAGTTGTGGTGCATGGGCTTAGTTGCTCTGCGGCATGTGGGATCTACCCGGACCAGTGATCAAACCCATGTCCCCTGCATTCGCAGGCGGATTTTTAACCACTGCGCCACCAGGGAAGTCCCAGTACTCCTCTATTTCTATTAATGAGAAATATTAATATTTCGGTCACAAGTACTCCCTGACATCTTTGGTGTAGGATTTCAGAATTCTTGATTGAAAATAGAACTCTACCATACATTGATTAGTTGGGTGACTCTAAGGACGTCTGTCTTCTCTTTCCAAATTTGTAGTTAAACAACTAATCCAGGCTAATTAATTTAATATGATTTTGGGTAAAACACTTAGGAAGAATGCTGTAATTACAGTTCTGACAATGTTTGTGGAATTATTTAATTTCTATATAACTTATATCTTATCTAAAATACATGGTTGGGGTACAGTTAGCTCCAGAATTTCAGGTTCCTGGTTCAAAGAGGTACTCAGACTCAGACTGACTTACTAGTGTTCAGTTATACCTTCAGTTTTCCAATGTGAAACTCAAATCAGAAGCAGAGAGGTGCCACCTGTGCCCGGATGTTGCTGTCTTCCTTTAAAGAGTGTAAGAGTTTTGTTCTGGTAGGCCAGTGATGTACTTTGAAATCAGCTTGATCTTTATAAGCTTACTGGGAGGGGTGGCCTGAGAGTACTGCAGAGTACTCAGCCTCCAGAGTAGCCTGAACAGTCCTATTCCTATACAACAGCCTTTCTGGGGTCTCTACTGAATGCCCTGGGTGTTCAACAACGTTTCTCCAGTCTGGCTCGTCAGAACTTGAACCTCTCCCGGCCCAGGTGAACTCTGGGAGTTGTTTTTTATCTTATAGCTTCCAGCAGTTCTTTCCAGTCCTCAGGGAGTTGTACCTTTCACATGCACAGATTAGTATTCAACTAGACTCATGGGATCCCCTATGCAGATTTCTATAGCTCTTTTTCTGTATATCTCTCCTCTCCAGCGTTCTGCACTGCAAATTTTAGCCACTTCAGCTTTCGGAACCTCCAATCTGTTTCTTCTTCAACTCTGTGAGACTGCCTTGCTCTGCCTGGGTTCTCCCTCCCTCTCCATGGTCCAGAAAATGCATCCAGGTCAAAACTGTGCTGATCATACTGTTCAACTGACTTGTTTGTTTCAAGAATTACACTCCTGCTCTGCCTGCTGTCCATCATCTGTACATAGTTGTCTTACATATTTTCTCCAGTTTTCTGCAAGAGGGCTAATCCTGTACCAGTTGTTGCATCATGGCAAGAAGCAGAATTCCCATCACGGACTATTTTTGAAGGTTACAATTTGTGGATTTTTGTTTTGTTTTGCTATCAAGAGATATTCAATTATTTTGGTATATTGACTTGTATCTAGCAATCTTGCTACATATTCCCTTAATTATAATAATTTATCTATCAATTCTTATCATTTTCTGCATGGATAGTTATATCATTTGTTAATAAGGGCAGTTTTGTTCCTTTTCTTGCAATCCTCATAGTTTTTATTTCCTGAGGGTTTTTTTATTTGTTTGTTTATTCTGTTTTGACTAGGACATCTAATACAATCCAGATTATAAATATTAATAGTAGGCATCTTTGTGTTCCCTCTCTTCAAAGTAATACAACAACATACACAACAAAGTATTCTGGTCGGGAGAAGTGGTAAAAGGAGTTTAAGTGTTCTACCATCCTTAAATTTTAGAAAAATATAAACATACAAAATAGGTTTAGACTTTGATAAGTTAATGATGCATGTTATAATTCCAAGACAACTGCTAAAATATCAGAAATAAAAAGCTTAATATCCAAATTAGCAAAGAGAAAGTTACATATAGCCAGTTCTCAGACCCATTCACTTTCTTCTTATACTCACAGAGTTAGTGACCAAAAATCCACCAGTAGACTTTAGACATATAAACATATTTTAAGGTTGGTATAAAGTGCTATTAAGAAAGATTTTTCTTTTTAATCACACAAGTTTAATCCTTATATATATGATGTTTGGAACATATATATGCTTTTTTGGGGTTATCCTGCTAGTGCTTTACTGAATAATCACTGAATCAATGAGTACAAAATTCGTTCATAAAAAATACTTATCACAAAAAAGAATATGCTTACGCCACAGTGATGCAAGCTTCTCTAACCACCTGGGATCTAAGATCCTTAGCTGAAAGTTTAAGTGCTCCATCCAACAAGCGTAAATGTTGGAAAAAGCCATCATATTGTGCAGCTCCAGCAACAAGCAATGATCGAATTTTCTTAAGCTGAAATAAAGAGAATTTTCATTACTGACATTAAAAAGTGGCAGTGCAAAAAAAAGCTACCTAAACTTCACTATTGGAACAAAATTAAAAATTTTTTCATTATATTTCATAATTATATTCAGACATTTTAACAGCATTAAATGTATCTTATAAATAAACATGCAAACAAACAAAAAAGCTTTCTGGAAAAGAACATTATAGATTTAATTATATGCATAATAGACATGTAATGTATGAGTAGGTAAGTAAATTTTAAAGTTTTAAGGGAGTCTTTTCAAAATTGTCACAAAATACACATTAAAATAAAATTTACCATTTTAACCATTTTAAAGTATACAACTTAGTGGCAATAAGTACATTCAAAATGTTGGGCAACCATTACCACTATCTACTAAGAAGCCTATTTTTAAAAGAACCAAATTTGGAAACTATATTCATCCATATGCAAAAGTAAAAAATCAAAAGGATCAACCATTAAGTCATCACCATCTCCAATATTTTAACATTATCACACTTACTTTGTGACACAAATAGCTCTTTCTCCCTATTTCTAAACCTTTAAGAATAGGATTGCCAAATGTTTTCCATATAAACATCATGCATACCTAATAAAATTAATCAGTCAATTGAGATACACTCAGGTGCACATCTGTGCTCACACATACAAGCTAAAAGTTTACCTATCATACCCATTATTATGTATAACTTCATATTAAATTCTGTGGTTTTCTAAATTTTTAAAGATATCTTTAAAGATGAATTAAGGATGGAAAACATAAAAATAAAACACTGTGGATGTTAGAAAAACATCTGAAAGAACAGTTATACAATCTTAGGGTATATAAGGTACGCAAACTATCATAAGCAGAAGAGAAATCAGAAGGCATCTAAACAACTAAAAAAAATTACAATATGGTAGGAAAAAATTATCTGCAATATATAAGCACAAAAGACAAATAACCAAATATTAAATTGGGCAAAATAAATATAAGAAAATGTGTTCAACCTTACCAGTGATAAGCAAATGCAAATTACAACAAAGACACATCATTTGCCTTCATTAGATTGGCAAAAGTTAAAAAGACTCGATAGCACCCCGTAATAGCTCTTACTGTTAAGATCATGGATGACTAATACCTTTGTTCAAAATATTTTGGCAATGTCTACTAAAATAAAATTGCATCTACTCTTTACCCACCAATCTACTTTTAAAAATTTAAGCTATAAAAATAAAAACACCATTGTTACAAACATGTGCAAGGATGTTTATTGCAATATTGTTAAAACAGCACAAAATATAAAAACAAGTCCATCCAAGTTTCTAGAAACATACAGCCCACCAAAACTGAATCAAGAATAAATAGATAATTTGAACAGTCCAACTGCTAGGAGTGAAATAGAATCTGCAATAAAAAAAAACTCCCTGCAAACAAAGTCCAGGACTGGATGGTTTCACTGGGGAATTCTACCAAACGTACAAAAAACAACTTATACCAATCCTTCTCAAACTCTTTCAAAAGACTGAAGAGGAGGGAATACTCCCAAAATCATTTTATGAAGCCACCATCGCCCTGATACCAAAATCAGACAAAGACGCTACCAAAAAAGAAAATTATAGGCCAATATCTTTCATGAATATAGATGCAAAAATCCTCAACAAAATATTAGCAAACTGAATCCAACAACACATAAAAAGGATCATACACCATGGTCAGGTTGGATTCATCCCAGGGTCACAGGATGGTTCAACATACGCAAATCAATGTGGTCAAAAGCCACATGATCATCTCAACAGATGCAGAAAAAACATTTAATAAAATTGAACATCCATTCATGGTAAAAACTCTTATCAAAGTGGGTATAGAAGGAACATATCTCAACATAATAAAAGCTATTTTTGCCAAACCCACAGCCAATGGTTTATGCCAAACTCAAACCCAATACTCAATGGTGAAAAGCTGAAAGCCTTCCCACTAAAATCTGGAACAGGACAAGGATGGCCTCTACCACTTCTATTCAACTTAGAAGTCTTAGCCACAGAAATCAACAAAAAAAGAAATTAAAGGTATCCAAACTGGAAGGGAAGAGGAAAATTGTCACTATATGCAGATGACATGATAATTTATATAGAAAACCCTAAAGACCCCACACAAAAACTATTAGAACTGATAAACGAATTCAGCAAGGTACCAGGATACAGAATTAACATACAGAAATCTGTTGCATTTCTTTACACTAACAATAAACTATCAGAAAGAAAAAGTAAAAAAAAAAAAAAATTCCCTTTATAAATCACATAAAAAAAAAAAACAAAAACCTAGGAATAAACCTGAACAAGGAGGTGAAAGACTTATATGCTGAGAACCATAACACGTTGATAAAGGAAACTAAAGATGATTCAAAGAAATCATCTCATGCTCTTGGATTGGAAGAATTAATACTGTTAAATGGCCATACTGCCCAAAGCAATCTACAGATTTAATGCCATCCCTACGAATTTACATTCCCACCAACAGTGCAGGAGGGTTCCCTTAACTCCACAACTATGTAACCCTAAGGAGAGTCATGGTCCCGGGGCATCAATGAAGCTCAAAAAGTAGCACAGTGGAGACACTAATAAATGGGTGAGATAGGCTCCACCTGATTAGCAAAACAGAAAAAAATGGACCCTAACTAAGAAAAGGCCTATTATCTCAATGTGTTTTCCAGAAAGAAATGTTACCTATCAGACTCTCTATTTCATAAGCAAATACCAGATAGTACTACTACCGAATTTCCAAGTTTTTGAAAAAGAACATTGAAAAAAAAGGGAGAGGGATAAGAAAATAAAAAGTAAAAAACTTACTGCATTGGCACGCTGATCCCAGTCATGTTTGTCATCTGACAAAATTTCCCTGATTTTATTTAATGTTTCTTCAAGTTCTCGACTAGAATAGATCTTAAAGAAAAGATGCAAAATTATAACATTAATATTTCTTGCCACAGCAAAATTATGCCCTCATGTTCAAATAATCTTTCCAGTAATAGTATTATTTCCCATTCTAGCACCATTTTTAAATGGAGAATGAAAATACATTATAGATAATAATAAAATAAAATGCTTTGTCTTCCTTACCTGTTATCCAGGTAAGGATATTTCTCCACTCATGAGTAACTTCAAATATACTTTTAAAGTGCTTTGTCATTTAAAAACAAAATGCAAATATCCTACAGATTAGTAAAAACAGGACTGAGTTCTCAAAATGACTTCAGGTATATAACATATCTATTGCATTCGTATACTTATTATACTATATTGCAAAAGGACATGTTTTGTAGGTTAGTCCCTCCTCCGACCCTCTCGCTAGACTGTAGCCAGGAGAGCTACATGCTTTATTCCCTCTGGAGCTAACTGTCTGCCAAACACCATTATCCTTTCATTCACTTAACAAATATTCACATAACAGGGATGTAACATTCTAGGCACTAAGGACACTATGGTGAGCAAAAAATAGGCATGGTCTTTGCCTTATGGAACTTATAATCTAGTCAGGGAAAGAAAAAAATTAATCAAATGATATAAAATATGAAATTGCAAATAGAAAGTATCACCAAGGAGAAGTACATACTGCCATGAAAGTATACATACAATAGGGGGTTTGAACTAGTTAGGAAAGTCAAGCTTGAATTGAGAGCTAAAGCATGAGGGAGACATCATTAGACAAAACAGAGAAAGATCAGCCTTCCCTGTGGTGAACAGCATGTGCAAAGGCTCTGTGACAGAAAGAAACTGAAAGAAGGCCAAGTACAGTAGTAAAGAGTGCAAAGGGGATCAGGGGAAGAGATAGTGACCCAAGGCCTAAGTCTGTCAGTGCATAGTATTTCTCTACATCACAGTCAAGGTTCAGAGGTGGGCGCAAAACCTAAATTAGTTCAGTTAGAGTGAATTTCAAAGTTTTACATGGTCAACTGGGGAAGAGGCAGAGGGTACTAAGGGAGTGAGGCTCGGACAGCTGCAGCCATGTTGCTGACCATGAGGGAAGACAATGCAGAAGAATCCAGAAATGAGACATAAGAAAGAATGGGCTCCTAGATACCATCTGAGTAGTACAAACAGATACTGCCATCAAATAGGCCCTATTTATATTTTTCACTTTCAACGGCCATCAAATTCTCCTTTTCCTTAAAACAAAAACTTGCCAAAAACAAGAGTACAAAGGGGAGCAAGGCATGAGACAAGGCTGAAGAGGCAGGAGGGGGACCAGATAAACATTTGTTACAGAGTGATTACTGGAGGCTTCTGAGCCTTTCCTGCCTCCCACTTTCCCTTCACAAAAGTCCTTCTGCCATATTTAAAAAGAAAGGCAGGTTCCTCTCCCACTCCTAATCTTATTATGATGCTTTGCTCTGGAATACAATGCCAGGCTCCCCCTCCCCTAACATGGGAAAAAAGGGTCGACTCAAAAATTTACTTTAGTGAGGGGGTACATAATTTTTTAAACATTCTTTTAGGGGGCATACAGAGAGAAGAAGTTTGAATACCACTAAGTTAGGAATTGGCTGCAATAAAATAATTCCTAGGTTTCTAACTTGTGTAACTAATTAGGTTTCCACATATAAAACACTGGAAGAGTAGGTTTGAAAGGGGAAGATCATGAGCCCAGTTGTGGGCACGTTGAATTTGAGATGCTTCTGAGACATCTAAAAGGAGATGTCAAATAAACAATCAGTGGAAAAATTATTTTTGCACTAAAGAGAGTTCTGGCTTAGCGATAAAAACCTGTGCATTACCTATGTAAAGGCACGAAGTAAAGCCATGGATTTGAAGGAAGGAAGGAAATGGAGAGCGAGAAGAGAGGCCCAGAACCAACCCTTAAGAAATCTCAGTATTCAACAGTCAAGTAAAGAAGGATGTGGCTTTAAAGGAGAAAGAGATGAAGTGGACAGAAAGGTAGGAGGAAAAAAAATGGAAGAACATTGTATCACAGGCACCTTTAAAAAAAAAAAAGTGGATGTAGTTGGACATTGCAATGTAAGATGATTCAATGATATGGATTCAATTTTGTTTCAGCCTCACTGAAAAAATCACTTGGAAGTCTAATTGTACCAACAAATAATAGTTTGGCAAGTCAATTCAGGAAAAAAAGAATTTGGAAAACAGGGACAAAAATAAATAATATTACGAACAGGCACATAGGCAATATTCATGGGGAATGCCACTTTACTGGCATCCTTACCTGTATAGAAGGGACATCTGTAAAAGCCTTTATAAAATCATCTTCATCAACTGCTCCGGCACCTCCTTCCTTAGAAGCACCTGGTAATTAAAAATAAATTTATCTTTTAAAGTTTACTTTTAAGCACTTTAGCACTAAGAACACCATGAAAAAAATTAACTCTTTTGATATGAAAAAGGTGTAATTTTGAGACATTCCAATTTATAAGAAGGTATTAAAAAAATCTCCAACTTTTCAGAAAAGAGAAGGTACTTAGCAGTGGTTGATTAGCCCTCTGTAAGGTACTAGATGAGGCTGGTAGTAGAATCCAAACTATAGGAACAGAGCCCTCTCATCCCTCATTCAATGCAAGAGCAAGGACACAAGAAATACAGGTGAAAGGATAAACATTTAAAAAGCTGAGCAGTCAGTTTATATGACCCTAAATGTCAATAATGGTGCCAAGGCTTCCCTGGTGGCGCAGTGGTTGAGAATCTGCCTGCCAATGCAGGGGACACAGGTTCGAGCCCTGGTCTGGGAAGATCCCACATGCTGCGGAGCAACTAGGCCCGTAGGCCACAACTACTGAGCCTGCGCGTCCAGAGCCTGTGCTCCACAACAAGAGAGGCCGCGATAGAGGCCCGCGCACCGCGATGAAGAGTGGCCCCCGCGGGCTTCCCTGGTGGCGCAGTGGTTGAGAATCTGCCTGCCAATGCAGGGGACACGGGTTTGAGCCCTGGTCTGGGAAGATCCCACATGCTGCGGAGCGACTAGGCCCGTGAGCCACAATTACTGAGTCTGCGCTTCTGGAGCCTGTGCTCCGCAACAAGAGACGCCGCGATAGTGAGAGGCCCGCGCACCGCGATGAAGAGTGGCCCCCGCTTGCCGCAACTGGAGAAAGCCCTCGCACAGAAACGAAGACCCAACACAGCCATAAATAAATAAATAAATAAATAAATAAATAAATAATTAAAAAAAAAAAAAAAAAGAGTGGCCTCCGCTTGCTGCAACTGGAGAAAGCCCTCACACAGAAATGAAGACCCAACACAGCCATAAATAAATTTAATAAATAAATAAATAAATAAATAAAGAAGCCAAATAAGTGAGGCAGAGGATCCACATGTGCTGCAGTGGTCAGGAAAGCAAATGTGAAAGAAATGAGGGTCTTGAAATTAACTTTAAATATACAAACAAATCTTCTTTTATTGCACATACACAATAAAAAAGTAAACTTAATAGGCAGTAGTTGTTTAAGAGCCAATAATTAGCTATTGTCTTTCAGCTCCAAATACACTCTTTTATATTGTGATGCTGGGCCTAGGACTGAGCAAACCATTTTTCTGCTGATTCTAATGGTTTCCTGTTAAACTGTGTCAGTAGGGATGTGGAAAGAATGAAAGCTGAAGGAAGAAGGGACCTGCTCCTTCCTAACTACTTCCTCTTCTTGTCAGTAAAACCCTAGCAACTCTGGCAGGTTGCTCATTTCAGTAGCAGTTCCAGACAGCAGTTTTTCTAACATTCACTGAAACCAGCTCACTATGCCTGACAGAGACACCAGGCAGCTAGTACCTGCTCCTCAGAGGTCAAGTCACAGCTCTGCAGGGCCTCTCCTCTAAGCCTCTGTGTTTCAATAATTTTAACCTCATTTTGTTCTTCCAGCTTTAGGGGTAGGAGCTATTTACTGTGATTGCTACATCCATGATACTTTATATTTTATTTTTATTTTTTTTCAAATTAACCAGTATTTAAATGGGGAGGGGAGTTGTTTAACAGAAGTAGTATGAATTATAAATATTATTTCCTGGGTACTCAGCTGCTATATGTAATTGTTGTGCAGAAGACACTAAAATAGTGTCTTTGCTCTTAATGACAGTGGAGAAACCAGAGTCAACAGAGGGAACTTGGCTTCATGGAGAACTGTCGTCACAAAACTCAACCAAGGAATCTTAACACAGCCGCTGAGAGTACTGTGGTATAGGTAGCTGGGGAGGAGACACCTGTTTGGGGGGGAAGGAGAATAAATGCCGGGAAGGCTCTGCACTGATGGACTGTGAAGCCGGCAGAAGGGTCAGTAATCTTCTCGCCTCCTCGGCCTCTTCCATGATACTTTAGTGTTCTGTTTTTGCATTCTTAATTCATCAATACCCATTTAACAAATTATATTAAATTCTCTCTGCAAAAATAACTTGTGGATTCTGTCTTCTGACTGAAATCTGGCTGATAACTCTACTTATTATTTATTTTCTTCATGGTAAAAATCCAACATATGAAGTGGTTTTCAAATACCTAAGATGTACATTCCAATGGACAATTCACTTAAAAAATCTCTCTGGTTAAAAAATTAAACAGAAAATATCTCTTCAATTAAGTTTATCATCTACCAAAGGAGATATAAATACTGCAAAACTGGACTTAAAAAAAATCATCCTAAAAAATAAAAAATACTCAGGATTTCCAAAGGTGTATAAAAAGCTCCGTATCTTAAAAACAAATAAAAACCTCAGAAGGTCTTTGTATATGAGTTTTAACAGCAATAAGAGATGGACCACAGAACAGCATAAAGTTTAAGGCAATATAAAACTGCAAATTAAAAGCAATGACAATTTCATAAACTAAAAGAGGAATGAATGCACGCTTGCTATAGGAAATTCAATTACAAGAGTAAAAAAATTATAGTTACCCCCTAGATATTAAAAAATCCAATAAAATAATAAAACTCTCAACCCCATGCCCATAATCAGTACTAGTAACTAACTGATTACATGAAAATAATCAGCTAAAGCAAAGAAACAAAAAGATATAGCTAATCATATTATCTTAACATCTTATAAGATACATTCATTTACAATCTCTTAATATGGCAGGGTTTATTGCTTTTGACAATGGGTCCTCTGATAGGAGTGCATATGCCTAGATTTTTACAATTTCTTCCCAATCTTTCACAGTTGTCTTTGTCTAAGCCACTGAACAGAAATTTCGTTAGGGACTGGTCCTTACCAAGCAGTTCCTAAACATTCAACACAGTTTTCATAAAAACAAAGTTCTTTCCACATTCATTAATATATTTTGTTCCTTTATATTACCACTTCTTGCAAATTACTTTGTTACAATAATAAGAGCAACCATTAGGCAAGTTTGAGAACAAACGACTCCTAGAAAGTATACATCTCAAGTGGTAGAGGAGACCTGGGCAGATGTACCAGAGCAGAGCCAGCTAACAACCTTAGTGTACTAAAGTGTGGAAGACAGAAAGTTTTACAGAGGAATGGAGAAGTGAAGGGGAGATCAGTATGAAGGATTAGTACAGTGTATATGCAGTTTACTAAGGTATCATACATACAACAGAATGCTAACATCGATACATTAACCCGCCAGCCATAACACAATGTCAAAAACCTTCAAGGGGATGCAGAGCATCTGAACAGATCCCAGATAAGGCCAGAAAAATGTGCCAATGACTAAGGACATACACAGGAAAGTCTAACTTTGAAAGTCACAATTTACTCTAATCATAATTTCTTTATTATGCAGTAATTTCTTATGACTAGGGCCAAATAAGCTAGTAGGGAGTGGTGGGGGAGTAGAATATAATGGCTTTTAAAAGTCCCACAGAAGATGCAGAGACAAATAAATGCAGCCTTGTGACTCTCAGATATGACAGCTAGGTCTCTAAACCTGGACATGGGCATTACCAAATTTGGTAAGAACTTGCATGGTCTGAATATTTAACCCTAATCTACCTCACTCTTACCTTGGAGAATCACTTTGTTTAAGCAGAGCTGCTGCTAATGGGAGTGTTTGGGATATACGAATAGTGTAAAGACAGAGGACATTCTGAGCTCCCCATTCTAACCTTGTTTATACCTTGCATGTATTACAAGTAAACCTTTTTACAATCCATGTTTGCCTAATGTTTCCCCTCACCTTGGTTTTGACTGTCTGGCCTACAAAGTAGGAAAAGGATCCTTGCATAGGGAATAAACTGTTGAATGAACTGTTTTATCTCACAATCATCACTCCATTTTCTGATACAGCTTTAAAAAGTTCACCCCAAAATACTATAAAATCCCTTTAGCGCCAGCAAGGAGAATGAATTACATAAGAAGACAGTCAAAAAGAGTAATGGGCCAAGAATAAACTGTTGAATGAACTGTTTTGTCTTACAATCATCACTCCATTTTCTGATACAGCTTTAAAAAGTTCACCCAAAAATACTATAAAATCCCTTTAGCACCAGCAAGGAGAATGAATTACATAGGAAGACAGTCAAAAAGAGTAATGGGCCTTAATGTCAAATATTACTGCAAGAAAAGGAGAATGAGCGTGCACACCAAGAGGAGATGTATTTAGATAAATTAAGTTTGAGAGCAGGAGCACAAGTAGAGGTTGGGCTGAAAGGACAAGCGAAGCTGGCTTCCAATTCGACTAAAGCTCTTTCAAATATAACTGTGTTAACAATCATACCAGAAAATATTAATGGGCTGAAACAGAACAGAAGAGCTTTGCCCAGCTGTCTAACCACTCTAAAACAGAGATCAGTAATTCTTTTCTGTAAAGGACAAGAGAGTAAATATTTTAGACTTTATGGGCCATATGGTTCCTGTTGCAATTTCTCAACTCTGCCATTGTAGCCTGAAAACAGCCACAGACAATATACAATGAACAAGGTTGTATTCCAATAAAGCTCTATTTGTGGACACTGAAATTTGAATTTCATATAGTTTTCACATGTCACACAATATTATCCTTCTTTTGACTATTTTTAATCATTTAAAGATGTAAAAAATATTCCTAGCTCATGGGTGAAACAAAAACAGACAGTTGGCTGGATTTGGCCTGTGCACTATATAGTTTGCTGATCCCTGCTCTAGAATCCACTCTAAGCTGGTAATCACTTGGTTGGGAAGCAGAGGGAGGGGAAGGGGGATTAGAGGGTACTGTCATTCAGGAGATACCATGGTTTCTAGTGTGCCAGACTGCCTAGAGGAGGCATTCTCAGAAATCCTCAAATACTACTTTAAAAGGTTTAAGTATAAAGAGAAAACTCCATTCTACTTAGTCCTTAACTACTAATAAGGTGAAGTGCTGGATACAATGGTGAATGAAACAAAGGGTAAAGTACAGATACAGGAGCAAGGAGAGCAAAGTCTTAGAGATGGAAAGAGGCAGGTTCTTCTCATGCTACAATGAAGCGACTAGCACTGAAGAGAAAGATAAATGCTGGAAAAACAACATGGAGGGAAATATGTCAGGAACCTTGATGAAATTCATACAAAATCTATAATTTTTAAAGAGAGTTACACTAATGAAAGCACTATCAGTGCTTTTGAAGAGTGCTATGAAAAGACAGAAGAGCTTTCTGGATCCCCAACTTTCTAAGGGAAGTAGGTTGAAAAAGACACTCAGCTGAAAACACAGGACATTTTGATACAAAAGAAGAAAAGATTTCAGGGGCAGAGCCCAGAGTCCAGGGCAAAACCAAGAACAGAAGAGAACACTGATTTAGAGAAGCACACCCAAAGAGAGAATGAAACCTTCATGATGGAACATTCATGACCCCTGTAATAAGGGAACCTGAAAGCAGGTTCCTGTTGGATTTCAAAATTGCTATAAATCAGTGACTACTATGAAGTTCCTGTTCCTTCCCCCAACCTTTTTAAAGAAACTTATTTATCTTATTTATTTTTTTAAAATTTTTGGCTGCATTGGGTCTTTGTTGCCATGCGCAGCCTTTCTCTAGTTGCGGCGAGCGGGGGCTACTCTTCATTGCGGTGCGCAGGCTTCTCATGGCGTTGGCTTCTCTTGTTGCAGAGCACAGGCTCTAGGCACACGAGCTTCAGTAGTTGTGGCTCGCAGGCTCTAGAGCGCAGGCTCAGTAGTTGTGGTGCACGGACTTATTTGCTCCACGGCATGTGGGATCTTCCCGGACCAGGGCTCGAACCCGTGTACCCTGCACTGGGCAAGTGGATTCTTCACCACTGCGCCACCAGGGAAGCCCTCCTTCCCTTTTTTTAGGAGTGTCTATTATGGTTTTTCTGTCCTGTATGTTGAGTACGTGGGGTGCAAGTAGATGTCTTTTTAGTTCAGAGGCCTCTGCATGGAGAGAAGCCACACCAGAGGAGAGAAACCTCACATGCATCTGGACCTGATGCAGATCAAAGGATCACGGACTTTGAGCCTGATGGTATAATTAGGATGAGACTTTTGGGAAATGTCCATGAGTGCATTTTGTGTGTGGGAGGCATGTAAATTATCGTGGTCAGAGGGCATGCTGCAGTAGGCTGGCTGCAAGGGTAGCTGCAACAATTGCTCTCATTCCTGACAACTGCTCCTTTTACAATGTGACTTTGCAGCTTTCCCTATTGAAAAGTGGAGTTCCCAGTAAAGAGGTGGAGAAGAGTAACTGAGAATTCTGGTTGAGACAAGACCTAGGAGAGGCTGAAGGGGTCCCTGATTGGTGATTCCCCAGTGTCCAGCAGAAAAAAACTTCTCAGAGGAAAGCTTCTGGAATCCCCAATTTGGACCTGAAGGACTTCCACTAATTAAGTTCAAGCAATGAGCTCACAATCAAAGTTCAAATACGTTTGATCCTTGAACAAAACAGGTTTGAACTATGTGGGTCCACTTAAACAAACAGATTTTTTTTTTTTTGAAAACACTGAGCTGTACACTTTGTCTATCTATCTATCTATCTGTCCATCTATCTATCTATTTTTGGCCGCAGGGCATGCAGGACCTTAGTTCCCCGACATTCCAAATAAACCTTTATTTCTAAAACCAGATAGCAAGGACATATTTGGCCTGCTGGCTGTAATTTGCCAAATCCTGGTGTAGATAGAAAACCCAAAATAATATATAGTAAAATCATTAAAAATTAAACTTTAGCTAGGTGACTAGATACAAAATCAAAATATAATAATTGATTTCATTTCTATGCATCAGCAACAAAGTTAGAAATTTTAAATTAAGAAAATACTATGTCGAGGAACCTTGAGGGCATCATGCTGAGTGAAATAAATCAGACAGAGAAAGACAAATACAGTATCATCTCGCTTATATGTGAAATCTAAAAAACAAACAAACAAAAAAAACAAGCACACAGATACAGAGAACAGATTGGTGGTTGCCAGAGGCAAGGGGTGGATGAAATAGGTGAAGGGAGTCAAAAGGTACAGACTTCCAGTTATAAGATAAATAAGCCATGGGATGTAAAGTACAGCATGGTGACTAGAGTTGACACTGTACTGCTTATCTGAAAGTTGCTAAGGGAGTAAATCTCAAAAGTTCTCATCACATGGGAAAAAAAGCTCTGTAACTGTGTATGGTGACGGATGTTAACTAGACTTATTGTGGTGATCATTTTGCAATATATACAAATATTGAATCATTATATTGTACAACTGAAATTGATATAACGTTGCATGTCAACTATACTTCAATTTAAAAAAAAAAAAAGAAAATGAGTTGACTCTATAGATGAATCTGGGGAGAACTCACATCTTTGTAATACTGTTTTCCTATCCAGGAATGTAGTATGTCCATTTATTTATGACTTTTAAAATTTCTTTCAATGAAGTTTTACAATTAAAAAAAATACTATGCTTTCTGGGACTTCCCTGGTGGCACAGTGGTTAAGAATCCACCTGCCAATGCAGGGGACACGTGTTTGAGCCCTGGTCCAGGAAGATCCCACATGCTGCGGAGCAACTAAGCCCCTGCGCCACAACTACTGAGCCTGCACTCCAGAGCCCATGCTCTGCAACAACAGAAGCCACCGCAATGAGAAGCCCACGCACTGCAACGAAGAGTAGCCCCCGCTCGCCACAACTAGAGAAAGCCCGCACACAGCAGTGAAAACCCAACGCAGCCAAAAAAAAACTATGTTTTTTAACATAAAGTAAAAATATTCTGAGGTATCTAGAAATAAACCAAACCAAACAAACAAAAACAAAACAAAAGAAGTGAAAAACCTTGAGGTGGAAAAAAGAATAAATTTTAATGAGACATTAAAGAACACTAAAATAAATGGATAGATATTGTGTGTTCATGGACAGGAAGACTCAGTATCATAAAGATGTCCAGTCTCCCCAAAGTACTGCCATAATCAAGCCTCCAACAGGGTTTCTTGTGGAAGTTGTCAAGCTGATTCTAAAATCTGGAAGGGCAATGGACCAAGAACTGTTGAGATAATCCTTAAAAGTAAAGGGAGGAAGTACTTGCCCTACCAGAAATGAAGACTTACAAACCTAAGATAATGATGACAGTTAGGTTTTAGTGCAGGGATAGGCCAACTAATCAAATGAACAAAATACAAACTTCGAAAACAGACCCACAAATGTACAAAAATTTGATACACGACAAAGAAGTGATTCAGATCAACAAGGAAAGTAATTCAATAATAATGCCTAAAATTCAACAAAATGCTGAGATAATGGATTATCTAGTAAAAAAAAAAAGGTTATTTCCTTACCCAATTTTAAAACTTACAGTAGACATTCTGATTCCCATGGGAAAATGGTAGTCATCCAAATTCAAATCAAATGTTTTACTAAATACTCCGAAAACCAGAGATCAAAAAGAAAAACAAATAAAACTGTCCACAGCACATACTTGTAATACAAGTTCTCACTTCAAACTTCAATTTACAGGTAAATGGGGAAATATAAACATCCAAAACCAGCAATATCAATTACAGAGTCCTCACTGGAGAGAAAAATCCGAGGCATTTGTATGGAAGAGGAGGATCTTGGCAGTGGAGTACAAAGACATCAAATATGGTTCCCCTCAGAACAAGAGGTAAGTAGCACTTAGAAGGGGGAGGTATTCCTTCAAAGCTTGGTGGATAAAGGAAAGGAAGAAAGAGAAGATAACAGTTCTATTGAAATGAGATGGTATCACAGAATCAGAAGCACTGAATAGAAAGCCTTCCATGTATCATTTAGAAAAGAAGTTGCATTTCACTATACCAACAGAAGAGGGCATTCCTGAACTAACAAACAGTAAATTTTTCTTTCTGGCCCCACAGAATCACTTATTAAAAAATATTTTTAGGACATTTGAGGAAATTTGAATATAGAATGAAGTGCTTAAAAGGAGGTATATAGTTAGAATAAACTTACAGCAAATAAAAGGGCTTAAAGGAACAAGTTAAATATCACCACAAAAAAATCAGACAAATCCACAGCATGGGACAATCTAAAAGACAACTGGCATAGACTCTTTAAAAAAAAAGGTCAATGTCATGGTATAAAAACTGGTGAAGGGATTGTTTTATACATAATATTATGGAATTTTCTGGCATATGATAATTGTATTATGGTTATAATGAAGCATACCTTTAAGTCTTAGGAGGCGTATATTAAATATTTATGGCTGAAATGTCATGATGTCTACAATTTACTTTCCAACTGTTGAGTTTTGGAAAAAAAAAGAATATGTGTGGGAATATATCTATATGGAGATGGTTAAAACAAATATGACAAAATGCTAGTTACTAAATCTAGGTGATGAGTGTTTACTGCATGCCAACTTTTCTATATGCTTAAAATTTTTCATAATAAAAAGTTTGGGAAACCACTCACTAAAAAGCTAGAATAAGTACAGATAAACATCAGGAACATCAGTAACCAAAACATATCCAGTTAGTAGTATCTCAATTCAATGGAGTAAAGAATGTTTTATCCAATTGCATGGACATTAACTTGCCCATACATAAGGAAGAAAAGAAATTAAAATGAATATATTGTCACTTTATACAAAAAAAAATTCCAGATATACTGAACAAACTAAATGTAAAATAATTTATGTTTTAGAATAAATTAGACTATTTGTATAAACTTTCGGGACTAGACAATAGTCCTTCTTATTCAAGACAGGAAATTGGGAAGTTAAAAAAAAAAAAAAAAGGATAGATATTTTACCTACCAAAACAAAAATTTTTAAATTTTGACAGAAAAATGCCATAGACAAAGGAGAGACTGAAGAAACATTTGTAACTTTTAATAAAAGCATAAAAGGCCTAATATTTTAAAAACTGTAACAAACTGATGAGAAGACCAAACAGCCCAATTAAAAAATGGGCAAATAATAACAAATTACAAGTCACACAAGAGGATATGCTAATCCCTATTAATGAATTTATATACTCTGAATCTCACTGGAATATAAACTCTGGGAGGACAGGGTCTTTCTTCTGTTCACTGATATTTCCCAGAGATTACGAGAGTAGCAGCATACTAAAAGCTTTCAGTAAACATTTGCTAGCTGCTGGCTGGCTGGACAGGCGGATGAGGATTAAGAAAAAGAAGTACCATTTTTCACCCATCAAAATGAACCTGTTATATTCAAGGCTGGAGAATGTAAAATAACGTCTTTATTAAAATTAAAAGCACATGATTCACTTTGTTATAAAGCAGAAACTAACACACCATTGTAAAGCAATTATACTCCAATAAAGATGTTAAAAAAAAAAAAATTAAAAGCACACACAACCTTGACCAAGCAACCTCATTTAGAGGAGTCTATCCTACAGATCAGAAGCACCAGAATGACCAAATACGTAAGTACATGTAGACCTGCATTCTTGGTAATGGCATAAAGTTGCAAACAACCTGAATGACACTGACAGAGAATAGTTTATTAAATCATGGAACAGCAATAATGTGGAATACTGTATAGCTATTAAAAGAATGTGATAGCTCTCATTCTTGATGCTGAAGGACGGAAGGATGTTTTGTGGAAAAAATGCAAGTTGCAAAGTGTTTACTAGTATGTTTAATGGGGGCAAAAATAAAATCTAATCTGAATACCTACACAAATAAAAATGGAGTAAGATGTGGAAGGATTTCATACATAACACTGGGCAATGAGATTAGAAAAGCAAGACGGTATGCAAGTTTTTTTTTCTAAACATTTCTCTAATGTTAGACTTGTTAACAGTGAGTATGCATTTTATATTTAAAACAATCAAATTATGCCATTCAATTTATTAGTAAGAAATACATAATTTGGTTCTAAAAAGAAAAATGCCAAGTTAATGGAAAAAATAAATTTACAACATGCCCATCATAGAAATAATGCTTCTTACCAATTCAGTAATATAATGTAATAAATATAAGTTGGAATTGTAAGTTATTACAAACTTCTACTTATATGGATCAAGTATAACAAATCTAACTATGGAAAATCCCCCACATGTGTGATCTATATTAATGATATTTCATCTTTTCTGAGGCAAACCTTGAAATCAATTTGCCTACCTATATGACACTATAATTTTCTAACACTTAAATCTCAGTCAAAAAGTATAGGCAAATGAAGTATGGAAGGCCAAACACTAAAACCACTAACACTGGTTGGTGGGATAATGAGCATGGACAGATATTGTAATTTCTTTTCCAATTTCTTTTCTGCTTTTTTTCTTGAGCATTCCTATGGTCTCCTCAGTGCCTAACATGAAGCCTTGCACACAGTAAGCTCTACGTACAGATGTAGATAAAGACAATAACTCATCTGTGAAGAGACTGGGGTCTTCAATATGTCTACTAATTTAATCAAAATAGTTTGGCTGTTTATATTAATTTCCCCCCCTCTCAACATCTGAATGCTTCAAAAAATAAACCTTGCACAATGAAATTTCTTTGACTTTAAGTCTTGCACAAGAGGTAAAACAAAACTGAGGTCAAAGAAATAACTACAGCAAACACACATATTCTTAGACACAGTAGGCCATTGGGCAGTTTATTGATTTATATTTATAATAACTTATTGGTTAATTATTCAAATCTTATTTACCTTAAAACCATAGGACAGGGTAAGAGAGTGTCATGGACATATATACACTACCAAATGTAAAATAGATAGCTAGTGGGAAGCAGCCGCATAGCACAGGGAGATCAGCTCGGTGCTTTGTGACCACCTAGAGGGGTGGGATGGGGAGGGTGGGAGGGAGGGAGATGCAAGAGGGAAGAGTAATGGGAACCTATTGTATATGTATAACTGATTCACTTTGTTATAAAGCAGAAGCTAACACACTATTGTAAGGCAATTATACTTCAATAAAGATGTTTAAAGAAAAAAAAAAAAAAAACCATAGTTAAGAGAGAGAGCACCAGGGCATCTTATGATGAATGACATGGGATTCACAGAAATTTAAGACAAAATGGTGACTGGCCAATCCTTAAATTCCAAATGTCATTAATAGTGTTTTGCTATATGGGATAAAAATATGAAATATGTATTATATGCAGTATTAGTGAGGAGATGACCCAGAGATAATCCAAAAAGCCCTTGACAGTGGGCCAAACACTGGGCCCTTGTTTCATCTCTGCTAATAACTAACTGATCTTGGATACATCATTTAACTTTCTGAGGCTTAGTCTCTTCATCTGAACTGCGGTCAGATCATCTTTTAAGATCCCTTCAAGGCTAAAATCTTTTGGGTTTAGTATCATTCCCTGTCATTAGGGGGAAGAAAGGAGGAAGAAAATGAGCAAAACAAAATACACAAACAGAAAAGTTATTTGGTTTTACATAAGTTCAAAAACAAGAAATTGAGGTTTACGAATTAAAAATTTAGATTTCAAGATTAAACAACAAATTCTGGAGATTTGTTTTATCAAATATATACTGATTTTCATGATCTTTATTTGTTTAAAGGAAAAACATCTTGTTGTTTGCATCACAGGGAAAATGGGAACGATTAGCATAATTTGTGGAAAACAGATATTTAGACATTCTTAATAAAACCTCAGGTAAGACATAAAGTAAAACTAATATAAAATACCCTAAAGACGAGTAAGTACTACCGAATTGAAAAGACAGTAATTAACCAATTGTAAGAATTCAAAGTTAAAACCATTTCAAAGTAGTCTTTGATATTAGATGGAAACAATAGAGAGAAAATACTCTGTCTGCTTGAATGAATGGTAAGTGAGAGAGAACAACAGAACTTTGACAATTGATGATTTGGTTAATGATGTGTTTCAATGATTACATACAAGCCTCAGTGACAAATCACTAACGTCAGAATCTGGTACTAATGATAAACAAAAACAATTATATCATCATCTAATTCAATTTTATTTTTAGAAAAGAATAGCAGCCAAAATAATTGGTACAGGAATAGGACATGATAACTCAGTAAGCTTTAAAAAGGCAATTTCAAAAAGAAAACTCTAAAAAGTATTTCCATTTATAGTGAAAAATTACCAGTTGCTTACTTCCAAATATTCTATTTTGCTGGGAATCGTACTAGTTGAGGTTTAAAATGACTGATTTGTGGACCCTGAAAGTAGTGATCATTCCTGTAGATTATAACCTCAGAGCTTTAAGATCTAGAAGAGTCCTTATTTACCCAGTGAGATTAGTGTTGGTGGCAGTATAGCAACGTGATTTTTGCGCCTCATCCACTTACTAGATGCATGACCTGTTCAAGTTGCTTAAATTCTCTGAACTTTAGTTTGCTCATCAGTAAAACTGAGATAAAGTACCTAACTCAAGAGTTCTGAGGTTTAAATGAGAGAACATAAGTAAAAACATCCCCCAATTTTTAAAAACTATTACCTAAAATACTATAGAGATGTAAGTATTACAAATAATCAGGTATATTCAGCAATTGTACTGAAGCCATTAAGCCAAAAGGAGGGAAAATATGTTTATCTAAATTCCTATTATGAAGTCACAAATGTTATTCAGAAAATGGACTATTTAAGGGAATTCAATTTATCCTTATACTAATTAGCAAAGCACAAAGGTACACTTTTGACATCCACATAATATGGATTTTTATAGCCATGATATATTTGGAAAAGGTTATGGGAGCAAACCCATAACCTTTTCTTTTTAATTCTCCTTGGTTTAAAAAGCCCCACAATTACAATATGAGTAGAAAAGGTTGGCACACCGAGGCAAAGAACAAAACAAGACTAACACACACTAAAGATTAAACACAGGTCCTACTGGCTTTAACTGGCTAGGATACTTTGCTAAAAATAGCATACATCTCTTTAATCTTGACATATATCTCTGAGAGAAGTGAAGTAAATTAAACTCCAAAACTTCAGAGTAGATTCAATCAGGATTCCGAAGAAGCTCACTTTACTTTTATTTTGGTAATCCTTCTGAAAAGAAATTTGTTAAACTCAGTGGACTGTGAGTGGCTTATACCACTATTGTATACCTCCGCCTACCATACTCCTTTAATTAGGAACTAATCATACCTGTTTATCATATACCAAGGAGTAGCAAATAAAATGCCTGGACTAAATCACCATTATTCCATGTAAAGTTATGAGAAAGAAACTGTACAGTCTAGAAAACACAATAGTTATAAAGAGAGACAGGACAACCTTTAAGTATTTGAAAGTATCATGTTAACAGATAATTCATCTTCCCTGCCTAAGTTACAAGGAGGCAGATTTTAATGCAATATAAAAAAATAATTAACTTATCCAGAATTGAAATGGCTTATAACTTTTCTGGAGGATACTATGCCATACTGAAAGAACACAAGAAATCCCTGTAACTTTTGATTAAGTAAACTTTAAAAATTTATTCCAAGGAAATGATTGGAGATATGCTAATAAAATATATACTTAAAAGAATGATGGTACCGTTTATAACTGCAGAAAACGTGAAAGCAGTCTAGATATGAACACTAGCCATGAATAGTTTTAAATTAATAATTTAAGACAATGAGGAAATGATCAGGGTAAATATTAATGAGACAAAAGGTATACAAAACTACAAAAGGAAGGGTGCCAATTCTGTCCTCCTCCTGAGAAAATATTTGTATGTGTAAAAATAGTTAGAAAAGTTATTATAAAAATAACTGGAACAAAGTACATCATAATTTATCAGTTGATTATGTCTATACGTAGTGGTACTGCAGATGGTTTTTGTCCCAAATTTTAATCCATGAGCACATATTTAATCAGATGCTGAATAATCATCTATCAGGAATATTTTGAAAGGGATTGCTATACTTGAATAGTAAATTTAACTATATGACTCCCAATGTCCCTTCTAACTCAAAGATTCTACAACTCTAAGAAAACATTTTACAACTAATTTAAAAATCAATAAGCTTCTGCCAAGAACAAAAGATCTAAGTTAAATTTTCAAAGAAGGGCTGACAGCCAAGAATAACATTAATTTCTGAAGCAATATCAGTATCCTCTATAGCTTTTTCTTACAAAATGGGCAATGAACCTAAATGAGCTATGGCAACAAAAGAAATAAACAAACTAAAAATTGCAGAATGAATAAGCAATTGCCAAAAGACTGAGGAGGAAGAAGTGGAGGAAGAGGAGAATGAAAAAAGAATGAAGGTCTCTCCCTTATTTTATCAAAAGGGCCACTGCCAGGATGGAGAATATAATCTGTATGAGAGATTAATGACTACAATCATGAAAGCTACCTACATTCTCATATCTGGTAGGACTACAAATCAGAGAAGGGGGAATGGCATTAAGAAAGTCTGCTGTTTCTTTAAAAGAAATCTGATTTTATCAATTTGATTAAATCAGAATTAAGTGACCTTTGGTAGGTAAACTTACAATCTTCAATTTTCATCTAAGAAAAGAAAGTAAAACATGAAAATCAGAGCTAATTATAAATACTGGCTCAGATTCACAAAAATGTTAAATATTTTCACCATGAATTCAAATATTAATCCATTTTAAGTCAAATAAGACAATTTCATAAAATAATTATCATAGTATCATAGATTGGAAACCTATACCTCAAAATAAAGAAAAAATATTCCCCTTGTAGTAAGTGAAGGTAGCCATTTGTTACACAAGTAAGAAAGCAAAGAATGTCATTTACTTTTTACCAGAAAATAAGTAAGATGCATAATAGACATCATGTAATAGGATATAATAACTAACATCTGATGAGAATGCACTCCCTATAATTGCAAACAAAAGAAAATAATTAAATACTAACTATAAATTACTCGAAATACCCGAGAAATCAATATGACATTTCTATTTAAACAGTATTTTATTTATCTATTTATTTATATGCATGCAAATATGTGCGTGTTGTATACCTATACCATACCATCTTTCTTGCTGGTTACATGACATATTAGTTAAGACTATTTAAGATGAAATATTTATAATAGTTTTCCTATATTTAGAATATCATATGACATAGAAAATAACGTTTTGGTTGTATAAAAGATCAAGAGAACACAACTTAGAGAACCTGGTCAAAATATAGTTTATTTTTCTTTCATTTTTTGCTTTTACTAAAAGAACTACAGACAGAAAAAACAAAATCCTGAAGACCATGACTTTCCCACCAGCTATCATAAACAAGGAAAAATCTGTTTTCCCAAATTATAACTAACACACAAAGGGATTAACAAAAAAGGGAAAGAAAGGAACTATTTGTTCTTTTTAGTATTAAATATTTACCCCTTTTTCTTATAGGATTCATTTTACCATAAAAACCTGGCAAAACTAGCACCTGAAAAGGAATCACAACTTTCTAATTAGTATATGAAAAATACTCATTAAAAAATTCAAAGATTAGACAATATGCTAGAAATAGTTTTTACAAATGATCAAAGAATGTACTATGTTCTGTATAACTGCATAAAACCTATTTTTTCCTATTTATTATTATCTAATCCAGAAAATATTTTTGAGGCAATTTTACTTGACCACCACCCATTTCCTATTGTGACAAACTATTCAATACCCAGTATCTTCAAACATTTTTCCAATGTTAGAGTATTTAAGACTCATGCCCTAGATGAATATATAAGAACATTACATAAAACAATATTTCTTTAACAACTAAAGCATCTGAAAATAGCCAAATTCTGAAAAACCTGCTCTCTCCTCAAAAACAAAAAACAAAACAAAACCCAAACCCAAAAAATTCCCTTAAATATCTTTTTATGGCTCTGAAAAATAAATACTCTCAAGAAAACACAAACTCACATATGTTCTGACAGGAAATATCAAATACAATATTTTAAACATTTTCAAAAAGGCAGCACTTCTCGTGTGTTGCAACAGACTCTCCAGACCTGCAATCCTGCTGCAGTCATGAATAAACATATTCCTCTAAAGTTCTAAGTATGTGTGGGCCATATCAAGGGCATGAGCATGCATATCAGATTTGAAATGGATTATACATACCTCCAACCTTAGGGCCACCTGCTGAACCAGGCTTCCTTGCACTGTTGACAGGATTTCCGGATGTTTTAGGTGCAGGACACCTTGAAGGCTGAAGCAGCTATGATGGCCTATTTCCATCCACTGATTCTTCATCATCAAAGCTTTTATCTGCACAAATCATTAGAAAAATGTATTTTAAGAGAACTAAGCTTTGCTCAATTTTCCATAAGACTCAAAATCAAATAAAGCTATACATAAAGTCATTAATTTCTATGATATATAATACAAAATAAAGCTCCTTTGAATAAGCATTTATATATTGACTAACACTATATAAAATAACCCAGTATAATTTAAAATCAGTCTGCAATATTATATTTCCTACCTACATATATTAAGTCAAAACATAAAACCGAATACATTAACTCTAAGAATAGTAAAAAGCATTTTTCGTTTCTTTGCTACTCATATTAAGCATTTTCCACCAGCTCCTCCCATACTGCATCTTCCAGCACACCCTGCCTTATTCCTTATACCCAGATTCTGCAACTTACAATCACAGATCCGTTTGCAAATCAGTCGCCTCATTCCTCTGAAAGCTCTTAATTTTCCTCACCCTAGGATGCTCTGAATAGTTCACATGGCCAAATACAATAGATTTGATACTAATCAAAGATTCTGTCAAAAACAGACAGCAACAACCACAGAACCACCACTGAGGTTTGTGCCGGCATTTTTCTTTCTCTTCCCTGCCCTAGGTGCTGTAACAGCCAATCAGCTACAAGGTGACATCATCTTATGGCAGCTACTGCCAGATGAAAGGTAAAAATTCTCCATGTCTCTTAAAAAATCCTCCATGTAGTTGCAATCCTTAGTCTGTATAAAAATTTCAAGGGCATTCAATACTAAAGGTTTACAAACCTACATTTGTTTTCTCCTATTTAATTCACATGAAAATTTATACAAATAGAAAATGTTTTCTGCAATATTCAATCTGCTGGAGTGCTTATTATTGCATCAGTAAAAATACGGAGTATCACAGTGCTCATTACTGGCATAATTAACTATGTAATCTTACAATTTGCTGTTTATTTAGGCCACAGAAACCAAACTGAACAATTTGTTCTCATAAATGATTCTAAAATATTCTACAAAGCTCCTTTTGGAATATTTATAAATAACCACACAAGTATAACCTCCTTATACAAAATGAACCCACCCACCCCCACCCCACCCTCCAAATCACAAGATGTATGCATTTTACTCGTCCAAGAAGATGGTTTTCTCTAGGACCCTGCACAAACCAACCACGACAAACAAGATGGGCGAGGCAGAGAAGGAGCTTTACCACAGGCTTCAGATCAACGTGCCAGAATCTCTTCCTTTCAGTCTGCATCCCTTACCTATGCAAACACCCAAATCGAGCAGAATAAAATCATCCCTACAAAGGACTGCAAGTCCAACTATTGAATATATTTTAAAATATATATACCAGACAAGTGTTAAGACTGTTTTATTTATTGGAAAAAAGAATCAAACAGATACCCATTAAATTTACTATTCAGTAGACACCCATAAACCACATTCCATTTCAGCAAGTGTTTTTCTTAAATAGCACACCTTGTAGGAAAAAAGTATCTTCTAGTTAAAAAAATATATATATATTTTTTAGCATAATGCTATTGGGGAGCCAGTTTGGATCAATTAAAACCTATGCTCTATAGAGACTGCTCTGTTAAAAACACTAATACAATCCCAAATAAGCTTTTATTTGCCACTACCATATTGAAACAAAAAAATGTAGCTAAGAGGGACAGAGTAGTATATACACAAATCTACAGAGAGAGGTACTAAAACTTGAGTAGCCAGAAGTTTCCATGGAAACGGTGTTCTCTGTTCCCACACACACACAAGAATTAAAATGAGTAAATATCTCTACTGCTTAAAAATAATTAACTCAACATTCTTAAACTCTTAGGAAATTAATTTTTACCTTTTTATCAAAACAAGGCAGAGAAAAGTATACAGATTAAAGTACGCAGCTCAATTAATTTTCACAAAAGGAATATGCCAGTGTAACCAGTCTCCAGACCAACAGATCACTATCAGCATCCTGTAAGCACCCTCACTGACCCCCGCAAAAGTCACTATTTCCTACCAAAGCTAACTAGTCTTGACTTGTAACACCACAGTCGGTTTTGCCCATTTTTGATCTTTATATAAAAGGAATCATATAATAGGTACTCTAGTACCTAGCTACTTTTCACTCAATATAATATTTAGAAAATGCATTTTCATTGCTTATAGTTTTATTGTGCATGAATGTGCCACAAGTTATTAATATCCATTCTACTGTTGATGGACATATGAGTTGTGGCCAGTCTGAGATTATTATAAAATAGTGTTCCTAAGAGGTAAGCAAACAAAGTCAAAGGGTTCTAAGGCTTTTAGTATTAATATGGAAGTAGTAAACACAGTAATTTATTTTAGGTTGTATAAAGTCAAAGATGCATATTGTAACTTCTAGGGCAGTGGTACTCAAAATGTGGTCCCAGATCATCATCTGGCAATTTGTTAGAAATGCAAATTATTAGGCCCCAACTCAGATCTACTGAATCAGAAACTCTGGAGATGGGGACCCTGCAATCTGTGTATTAACAAGTCCTCCTAGTGATTATGATGCATGCTCAAGTTTCAGAAGCACAGCCCTACGGCAGGAATACACAAACTTTTTCTATAAAGGGCCATATAGTAAATCTTTTAGGCTTTGCAAATCATACATATATGTAGTCTCTCTGCACAACTACTCAATTATGCCACTGTAGTGTTAAAGCAATGATACCACGACATGTAAACAAATGGGTGTGGCTGTGTTTCAATAAAATTTTATGTACAAAAACAGAAGGGCAGCTGGATTTGGCCTGCAAGCAATAGTTTGCCAAACCACTAAAATAAGAGTAAATATATACATAAATAAACAACTAGAAGAAAAATAAATAATAAAAAAGATTTGATTAATTGAAAAGATTCAGGAAGAGACAAAAAGATAAAACAAGTGGATAAAAATAGAAATAAAAGATAAAGTGGCAAAAATAAAATCAAATACATCAGTAACTGCCTTAAAAGTAAATGAACTAAATATTCCAAGTAAAAGACCAAGACTGAATTTTTAAAAACAGGTTGCTTAAATGAGATATACTTTACCTATAAGGATCACATAAAATTTAAAAAGTAAAATGATGAGACAGACAGACCATGGCAAACACCAACCAAAAGAAAGTTGGCATAACTATACTAATTTCAAACAAAGCACCTTGAAGAAGCATTACTAGAGATAAAGAGAGACTTTTTAATAATGATTTAGGAGCCCAATCCAATAGGAGGAAAAAAAATTAACCTTACATTTTTACGCACACATAACACATCTTCAAATATATAAAGCAAAAAATGAAGAACTAAAAGGAAAAATAGACAAATCTACAAACACAGAGGGAAGTAAATTTTTACCCACTTCCCATAAGATTATACCTTTCTTGACCATAAGCTAGCTAAAAGAATTCATAAAACTAGGGGCTTCCTTGGTGAAGCAGTGGTTAAGAATCTGCCTGCCAATGCAGGGGACACAGGTTTGAGCCCTGGTCTGGGAAGATCCCACATGCCGCAGAGCTACTAAGCCCGCGAGCCACAACTGCTGAGCCCATGTGCCACAACTACTGAAGCCCACGTGCCTAGAGCCCGTGCTCCGCAACAAGAGAAGCCACCGCAATGAGAAGCCCGCGCACTGCAACAAAGAGTAGCCCCCACGCGTCCCAAGTAGAGGAAGCTTGCACGCAGCAATGAAGACCCAACACAGCCAAAAATAAATATAAATTAAAAAAAAAAAAAAAAAGAATTCATAAAACTAATTCATCATCACAAGCCCCCAAATTTAAAATGTTCTGTAGTTTAGTTTATATATAGGTTATAAATATTACAGGCTTAAAAAGATTTTCTTAATAATTATAAAATATCAGAACAAATCCTATATTTCTTCAGAGCACCTACCACTTCCTGAAATAACAGCTTCTTCTGAGTGAACCAGAAGGTGGACTGGAAGCCGGCAGGAACTTTGTCTTGTTTATACTGTAACACCAGCACCTAGAACAATCCTGGGGTAACTGTCATAGCTAACGCTTCCTCCTGCTCCCCACCTCTGCCCCCCTAGAGTTTATTCTCAACATAATGTCCTGAGTTGAACAAAGTTACATCACATTGCTGCTCAAAATCCTCCTATGACGCCATAAAAAGGCCTACCAGGACTCCAAGATCTGTGAGACCTTAGATACCACGTAGGTCTCTCCAACCTCATCTCCTATTCACTCTCCACCTTTCTCTCCAACCAGTCCCATTAGTCTTCTTGCTGTGACTCATATCAGGGGCTCTGCACCTGTTTGCCAAGAATGCTCCTCCCCTCCATAGCCACACTGCTTACTCACCTCCTTCATGTGTTTGTTCATCTATGAGTTTCTCAATTAGGTCCCCTTTGGATACTAAGATTATAAACTTTCCACCATCCTGATGCTACTGATCTATCCCTACCTCCCTGCTTTATTTCTCTCTCTAGCACTTACCATTTACATATTTTACTTATTTTATTACCTGTCTCCTCCCACTGAAATGCATTATCTATTAGAGTGAGAACTTTGGTCTATTTTGCACACTGCCATATCTCCAACTAGTAGAACAGCACTCAGAACAGCATTTTTCATAGTACAGAGACACCTCTGTCTCCAGTAAAAGTGTTACTAGGTTATTTGAAATGAAAACACCAAAGACAAACAACTATACACACTGGATAAAATGTACATTTACAAAAGTCTTCTTAAAAACCTAGACCTAAATAGACATTTCTCCAAAGAAGATATACAGATTGCCAAAAAACACATGAAAAGATGCTCAACATCACTAATCATTAGAGAAATGCAAATCAAAACTACATGAGGTATCACCTCACACCAGTCAGAATGGCCATCATCAAAATATCTACAAACAATAAATGCTGGAGAGGGTGTGAAGAAAAGGGAACCCTCTTGCACTGTTGGTGGGAGTGTATACTGATACAGCCACTATGAAGAACAGAATGGAGGTTCCTTAAAAAACTAAAAATAGAACTACCATACGACCCAGCAATCCCACTGTTGGGCATATACCCTGAGAAAACCGTAATTCAAAAAGAGTCATGTACAACAATGTTCATTGCAGCTCTATTTACAGTAGCCAGGACATGGAAGCAACCTAAGTGTCCATTGACAGATGAATGGATAAAGAAGATGTGGCACATATATACAATGGAATATTACTCAGCCATAAAAAGAAACGAAATGAGTTATCTGTAGTGAGGTGTATGGACCTAGAGTCTGTCATACAGAGTGAAATAGTCAGAAAGAGGGAAAACAAATACCATATGCTAACACATATTATGGAATCTAAAAAAAAAAAAAAATGGTCATGAAGAACCTAGGGGCAAGACGGGAATACAGACACAGACCTACTAGAGAATGGACTTGAGGATACGGGGAGGGGGAAGGGTAAGCTGGGACAAAGTGAGAGAGTGGCATGGACCTATATACACTACCAAATGTAAAATAGATAGTTGGTGGGAAGCAGCCGCATAGCACAGGGAGATCAGCTCGGTACTTTGTGACCACCTAGAGGGGTGGGATAGGGAGGGTGGAAGGGAGGGAGACGCAAGAGGGAAGAGATATGGGGACATATGTATAACTGATTCACTTTGTTATAAAGCAGAAACTAACACACCATTGTAAAGCAATTATACTCCAATAAAGATGTTTTTAAAAAAAACAACTCAGTAGGCTCACACTGGTAGTACTCCCAAGCAATAGCAAAAGCAAATGCAAACTTTTCCTGGAAGAAATTCTCTGGCCTCACATTATTTGCACAAATAATTTTCCAAAGATCACTTGGCATGACAGGAAACAAGACACCATGAGCAAGAATAAACAGAAGAAGAACAGACAATAGGAACAGATCCTAGAATTATCAAGGTCCTAGAATTTCGAATTCAAATTTTAGAATTATTAAGCACAGGCTATAAAACACCTGTACTTGGAAGCTTTTACTAGGCAAGCTTGAAAATAACTCAGGGATAAGAAAGTTATTTTCAAAGTGACATAGATTTTTTTTTAAAACAACCAAAACAGAACTTCTAAAATTAAAAATACAATAACTGAAATTTAAATTCAGTAGGCAGGCATAACAGTAGATTTTAGACACAGCTCAAGGGATCATTAGTGAACTAGAAGATAAATCAGAAAAAAAATCACCTAGGATACATATAGTAGGTGCTTCAATATTAATTGAATAAACAAAAAAAAGATCAAGGGACTTCCCTGGCGGCCCAGCAGTTAAGACTCCACACTTCCAATGCAGGGGGTGCAGGTTTGATCCCTGGTCAGGGAACTAAGATCCCACATGCCACGTGGCGTGGCCAAAAAAAAAAAAAAAAAAAGGATCAAATACAAAAAGTAACCTATAAATCGTGATTATGTTGACACCTCTCTTCTCACTCCAATGTTTCAAAATGACAATACTATGGTCTGGTGCAGAAACTGAAAAGGATGAACATATTAACAAGTACTAGAGGACATAAACTAATAAAGTGAGCAGGCTGCAGTGGTTATGTGTATGATGGAAAAGAGAGAAAAAGGAGGAGAGGAGCTCCTAAGAGTAGGAGAAAGAGATAAAGACGGAGAAGGAGGAGTTGACGAGGAGGAGAGTTGGAAGAGATGGTGATGGAAGAGGAGGTAGAAATAAAGAAGAGCGCTGGAAATGAGGATGATGGAGATAGGGAGGGGGATATCGCAGGGGGGGAGGGACAGGCAAAAATTGAGGGGGGGGGGAAAGAAGCCCAAGTAGGATAAGGCTTTACCTTTTGTTCCCTTCATATAACACTTGGAAACTGTCCTCAGCAAACACTGAGGTATTACAGGCCCACGATCCCATACCTGCATACCTGAAAGCCAAAAGGCTCTTAAAGTCCACCTTTACTTGTTTTGTCTCTTTAAATTCATTTGCTGGCAAAATCTGAACTGATTTGAACTCAGTTTATAGCAAAACATGATGTGAACTGACAAGAGACTATTTATTATGTGTATTTTACTCACTGTGAATTTGTATACATTTAACTGCAAAAATATTAATATGTTTGATTACAAGGTATAGCCTCAGACCCATCTGGAGTTGTTATACAATGTATGGTGTATGGCCATATTACTTTTCTAAAATCTGACATATTCTGAATTCCAAAACACAGCTGGTCCCCACGGTTTCCGACATAAAATAGTAAATTCATATTACCATAATCAAGTCCCTTCCCTTTTTTCTTTTTCCCTTCAAATGAAACCCATATATTTAAACATTCCACTTCACTTTTATGGGTACATGTATTTGAAAACCTGAAATTTCTGCTTCTGAATTCATATAAAATATGAAAAACTGCTCCATCTTACATGGCAAACAAAAGAGCAAGCCAAAACTTTAAACCATTTCTCAAGAAAAAAAAAAAAAAAGAGAGAATTCATTTGGTATTTTCTTCAGTGAACCAACCAGTTCAGTAAGAACCCATGTCACAGATTTTCATGCAAAAAATATACTCTTTCACATTAAGTAGTTTCTTATACCAAAGTTCCGCTTTTCACTTGAAGCTATATCCTTCCTTATGCTAATTAAAGCGATTGAGCAAAAGGGCTTTGGATTTCTAAACTGTTTTATATACTTGCATATCCAGCAATGACCATGGTCATAGCTAAATTAGCAACTGAGACTAGGAAACAATAATCCTGTAAGCTATTGTACCATAAGTGTCTCAGAAAACTCAAAAACATTTTAGTTGTCACTCTCCACTCTGCTTTTACAATAGGATACTCTCCTTGGCTTTCCTCTGACCTCACAAGTCCCTGTAGCTCAGTATCTTCCTCCTTTACTCAACCACTAATGTTGAACATCCTCCTTCTCTCCCAAACACACTTTCTAAATGGCTTCATCCATTCTCAACAGTTTTAAATATCTTCTATATATGCTGGCAACTCTCAGATGTTTTTCTCTTCAACAAATAAATGGCAAGTGGAGAAAAAAAGAAAGAGATGAACTGAGGCTTAAGAGATATATCAACTAACTGCAATGGTGAGCCTTGTTTGAATCCTAATTCACTGTCAAAAGATATTTATGAAACAATCGAGGAAATGTGAAAACTGAACATTTGATACTATGGGTTACTTTTTTTAGATGTGAAAATGGTACTGTAAGTGTCTCTTAAAAAGATGTTTTACTTTATTTTATATATGAGTAGGAGTGCATGTGTGTATGTACACACAAACACATCCCAGTCCAGCAGGATAGTAGGGCTGGGGCAGATAGGTAGGGATACAGATGAATAAAGATTGCCTATGTATGGATAATTTCTTGAAGCTGGATAATTGGTGGTAAGGAAGGTCTGTCATAATATATTCTCTATTTCGGGGTATGTTTGAAATTTTTCCTTAAAAATTTACGGTAACTTGAACACGTTTACTCTCTTGCCCAAAACCCTGCAATGGAACCCCAAAAAATGATAAGCAAAATCATAAGAGCAAAGAAAATGAAGCAAGGCAGAGAGTATGTGAAATCAGCACCTAAAGATAGCAACAATTTCTTATAAGATGCAAATAAAAAGGATGGAAGGCTTTTGAAGAATACCATAGCAAAGCTGCAACTTAGAATTCTCAGAAGCAGAATGAAACAGCAGAGAGAACTGATCTACCTTGTAGAATGACAGAAGTGACAGTTTCTAAGCCAGCAAATACAGAGCTGATTAGTAAGGAACAACTGAAAACCTATGGAATGATTTCATCATTAAGCTCCTCCCACCCCCAACTCAGGGAGCTCAATATTTTGCACACAGGTGTGCACGTGCATTCTGTAAAAATGGAACCACCAGAAAAGGAAAAAAGACAGTTTTTAGAACCATTTAAACTTTTGTTTGCCAAAATTAAAATTTAATAGAAGAACTGGATAAGAGTGTCAAGGAAATCTCCCAGAACACAGAATAAAAGAGAAAAGCATAAATGTAAGAGAGAATACAAACATAAAAGACACAGTGAATCAACCTAGAAGGTTCAATATCAGACTAATAATATTCCATAGGATAGGCTAAACTATGAAGGGGAGAAACTTAAAAAAAAAAAAAAAAAAAAAGATTTCCCAGGGCTAAAGAGAATCACAAGCTTTCAGAAGTAAAATAATCAAATAGTAAAAAATAAGAATGTCTTCAATTTAAACTAAAATGAAAAATTTCAGTAAAGTGATTAGAAACTGAAAATCAAAGTGCTTCAAAATAAAATAATCACCAGATTTTTTTAAAATATAAATTTATTTAATTAATTAATTAATTTATTTGGCTGCATTGGGTCTTCGTTGCTGCGCACGGGCTTTCTTTAGTGTGGCGAGCTGGGGCTACTCTTCGTTGTGGTGCATGGACTTCTCATCGTGGTGGCTTCTCTTGCTGTGGAGCACGGGCTCTAGGTGCGTGGGCTTCAGTAGTTGTGGCACGCCGGCTCAGTAGTTGTGGCACACGGGCTTAGTTGCTCTGTGGCATGTGCGATCTTCCCGGACCAGGGCTCGAACCCGTGTCCCCTGCATTGGCAGGCAGATTCTAACCACTGCGCCACCAGGGAAGTCCCTAATCACCAGAATTTTAATATTCACATGAAGATACTGTGTTCAACAGCACAGTTAATCTTAAATAGTTAACTATTTTATTTATTAAAAATAAAGTTTATTCCATACAAAGTTTAAGAGAGGCCAAGAAATTTGATAAACTCTCTTAAAATTTCTAGGTAGATATTAACTCACTAGTTAAAAAATATCTGAAGACTTTACCCTCCTTTTTAAAGGGGCCTTTAAAAATTTAAGACCTTCAATAGTTCAGTGAAGTAAAAAGCTAAACACAATTTAAACCGTTATTTGGTATTAATAAAGTAAATAACAACATATTCATGATAACCATAATATCAAACTAAACAATAAATGAGCCTCATAATAAGGCTTATTTAGAATCTTTACAAAATGTAGTCATTTCAGGTAGTTAAAATTTCATGACAGCTATAGCTTGGTTATAACAGCTGTCAAGAACATCTACTATACATTCTACATGTATACAAAGAAAAGATGTAAATCTTTTCTTGAAGATTCAGGTTCATTAGCAACATCATGTTTGAGGATAACTTGCTACTGATGTCCAACACTTTTGACCCAGATGGGTAAATGGGTCTGTATCAAGATTTTCAATCTTAGTTCCCACTACTTATCTGCCTTTATTGCTTCTAATGCCCATTTTTTTCTCCCTTGTAATTTACTTTTTCTCCTCATAGACCCTTTTTTTCCCTTACTGCTCCTAGAAGAAAAGCTTGGCCTTTTGGCCAGTAAGTTAAAGGGTTGCTTTCTTTCAGTGACTTAAATTATCCAATCCTAGTATATCACATAGAATATTCAAGGGTTTCGAAGAATAGAGATCTATTCAACATTAATTTCTTGCTATTGTTCCCTATCCCCCAGACCAGTAGTTATATGTCAGTTTGGAGTGGTCCCAAAAGGCTTACCTCTAGAACGGCAAGGTTATATCATCGCTTGTATGATTTTTTAAGAGATTCAGTGTTTGGAATAATAGATTGTGTTGAAATGTTTAAAGTTTAGAAACAGTCTATTTGCAACAAAACCTTATTTCTTTCCAGCCACTCTTCAGCATAACAACAAAAGGCCAAATTCCTCTCGTGAGCTTTTGAGGCAGATTTCAGGGCTCAGCGCCACATAATAATCCTACAGGTTTTTAACTCTATCTGGTTTGACTGCCCAGAGCTACTTCACAATCATCTGACTGCCTGGTTTTATATTCTTAGGTGAGGATAAAGACAACTAACAGAAAGGCACCTGAAAGCCACCCCGACAACTCTTCAACTGATAGTCATTACAGTGCTTCACAAATCTGAGTTTGTCTAGAAATAAAACTGTTAATAAATAAAATCTTTCATATGGCCTTGAAGTTAAGCTTATATAATATATTTAATAGATAACAGATTAATAGCCAGACATACAGAGCAACTATAAGTAAACAAAAAAGTCAAAACCAGAAAGTTGGCTAAAGATGCCAGAAAGCAATCCACAAAAAAGAAAATACAACAACCAAACGTATGAAGATGATCAACCTTATTAGAAAGATGTTTTTTAAAAGGGTGAGATATTTTTCACCCATCTGATAGGCAAATTTTAAAAAGATTAATAATAATGAGAACTCAAAAGAATGCAAGATAGAAGGCACTGTGGTGGGAATGTAAGTGGTAAAAGCCTCTTTTGGAGGAAATTAGAGATAGCTAACACAATTTGAAATGAATAAAAACTTTGATCCAGAAATTCAA
Organism: Balaenoptera musculus; assembly: GCF_009873245.2. NCBI lineage: Eukaryota > Metazoa > Chordata > Mammalia > Artiodactyla > Balaenopteridae > Balaenoptera > Balaenoptera musculus. The sequence continues at coordinate 52,902,520 of NC_045795.1, forward strand.
CTTCCAATTATTTAAAAAAATATATATGTGCACACACACATGATTTGTACAAAGGTGCTTATTTCAGAATCATTTAGAAAAGTTATATGTGATTAAGCAACCTGAAATTCCACAAGAAATGGTTATGATATATCCATACTATGGAATACTGTGCAACAGTTCAAACAAATAAAACAGTTACACATGATGGCATAAAAAAAGATCACTATGTGATATTGAGTGGACATAGTAAATGGCAAAAATATGTTAAGAATGATGCCATTTATGTAAACATGGTCAAAAACAAAATAATTTATTTTGATACTTAATATGTATGTTAAGGCAGAGTAAAAGGTATAAAAAGACAAACTCCAAACTAATAAAAGTGTTCATCTCTGCTTATCCCTCGCCTTGGGGCTTGTAGGTGGTTCTGAGAGGATTTTTGCTTTATCTGCATTGTTTGAATTTATAAAAAGAGAAGATATTTGTGTATTAAAGAATAAAAAACAAAATAGGTTAGGAATAACATAATCCATTTGTTATATGTGTTCACATGATACTAGTATGATGTATGTGTATTACGTGAGAGAGACTAATATACAGAGGAGTATATATGAAACTGTTAAGAACTATAAATCCCAAGATAACCTGTTACTACTGTTTGGGTGTTTAATTTTTTAATAAAGATGTATTACTTTATCAATAAAAATCCAATAAATGTATTTCCATTTTAAAGAAGAGACTATGCAGGAAGGTTACCCTCTGAGCTTTATGAGGTTGTTACTTTGATTTTTTAAAAATCAGTGCATTCCTAAACAGTCTGAATGTATTCAGTATTATTTGAAAAAAGAAAAATTAAATAAATATACATTGATAGCCATTGAAACTTATAATGCTTAAAAAGAAATAAAATCTGGATACGACCCAAATCAAATGCATATTTAGAGTTGCTTGTAAATTAAGGTTTAGAAATAACAATCAAACAAACAAACTGGCAATGCCATTAAGTATATGAGAACTTAATTTGTTAATTTTGATGGCTTTTGCCTTAAAAATTAGAAGTTTATATTGTTATTTATTTCTATAAGGACATATAAAACATTTATGTAAATTCTTGGGATAAACTATAACAATACGCAAAACCAGATTTAGTATCATATTTCCATTAACATGTGTATAAAAGTTTGAATGACTGTTTACCAATATCATCCTTTTGATAAGTTTGCACCCTATTCCTCATTGTCCCAAGGGGACAAACTCCTTAGAGAGAAGTCATTATACAGTCATAAAAGGAGGCTGAAACTGTTAGAGTTAGAACTCCCAAATACAGACCAGTCTTCCTAAAGAACGTAGTGAAAAATACACAAAACATGTTTGAAGTAACCTCAAATTCCCCTTCGTACACATCTCTGGTGTTGATGCAATTATAAACTATACCTCTAAGCATCTTAACAAAATGTTTAATAATGAAAAAAAATGCTCAAGTATTAAGTGTCATGAAGGACAATATTGAATGCACATTTGAGGCTCCGGATTTGATTCTGGTTTGCTTTGTGCCTGGATCTGGGACTTATAATCTCAACAAGCCTTAGTTTCCCAATCTGTGAAATGGAAATACCAAAATACTCTGTACGCTTCACAGTTATTTGTACTTTAGGAATTAATGTACAATAAGTATACTCAAGTGCTTTGGAAAACTATACAGCACTACATATGTTTTTAAAATTATTCTTATCACAATAAAACACTGGCAAAATCAATTTTTGATCAAATTATACCTGTATAGAATTTGTAAAAGACTAAATATTTTCTAGAGAACTATTTACTAGGGACATTGACAAATCACAAGCATATCAATTGAAAGTGTCCATGGCAAGCCATTTTGCTTCTTTATATACTTTATCACCACAGAATTCTACTTGTTGTCAAATACAACAGGAAAGATATCAAGCTAGCAACTAAACCTTCCTGCCAAATCTGTCATTCTTCCAAAGGCCATGTTCTCTCTTCAAAGCTTTTACATTATTCCATGTTTCTTCGAACATCCCTTTATATCCACCACCAAAGACAGAGGGTTTGCTTGGGTTGCAAGATAAACTGTCATCTTATATTTGCCAGATCCCATACAGACATATCAAGTAGAAAAAGATACCAAATGACAAGTACGCACACACGTGCACACATGAACATACGAGTGTGTGTGTATACACACACACACATACACCACACAAAGTGTCCTTCGTTCTTTAGGAGAAATATATTTCTTATACAGCAGATGACTGTCACTTTAAAAGGAAGTGTATAGCACAAGCAAAAAAAAGAAAAATAAATCTTACTCACCATCTCCCATAGCCATTCAGATGGTCCAGGGAGCTCTCTCAAACCAACAGGTCAAACAGCACAGCAAATAAATGCAGCTCGGTGCCTGCGCCACTGGGCTCGGCCTGCAGCCTGCAGACACCCTGCAGACACCCTGCAGACACCCGGAGCTCTGTGTGACCCAGGCCGCTGCAGCTCTGCACCGCAATAGCCAACAGCTGCTACTCCACTTCAAAATAAAAGTCTGGGGTCTTGCTGAAAGCCCTCGTCTATTTAGCAAAGCCTAGCAGAGCTTGATCAAGATTATTCTTTAACTGTACATATGAGATTAGATATACGTTACGGTGTTTCTCCTTGTGCTGGCTGCCTGAAATTTAATGTCAGAAAAGCTCTGGGAGCCAATAAATGCCATCCCACTGAGGGACTTTTAATGCAATCATCAAAACACAAGGCATGTGTTCAGCAATCATTTTCTGCTTCCCTAAAGATATCCATGTAATCGGTAGCAATCACATGATCTGATGAATTAAATGATTTGTGCCTTTTTAAAAGGTTTTCATCCTTTTGCCGTTACCTTTTAATATTTACAACAGAAGACTGCTAGAAGTGCATAAACAGGAAGAGCCCAGTTTCCATGATTAACTGCTCTCATTATGCAGGAAGCATTTCTGGCTGCCGTAAACAAATCACGTCAAAGGCAGCCCATCAAAGGCTGCTCTGTATGCAGACGGCAGGGCCACACGGAACAAAGCTTGCTTCTGGTGGAGGAGACAGAACCTGGCCAGTGCGCAGCTGCAGGGACACGGAGCACCCTCCATCCAAGCTGCACAACCATCAGCACATTGTCAAGCTCCAAGAAGGCCCTGGAGCTCATGGTCACAAACAGATACATTTTTAAATCAACCTAAGAAAAGGGCTGCTTTGCTTTTCACCAAAGGGTGTGTTATAAACTAGACTGCAAGTTACCTCATTACCTCTTTTGCCAAATATCAAGGTAATTTCAAAGCCTAATTTCTGTGGTTTAGTTTATTGCCAGCCTCCTAAAACAATGCTTTTCCTAGCAATTGTTTTTAAAGAGAGAAGCTGGGAAATATTTTACAATGATTACATGCCAAGACTGCATTAGGTCCTACACACACTTGACAAATCAGAATTACATATGGTTTTTTCAGTGAAAAAGAAAAAGACTTGCAGTCACAGCCACCAACATGTCCGTGTTTATATCTCAGTTAGCATAGGAGCCTGTCTAGAAAACACCAGACCCTGCCATAATCACAGGGGGGCCTGCAACTTTCAGTGTTTTCCTTCCTACAGGGCTGGTGTTGCCTTCTTTCAGCCATGATTTGATTAATTTTAAATCCAGTTTCCTTCTAATAGCAGAGCTAATTCCACTGCACTTAAGGATTCTGCCTAACTTACTCTATAATACAAGAATTAAAGTCAGGCTTGAAAAACCCTCGACAAAAAAAAAAAAAAATGCCATGCATTTCTCACTATTCCCAAATTAAACGACATGCTCAAATCTCTGATAATAGAATTTACTTTGTGTTCTTGAGTGTGCTGAACTAATGCTCTAGAAAATCAAGTCAAAGAGTTCAATCAAAACTTAAAAGCGTAGATATGGCAATCATGAAAGAAATCAGAGACAAAAGCATGAGATGTAAAGTTATATATCAAGACATGCATAAGGGGAGAAGAGGCAGAAGGAAGAGGAAATAAAGAAACAGACAATTTTTCCGAACAATAAATGTATGTAAGATAGTGTTGGGCCATGTCACTCTCACTTACCACATGCCTCTCCAACCTAAAACCCTTCCTACTCCCAGAAGTCTACAAACTCTTCCCAAGGCCTACAAGACCCTCATATAATGGTTCCTGCTTACTTTTCCAATTTCTCTCATACACGGTCTCCCTTCCAACAGAGCCCTAGCCTCACTAGGCTCCAGTCAGCCCTGGCCTTCCTTCCTTTCTTCAAATATACTAAGTCCTTTTCCACCTCTCGGCCTTTATGGTCACATTTTCTCTGCCCAAAGCATTTTTCCTACCATGTATCCAATGACTAGCTCCTTTTCCTTTATCAAGTCTCAATTCAAATATGACAACTCTGAGAGACGCTTGCCCCACTATTCTATCTAAAGTGGCATCACTGAGTTACTTCACATCTCCATACCCTATTTACTTCACTTAATGACTGTGTAGATAATAACTTTTAACTGCAGTGGCTCTTAAAAAGTTATACCACCTTTACAACAAATCCTCTGGGTTTTTGTTTGTTTTTGTCTGTATTTAGTAAAATGATTTTTTCATCCCCAAACACCCTCAATGAATATATGAAAGAAGTGTGATATTTCATTATTATGGTTTCAGGCAAAGACACACTAAAAATTTTTACTTACCATAATAGTTTCTAGTCACAGAATATCAGATGAAACAAATCCGAACAGAATGCCATGTTTGGGTGAACTCACAATAATTTGCTTTGCATATGTACACCAAGTGAGAGAGAAGAGAGGTAGTATCTTTAATAGCTCTTCAATCTGTTGTGTGCATGAACTATTTCCACAATTTTCCATGATGAGCCTTTATTTTGTCCTAAATGTTTTCCTGGTCTATAACTTTATTTTCAAGTTTTAGTTTGAGTGCACAATAACCATGAGCCAACAGGGACTGAAAATTATGTGGGGAAAAATTGTGCAGAAATAAAAAAGGAGTCGAATAAAACTTCATTCATTATTTTAGGTGTAAACTATTTATTTGCCTTCAAATTGCTAGTTATAAAAATTTGTTTTCAGTGCTCAATTGATGTATTTTTCTACCTGTGAAAATTATTCAAGCATCTTGGGTTGGGATGAAACATAACATAATGTTAGTTAGGAAAAATTAAGAAATAACTTTTTCATTTAATGGCTTTTCACTTAGCAGCAAGGATTTTAAGGAATAATTTAAGTTAATTTCATTAAATTCATTAAACAAAGAGTAGTTGTATTTCTTCCATTACCAACTGTAATCACTCTGGATATCCATTTGTTTACTTGTTTTTTTTTTTAATTAATTAATTAATTTATTTATTTATGGCTGAGTTGGGTCTTCGTTTCTGTGCGAGGGCTTTCTCCAGTTGCGGCAAGTGGGGGCCACTCTTCATCGCGGTGCGCGGGCCTCTCACCATCGCGGCCTCTCTTGTTGCAGAGCACAGGCTCCAGACGCGCAGGCTCAGCAATTGTGGCTCACGGGCCTAGTCGCTCCGCGGCATGTGGGATCTTCCCAGACCAGGACTCGAACCCGTGTGCCCTGCATTGGCAGGCAGAGTCTCAACCACTGTGCCACCAGGGAAGCCCCTGTTTACTTGTTTATGATCTATCTCTCTCACTAGAATGTAGGCTCCTCGAGGCAAAAAAACTTTAACCGTCCTGTCTTCTTCACTGTTGTGACATAATCCGTCTACATTTTAAGAAGACCACTCTCACTTCTGGGTAGAAAATAGATCCCAGGGGTCAAACATGGAACAGAAATCTATTGCAGTGATGCAGGTAAAAGCTAAAGGAGACTTAGAGTAGGGTTTTAGCAGTGGAGATGGAAAAAAATAAGCAAATTTGGCATATATTAGAATTTCAGAGGCAAAAATGACTAGTTAGAATGGGAGGTCAACGCTAACTAATTCTAATCAGGAAATTTCCTAGCCTGAGCTGATGGTGGTGCCACTGATTGAAATGGGTAAACTGGGGGAAGAACAGTTTTGAGGGAAAGGAAGAGACAACAGGCTTTAACTTTTGGACCTGTTAAGCCTGAGATGTCTCTTAGACATCCAAATGGAAATGTTGTTGAGGCCACAGGCTCCCAGATCTAGAGCACATAGAGATAAATAAAGGCTAGAACTACATATTTAGGACTCATCAGCAAATAGTTATCATTTGAAGCTTTTGGGCTGGATTAAATCACTGAAAGAGAATAAAGACAAGGGGAAAAAGAGGCTTGGGCCCTGGGACCTACCAACATGATAAATGGGCTTTCCTCTTCTAGTCTCGTCCCTTATTAACAGAGCCATTAAAGTATTTTTCAATGACAGCTTAATACTGTCATCAAAATAATCATGACCAATTTTTACACACCAATAAGTATATTATACACTTTAACATTCACATTTGACTATACTTGCAATATTCAGATTATAATCTCCAAAACAGAAAGGTTTCTGAAAACTCTCTCCAAGAGAAATAAATGCCAGATACTAACCCCAAACGTCCCTGTTTGTGGAGAGATAATGAAAAGAAAAAGAAATGGGAGCTAAAAGAATAGGAAACAAAAAAAATCTTCTATTTTGAAGGTAACAGAAATAACCTCACAAAATACAAGAAGGACAATACTTTCAAAATAAACCATATCCAAATAATAAATATCTTAAATTTTTAGTACACATTATACTTTTCTTCATAGGGCTGTAACTACATAGTCTGGAATACATAAATGAGTATGTAGTGTAAATGATATGAAAACACACAAGTCTTAATTCAAGGAATTTTAACAATTCTCCATCTTCTTGCTGTTTCTGGTTTCTATGGAAATGGACAGTGGTAACGGCTGGAAAAATAAGGACAAGGTACTTAAAACACCTATTTAGAGGAGAGGAGTGAGAAACAGCTGGCAATCAGGGTGAGAATTGGTAGTGCTGAAGATAATTTATGCTTCTGTAACTAAGTTTAGATTAGGGTAGACACAATCTTTTTAACACTAAATTCTCTCACTCCATCTGCCTTCCTGCAATACAACAAGGCTTGGTCTTGGTTTATCCAGCAAAAGAGAACCAAATTATATTAGTAACTAGCTTTCCTATTATTTGACTATAATAACTCATACACCAAATTTTTTCTCCAACATCATGCACATTACTAAGCTAAGCATACTATCTTTAATATGAACCTACTTTCCCAGGTAGAAAAACCACCTATACTATCTTTGGAAATAGAATATATTCTTCACATATATGGTTAATTAATACTTAAGGATTGAAGGTAAATGCTACCCAATAAGACCAAACACAATTTAGCAACCTTACAAAAAGAAGAGCAACCAAAAGATCAAATAAATGCCAGATACCAACTCCAAACCTCCTTGAATTCCAATTTGGTCTCATTCTAATTAAGAAGCCAAAAATGATTACACTGGTGAAGTTCCTATGGCTGTGTCTCTTCACTAGTATGATCACTGATACTCTACACATAGGTGTAACAGAGTAATCAACCCTACAATTTCTACTAAAAGCATCTAACTAAAACAATTACTCCGGGATCATAGGCAAAACATTCTCTGACATAAATTGTACCAATGTTTTCTTAGGTCAGTCTCCCAAGGCAAAACAAAAATAAACAAATGGGACCTAATCAAACTTACAAGCTTTGGCACAGCAAAGGAAACCATTAAAAAAAAAAAAAAAACACACACACACACAGAAAAAGACAACATATGGAATGGGAGAAAATAATTGCAAACGATGCAACCAACAAGAGCTTAATTTCCAAAATATACAAACAGCTCATACAACTCAACAAAAACAAAAAAAACAACCCAATCGAAAAATGGGCAGAAGACCTAAACAGACACTTCTCTAAAGAAGACATACAATACAGATGGCCAAGAGGCACATGAAAAGATGCTCAACATCACTAATTATTAGTGATCAAAACTACAATGAAGTACCACCTCACAACAGTCAGAATGGCCATCATTAAAAAGTCTACAATGAAAACAACCTAAATGTCCATCGACAGGTGAATGGATAAAGAAGATGTGGTACATATATACAATGGAATACTACTCAGCCATAAAAAAGAACGAAATAATGCCATTTGCAGCAACATGGATGCAACTATAGATTATCAGACTAAGTGAAGTCAGAAAGAGAAAGACAAATACCATATGATATCACTTATACGTGGAATCTAAAATACGGCACAAATGAACCTATCTATGAAACAGAAACAGACTCGCAGACAGAGAGAACAGACTTGTGGTTACAAAGGGGGAGGGAAGGTGGGGAAGGGATGGATTGGGAATTTGGGGTTAGTAGATGAAAACTATTATATATAGAATGAATAAACAAGGTCCTACTGTATAGCACAGGGAACTATATTCAATATCCTGGGATAAACCATCATGGAAAAGAAAATAAGAAAGAATGTAGAGGACTTCCCTGGTGGTTCAGTGGTTAAGAATCCGCCTGCCAATGCAGGGGACACGGCTTCGAGCCCTGGTCCGGGAAGATCCCACATGCCGTGGAGCAACTAAGCCCCTGTGCCACAACTACTGAGCCTGCGCTCTAGAGCCCACGAGCCACAACTACTGAGCTCACGTGCCACAACTACTGAAGCCCACGTGCCTAGAGCCTGTGCTCCGCAACAAGAGAAGCCACCGCAGTAAGAAGCCCGTGCACCACAGTGAAGAGTAGCCCCCACTCAACGCAATTAGAGAAAGCCCGTGCGCAGCAATAAAGACCCAACACAGCCAAAAAAAAAAAGCATATATGTATATACTGAGTCACTGTGCTGTACAGCAGAAATTAACGTAACACTGTAAATCAACTATACTTCAATTAAAAAAATAAATTAAAAAAAACACAATTACTCTGAGAGTAAAAAACACATATTGTGCACAGACCATAGACGGCAAGAGGGTCATCATATCTTCAACCCAGAAGATACCAAATATAAGGCAAAAGAATAGTATCATTTTACACAATTAACCCATTATTAAATTTTCACTTACTCCAAAAGAGTCAGAGGATAGGTAATGATCAGCAGGATGTAAAGACTTTGTTATCCTAAACAAGTTTTAAGCCACAAAGTCAAATTTGCTGAATCAGTGATATAATAGTTGACTTGAAGACATATTTTAGTGTCTAAAACTTTGCTAAATAATCTTAGAAATGTTTGAGAACTGGAATAACTTAATTATTCTTACCTTTGCAGGCACTCAAAATCATACCACCTGAATTTTGCACTTCATCAAATTTGCCAAGTATCATTTCTAATCTGGGAATAAAGAATAAATTTTATTTGTTTGTTTTACATACAGTTTTAATTAGAAACAATTTCCTTCACCATCTCCCTGAGAAAAAACAATTCCAAGGATTCAGTTAGCTCTATACAACTCTCTTTTACAATTAACTCACTGAAAGCAGACACAAAATGCATCTCTTCAGTAGAGCAAAGCAGTCAAATACAGGTAGCACTCTACACACTCGCAGGTATATTTGTGAAAAGGTAACCTTCAAGGGTAGGGGTTTACGATGTATAAAATAAATAAGCTACAAGGATATATAGTACAACACAGGGAATATAGCCAATATTTTATAATAACCATAAATGGAATATAACCTTTAAAAATTGTGAATCACTATGTTGTACCCCCGAAACTTATATAATATTGTACCATCAACTATACCTCAATTTTTAAAAAAAGATAAGTTTCACACAAAGCAGTTTCATATTTTCATCATAAAATTATTTCCCCAAACCCATCAAAAATATTGGGTTGGCCAAAAGGTTCATTTGGTTTTTTCCATACGATGGCTCTAGTAGCACTTAGTTGTCTTTAACTTCATTCGAAACAATTTTGTTAGACTGTATGTGACAGCTGTCATATCAGCGTGCATTTAAAAAAAGACATCAAGATTGGTGAATTTTTGTGTAGCCATTTTAACATTGAAGATGGAAGAAAAAAAGCAACATTTTTGGCATATTATGCTTTATTATTTCAAGAAAGGTAAAAACGCAACCGAAATGCAAAAAAAAGATTTGGACAGTGTATGGAGAAGGTGCTGTGACTGATCGAACGTGTCAAAAGTGGTTTGCGAAGTTTCATGCGGGAGATTTCTTGCTGAACTATGCTCCATGGTCAGGCAGACCAGTTGAAGTTGACAGCGATCAAATCGAGACATTAATTGAGACCAGTCAACGTTGTTCTCAACACAGGAGATAGCTGACATACTCAAAATATCCAAATCAAGCACTGAAAATCATTTGCACCAGCTTGATTATGTTAATCACTTTGATGTCTGCGTTTCACATGAGTTAAGCGAAAAAAACCTTCTTGACCGTATTTCTGCATGCGATTCTCTACTTAAACATAATGAAAATGTTCCATTTTTAAAACAAATTGTGATGGGCGATGGCAAGTGGATACTGTACAATAAGGTGGAATGGAAGAGATCGTGGACAAGTAAAATGAACCACCACCAACCACACCAAAGGCCAGTCTTCATCCAAAGAAGGTGATGCTGTGTATATGGTGGGACTGGAAGGGAGTCTTCTATTATGAGCTCCTTCCAGAAAACCAAACGATTAATTCCAACAAGTACTGCTCCCAATTAGACCAACTGAAAGCAGCACTCGACGAAAAGCGACAAAAGAAAACGCATGATCTTCCATCAGGATAACACAAGACCGCATGTTTCTTTGATGACTAGGCAAAAACTGTTACAGCTTGGCTGGGAAGTTCTGATTCATCTGCTGTATTCACCAGACAATGCACCTTTGGATTTCCATTTATTTAGGTCTTTACAAAATTCTCTTAATGGAAAAAATTTCCACTCCCTGGAAGACTGGAAAAGGCACCTGGAACAGTTCTTTGCTCAAAAAGATAAAAAGTTTTGGCAAGATGGAATTATGAAGTTGCCTGAAAAATGGCAGAGGGTAGTGGAACAAAAGGGTGAGTACGCTGTTCAATAAAGTTCTTGGTGAAAATGAAAAATGTGCCTTTTATTTTTACTTAAAAACCGAAGGCACTTTTTGGCCAACCCAATACTTTAGTTCCAACCTTATAATGAATCTACTCAGTAACCAAGACATTTTTAAAAAGTACATAAAAATCATGCTAAGGAAACTTAAGGCAAACATAAAAACAATGAAATATGTCAGAAATTAAAGTGATGCTGATATGACTGATAATCTGATGTTTTTCCTGTTAACCTATTTTAATTCAACAGCAATTCTATTAGCACTTCTGATTTTATATTCAGAATAATACACTTCTGCTTTCACTTTTTAAAAAAAAGTGTTTCTTATTACAAAAGCAATGTATACTCATTATAGAAGAAAATTAGGAAATATAAATAGGAACAAAGAAAAAAACCACAATCCCACCATCCAGAGAACTTATTTAACTGCATGCTTTCCGATGTTTCATATTTATATATAAATTTTTTTCAGACCATGATCATGGGATCATGCTGACAGCACTATTTTTTACTTTCCAATATTATGCCATGCTATGATTTATTCTTTTTTCTTAAATTTATTTATTTTATTTATTTTGGTTGTGTTGGGTCTTCGCTGTTGCGCGCGGGCTTTTCTCTAGTTGCGGCGAGCTGGGGCTACTCTTCGTTGCGGTGCACAGGCTTCTCATTGCAGTGGCTTCTCGTTGTGGAGCATGGGCTCTAGGCGCGCAGGCTTCAGTAGTTGTGGCACACGGGCTCTAGAGTGCAGACTCAGTAGTTGTGGCACACGGGATTAGTTGCTCCGTGGCATGTGGGATCTTCCTGGACCAGGGCTCGAACCTGTGTCCCCTGAAGTGGCAGGCGGATTCTTAACCACTGTGCCACCAGGTAAGTCCCACTATGATTCTTAAATTATGACTTAGAGATTTGGGTTAAGTCTTTAATTGCCAAATGTTTTTCTCACATCAAGGGTTCTGTCATGATTTCACTTCTAAAACCTTAGTTAAGCCTTGGTCCACATCCTGTCATTTTTTACTTGTAAACTGAGGATGAAAATACTGTTTGGTCTAAAAAATTTTTTTTTAGTTGAAAACCTTCTAGGAATTCATTATAATGGGATTTCTAAACCTTAACCTCAGCTCTTACCCCCATTAAATTCAACAAATATTCACACATCTGAAAGCACTGCAGTCAAAAGACACAGGTCCCTTCATCCTACAAAGTAGTTACCTTCCAGAGAATTGAGCAGACACTAGACAGGCTGCCCAGAGACAAGATGGACAAGATGAGACCTGGGAGGGAAAACTGGAATTGGAAGATGGGACTTCAGAATGAAGACCAGACAGCCCAGAAACAGAAAGGAGAGGATTTAGGAAAGCTCTCTGGGAAAAAGGCAGAACAAGATGTTAAGAAGCATGAAATTAACACTCAGCTATTCAGTAGCAAAAAGGGAGTAGGAAACTAAGGGCTGGAAGCTCTGAGAGAAAAGAGGGTTGGTAAGGAATGAGGTGGGACAGATAAAATATACAGCAAGGAATGCAGATACAGGCAGCTTTAATGGGAAGAGGGGTCAACTGAAATACCAGGCAAATATAACAGTAACAGGGAGAAAGAAAGGAAAAAGAAATAATAAAAAGCTATTATAAAATAATAATATAGCTATTTAGAAAAACAAGCTTATTCATAATGGAGGATCATTACACATATAATCTGATGGAAAAGGAGGAAAGGAACAATGTAAGAGTAGAAAGAAGAGACTGGGATCTTTTAAGTAATTCAGGAAGAAAAAGAATTTCGGAAATTCAACAGAAGGCAAATACAACAGAGGCTGGAATATCCAAAACACAACTTAGGAGGCCAAAGAATAGAGGCCTGTAAAGCTCTGGAAGGTTCTGATTCAGGAAAAGGATAGAGAACAGTAAAGCACTAGGATAAAACTGGAAAAGCAACTCTATCCAAAGTCCATATTTAAGTTTAGAGTCATAATAATAAATCGCAAGTACAATATGAAAGAGGTAATTAGGTATCTCAGAACTTATCTTTTTTTATAACAGCCAATTATTGAGATAAAACTCATACCATATAATTCACCCCTTTAAAGTGCACAATTCAATGGTTTTTAATATAAAGCCAGAGATGTACACAATCAATTTCAGAATGTCATCATCATCCCAAAAAACAACCCTGTACCCATCAGCAGTCACTCCCCATTCCTCCCAATTTCCTCAATCCTATGCAACCATTAATCTAACTTCCTTTCTATAGATTTGCCATATCTGGCCATTTCATATAAATGAAATCATCCAGTATTCCAGCCACTCTGGAAAACTGTCTGTGAATATCAACTAAAGGTAAACATACCCTATGGTCCAGCAATTCCATTCAAATATATTCCAAGAGAACAAATACATAAGTATACCAAAAGACATGCATAAGAATGTTTCTAACAACATTAATTCATAAATGCTCCAAAATGAAAACAACTCAGAAGTCCATCAACAGTATGGATTCATAAAGTATGACCTACTCATACAAAGGAGAACTATAAGGCAATGAAAATGAACGACTATAGCTGGATCCAACAACCCAAATGAACCTTAAAGAGATAACGTTAACTGAAAGAAGCAAGACACAAAAAATATACACTATATGATTCCATTTATATAAAATTCAAACACAGGCAAAACTAATGTATGGTGATAGAGTCAGGATTATGGTTACTTCTGGGAAGGAGAGAAAAGACAAGGATTAAGAAAGATTTGGGGAGGATTCTGGAATGTTGTAATGTTCTACTTCTTCACCTGTGTGGTAGATACATGTGTGTATTCACTTTGTGATAACTTACAGAGCTGCATACTTACAATTTATGCACTATTCTGTATGAATGTCAAAATTGAATAAAAATTCTAAATACTTTAAAAAAACATAATCTCAATATAAATTTAAAAATATATAATGTAACATATATATATATACACTCACACAAAATATATCAATATACATTAATACCATTTCTTTCATAAAATGATACAGAATTTATTCAAATAAAATTCTTGTTAACCCTGGAAGTAGAAAGCAAATGAATAAATAAGTAAACAAAATGCATATTTTTTAGACAACCTTATTACCTAAAAAATAATTCATACTGGAAATAATCTACGTGGTAAGAGAGGCAGCCAGATCTGATGAGACTTATGTAAATAGAACACACCACCACCTATGAAGTAGTCTTGCTCCTCCTGCCACCCCCCACCGAAAATCTGATCAAGCCTATAGATCCAACTACCAATTTAAAGGATATAAAGACAGAAGAACACATTAAACCACAACACAGGAAAAGAATTAGTAATATCCAGGATATGGGAAACCTTTCAGGGTAAACTACCCAACTTATTCAACAAATAAAACACAAGGAAAAAAGTATTTGGGGGTACACAAAGATTTAAAAAGGCTTGTAATACATATCAACTAATTGTTGGACTTTATTTGTATACTGATTCAAACAAACTGTTAAAATATATACATACAACACTTATAAAACATTATGACATTTATGAAAATTTGAACCCTAACTGGATATTTGATATTACAGAATTATTTGCAAAAAAATGTAAGGTGTGATGATTGCATTGTGGTTGTGATTGGAAAAAAGATTTTTTTTTCCCTTTAGAAATATATTGAATAACAAAAAGGACCTACTGTATAGCACAGGGAATTATATTCAATATCTTGTAATAACCTATAATGGCACAGAATCTGAAAAAGATTATATATATGTATATATATGCATATAAACTAAATCACTTTGCTGTAAACCTGAAACACTGTAAATCAACTATACTTCAGTGAAAAAAAATTTTAAAATAAAATAAAAAGAAATATATTGAATAATTACAGATGAAATGTTATGAGTTGGATTTGCTTGAAAATAATACAGGACAAGAGTAAGTAGGTAAGGGTGTAACAAACAAAACTGTCCACAAGTTAATTACTGAAGATGGATAATAGGTACATGAAGGTTCATTATAGTATCCTGTCTAGAACAGTATAGAATCTTAATAATTTTTTAAACAGTAATAACCTATATGTCCTTTTATATCTTTTGAATATTAAAGCATTCCAGAAAATTGAACCTATTTTAAATAAGCACATGAAATTAAAACCTTTGAAACCACTGGCAAAAAAAGAAATTTAGCAAGACTTACCTAGCAAGGGGAATTCCTCTCTTATAAAGGTCCACTCTCACTTTCTCTCCCACATGTCTATAAATCTCCACCACAGCCAATATTGCAGCATCTCTAACCTGCCAAATAATTCAGAACTTTAAAAAAAAACTTACATGAGATACAATAAAATACTTCACCTCAAGGTAACATTAAATTCACAGACCAACCTGAAGCTCCAAGTTGGTTTTAATGCCTCTAAACCCCTGGGAGATTATGGCAGGTCATTAACAAAAACCAAGACGACCTGCCAAGAAACCTCTAGAGAAACCTTGTAAAAGTTTTACAGAAATCTAAGAAACATGTAAATAAATGTGGCTTTTAAAAAATCTTCTATTTGTAATAATATTGTATAAAGAACTAATAATAACTGTATGACTACAAATCATTATCGTGGTTAACATATTTTTGTAGAATAAAACTGCCTTTCAATAATGTGGCCTGAACGCAAACAGATAATTATACACCAATGTTCATAGCATCATTATTCACAATAGCCAAAAGGTGGAAACAACCCAAATGTCTATCCATGGATGAATGGATAAACAAGATGTGGTATATACATACAATGGTATATTATTCAGCCTTGAACAGAAATGGAAGGAAATTCTGACACATGCTGCAACATGGATGAACCGTGAAGACATTATGCTAAGTGAAATATGCCAGATACAAAAGGACAAATATTGTATGGTTCCACATTTATGAGCAGTCAAATTCATTTGGAGAGAAAGTAAAACGTGGCCACCAAGAGCTGAAGGATTGGGGGAAATGAGGAGTTATTGTTTAATGGGTAGAGAGCTTCAGCTTGGGAAGATGAAAAAGTTCTGGAGATGGGTGGTGGTGATGGCTGCACAACAATGTCAGTGTACTTACTGCCAATGAACTGTACACTTAAAAAAGGCTGAAATGGTAAATTTTATGTTGTGAATATTTTACCACAATTAAAAGAAAAAATAAATGTGGCCTAAAGACAGGAATGTGGAAGACAGCTTTTAGTTCCCTTGCATAGCTCACTGTCGAAGGGCAAATGAAGAGACAGTAGAACTCTCTACAAACCTCTAGAGGCAGAGCTAGGGCCTAAAAGCAAGGAAATATCCAGGGTCATTCCAAATGCCCAAGCTGTGCCAAAAGGGTTACAGCCAAGATTCAACTCCACCACAAAGGACAAGATCCAGAACACACCCCTGTATTATGCCTATAGTATTTGAAGCTCAGGGAATGAAATTTCCAACAAGTGACATACCACTGGCACAAACAGGGTTATGACTGTTGCAAAAGTTGTTATGCAGGAATGAAAAGGAAGCTGACAATCTGCCCTCACAATTAGCTTATAGGAGGACTAGATAAGGAAATTCAGGTTCTTTGTTACTCAATCTTTCAAACTCAAGAACTATCCTTTAAGTCCCATCTATCCTTAATACTAGCCAAACAGCTAACAAACTTAAGCTACGTTTGTGAATATAATGTATTCTTAAAAACTAAATGTGGTAGACTTTAAAAGAAAAAAATGAAGTGGAATCTTGATTTTACCACCCCCCTCCACCCTCTCTCTTCTTTTTAAAAATGGAATAAGAGCATTAGAAAACAAGAGGTGGCTAAAAAATTAGTCAGTGCTTAAATGTAGATAAAATTTTACCTGACTGTTGGAATCTCCGAATAGGATACACAAATGTGGTACCAACTTGCTGAGGACTAGTGGCTGAGCTCCAAAACTAAATATAATTTGAAAAAAAAAATAAAGAGAATTTGGTTTTAATCAAACAGTAAACAAAATATCCTTATACTTTTATCTGTCTCAATAAGACAAATACAGTGGAGAGCATGGGCACACATCATTAAAACATGAAGGATATGAGACACAAGCAAAACCTAATTCTAAACAATGTGAGATATGTAAAATTGAATAATCATGACTGACAATGAAAACTGTCAACACATGATCCAACAGAGCAAAATGTTCAACCAATGGCACTCTTAAACCTAGCAACCTATCAATCACTTAGAAAATTTGAGCTTTTGCATTAAAATACCGTTTTTTTAGACTCTGGGTCTCAAACAAATTTGCATTCCAGTACAATAAGTAAATTAAAAGATCTTTATTTATGCTTATTAATATTTTGATGAGGTCATGGGTTGAAAGCAAATGACAAGACAGCCAAAAACCATGAAAGTTGTGCAGACTGAATGCACTTACAAGCTCTAGATGGCAGAAAGGACCATAGAGGAGTAAAAGAAAATAAAATGAAGGTATAGTTAGAGAAAAGGAAGTAACACTACAAAATAAGTTGAAAGCTACTATATATTACCTATCTTGTTGCACAAAACTTGAAAAAATAATCCAGAAAGAGAACAACAGCCCTAGTTTACAATTTCTTCAGGCTGGAGTTCTGAGCTCTGTGGCATCTATGCTGTCAGAGCTCTGCACACTGCTGTCAGCTTCACTGTCTGGTTACCTGGGGGAGTCTTATTCAGTCTATGATTTTGGTAACCACCTGCATTGCTCTAGAAAACCTAGGGCCAACTGGCAAAAGGGGGCTGGGGAAAATGGCTACAATTGTTGAAATACCACTGAGTTTAAAAAAATTCCAAACTGGGTCCAGAACAGAGGTAGATCCTAAGTTATATCAGCGTATTTGTTATATGACCATCTATTTGGGTGGCAACTATTAACATACTAAAGAGAAAAAAAGAAACTCTTCTTACCAATGACTAATAATTTTAAGTTAACAACATGAAAGATAACAACATACATACAAAAAAATTAACAGATAAAGCTATCAAATAAAAAAACTCTGGTGCCAGAGATAAATTAATAACTATTTAAAATTTGTTATTTTCATAGCTTTCCTTGAGCTTTGTGAAATGGATTTTGCTTTTTTTTTTAGAAAAATGAAAAACATACTCCAGTAATCATAAAACTTACATGTTTAATGTTTCAATAAGACACAGACACACGCCTTCTCGAGATCGAAAATTCTTGTGCTTAAAACCAGAAGCCAACTGTTCCCAAATGTACTATTTGAAAGAAAAGTAAACATGTATAACAAAAAATTAAATTACTCATGTTATAATCTTTTATCTATTCTCAACTTTACTACCAACCTTACTGGTAGCTAAATCTTCCCACAGATTTCTCTACAAGTTTTTCTAAGCCAAATTTGCACTGATGCTGTTCTCACCCATTTTTAAATATCTTAATCACATTTTTAATTTTTATTTTATATCTTTCACTTTAGATTTCAATTATTCTCAGAAAAACTGTGTCCAACATTTAAAAACTTTAAAATCTCCAAAGACATATAATTTCTTCTAAACTTTAGAAACCTTCAATAACAATGTTACCATTATAAGCCTAGTAGTATTGTAAGCATTTAAAAGGTCCAATGTTGCCTAGCAACTAGTACAGACTGTCACATGGAACAGGCTTTTTCAGCATTTTATAATTCAGGGGTTTTTTTCCTTTTAACACTGGATCCAAATACAGAAACATAATCATTCTATTGCTACCCACTATAATCTTTTTTTTTTTGAAAAAGCATAGATAAACCTATACAAACAATCTAAAACAATTATATGGGTTTGTTATTCGAAGGAATTCAACTTTGTTTTTCTAAACATATAGCCAATTGTCCCAATCAATCCTTTCTCCACATTTAAGAAACACCACCCTTACCATTTACTAAATTAATGTGTACATACACACATACTCTCACACATACACACAAACCCCTACTCCTGGACTCTATTCTCCCTGGACTCTATATTCAGTTCTACTAATATTATTTCTCTCTGCCAAACTTTCTGGAGGTTAACTTGGAAGTTTACCAAAAAAGTCTTAAATGTGAATAACCTGATCCAGCAACACTGTCTCTGGAACTCTGTTCTATAATTACATTTATGTCCAAAGACACATGTACAAGGATGCTCTTTACAGCACTCATAATAACAGCATGTCAAAAACAAGTTAAAATTTGAACTGCTAAGCAAGTGTCAAAAGATACCCATCAAATTATAAGGATTATACATATATCTTTATACTCTATGGTATAAAAAATCTGAGGAAGTTTACTTTCACTACTATTTGGATTTTTTATAAAACATATGTAATACAATTCTTAAACTGTATTTTAAATGATAACACATACTATCACTATATTTTGTAAATTCTGGTTTTTTTCCCACTTAACATGAGCTACTCTTTTTTTTTTAAAAATAAATTTATTTATTTATTTTTGGCTTCATTGGGTCTTCGTTGCTGCACAAGGGCTTTCTCTAGTTGTGGCGAGCGGGGGCTACTCTTTGTTGTGGTGCACAGGCTTCTCATTGCGGTGGCTTCTCTTGTTGTGGAGCACGGGCTCTAGGCGCGCGGACTTCAGTAGTTGTGGCACATGGGCTCAGTAGTTGTGGCGCACGGGCTTAGGTGCTTCGCGGCATGTGGGATCTTCCTGGACCAGGGCTCAAACCTGTGTCCCCTGCCTTGGCAGGCGGATTCTCAACCACTGCGCCACCAGGGAAGCCCCCGACATGAGCTACTCTTTAAATCTTTGTTTACGTGTCAATTTATTTTTACTCCTCTTTCAAAATACGTCCGTAAGGGCAATTCTTTTCTACCATATTCAAAAAACACAGGTCACCGTCATCTAATATATGTCTTATATAATTAGTAACCATCTGTTAAAATAAGAAATTTTCTCCTTGTTTCAGTAAGAGTTGCAGAAATTCATATAACATTCAGCAGTTCTCAAAATAAGCTTTCTCACTGAACATTGTATTATTTGTAGGTAGCGAAAACCAGAAAATCCTAACAAATAATATAATCAGTACATTGTCAAATCACTTAAATCTATGAGTTAGCTTTTTGAAAAAGCATTAAAGAATAGAAAAATCAGAAAAAGGAAAGCAAAAAATCAAAAAGTTAAATATTGATACTTTATCATAAATTTCAACTTCTTTAAAGCATTAGCAATAATTTACTGTTTAAAATTTTAGCTTTTATGTCCCTGGGGTTTTACTGACTTGCAGTGATCACCATCTATCTTTACTGTTATTTAATCATTAATTAGCAAAATCTGAATTCTAAAATGTAGGCCTACCATAGGTGGTGCTACTTGATCCATTAACTTCAGTATCAGAGTCTGAGCTTCATCTCGAACCTTGTCTTTGGCATCTCCCATTCTGTCTATTAAAGCTACAATAACTAGAGAAATTAAGGGGGAAAGGAATAAATATTTATAATTCATCTCCATTATAAACTGTATTTTACAAAATTACAAACATCAATTATTTCCATAAATGAAAAGTTATGAGGTAAGCAAATTGTTTCAAGTTCTTTACTCATGAGTCCAATCAAAAATAAATGAGAAGCAAGTTTCAAAAGAATACATATAGTATGACATCCACTTATAATAATAATGTTCAAAAAACAGGCAAAACTTAATATTATTCTGTTTAGAGATACATATAGACGGTTAAGCTCTACAGACCAACAAGGGAGCGATTATCCCAAAGGTCATGACAGCAGTCATCTCTGGCAGAGGGTGGGAGGTGTCATCAGGAAATGCAGAGGGAGCATATAAGGAACTGGCAGAGCTCTAGTTCTTTGACCTGGGCACAGGCAGGTGTTGGTTTTATAGTTATTCTTTAAATTGTACATGCTTGATATGTATTATTCTATATGTACAACATATTACTCAAATGACAAAAACAAAGCATGGGTCCATGGGACTGAGGTCTTTCTTTATTATGCCCAAGACTTTGACACTATTCCATGAAAGGAGGCAGGAAAGGCAGGCTAGAGTCCATTCTTAGAGAGTTTTCATGAAACAGGTTGCTGTAACTATAAATCAACAAAGTACCACAAAGAAATCACATCTATTGGGTGTGGGGGGAAGGAAAAGGGAGGGGGGCTAGAACTGAGGTTATGGTTTCTAAAGTCAGCCCATAGGACAAAAACATCTCATAGTCAAAATTATCTTTTTGTAATCCCTTAAATTACCACTACCACTCAGTGTAGTATTAGTATTTAATCTTTTTGTCTTTATCTCCTCAACCCATAAATATGTGCAGCAGTACTCACCTCAGAAGATTACTGAAATATATGTAAACAACTCAGAGAGTGAAGGACACTGGGTAAGCATTCAATGTGTCTCTAGTTTATTTATAGACACATATAATTAAATGTGTATGTAATGTAATGCAAATGTATTCTGCAATGTTAACATTGTCTATAACATAACAACCAGAACTGATATAATAATCAACAACATTTAAGGAAAGAAGGAACACATCCTTCTGGAAGAAAATGATTTGAGTGAGAAGCCAACCATACAAAATGGAAAGATCACCCAAAAATCTAAGCTTAATCAAGGAAATGATTGTGTAAGAAATCAAAGTCCTTGTCATAAAAATCATAAGCCTAATCATGAGGCAACTGAAGTACCTGTCAGTTGAAACAATATAAATCCTTCTCATTTTGCTTAGATGTATTGTTAACACTAGAGAAATTCACCTACACCTACAGGATTGGCTATTGTGGGACTCATTCTGATAGCTTCTGACAGAAGACAATACTAAACACTAGTAAATGTTAGATATTATTATGTACTAAGCACTGAATTATCTCATTTAATCCTCATAACAATCCTATGAAACAGAGTAGGCCCGTTTGATAGAGAAGGCCCAGAGGGATTAAATACTTTGACCAAGGTCGCACAAGTAGCAAATAGTGAAATCAGGATTTAAGTAATCTACACAGTGTTAGGTTACAGTCATAACTACTTCCATTTATTTGTGACTGAGGTGTTTTGTGTGTGTGTGTGTGTGTATTAACAACCACGTAACAATAATGAAAAAAAAAATAGACACTTCATTCCTGAGAGGTAGAGTTTAACTCCAAAAGAAAATAAAGGGACTTCTCTGGTGGTCCAGTGGTTAAGACTCCGTGCTTCCACCGCAGGGGACACGGGTTCGATCCCTGGTTGGGGAACTCAGATCCCGCATGCCATGCGGCACAGCCAAAAAAAAAAAAAAAAAAATGTTTGGCCCAAACGGGGCTCACTTCAATTTAAAAACTAAAATTTGTAAAACATAAACAACTAAAACAAAAAACCTCACACTACATAAACTTAAGATTTACAGCTATTAAATTAAACAAAAAAATTCATAATTTTTTTCCTTTTTAACATATAAACTCTTGGAGTCAAACAGAACAAGATTTATTTCTAGCTCTACTGGTTATTTAATTATGCAAGATAGTAAACGCCTCTAACTTCAAAGTTTCTTTGTCTGTAAAATAAGGAGGGATCCAGGTCTATACCTCACACAGCTAGTGAGAGAATAAGTAAAACTGGTAAAAAGCACCTGTGGCCAAGCCCATAATAACCATTCAGAAGTGTTAGCACTATTCCTTAAAGATCTGTAGATAATGAACATGCAATCGATAATTATTGGGAATACAAAACAGAGCTTTTCACTCTGTAAACTCTCAAAAAGAACTTGTTAAACAAACAAATACATCTATCATAGACTGGAATTTGGACAGTGAAACATGGAAGAAGTCTGAAGCATAGATGTTAGCATATTTTATTCTCTTAGCATTGTACAAGATGCAAACCATTTTACAAGATGCAAAGCTGATGACCAGGCATCCTGACTGTTCTAATACCCTTTCTACAAAACCATTTTGGATTAAAACTATCTGTTTAAGATTTGTAAAATATGAAATCCTTTACTGTTGTCATAAAACCAGGCTTGGGGGAATCATAAAACCAGGGTTGGTGGTCCAGTGGTTAGGACTCTATGCTTTCACTGTCTAGGGCGCAGGTTTAATGATTCAAAATACAAGATTCCTCAAGCTGCATGGTGCGGCAAAAAAAAAAAACTTGGTTGGTGATCGGTGTTAAATGTAAATCGTATTTTTTTTTTTTGGTATGAACATTAAATTCTTCCACAGTACATGTAGTCACAAGAGAAAATTTAAATATATTAAAGAATTACATTAATAGAGTCCATACTCTTTTTGATACTTTGTCTAAAACTGAACATGAACCTCAATTTTCCTAAAACTTCACTTTTAATGTAAAAAGATAAAAAATATCTGTAATGATAGTTAATAACCTAAGTGTACCAAAAGGAAAACAATATCACTCACATCAAGTTACATATATCTAAGGTTACATTATCAAAAAAAACCTTCAGCACATAACTTAATTCAATTCCCTTCTTTTACGGAAAGGCTCCTAAAATGGTTTGGCTAAGATCTATGATGGAGTAAAACAAGAAAGCTAACTCTGGGATTCTTAGTCTAGTACTATATCATTTTTTTTTTTAAATTTTATTTATTTATTTATTTATGGCTGTGTTGGGTCTTCGTTTCTGTGCGAGGGCTTTCTCTAGTTGCGGCAAGTGGGGGCCACTCTTCATCGCGGTGCGCGGGCCTCTCACTATCGCGGCCTCTCTTGTTGCGGAGCACAGGCTCCAGACGCGCAGGCTCAGCAATTGTGGCTCACGGGCCTAGTTGCTCCGCGGCATGTGGGATCTTCCCAGACCAGGGCTCGAACCCGTGTCCCCTGCATTGGCAGGCAGATTCTCAACCACTGCACCACCAGGGACGCCCTTGCGCCACCAGGGAAGCCCAAGTTACATATATCTAAGGTAACATTATCAAAAAAAACCTTCAGCACATAACTTAATTCAATTCCCTCCTTTTATGGAAAGGCTCCTAAAATGGTTTGGCTAAGATCTATGATGGAGTAAAACAAGAAAGCTAACTCTGGGATTCTTAGTCTAGTACTATATCTCTTTAAGAGCACACAGATATACTGTAGCCTCTCTTGTAGAGCTGTCATACAAATTAGAAACAATTATTTGAGAATAATCTTTCATATATGTAAAGTAGAGAAGCCCAGTAAATGGATAAAAAGTGGGCATTCAATAAATGGTAGCAAAACTGGGATGAAATTTTCCTATTATATCACACTGACTCTCAAGTAGTAACAAGTTCAGGTTTCACTAAGAAAAATAATGAACACTTAGGGTTCAAAGTGAAAACAATACTGACTAACAGTGAATGCACAGGGATAACCAGAAAGAGCTAGGAGATTAAAAGATAAAGTTATACATATGAGAATATGTAGATATGTGAGAAACATACAAAAAACACTAACCAACAAAAACAACTTAATGTAATTTATTAATATTTAAGGGTATAAGAATCATGAAGTAAAAAAAAATTCAGTATATGGTGAGATTAATCTGCAAAGCTCCCAGATGTTAAAATCGGAAGTAAATCGTTAAAACAGAAAGGAAGGGGGCTTCCCTGGTGGGGCAGTGGTTAAGAATCCACCTGCTAATGCAGGGGACACAGGTTCAAGCCCTGGTTCGGGAAGATCCCACATGCTGCAGAGCAACTAAACTCATGCGCCACAACTACTGAGCCTGCGCTCTAGAGCCCACGAGCCACAACTACTGAGCCCACGCGCCTAGAGCCTGTGTTCTGCAACAAGAGAAGCCACCGCAATGAGAAGCCAGCGCACTGCAATGAAGAGTAGCCCCCACTTGCCGCAACTAGAGAAAGCCTGCACACAGCAAAGAAGACACAACACAGCCATAAAAAAGAAAAAAAAAATCCAAAAAAACCCCAGAAAGGAAGGACCATGGAGAAGAAGAGAGGATTTCAAAAAGAAATAACAGCACAGCAGAGGCATAAACAAGCTAAGCCAGAACTAACAAGAGTGAGCAAGTTTCTGATTAACAACAGTGGAGAGTATTTACTGACAATCACAAATAAATAAGGCTGCTGAGGTGGAGAAGAGCCATACATGCTGAGAGAACTGAAACACCAAGGACAGAAAAACAGAAATAAGTTTTGAAAACAGGACAGTCCTGGGAGGCAGCAAACTAGGGTTCTGGTCCTAATACTCCTACTGCCTCAATATGAGCAGTCAGTAGGTATATCAAACCCCATCTGGCCCTCCTTGTGTCTGAAAAATAAGTGAGATACGTGATACCTAGAATTACTCTCAAGTCTAAAATATTGTCTGTAACAACTAATAATAGGGAGCTACTACAGGGCAGGGGTCACAAACAGAGGTGCCTACAGTCAGGGAGGTACCAGAAATGCCAAAAATGAACCAGACCTAAGAACTGCAGTATTCCAACCTCTGTGTATTGTAACCGAAATTCTCAGTTACGAGGAAACAAGAGGAGATGGGAGGGACTTATGGATTGGAAAGCTTGTGACCCAGACAAAAATGAAGCTATGACAGAGCTTCTGCCTTTATTTACACATGGAAATGGAAGAGCAGGGTTGCCACATTGGCCAATTTTTCAAGACAAGCTACAAATATGAATTTTTACTAACAATGATTCAAAATACATTAAGAGAATACATAAGCAAGTAACACATGTTTGCAGAGCAGTTTTTAACATCTATCATAGGATTTTAAGCAGGAGACTGACAGCTTAAAAATCATCTTTTCAGAAGATATTCATACAAAGATTGAATTGGAACCAGATAATGATTAAAAAGGAAATAATAGAGAAAGTCACTGAGATGCTTCTACTGAAAGGATAGACAGACAATAAAAATAAAAGAAGAAATTGGCAGAATTTAGTGGCATACCGAACATGAAGCTGACCAAAGATAATTTGAAAATAAGGGTGATGATACATTATGAGCCATTAACTTAATCCATAAAAGAAATCACAAACATCTGAGGTTACCCCTAAATATATTTCTACATAATAGGACCAAATCCACTCACTGAAGCACTCCAAGAGGCACACAAAGGTCACTTAGGTTTAAAAGATAAGTCAAAGCCAACTTTGCAATCTAACTACTATACAAAGAGCTTTACACTAGCACATCGTTCTGGACTGTAAACACACTGTAAGTTAAGTGCTGCTCAGGTATGGCCAGCAGCCCAGGACCAGTCTACAAACTACATGTGGTAAAGAAATTGTGAGTTTTTCTAAAACAAGGTTTGGAAACAATCTGACCAAAGTAAATTATACATTTGTTGAATCTACCAATAAAAAACTGAGCCTTGTATTTTTTTTCATTTCATTTTGCTGTAATTTATTTGTATTGTATTTTACAAAATATTGGTCTGCAGTAGACTAGCAATGAAAAAACTGGTCCTTCACCATAGGTAAGTGAAAAGTGGTGCTGCGAATTATATTATAAATTATTAATATGTTAAAAAAAGTAAATGATAAGTAAAAAATTTGAAAATACAAAGTAAAAATCTATTAGCAGTATATTCGGTAAGTTGTTTGCTTTTGTTTGTTTTTGTCTTAAAAGGAACATATTTATTTAAATAGGCTTAAAATCTTTTATGTTTGGCAAATTAAAATGCTAAGTAGCAGATCTCTGGGTTGTATGAAATTACATTTTTGCATTTACAAAGAACTAATTCTGTTAAAAATTATAAGAAAAAAGTATGTCAAACCCTATAATAATTTTTAAATAAAGTTAACTTACCCATTGCTACATAGGACTTAAATCGTGTTGATAGTCTGTCCACGAAGGCACTTAAAATTTCCAATCCCATTAATGACACCTACAGATGGAAAGAAATTTTAATGAATACAAATTACTGATGCATATTTTAATATCAGTATGTGACTGCTGATATAAAGATCTTCATATATTACCAAGTTTTTAAAAGAATAAGGAGACTGAAATATTCAGGGTGAACAGTCATGAGGGTAAGGCACCCTATTCTCAAATGGTTCAATAATAATAATAATAATGATGACGTGCAAATGCAGGAAGATAGTGATATAGCATATTTGGCAAAATATTAATAACTGGTAAATTAGGTGAAGGGTACACAGGAGTTCACTGACTATACCTGTCACTTTACTGTAATGTTGAAATGTTTCTTAAATGAAACTGTTAAAACAGCACATTTAATTACAGAGGAATTCTAGCTTCTGTCTGGGATGAAGAAACTGGAAAAAACCATCACTCCCACCATAAACAAGAAAAAGCCAAATAATCTACAAAACCATAACTATTTTGAATTCATCAGAAAGCTAAGGCTGTAGAATAATCATCTAGGTTGAAATCTTTAGGAAAGACAGGTGCCAAGGAGAATGGGACGTAAGCAGTAGGTCACATGTGGCAGAGGACAGATGGAAAATGAAGCTGAGATTCAAGTGTGTAAAAAGAATTCAGCTATATTCAACTCACTCTTAATAGTTGAGTGTGGGTTAGCATAAAAATACAGAATCCCTATTAGCTGCAGACACAAGGAGAGTTCACACCCACTTGCCGGCTCTTTCTCCACAAACCTCCACCGGACACTCATAATTAAGACTGAGGACAGGGTAGGAGATAAGAGAAAGTCTCTTGGTGGTTACAGGTCTCGAAGGAAGGGAGCAGCTGCCTCTGCAGGAAAAGCACAAACCTTTCCCGTTTCCTTGTCCTACAAGAAACAAAAGTTTGAAGCTACTGAGGGAAAGACAACACTGTTACCCTCTAGACAGAGGTAAAAACTCATACCTATTAAGTAAAGAGAAAAGGAAAAAAAAAAAAAAGGTTTCTACTTCAAGGGTAGGAGCAGAAAACCATACTGGGCTCCGATGATTAAAGGTTTCACCTGAGGAGGGGCAGGATTTCTGATAAAGCCTTACCCCCAAGACTCAGGGACAGAGGGTTCCTAAGACTGAAGCTGGAACAGGAGAACAACTGGACCAGCCCCACTACCCATAAGCCAGCCAGCAAGAACAGAATAAGAAGCAACGGCAGTCTACCACTGGGGAGAAGAAACCCCTCTATGAAGCATGAGAAAAAAGAGAAGCCTAAAGTGTAGGGTGTGACGCAGAAACATGGAGGACCCAATAATTCCACTCCTAGGTATATACCCAAAGGAATTAAAGCAGGATACAAACAGATGCTTGCATGCCAATGTTCACTACGCATCATTCATTACAGCCCGAAGGTGGAAAAGCCCAAATGTCCATCAACTGATGAATGAATAAACAAAATGTGGTATATGCATTCAATCAAATATGATTTGGCTATAAATAGTAATGACCGACACATGCTACAACATGGATAACCTTAAACATTATGATAAGTAAAAAAGCCAGACACAAATGGCTACATGTTGTGTGATTCAATTTATAAGAATGTCCAGAATAAGCAAATCCATAGATAGAAAGTAGATTAGTGGTACTTAGGACTAGCATATGTGGGGGATAGGGAGGTAACAGCTAAAGGTACAAGGTTCTTTTTTTTTTTAACATCCTTATTGGAGTATAATTGCTTTACAATGGTGTGTTACTTTCTGCTTTATAACAAAGTGAATCAGCTATACATATACATATATCCCCATATCTCCTCCGTCTTGCGTCTCCCTCCCACCCTCCCTATCCCACCCCTCTAGGTGGTCACAAAGCACCGAGCTGACCTCCCTGTGCTGCTTCCCACTAGCTATCTATTTAACATTTGGTAGTGTGTATATATGTCCATGCCACTCTCTCACTTCGTCCCAGCTTACCCTTCCTCCTCCCCGTGTCCTCAAGTCCATTCTCTACGTCTGCGTCTTTATTCCTGTCCTGCCCCTAGGTTCTTCAGAACCAATTTTTAAAATGTCTTTATTGGAGTATAACTGCTTTACAATGGTGTGTTAGTTTCTGCTTTATAACAAAGTGAATCAGTTATACATATACATATATCCCCATATCTCTTCCCTCTTGCGTCTCCCTTCCTCCCACCCTCCCTATCCCACCCCTCTAGGTGGTCACAAAGTACCAAGCTGATCTCCCTGTGCTATGTGGCTGCTTCCCACTAGCTATCTATTTTACATTTGGTAGTGTATATATGTCCATGCCACTCTCTCACTTTGTCCCATCTTACCCTTCCCCCTCCTGGTATCCTCAAGTCCATTCTCTAGTAGGTCTGTGTCTGTATTCCCGTCTTGCCCCTAGGTTCTCATGACCATTTTGTTTGTTTGTTTTTTAGATTCCATATATATGTTAGCATACGGTATTCGTTTTCTCTTCTGACTTCACTCTGTATGACAGATTCTAGGTCCATCTACCTCACTACAAATAACTCAATTTCATTTCTTTCTATGGCTGAGTAATATTCCATTGTATATATGTGCCACATCTTCTTTATCCATTCATCTGTCAACGGACACTTAGGTTGCTTTCATGTCCTGGCTATTGTAAATAGAGCTGCAATGAACATTTTGGTACAAGACTCTTTTTGAATTATGGTTTTCTCAGGGTATATGCCCAGTAGTGGGATTGCTGGGTCATATGGTAGTTCTATTTTTAGTTCTTTAAGGAACCTCTATACTGTTTTCCATAGTGGCTGTATCAATTTACAGTCCCACCAACAGTGCAAGAGGGTTCCCTTTTTCTCTACACCCTCTCCAGCATTTATTGTTTGTAGAATTTTTATGATGGCCATTCTGACTGGTGTGAGGTGATACTTCATGGTAGTTTTGATTTGCATTCTCTAATGATTAGTGATGTTGAGCATCTTTTCATATGTTTTTTTGGCAATCTGTATATCTCCTTTGGAGAAATGTCTATTTAGGTCTTCTGTCCATTTTTGGATTGGGTTGTTTGCTTTTGATATGAGCTGCATGAGCTGCTTGTATATTTGGAAATTAATCCTTTGTCAGTTGCTTCGTTTGCAAATATTTTCTCCATTCGGAGGGTTGTCTTTTTGTCTTGTTTATGGTTTCCTTTGCTGTGCAAAAGCTTTTAAGTTTCATTAAGTCCAATTTGTTTATTTTGTTTTTATTTCCATTTCTCTAGGAGGTGGGTCAAAAGGATCCTGCTGTGATGCATGTCATAGACTGTTCTGCCTATGTTTTCCTCTAAGAGTTTTATAGAGTCTGGCCTTACATTTAGGTCTTGAAACCATTTGAGTTTATTTTTGTGTATGGTGTTAGGGAGTGTTTCTAATTTTCATTCTTTTACATGTAGCTGTACATTTTCCCAGCACCACTTTTTGAAGAGGCTGTCTTTTCTCCTTTGTATATTCTTGCCTCCTTTATCAAAGGTAAGTTGACCATATGTGTGGGTTTATCTCTGGCTTTCTATCCTGTTCCATTGATCTATAGTTCTGTTTTTGTGCCAGTACCATACTGTCTTGATTACTGTGGCTTTGTAGTATAGTCTGAAGTCAAGCAGCCTGATTCCTCCAGCTCCACTGTTCTTTCTCAAGACTGCTTTGGCTATTCGGGGTATTTTGTATTTCCATACAAATTGTGAAATTTTTTGTTCTAGTTCTGTGAAAAATGACATCAGACTTCTTTTTGAGGTGATGAAAATGTTCTAAAATCAACTGTGCTGACTGTCATGCATACCTACAAATATACTAAAAAAAAATATGAGCTGTACACTTCAAATGAGTGAACTGTATAATATGTGAATTATATCAATAAAGCTATTTAAAAAATTAACAGAAAGTGCACCAATAGACACACTCATACACAAAATTTAATAGATGATAAAAGCAGTATCTCAAATCAACAGGAAAAACATGAACTCTTAGTAAGATCTGACTTAGGAATCTACCCCGGAGATATACCAGCAAAATTATGAGAAGACACACAAAGATTATTGCAAGAGACTGGAAACTATCCAAACATTCATCAGTGGTATGGGACAGATTCAAAAAATTATGGTACATCCACACCAGAGAGTACTATGACACTTTAAAAATAAAAATGAGGGCTACCCTACTTCTGCTATGCAATGCTCTCCAAGCTATATTAAGTGATAAAAGCAAGTTGGAGAAATACATGTGTATATTTTAAAAAGGGGACTACAAATAGATTTAGTTATAAATGTTTATTTAAAATATAACAACAATGGAAAGATAATCAGAAAAAAAATTTTATGGTTGGCAATAGGCTATAAGGAACAGAGAAAGAAACCAGACGATTTTGAATATACCTTCTTTGTAGCAATAACTAATTTCCTTGAAAATCAAATAAAGTAAGTAAACCTAAATGTATACTCAATTAGTAGCATAACCACACAGAAGACTATTCCAAGTGACTTTAAAATACAGCAATTTGACTATTATCTCTCCGGTGGGATATACCCTAAGGACAAAAACGAAACTCTGCAAAAAAGAAACTGTCAATGTTTTGAGAAATTCTGTTGATAGAAGGAGATATAGATGGAAGATATATAATAGTAAAAACTGCAGTCTTGAATATGAATTAGAATATCAGTATGAACTCACGATATATTTTTCTTTAAATTAAACCTAACCCTATGCATTGAAAAAAATCTGGAAACAATGATCAGATGAGTGATAATAAGTTCCATTAGCATCCACACTGTAGTTTCCACATACCATTCCCCACAAAAAGGAACCAAAGCTTCTTGGAGAAGTGGTTGATTCCAGGGCAGGAGCAGAAAATATGATCTCATTATACCAGATAGCAAAGACTCTATCAAAATTATTAGGGTCATGTGATAGAACAGCTTGGATATTAATAAGGCTAATAACTGGGGACTTCTCTGGCAGTCCAGTGGTTAAGACCCTGCCCTTCCACTACAGGGGGCATGGGTTCGAGTTTGATCTCTGGTTGGGGAACTAAGATCCCACATGTTGTGCAGCGTGGGCAAAAAAAAAACAAAACAACAAAAAATAATAACTGTATTGTCTTGAAATGCATCAGATATAGTTAAATGCAAGAGTTCATAATGATAACAAAAACTATCTGGTCAACACTGGAGGATACTAGTTATTTTTACCTCATTATTTTGACAGTTAGTAAACAAAGAATCATACGAACTATAAACTATAGTTTATACATAAACTATACCACTGGGTAACCAAATACCAGTAAACAGTGGAAGTTTCTCTTTATAAAAGTATTCCAGCTAATGAATGAAGGAATGACATAATTAGAATATCATTTTGCAAACCCTAATGAATAAGAGATCTAAACACTGAACATTAATGGCTGCTAACGTCACAGAACAAGACCTTATGTGCCTTCCTAATGTTACATGCCAGCTGGTGGAAGAAGAGCACTACTTATGAAGTAGTCTTGCAAAAAAAAAAAAAAAAAAGACTGATTCTGATCAAACTTTAGATCCAACTACCAATTTATAGGAAATACAGAGAATACATCACAGGAATGAAATCAGCAAAATCCAGACTGTGGGAAACTCTACCACAAACAAAAGCCAAGAATTTTTTTAAAAAGGCACTGAGGTAGAAACAGATTAAGAGACTTAATAAACATGTTAGGACTTCCCTGGTGGTGCAGTGGTTAAGAACCCACCTGCCAATGCAGGGGACACAGGTTTGATCTCTGGTTCAGGAAGAGTCCACATGTCGCGGAGCAACTAAGCCCATGAGCTATAACTAATGAGTCCACATGCCACAGCTACTAAAGCCCGCACGCCTACAGCCCATGCTCCACAACAAGAGAAGTCACCACAGTGAGAAGCCTGCACACCGCAACGAAGAGTAGCTCCTGCTCGCCGCAACTAGAGAAAGCCCGTGCGCAGCAACCCAGCCTAAATAAATAAATAAACAAATAAACATGTTAACTGAGGTAAGCAGAATAATGGCCTCCCAAATGTGTTCACATCCTAATCCCCAGACCTGTGAAAAGATTAACTACATGGTAAAAAAAACCTTTAAAGATGTGGTTAAGGATCTTAAGATGGGGAAATTACCCTGGGATTATCCTGGGCCCAAAAGTCCTTATAAGAGACAGGGTGGAGAGTCAGTCAGAGTCAGAGGAGATGTGATGACAGAAGCAGTGGTCAGAAAGAAAGATCAGAGGATGAGATACTGAGGGCTTTGAAGATGGAAGAAAAGGCCATAAGCCAAGAAATGTAGGCAGTTTCTAGAAGCTGTAAAATTCTCTAAGGTCGCCAGAAGGAATACAATCCTGCTGAAACCTTGATTTTATACCAATAAAACCCATTTCTGACTTCTGACCTCCAGAACTGTAAGAAAATAAATGTACTTTGTTTTAAGATACAAAGTGTGTGGTAACTTGTTACAGCAGCAATAGAAAACAAATATATTAATGAATCACAACATGTGAACCTTATTCAGATCCTGATTTTTCTTAAAACAACTAATTTAAAAATTTGTACTACATTTTTAAAAACTGGAAATTTAAACCCAAGATATTTGATATCAAGGAATTTTTTATGTATAATAATAGTACTGAGGTTACGCTATTTTTTTAAAGAGCACTTATTGATATCTTTGAGACATTAATAGAAAGACTTAACTGATGAAACAATATATTTGAAATTTATGACAAATTCAATATTATAAAGCTATCACGTCTTCCCCCCAAAAGATGACATCCAATGT
Source organism: Balaenoptera musculus (assembly GCF_009873245.2). Classification (NCBI taxonomy): domain Eukaryota; kingdom Metazoa; phylum Chordata; class Mammalia; order Artiodactyla; family Balaenopteridae; genus Balaenoptera; species Balaenoptera musculus. The sequence continues at coordinate 52,936,082 of NC_045795.1, forward strand.
AATCCCAATAAAGAACCACAATTTTCTGGTGCAACTTGACTAGCTGGTTCTAAAATTCGCGTGAGATAGTAAATAAAGACCCAATAATAGCCAACACATTCCTAAAGAATCTGGTGAGTGAATATGACACAGCAAACATCAAGATTTACCATGGAGCTACAAATAACTTTCTTGAATTTCCATTTAGACATCTTTCAACTTAGCCTGCATCTTGGCTAAGGATCCTTTCAGTAGAATATTAAAACCCTGAAAAAAGAAGAAGAAACAACTAGAGCAGTATTCCAATTTGCTCCTCACCAATTTCTTAGGAACTCAAATGCCTCCATTCAGATCCTTTAAAAAAAAAGCAAAAATAATGTACTTTCTAACATGTATATATAAAATATAAAAGCAAAAATATAAAACATATTATATAATATAAAATATACAACAATAAAATACTTAAAATATATAATATATGGGAATTCCCTGGTGGTGCAGGGGTTAGGACTCGGCGCTTTCAGTGCCAGGGCCCAGGTTTGATCCCTGGTGGGGGAACTAAGATCCTGTAAGCCTCGTGGCACAGCCAAATTTTATATATATGTATGTATGTGTATATATATGTATGTGTGTGTGTGTGTGTGTGTGTGTGTGTGTATATATATATGTATATACATAAAAGCACAAATAACATACCTTTTAACAGGTAAAAAAACAGAAACCCCAAAAAGCAAACTTTGGGCTACAACCAAGCTTAAATTGTATGGTGTTTTTAAGCCACAAAACTGAAATTTTTAAAAATGTATGGGGAATTCCCTGGTGGTCCAGTGATTAGGACTTGGGACTTTCACTGCCAAGGCCTGGATTCAACTCCTGGTCAGGGAACTAAGATCCTGCAAGCGGCATGGCATGGCCAAAAAAAAGAAAAAAATTATGAAATTTTATTAACCCCAAGAAGTCCCAGAACCCTTAGGGTCATTTTCCTATTCTTTCTTGCTTTCTCTCTCTCACTCCCTTTTTACCTCTGAATCACAAGTGGTTGAACATCTTTGAGTAATCTGACATCAATAAACTCACATGCAAGTTGTCATCTTGGCGACAGAGTTTTAATTCAATATAATGTTTAATCTTCAAAATGATTTAAATCAGAAATGTTGTCAACCAACCCTAGAGCTAAGTAATTGCGTGCGACAGTAATTACCCCCAATTTAAGAATCACAACTGGGACTTCCTTGGCGGTCCAGTGGTTAAGAATCCGCGCTTCCACTGCAGGGGGCGAGGGTTTGATCCCTGGTGGGAGAACTAAGATCCTGAATGCCGCGCAGTACGGCCAAAAAAAAAAAAAAAAAAAAAAATCACAACTAAGAACTTTCCATGTAAAGGTTAGAAAGCCTGACAACAAGAGTTCTTGAAATCTAGGAAGGACATAAGCTTAATTCACAGTCATAGATTTTTTCCACCATAGGTGCAACAGAGAAAAGGCATGTATTATTCATAACAAGCATACTTCTGTAATGCTCCTTCTCTCATTAGGAAATACTGTTAGGTGTACAGGACTTTTTTTCCACACACAAATTAACTCAGCATCTAAGAAAATGAGTAAAAGAATGGGATAGAATAATTGGCAAGTGAACATGTATGCACAGATCAAATAAAACATGATGGCTTACAAATTTTGAAAACCTGAAGAGAAATATCAGGTTTTTATATAAATATATTAAAAAACTATTTCCCTCAAAAAAGGAGGGAAATAAATAACTTAAAGATACTGATAAATTCTAGGTAGGGCAAGGGGGACAAGACAGGAAGTATACCCAATATTTCCACTGCTAGACACATAACGAAGAACAATTATTGGACACACACAATAGTCTTCCCTGCAGCTCTGCAGCCCAAAGGTATATGGCTATACTTGGTAGCCCTGCTGCCAGTCATTTAAGTAAATAAAAGCCCTGTTTGAAGTTATCAGAGCCTAACACTTTTGTGTGTGTGTACACAGTTTTACTATATGAGGTTTCCAGGAATGCAGCCAGCAGATAAATCAAGTGTGCTTTCACACAATTTCACTGATTCTACAAATACTGAGAGCCTGCCACGGGTATAAATGCTGGAAGGTGGGTACATACAGTAGTGGGAATCTTAATAAATTCTAGTTCCTTCAATTTTCTCAGTGAAGTAGGAAGCAAGGCCATCAGCTGAAACTGATGATGGAAGCAGAACTACTGACAGGTCTGAGGGGAGAGGAACAGATGAAAGAATGAATGAACGAAGAAAATATAGGAAGATTGCCAGGCTCCAAACAGGACCCACTTGAATGTCAGGAATTTAAAATGAAGTCAGTTAGAGGTTTTGTGTTCTTCTCCGTCCACCTTCAGTTGCACTGGTGCAGGTGCAGGGTAGGTAGGGTTCGATTAACGAGGATTACATGTTATCAGATGAGAACCACAAAGGAAAAGTGAGGAGGGAGAAGAGAATTAAAAATGAATGTAAGGGTGTGACTGACTGACTAGGATATTTCAACTCAGACAAGAGGGATAATGGGACGGTTAAAACTTAAATGAATTGGATGTCACATGGGGCGGTCAATCTCTTTAAGATGGTATAGTCAAAGAAATAAGGTTCAGAATTTATAGCCACAGAACACCACAACCACCAACAGCAATGCCGCTGGTGAAGCCTGAATAACGAGCAACCGCATACCTGTAGTGGTCTGCACTGGCGCTTAGAGCAGTACGTGCTGATGCAGCCATCTGACTAGCGTCATGTCTTCCTGGGTAGTCAGGCCGGCACACTTACACACTGACACATTTTATCTCGTTATAAATTATGTGCAATTTTCCTTTACAGTACAGCTAGGTCATTACTGGGAGTTTTAAAAATGATGTGTATTGAGTACTATCTGTAAATTTTATTTCAGGACTGTGAAGGGGGCATTAAAAGAAGGCACTGAATCTGACAGGGTTCAGGATCACCACCCTACAGAAACTCTCATGCACACGTACAAGGTGACAGTGCAAAAGGACAATGCGAACAGGAAAAAGTTAGAAACACCCTGGATGTTCTTCCTACATGGCAGTTAAAAGGAAGAGACAACATCCATATATACAGATAGACTTCAAACTAAAAAACAGTATATTGTAACAAATTGATGGCTTATAAGATATACAATCAAGGTGATGCTAACATTGAAAAGTATCATCCTTCAAGTGGCAAAAGGGCTGTGATTTTGGATTACAAGACTTGAAATCCTAGCACATTACTAGCCCAGCACTAGTTATAATATAAATGGTACTTACTGTTTTCTCCATTTTTAGAGTCAACTTGTTACAGTCGCAGATAGATAAAGTGAGAGTAGAGCTGACAAATGCTAGGATATTGAAGAGGTTTACAAAAGTACAGAAAAGGAAAGGAAAATCCTGATCTCCCTTGGTTTAAGTACTCCACCAATATACCAGGTCTAGGACCTACGCCAAGATACTTTTATCTTCTTTTCTACAAAATGAGGAAATAGTACTGACTTTCTAAGGCCACCTTAAAGATTAAAATGAGATAATGGAGACATTACATGAAATTTCTAAAAATCTTATATTTGTATTTGTATGGAAATATGTATGGAAATATGTTAATATAAATGTTTCAGACATTACATGAAATTTCTAAAAATCTTATATGTTCTGGTATAATGTTATAAGTAATAATCCTAGTTATTACTTTAAAATGTATATCTCAGAAATAACTAAAAAAAAAAAAAAAAAAAAAAAAATGAGATAATGGAAATAAAGCACTTGAAACAATGCCTGATACTCACTAAGGACTCTTTAAATGGTGGGTATCATATTTAACTGCATTTTTATAAGGGACACTTTATTGCTGTAGTACCATTTTAAAATTTGGGAACTCATGAAATCACAGGACTATCCTTACCAAAGTCAAACACCAGAGCATATATATTTTATATAATATACATACCTATTCCCACATTTTTAATCTTCAATTATGATTTCTCCACTGGGATGAAGACCCCAACCACCCATTTAACATCTCAACTTGGATGTCAAACGACCTTCTCAAACCTAACTTTTTACTTCCTTCACCCAACTTGTTTTCTCAGTCTTCCCCATTTCAGTAAATACTACCCTCTATTGGTGCTCAAGCAACGCAACTACCCCTAACTGCTCTCTCTCAATGCTCATATTCAATGCAAGAGGAGGTGCTATTGGCTTTACCACCAAGTCACATACCAAATCTTCCACTTCTCAGTACTGCCACTGCTACCAAACAAGCCTTAGCCACCATCGCTCTCCTTCTTTTGCTGCTTTACTGTCCACTGCCCACAAAGCAGCCAACCCTCTACATAAAAACATCCGCCAATTTAGAATAAAATCCTACAAAGCTCTTTCTACCTGCCTCCTCAACTTCACCTTTCTGAACACCTCCCTCACTTGTAAACTCTAGCCATGCTGGCCTTCTTTATGTTCCTCAACAGAACTAGGTTCTCTGCATTTGCAGTTTCCTCTCCCTAAAGGCATTCTTTATTCCTGTATTTCTCTCCTGTCTGTATTCAAATTTCACCTCACTTCCTTTACTTCCAAAATAGTCTCATCTTCCCCTCAGTCTTTCACATCAGTTGATTTACAAACACTTGTTACTTGAAACTATTCAATTTTTATACCTATCTGTCTCCATGACAGCAGTGATCTCACTCTTCCCTCCTTTAAATCACTCTCAGTGAGGTCTTCAATGACCAGCTATTTAAAATTCCAACATCTGCATCCTGCCCAACACTCCTATTCCCTTCGCTGCTTTTCTCCAAAGCATTTACCACCGTCTAACATACTACAGATTTTAGTTATCTTGTTTATTCCTCTGCCCTCATGAGAATCTAAGCACACAAAGGCAAGGATTTCTGTCTTTTTTTCACTATTGTATCCCAAGTGCCCAGAAGATTGTCTGCACATGGTAGGTCCTCAATTAATATCCAAATGAAGCTGAATGAATAAGCCTTTCTAGTCTTGTTTACAGCTGGGTCTTCAATATCTGGAATAATACCCAGCATATAAGTATAGTCACTCAAATTCACTGTTATTAAGAAACTCAAATTCTGAAGTACTATCAAATCCAAAGAAAAACTATATTTTGTTCAGCATAACTTGAAATTTAAGTACATTTCTATTTGTATGTATGTTCAAAAAATTCCATGATACACTTTTTTCAAAAGATTTAAATATTCATTGTATCTTGAGTAAAAAATGATGACCTAGCTTGGTAACTTAGTTTATAAATCCCAAATAAACTAATTAGAATGCCCTCTCCCTAACAATGTCAGAAAAGCTCTTATACTACAGAATTCATTAGAAAGGAGAGAACTAATGATCAAGGAGAGATCAGAATTAATGAATTAATGTCCTTGAGAAGGCAAGAGGGCATGGGATACACATGCCTTCATATCCATGTGGGGGAATTGGTAGAAGTGGGAAAGACAGATAATTTGTTCACTATAACAGAGAAGACAGAGTTATATGGGCACAGCTACAAGGAAGTATGTAGGTGAGGATGTGGGAGTTCTCTTAGGATTTCTGAAATTGTCTCAGGCTGCAGTATCTACTGAGGAGCATGGAGAGAATGTGTAGTAAAGAGATAAGACCTTGAGTCAGATCCCTGAAGGATTCTAACTCTTAGGGATCAGTTAAAGGAAAAACATAACACTGAGTAGAAGTAGTGCTTAGAGACAAAAAAGAAAAAACAGGATACTGTGGTATCACAGAAGCCAAAAATATGTTTCAAGAGATGGGACGGCTTAACTGCCATTCACTGATGGTACACCTGAGGAGTGAAATGGCCCAAAGCCAGTTCAACCACAGCCAGCGTAGAGGTGACACATCAACCTTCACTTGGGAAGGATAGCAAGCATTACCAAAGAGCCGACTTTCTACAGCAGCCTAGTTTGTAACACAAAATCAACTATCTTGAGTGTGTATGCTCTTCTTACAGGGTAAGTAAATTTAGCTTGTTTCTTCCAAAGAAATAAGACTAATCCCCTAAACAGTAATGACATATTCTAAAATATTAACTTTTCCCAAAGTTTTAAAAAATAATAAAGAGATAGTATATAATGGAGCACTGAGGTGGTTAATTCTCAAACTGTTTATTATTCTTGTAAAAAGTCAAACCCTTCCAAAACTCATATAAGTTTCACCATTAAATCTGCATAATAATTTTAGAGTTTGCTTTTCTTCTCCATGATGATAATGCTTTCAAAGTACAGCCTATTCGCTGGGTTTTAAGTATCTATTACTAAGAAGAATCACTTCATCCACAGGACGTTTGGGCCAACATTTTAAAGCAACACTGCCACCAGAAGACTAGAAGGAAAAGTTACTGTCAAAAACCACAGTTCAGGCTGATTACAGAATAGTTACCTGGTCTCCCAACTTGGCTACATTACAACCTGCCTACTACCGGCTCTTCAGAAACACTCATTCCTTGCTGTACCTCATCCTTTTATTTTTTGTCAGCATCAGCTAACCTGCTACGGCACGGTTTCAAATCCGAGTCAGTTCTCAACTGCGGCAAAACAAAATGACAGCATTCAACTGCCTTCCGTCGGCCATAACGAAAAGCAAATAAACAATGCCATGAGGTCAGCATCTTTTCATTAGATTTAACAGTAAACTTAATCAGGCACGCTATTAAGCTCTAAAGATGCCTTAGACACGAAAAGCACACCTTCCAGACACCACACACACGCACACACACACCACAAACTATATAAGAAAAAAGAACAGGCGATTAAGTAGGATAAAAATCACTAATGAACAGGGATTAACTGAACATCTTCCACTTAAAAATTTGTATCCTCATGTCCTACGTCTTGGTCTGGGTAGTGTTTACATAGGTACGTACAAATGTAAAACGTCTTCGAACCTTTTATGCATGTAAATGATCACTGATTTTTTAAAATACGTGATGAAGCATTATATCCTACTGCCAAGGAACTCCGCACGGTGCGGTGTCACGGAATCGCTGAATGTGTCACTGTTCACAATTGTGAAAAGTCGGGTCGTGGTGGGAAGTCGGTCTCCGGCTCGAGTTCGGAGAGGCAGGCTCCCCGGTGGGGGCGCGTCGGGGGACCCCAAGTCCGCGAGGCGGTTCCGAGGTGCCCGGCGCCCCCCCGGGGGCTCGCCCGGCCGGCCTCGCACATCCGTGATTAAAGGGCCGACGGGGGAGGGCGTGCCCAGCCAGGCCGCGCCGCCGCCGCTTACCCGGTAGTTGCTCGAGCCCACCCAGCCGGTGAGAGCGTCGACCGTCCTGCCCAGACAGCCCAGGTCCTCCTCCAGGTCTGGGATGGCGCCGGGGACGCCGAGGTAGAGCAGCAGCTCCTGGCCGACCTGCAGGCGGCCGCCGACGTCCTTCTGCTGCACCTGGGCGCTGAAGTACTCCATGCAGCGGGGCTCCATGGCCGCGACCGCTCGCCCGCCTGTGAGGGACCAACTTTCGCCGAGCGCCGCCCAGCCGCCAGCGCGGGGCCCCACGGGAACGGGAGGGACGCGCTGGGTCCAGCCGAGGCGCGGCTCGCGGGGCGCGGCGGGTGCAGCGCCAGGCGCGGATCGGCCCCCAAACTAGTCAAACTCGGCGCCCCCCGCGCCCCAACCCGCTTCAGAGGCCGCGGCCGCCGGCGACGTCAGCGCGCGCGTGACGTCAGCGCGACGCCGGCGGGCGACCGCCCGTCCGCCTGTCCGGACTCTAGCTTCGCGGAGGAGGCGGGGGCGGAGGCGGGGGCGGAGGCGGGGGCGGGAACCCTTGGGGACAGTGGGACCTCTGCGGGGAATTGGGGTCGGACTGTGTTGGCCCCCCCGGGAAGCCGACAGTTCTCTGCAATCCGCCATCTCAGCAGCCTGCCCTCGCCCTGTAAAATCGAGGACACTTCCAGGTTTTCCTCCACTTGAAACCAATACTTGGGAAAGTTTCTGGTGCTTGGAATTCCACTTTCCCAGCCCCACTCCCGGTTTTTTGGGTTTGCTTTGTGGTGGTGGTGGTTGTTGTTTTACTTTGTAGAATACACTTCCTTATTTAAAAAAAAAAAAACAAACACCATGACTCCTGCTTCTGGTTGGGTCACCATGTGATGCTTTTTTTTTTTTACTAAGGTTTAATTTGCAGAGTAAAATGCTCAGATTTTAAGTGTTCAGTCCATATGCTTTGGCAAATGTATTCACCAATGTGAAGAGCTACCATCCTAAAGAAGTTGGAGCACGTTTTCATCACCCTAGGAAGTTGGAGGAACATCCCAGTCAATAGCCACTGCCTTGCCAAGCATTTCTAATCGGATTTCTATCACTGTAGCATAGGTTTCCCTGTTCTTTCATTTCACGTGACTTCACGCAGTTTGTACTCTTATTGACTCAGACTTCTTTCTTTCTTTAGCGTGTTTTAAGGCTGATCCAGTGCTGTTGGTGTGTCAGTAATCCCTTTTTATTGCTGAGTAGTATTCCATATATGGAAGAACCACAGTTCGTGACCCGGTCACCTGTTTATAGACAGTTGAGTTGTTTCATTTTTCAATTTTCCAGCTGTAACCAGCTATAACCATTAGTGTACAAGTCATTGTGCAGAGACAGGGTTTCATTTCTCTTGGGTAAATACCAAGGACTGAAATTACTTGGTCATATGAGAAGTGTATGTTTAACTTTAGAAGAAACTGCCATACTTTTCCAAAGTGGCTGGACCATATTACACTGCCACCAGAAGTACTCGGAAGTTCCAGTTGCTCCACATCCTCCACAATATTTGGTGTGGTTGGGGTAATTAGTTTTAGCCATTTTAGTGTGTGTAAACTGGTCTATAATACATTCTATATGCACACTGGGGACTTCTCTGGCGGTCCAGTGGTTAGGACTCTGTGCTTCCCCTGCAGGAGGTGCTGGTTTGATCCTTAGCCAGGGAACTAAGATCCCGCATGCCCTGCGGTGTGGCCTAAAATAAATAAATAAATAAATAAATAAATAAAAATTAAAAAAAATAAATGCACATTGTGTTTAGCTTCCTGCCAATTATTTCCAGCCACAATTTAATAATTATTTTATGTATCTGTCTCCTCTATTACACAGAAAGCTCCAAGATCATTTGTGTTTTTCCTTGGATGGTGCTGGGCAAATAATGGGCACTCAATCAATTTAAGTTGAACAAGTGAATGAATGTAATGAAATGCTTGAAATGTTCACAGTAACAAAATAATAACAACAAAAACAATAATAACACACTCTCCAAATTCAAAGAAACCTCTCTTCTGTGTTTACTCTGAGGTTTTTTTCTATATTTCTCTGTTTCTCTTTGTATTGTGATGTAAAGTTTCTTCCATCTTTAATTGACTGTAATCTCCCTGCAATTAGGCCTCAATCAAGTAAACTGTAGTAACTGTTCCTTGAGTGTCTAAAGGTTCTGTTCATAAGGGTTACAGAAGAATATTAAAAAAAGGGTCCAATCCAAAGAAGTGTGTTTCCTAATTGCCAGGGACCAGGTGCAGTATGTGGTATAGAAAAAAAAAAAAATGTAGGAGGCTCTGGATTCTAGATTCAGCCCTACCTGTGTCTGTGACCAAAAGTTACTGCTGCCCTAAGCCCTCTGTTGTCTCCATTCACCTTTCTGAACTTGTGTAACTCAAGGTCTTTAAGTTGATAACTAAATAGTCTTCACGTTATAAAATAATATTATGGCATTTGAGTAACGTTGGAAGTACCTATGAAATGTTTAGTAACACTGGTTACTATTACCTATGCATACCCTCTGTGTGTTTCATTAATTCATCAACAAATATCTTCTGAAAGCTTGTTATGTGCTACACACTGTGCCAGGGTCCACAGATACAAAGTTCATTTAGATCTGGTCTCTACCCACAACAAACCTAAGTACAGACAAGAAAATCAACATTCCCAGGATGCAAGGATGGGGTAAGCAGAAGGTATTTGGAAGCCTATATGAGAGGCTTCTTATCTAGATGGCACTGAGAATGGGGGTGGGACAGGTGTAAACCAGGGAAGGCTTCCTGGAGAGGTTTATGTATAAATTGAGTTTTGAGAATATATAGGAATTAGCTAATTAAAGAAGTGATTTTTTTCATACGATCCAGCAATCCCACTCCTGGGCATATACCCAGACAAAACTATAATTAGAAAAGATACATGCACCCCTATGTACATAGCAGCACTATTTACAACAGCCAAGATGTGGAAACAACCTTAATGTCCATTGACAGATGAATGGATAAAGAAGATGTGGTACATATGTATATACAATGGAATATTACACACCCATTAAAAAGAATGAAATACTGCCCTTTGCAGCAACATGGATGGACCTAGAGATGATCATACTAAGCAAAGTAAGCCAGAAAGAGAAAGAGAAATACCACATGATATCACTTATATGTGGAATCTAAAATAATACACGAACATATCTACGAAACAGAAACAGACTTACAGATATAGAGAACAGACTTGTGGTTACCAAGGGGGAGGGGAGGGTGGAGGAGGGAAGGACTGGGAGTTTGGAATTAGCAGATGCAAACTATTATATATAGAATGGATAAACAACAAGGTCCTACTGTAATAGCACATGATTCAACATTCTGTGATATTCAACATTCTGTGATAACCCATAATGGAAGAGAATATGAAAAAGAATATATATATGTATAACTGAGTCACTTTGCTGTATAGCAGAAATTAAACACAACATTGTAAGTCAACTATACTTCAATAAAATTTTTTTAAAGTGTTTTTTTGAGGAATAACATGTTTATCTACAAGATGTAGTCTTGACTATTTAAATTTAACAGTTATTATCATTACATACCTACCACAAAATCTACTTATTTCTCTATAGCACTGTTGTCTGTCCTCAGTTAAATATCGTTAGAACAGAAAGTTCTCAAGCCTTCTAGTTCACAGCACTTTAGTATCAGTGATTTTTCACAGAACCTTAGACCAAAAGAAACACCTAAGAAATACATCTACTGAATAGTAAGAGCCAAACAATAAGTATTCACATCCTAACATCTTAGTAGGCATTTGAAAAAAAAAGTGCATTTTCATTTCGTTCTTAAATAAGCGCACTTACTTATGAGATATCTGCACCTGTTGGTACACTGCACAATTTCTCAAACCTGGGAATCAGACTGGACACTGCCTGTGGTACATTGCTTCTCATGTAGCACTGGCTTTTTATCACAGCAACCACAGAAAACACAGCCTTGCAAAAATGGCATCAATGAAAGAAATGTACCACAATCTAATGTTGAAACTTCTAACTCCTTGGAGCTAGTAGTTCACTCCATGACGGACAGATGCCAAATATCACCGTTTCCCTTTAAAATTCAAGCTATCCTGGAAGGCTCTTGTTGAGTTTATGGCAGCACCCTGGGGTACCTGAGCACACAATTTAGGAATCTTGGCAGACAGATATCTGACGATGCCCAAGTTGTCAGAGAGACAAATAGAACAGGAAATGAAAATAGCAGCTCATGAAGGAAGAAGGCGTGGGTCCAATGAGAACTGGGCTTCACAAACGCTGTTGCCTGAAGAGCTCAGCTTGACACATGTTAGGTCTTTTAATCCTCCAAGCAACACTATGTGGAAGGTATTACATCCCCATTTTAAAGATGAGAAAACTAAGGCTCAGCGGTTAAGTCTCCAGCCTCACTCATGATTTCAGATTCATGATTTAAACACAGGATGTCTGGCTTCTCCCAAATAGATAATTTTAAAGAAAAGAAAACAAACAAACAGAAAAGTTTGGAATTTACTACCAAAATAATAACACTCCTTGTATCAATATAACACAGTCTTTCTTTGAATATCCATATAGTATATCCACTGAGAACCTGCTTTTCTCTGAACTGCTGTTAAAAAGAAAAGAGCAAGGAGACACAGAAAATGGGTAGAAATATTAGGGGAAAAAACAGCGTAAGAAACATCTACATTCTTTTGTAATCAGTCACTAAATGTATCTGGGAGCACAAGTCTATTTTTAACTGGCAACTAGACTGAAATAGATCATTTAAATACAGGAGACCGACTTCCTGACCTAGTTGTTCATTATTTATGATAATAGTGGAAACTTTGAGTCGACTTTCTTCTGACACTGGACTTTATTTTCCACATGGAGACTGACAGACAAATTACGACACTGCTAGTTTGAAACCATACTTCCAATAAATATCCATCAAGAAGGGCATTGTGTTAGGTACTAGAGTGGCAGTGGGGGCATTGGGTGGCTCACCAAAGATAGACCACAATCTCTTCTCAAAGGTTAAGAGGGATATATACACGAGTGTTCAGAGCAGCTTAATTCATAATAGCCCAAACTGGAAACATCCCAAACATCCACCAACTGGAAAATAGATGACTGTGGTATATAGCCATACAATGGAATTCTACAAGGCAATAAAAAACAAACTACTGATACACTCAACAATGAGGATGAATCTCAAAAACACCATGTTGAGCACAAGAAATCAGACCCAAAAGAATATATAGTCTGTGATTCTGTTTACGTAAAGTTCTAATACAGGGAAAACTTACTGATGGTGATAAAAATTAGAAGAGGGGTTATCACAAAGAATGGGAGTCGGTGGGTATTGACTAGGGAATTGACTAGGGCCTCAGGGAACTTTCTGCAGTGATGGACATGTTCTATATCTTGACCTGAGTAGTGATCATTGCAGTATATGCATAGGTATCAATTCAACAAGTTGTACACTTAAGACTAGTACATGGTGTATTTACTATATGTATGTTAAAACTAATAAAAAGTGGGGGAAAAAAGTTAAGACTAAAGAATTAAAAGGAAAATAAGGGATAAAAGAGTTATAGTCTATTGCAGGGCTATCCAACAGAAATATAATACATATGTGACCATAAAATATTAATATATGTGATTAATTTTTTTCTAGTAGCCACAGTTTGAAAAGTAAAAAGAAATAAGTGAAGTTATATTTAGTAATATATAGATTATATTAAATATTTTATTTAATGATGTTTTAAAACAAGATTGAATAAAGTTATAGCGATGTTTTCTTACATTGTATATTTAATAATTTTATTTATTATATTTAATATTTTATTAATATTCAAATGTTATTTAGAACTGTGATCAAAATGAAAATTGTTATTAAAATGTTTTATATATTAGACAGTGCAGGTCTATTGAAAATAGCACCAATTTAGAATTAGAAAACTCAAGTTCTGATATTACTAGCTGTGTAAACTTAAGTTATCTGTTAACTTCTCTGAGCTCCAGTGTTTCTGTCGAAATAAAGGAAATTAGGGGGAATTCCCTGGTTGCCCAGTGGTTAGGACTCGGTGCTTTCATTGCCAGGGCTCGGGTTCAATCCCTGGTCAGGGAACTAAGATCCTGCAAGCCACGTGCTGCAGTCATAAATAAATAAATAAAGGAAATCAGTAATGACTGTAGGCAGAGAGGCTCCTACGTAAGTCTCACATATGTCTTGTTGGGTATGCCAAGAAAGCAAGGCCCTAACTGTTACCTACCAGGGTTCTTGGCCTTCCTTAATCAACAGAAATTGATAAGAGGCCATACAAGAAATCAGGCAAGGCTTTATTGGGGCCCCTGCTGCAGCAGGGGGGAGCAAAAACAAGTAACAGGTGCCCTTGCTCACTCCCCCAGGGGGGCAAGCAGGTTCCTTATATGGGGTGAGGGTAGGGGTATGTCATGGGTTGGGCTGGAGGGTTGGCTTAGGTGGTCTGCCCACCCCTTTGGTGGTGTTGTGTGCAGGGGGCATGTGCAGTACCCTGCTTTCTCTCCCGACACACTGTTTTTGCTCCTGGCTCTTCAGAAGTAGCAGTTGGGTTTTTTGGTCTTTTTGTATCTTATTGTCTGTAATTTGCCCCAGTTGCACATGGGCACAGTTATTTTTAGTCCCTCACAGTTTCTCTTTATTTTGTTGCTCAAGGAGACATTTGTCCAGGTGCAAGCACTGCAGTAAGGGGTCCCAGGTCCCAGGTCCCAGGTACCAGCTTGTCTCGTGGCCTCTCTTTACCTGGTATGTTTTCAGTGAGCAACCTTGAGGGATGAAATAATGTCTCCCTCCAAGACAAAAAACAGGTTTACTTAGTGCTTGCTCTAAAATGGATGATTCTCCAGCTTCTGTTTCTCTCCTGTAACACAACCCCAGGAAATTTGGGAGGCAAAGGGGAACCGTTGCACACATGAAGCTTACACTGCGTATTTTGCCATGAGTAGAAAAGGCCTTTCTCTCTGATCCAGAAGTCTTGGGTCTTCTGTTAGCATCTATGAAACAGCAAAAGGCCAAGTTATTAGCTTGTAAGTAAGGTAAAATCAAATGCCATCACCCACCGCAAAGACTTTTTTTTCATTTTTTGGTAAAAATCAAATGAAATCCATTGAGAAGTGGATATGAAAAGATATGAAAAAGAATATATATATATGTATAACTGAATCACTTTGCTGTATGGCAGAAATTAACACAACATTGTAAATCAACTATACTTCAGTAAAATTTTTTTAAAAAAAGATTCCATCAATGTAGTAAATATTTGAAATACAATATTAGGTGGCATACAATTAACCCCTAGACAAATGAAACACAAGTATTAAGGAAGTCCAGCTAAAAAGATCAGACAAAACTTCACAGGTTGCTCTGGAAATTAATGATTGAAATAGACCTACCTGTCCCAGCATATTTGTTGTAAAATTATTTTTATGAGTAATATTTTCTCATAAATTTCCAATATAAGAAAGTCAAAACTGGATTCCCAATGAGCAGAATGCTTTGTTGAAGAAAGGGCTAAGAGTTAAAATGGGGATCAGTTTCAAGATGAATTGAGAGTTACAGAGTTTCCATCACCCTGCCTATTAGGAAGGCTCTACCCAACTGTACCACCAATGGCTTCAATTCTCCTAACTTCCCACTATGACCCTGGGGTACAGAAGGACTTATTTATGTAATACTTCAAATGGGAAATACTTTAGTTTTCCTACAATTTTTAAGAATTGAGTTAAGTTCTCTAAGGGATAACTCAAAACCAGAAGGAACTTAAATCCTTCTTGGAAGAAGAATTTAACTCCAAACTTTCAACTCCAAAAATATATATGTTACCATGGTAAATGTGGGAATAGTCATAAATGGGTATGGTCCAAGGTGGGAAATATTATTCTCACATGGCAGATTTAAGAGACACTTTTTAGGTAGGAGAAATGAGGTGAGTGGGGCGTATGGATGTGATTTCAGCAAGGAGAAGCAGAGAAGGGATCCCAGGGGCAAGAAGGAATCTGGATGTTGAGGCAGGAAATGCCAGGCTGAGCTCAGCAATCATGGCCAGGCCAGTTTGGCTGGCTCCTGGACCTATATGGAGGAGTTCTTGTCAGAATTTGTAAGCCCTAAAAAAGTTTTGTCACAATACATTCAATAAGGAAAATAAACAATATCCCACTTTTTCATGGCAGCCAATCTTATTTTCATAAAAGCCTGGAAAAATGTAAAATTTTATGTGTAATGAATGATAGGAAATTTTGCTGGTTTGATATTATCAGGGTGTCCAGTGATGTTTTCCCGTCCAATATATCAAAGGTGAGTTAGACTGTGGTAAGAAAGCCCTGAAAATATCGCTGGGAGACATTGCATTAATGTGAGATTTCTTGCCCAGTCCACAAGGATGCACCCAGCCAGTATTTTCAAAAACAATTTTCCCACCTTATGACTGTTTTTAATTTTGTGATAAAAAAAAAAAGAAAACAAGAAAAAAATCTACTAACTCCCATAAAATCATCCCTGCTCAGTTGCTTCTGACTGGATATTTTTTATAAGTGGCACTTTTTCATTTCATTTAGCAGTGAGCTTTCTAAGAAAAAAGCACCAAAAAGTTGTATTCTGAAAACTCTGGTTTTCTGCCTGATTGTGTTTACTAGTTATTAATTACTGAGTAACAAATTACCTCAACTTAATGGCTGAAAACAACAATATATATTCATATCTCACAGATTCTGGTGGCCAGGAATTTGAGAGCAGCTTAGCTGGCTGTCTTTGCTCAGGCTCTTTCAGGAAGCTGCATTTAAGACGTCAGCCAGGGCTGCTGTCATCTGAAGGCTTGACAGGGTTGGAGGATCTCCCTTCGAGGTGGCTCATGCCCATAGTTGTGGTCAGGAGCCTCAGCTCCTCACCGCATTAATTTCTCCATAGGGCTGCTTGATTGTCTTCATGACATGGCAGCAGACTTTTTCCAAAGTCAGAGATCCAAGACCACGGAGAAAGTGACAATGTCTTTTATGGCCTCATCTCAGAAGTCACACGCCATCATTTCTCCAAGAGTCCTATTATTTACAGAGATGTGGGAGGGGACAATACTAGGTCATGAAAACTGAAGGCAAGAATGGGGATTATTCTGGAAGCTGATACCACACTATCTTTAACTGTAACACTTTTAAAATATTGATAATTGTATTTTCAAATGGGAACAGGAATCAATAGTGAAAAGGAGTAAGTTTTAATAGTAAGTTTGAAAAAAAAAATAGTAAGTTTGAAACAGTGAGAACAGGAGAAATTCAGAAAAACCTGGAATTATTCAAGTTACTGACAGCTCACAACTACCCAAATTTCCCTGTGCTTATTTTGACAGTGATGTATTCCAATCATCATTTTAACAAGCCAAAGTCCATCTAAAATGTAGACAGATATAATCAGATGTTTAATACAAATTTCTATTATTGTGGATGCGTGAATGAGACTAAAGGTTTGTATCTGGTTTTTGAGAAAACTGAGTAATAATTGCCTGGAACCATTATATTTGAAGTGACTTTTAAAAATCAAATTTGCAAACTTTTTTTAACCATAAAGAAAGAAGCCCTGACTACAGCATTATAATAAAATTCGCACATCAATTAAAAATTTCATAAAGCTCCCAGACTGACTTTTTAATTACCTTGGAAACTGATGTTTATTTAAAAAATATGAAAAATTGGTGACATGGGCTTCCCTGGTGGCGCAGTGGTTGAGAGTCTGCCTGCCAATGCAGGGTACACGGGTTCGAGCCCTGGTCTGGGAAGATCCCACATGCCGCGGAGCAACTAGGCCCGTGAGCCACAATTACTGAGCCTGCGCATCTGGAGCCTGTGCTCCGCAACAAGAGAGGCCGCGATGGTGAGAGGCCCGCGCACCGCGATGAAGAGTGGCCCCACTTGCCGCAACTGGAGAAAGCCCTCGCACAGAAACGAAGACCCAACACAGCCATAAATAAATAAATAAATTAATTAATTAATTAATTAAAAAAAAAAATTGGTGACATGCTACATGGTAGATATTTCCAAATCTGTTTAGGTCAAAAGAGGTTGCCAATCTGGAAAATGTGTTCTTATAAAAATAGCACAGTTAATAAACACATCTGAGTATGATTATTTTAAAAGTCATATGTAATCCAGTTCTTTTCCTTATAGTTGAATGAATGCACGGTTGTTATTGATTAGGAAATTGTTTATTATATTTGTAATGGTGATGTCTGTGAAGATGTGTGTTGGTAAAATAACTGATGAAAATATTTTCAACCAAATACCACACAGCATTTTCTGGAAATAAAAGTATGGGAATATGCAGAGATGAAGCCAAAAATATTATGGACGGACTCCAGAAGTGGTAACCACATCAAGTCTCCTGCTACAAGAACACGTTTTTGCAAATAATCTGTTTTTGTATTTTTTCAAGGGCTAGTAAAGAAGTAAATGTTGCTTTAAAAAAATTAGTGGTTTGATCATTTCTTCTTTTGAATAAAATTTATAATGAACATGTTGAATTTTGAAAGCTTTCTTTACTATGCAGATGCACACTGGCTTAGTCAGGAGTAGCAGCTGGTCAAAGTTTTCTAACTTAATATTGAATTGTTATTTTTGTTTATAAAAAAAGAAAGAAAGAAAATGCCATGACAAAGAGTAAAACTTGGATTAAATGAATGAATTCTTTATAAGTGCACCTTATCAATAAAAGTGGCTCACGAAGATGAATAATTTGCATTTTAAAAGCTAAACTCTCAGGGGCTTCCCTGGTGGCGCAGTGGTTGAGAATCTGCCTGCCAATGCAGGGAACGCGAGTTCGAGCCCTGGTCTGGGAAGATCCCTTATGCTGCGGAGCAACTGGGCCCGTGAGCCACAATTACTGAGCTTGCGCGTCTGGAGCCTGTGCTCTGCAACAAGAGAGGCCACGATAGTGAGAGGCCCGCGCACCACGATGAAGAGTGGCCCCCGCTTGCCACAACTAGAGAAAGCCCTCACACAGAAACGAAGACCCAACACAGCCATAAAAAATAAATAAATAAAAAAGCTAAACTCTCAAATGACAATTACAAAGTAAAGCTAATATTTTCACTGCATGTGACAAGACTACTGGAGCAAAAATAAAGTCTGAGTTAGGAGAGTTCATGGTGGAACTATGAGTTGTTTGACACTTCTGGTTCATTTACATTAGATTTTTTATATTTATTTATTTATTTACTTACTTTTAATTTTTTTTTTTTTTTTTTGCCACGCCCCACTGGCATGTGGGATCTTGGTTCTCCGGCCAGGGATCAAACCCGCACCCCTTGCAGTGGAAGCATGACGTCTTAACCACTGGACCACCAGGGAAGTCCCTACGTTAGATTTTAAAGATTGGCAGTGAACTAAAAATCATCAGTCAGCGTTCTTCAGTGACTGAAAAAAAGTCTTTTGACAAGTAAATATCTTAAGACAGCGGTCCCCAACCTTTTTGGCACCAGGGACCAGTTACGTGGAAGACAATCTTTCCATGGACAAGGCGGCGGTGGTTGGGGGAGGAGTGTTCAGGCGGTAATGCAAGCGATGGGGAGCCGCAGATGAAGCTTCGCTCTTGCCTGCCGCTCACCTGCTGTGCCGCCCGGTTTCTAACAGGTCGTGGACTGCACCTGTCTGCAGCCCGGGGGTTGGGGACCCCTGTCTTAAGAGAATAAGGGAGCTGGAATGATCAGAAATGAGTTCCATCTGCCCATACACCAAAGCAATTCAACCCTGTGGTGCACTGTGGTAGGTAGCTATACATTTGTTCTGCCTAACACCCTTTCCCATCCACCTTTGGGTTGCAACCACCTTTCTTTTGGGTGATGGGGAAGAGGGACCAACTGTTTTTGTTTGCCCTGACTCAGTTTTAGCACTTACAGTTCTGTGTATGGGAAACTTTATAGTGCTGGGAAAACAGGAAGCATTGGTGTATGAGATGTGGAGTGGTGACAGGCTCCTTTCTTCCCAGATGTAGGTGTGGCACTTGATCAAGGTGTGATCACTTACTGCATCCTACCCACGTGGTCACAGTGATTGAATGAGAGATGGATTTGAGCAAAGCTGGTCCGTCTCTGCTAGAGGTAACAGGGAAAATGAACACTTTTCAATTTGTACAGTTCACCATGACCACCATTTTGATTGCCATGTGGAAAGATCCTTCCCTAGAAGTGGAGAGCGTGATCATTTGACCCCTGGAAACAGCCACAGATGAAGCCAGCTGCAACCCTGGACTTTAAACTTACTAAACTATAAGTTCCCTTCTTGGCTTCAGCTGCTTTGAGTTGATTTTCTTTTTTTTTTTTTCAGTTTTTCTCTCCTTTTTTTTTTTTTTTTAACATCTTTACTGGAGTATAATTGCTTTACAATGTTGTGTTAGTTTCTGCTGTATAACAAAGTGAATCAGCTATACGTATACATATATCCCCATGTCTCCTCCCTCTTGTGTCTCCCTCCCACCCTCCCTATCCCACCCTTCTAGGTGGTCACAAAGCACCAAGCTGATCTCCCTGTGCTATGCAGCTGCTTCCCACTAGCCATCTCTTTTACATTTGGTAGTGTATATATGTCAGTGCTACTCTCTCACTTCGTCCCAACTTACCCTTCCCTCTCTCCGTATCCTCAAGTCCTCTGTCTGTGTCTTTATTCCTGTCCTGCCCCTAGGTTCATCAGAACCATTTTTTTTTTTAAGATTTCATATATATGTGTTAGCATACGGTATTTGTTTTTCTCTTTCTGACTTACCTTCACTCTGTATAACAGACTCTAGGCCCATCCACCTCACTACAAATAACTCAATTTCGTTTCTTTTTATGGCTGAGTAATATTCCATTGTATATATGTGCCACATCTTCTTCATTCATCTGTCGATGGACACTTAGGTTGCTTCCATGTCCTGGCTATTGTAAATAGTGCTGCAATGAACATTGTGGTACATGACTCTTTTTGAATTATGGTTTTCTCAGGGTATATGCCCAGTAGTGAGATTGCTGGGTCATATGGTAGTTCTATTTTTAGTTTTTTAAGGAAACTCCATACTGTTCTCCATTGTGGCTGTATCAATTTACTTTCCCACAAACAGTGAAAGAGGGTTCCCTTTTCTCCACACCCTCTCCAGCATTTATTGTTTGTAGAATTTTTATGATGGCCATTCTGACTGGTGTGAGGTGATACCTCATTGTAGATTTGATTTGCATTTCTCTAATGATTAGTGATGTTGAGCATCTTTTCATGTGTTTGTTGGCAATCTGTATCTCTTCTTCAGAGAAATTTCTATTTAGGTCTTCTGCCCATTTTTGGATTGGGTTGTTTTTTTTTTTGATATTGAGCTGCATGAGCTGCTTGTATATTTTGGAAATTAATCCTCTGTCAGTTGCTTCATTTGCAAATATTTTCTCCCATTTGGAGGGTTGTCTTTTTGTCTTGTTTATGGTTTCCTTTGCTGTGCAAAAGCTTTGAAGTTTCATTCGGTCCGATTTGTTTATTTTTGTTTTTATTTCCATTTCTCTAGGAGGTGGGTCAAAACGGATCTTGCTGTGATGCAAGTCATACAGTGTTCTGCCAATGTTTTCCTCTAAGATTTTTATAGTGTCTGGTCTTACATTTAGGTCTTTAAT
The DNA here is from genome assembly GCF_009873245.2 of Balaenoptera musculus. NCBI lineage: Eukaryota > Metazoa > Chordata > Mammalia > Artiodactyla > Balaenopteridae > Balaenoptera > Balaenoptera musculus. Next base: position 52,956,988 of record NC_045795.1, read on the forward strand.
CCATTTTGAGTTTATTTTTGTGTATGGTGTTAGGGAGTGTTCTAATTTCATTCTTTTATATGTAGCTGTCCAGTTTTCCCAGCACCACATATTGAAGAGACTGTCTTTTCTCCATTGTATACTCTTGCCTCCTTTATCAAAGATAAGGTGACCATATCACCTTATCTTTGCATGTATGGGTTTATCTCTGGACTTTCTATCCTGTTCCATTGATCTATAGTTCTCTTTTTGTGCCAGTACCATACTGTCTTGATTACTGTAGCTTTGTAGTATAGTCTGAAGTCAAGCAGCCTGATTCCTCCAGCTCCACTGTTCTTTCTCAAGATTGCTTTGGCTATTCGGGGTCTTTTGTGTTTCCATACAAATTGTGAAATTTTTTGTTCTAGTTCTGTGAAAAATGCCTTTGGTAGTTTGATACGGATTGCATTGAATCTGTAGGCTGCTTTGGGTAGTATAGTCATTTTCACAGTGTTGATTCTTCCAATCCATGAACATGGTATATCTCTCCATCTGTTTGTATCATCTTTAATTTCTTTCATCAGTGTCTTATAGTTTTCTGCATACAGGTCTTTTGTCCCCTTAGGTAGGTCTATTCCTAGGTATTTTATTCTTTTTGTTACAGTGGTAAATGGGAGGGTTTCCTTAATTTCCCTTTCACATTTTTCATCATTAGTGTATAGGAATGCAAGAGATTTCTGTGTATTAATTTTGTATCCTGCTACTCTACCAAATTCATTGATTAGCTCTAGTAGTTTTCTGGTAGCATCTTTAGGATTCTCTATGTATAGTACCATGTCATCTGCAAACAGTGACAGTTTTACTTCTTTTCCGATTTGGATTCCTTTCATTTCTTTTTCTTCTCTGATTGCTGTGGCTAAAACTTCCAAAACTATGTTGAATAATAGTGGTGAGAGTGGGCACCCTTGTCTTGTTCCTGATCTCAGATGAAATGGTTTCAGTTTTCCACCATTGAGAACGATGTTGGCTGTGGGTTTGTCATATGTGGCCTTTATCATGTTGAGATAGGTTCCCTCTATGCCTACTTTCTGGAGAGTTCTTATCATAAATGGGTGTTGAATTTTGTCAAAGCTTTTTCTCCATCTATTGAGATGATCATATGGTTTTTCTCCTTTAATTTGTTAATATGGTGTATCACATTGATTGATTTGTGTATATTGAAGAATCCTTGTATTCCTGGGATAAACCCCCCTTGATCATGGTGTATGATCCTTTTAATGTGCTGTTGGATTCTGTGTGCTAGTATTTTGTTGAGGATTTTTGCATCTTGTTCAACAGTGATATTGGCCTATAGTTTTCTTTTTTTGTGACATCTTTCTCTGTTTTGGTATCAAGGTGATGGTGGCCTCATAGAATGAGTTTGGGAGTGTTCCTCCCTCTGCTATATTTTGGAAGAGTTTGAGGATAGGTGTTAACTCTTCTCTAAATGTTTGATAGAGTTCGCCTGTGAAGTCATCTGGTCTTGGGCTTTTGTTTGTTGGAAGATTTCTAATCACAGTTTCAATTTCAGTGTTTGTGATTGGTCTGTTCATATTTTCTATTTCTTCCTGGTTCAGTCTCTGAAGGTTGTGCTTTTCTAAGAATTTGTCCATTTCTTCCAGGTTGTCCCTCTTATTGGCATATAGCTGCTTGTAGTAATTTCTCATGATCCTTTGTATTTTTGCAGTGTCAGTTGTTACTTCCCCTTTTTCATTTCTAATTCTGTCGATTTGAGTCTTCTCCCTTTTTTTCTTGATAAGTCTGGCTAATGGTTTATCAATTTTGTTTATCTCCTCAAAGAACCAGCTTTTAGTTTTATTGATCTTTGTTATTGTTTTCTTTGTTTCTATTTCATTTATTTCTGGTCTGATCTTTATGATTTCTTTCCTTCTGCTAACTTTGGGTTTTGTTTGTTCTTCTTTCTCTAGTTCCTTTAGGTGTAAGGTTAGATTGTTTTTTTGAGATTTTTATTGTTCCTTGAGGTAAGCTTGTATTGCTATAAACTTCCCTCTTAGAACTGCTTTTGCTGCATCCCATAGGTTTTGGGTCATTGTGTTTTCATTGTCATTTGTTTCTAGGTATTTTTTAATTTCCTCTTTGATTTCTTCAGTGAGCTCTTGGTTATTTAGTAGCATATTGTTTCACCTCCATGTGTTTGTATTTTTTACAGTTTTTCCTCCTGTAATTGATATCTAGTCTCATAGCAGAAAAGGGTACAATTTTTGATGAATTGCTGGACTTGGTCTGATGCTGTAGGGAGCTCTGGAGCATAAATTATACCTTGAGTTCCTGCAGTCTTGAGGCTAGGGAGCTGGGCTTGGTTCACTAGTCAGTGGTTGGCTACCAGCCACCTTGGGGAATGGGCATTCCCAGGCACCTCTAACCTTCCAATTGGAGGTGGCTCCACTAGCGCAGGGGCAATCCTTTGAAGAAGGTTGCTGATGTAACCTGAGGAGATTCTGAGGGGTTCTGAGCAGGGTAGCTATGTGTTCCCCGAACCTGGGAACAAACACAGTCTTTTAGGGCATCTTTGATTCACTTTGAACAAGATGTTCCTGTTAATCTTCGTTTTTTTTAGTTTGTTGATTTTTTTCTTTTCTGGTCCCTTTGCTAATCTATAGCCTACCTCTTTGTGTTTGTTTATACAAAACAATAAAAAAAAATTTTTTTAATATTCTTAAACAAAACCAAATACCAGATAGTCTAAAGATTTATATCTAAAAAAGGAAACTATAAACGTCCTGGACGAAGGCTCAGAGCTGCTTTGGGAAGCAGGGGCTTGAGAAGGTCGCATTGCTCTACAGAGGAAATGGAAAGAATTTGTTTTTTATGTTTTCTTTTTTCTTCTGAGAGGGCAAACGCAGAGGAGAGAGGAGTGAGTACAGAAACAACACATGTAGCCAAAAGACTCCTGAGAACCAGAGTGTCTGACGTTTGATTTTTAAGATGCTTGCGTGGCTCCCTAAACAGTCATTGTAGACAGCTACATACTCCGAACCTTGGGTAAATAGGAGCTGCTTTTGGTACAAAAACTAAGGAATGGATTGAAAAGTAGAGATGAAGGAACAGCCCCAAGTTGCACAATGGAGAACAAGCGTTCAGGGGCGGTAGCTAGCACCAGCTGGGCTGTGAGACGGGAACTCCGCAGGGATTTCACAGCGGCCTTGACAGAGGCACTGGGTTTCGTTTTCCCCAAGGCATGGAATATGACCAAGCCAATCTTCTCTAGATCCTTCTGATAACTGAACTGCACTGAGGAAGCTAAAAGCACTTCAAAGTACATTTATAAGGTGGTTTTATAAAATAATATACAATCATAATATGGGAGAAGTAAATTGGGTGAAAGCACAAAATAAAAAATTGGGTGAAAGCACAAAGGCAGAACCAGAACCCAAGAAGTTCCCAGTCCAGGCTTCTGTTATATATTTTTCTTCCCAGCAGCAGTTTGCAATGGCATGAGCAGTGTTACTGATTGCACCTGGTGCTTCTCTGAAAACCTTAACAGTGAAACAGGGAGTCTCAAAAATGGGTTCCTTTAAATCCCCTCTGTGTCATACCTGCCTGAAAAGCAGGAGACTTGGGGAATAAGAGAAATATATAGTCACCATAACAAATTTCATGTTTTGTCCAAAGCAGTAAAATGAGTGTGTACCCTACCAGGGGGCTATGGTGACAACCAGCTCTTAAGAGTGAATAGCTATGCAGAGGTAGGTTGGGGCTGGGGGCGGGGGCATTGATGCATGAAGTGATCCCTGCAAGGGTGATGAGAGAGTTGGAAAATGAGACGTGGAAGGAAAGAAAGCCCAGAAAGGGGACATTAATGAGTAAGTTACTACAGGGAGTAACCAGAGCTCAGTTCCTCTGGGGACTGTGCAGAATACTTAGAATTGTCTCACAGAGAGAAAAGGAAGTTGGGGTGTTTATTGACCAATTCCTGAACCTCTTTGGTTGAAGGTTGTTCTTGGGGTCTTAACTCCACAGCATGTCCTCATTGCCAGGGAAAACCATCAGGGAGAGAAATTCAGGACCTAAACTTATAGAACTGTCTGTAAGCAGGGACAGTGAGAGTTTTGAATGTCCTTTCCCTGGCTTATTTATTAGTTATGCGACTTTTATTATCTGTGCTTCAATTTATTCACCTATAGAAGCATGGTGATAATAATCAAAACTTATAGTGTTTTCATGAGAATTAAATGACAAAAGACATGTATGTGAAATGCTTAGAAAATTCCCAGGAGCCAATTTAATAATACGATTATCATGTTAACTCTGCCATGTTCGTTAACTAATTTGTTAAATGAATTATAGCTACCTCTCATTCTTTGGAAAGATGATAATTTATTTGGCATTAGTTGTCTTTTTTTTTTAAAGCAATCTAATGGTTTTTTCTTAACAGATTCTCAGCTTCATTCAATTCTAAATTTTATAATGTTCATAATGAATAGTTATAAAGGTTGTTATCCATGAAGCAGATGACATACAAAGGAATTTCTATACAGCTTGAGCTGCAGATCAGGTTTTATATACAGTCAGGTTTTTATTTTTATGTTTTGGTTTATTTTCTGATGTTATCTCTGCTAAAGGAAATGACCAAAACTCTGCTCCAGATCACCAGGACTGGCATCATGTTTCGGGTGTCACTGTCAGCTACTGCTAGATATTATGATCAAGGGTGAACCCTGAAATTGTAGCAATTTCTAACTATTTCCATTTCCAGCCTTCCGCAAAGTCAATGAACATATACCCAAAACTGGAAAGGAAGATATTTCAACTTGGAAAACAGAAAAAAAATGGATTCCTAGGACTTCCCTGGTGGTCCAGTGGCTAAGACTCTACGTTCCCAGCGCAGGGGGCCCGGGTTTGAACCCTGTTCAGAGAACTAGATCCCACATGCCGCAACTAAAGATCCTGCAAGAGACAACGAAGATCCCCCGTATGGCAACTAAGACCCGGCGCAGCCAAATAAATAAACATTAAAAAAAAAAAAAAAAAAGAAGAAGAAAGAAAAAGATGGATTCCTGGGAATTCCCTGGCGGTCCAGTGGTTAGGACTCGAAGCTTTCACAGCCAGGGCCCAGGTTTTATCCCTGGTCACGGGGAATTAAGATCCTGCAAGCCAAAAAAAGAAAAGGATTCCTAATCTACTTTTTGGTTGCTTTTTGCCTTGGATTTCTTCATGTTCAGGTATAATGTTTGGATGTGGTTTATAAATGTGCCCCATGATATGCCATCTATTTATGTCTGTGATGTGCACAGAAAGTCATCCATTGCTGAGAAAGGACTGAATGCTCAGAGACTGATCTCAGTTTGATCTTCCTGAGAAATTGCATCCTCAATATTAAAGATTGTAATACATTGGCTGTGTGAAAGCCTAGTGAAGAGAGTAAATGTATCCCTGAGGTGTGCCACTCGAGCAAGCCACTTGAAAGTTGGCATTAAAAATGGCATACAGAAATGTGTTCAGGTGATCCTTCATTAAAAAGACCAATGTGAACACTTCTCCCCTCAACAGTAAAGATGCTTCAGTAGGGAAACTCAGTTATATTTGCTGCTTTTTTTTCCTCTTATTTTTTGGCAGCACCATGCAACTTAAAGGATCTTGGTTCCCCGACCAGGGATCGAACCCGTGGCCCCCGGCAGTGAGAGTACTGAGTCCTAACCACTGGACAACTAGGAAATTCCCTTTTTTTTCCTTTTAAATGAACAATTTGTAGAGCAGTTTTAGATTCACAGCAAAATTGAGTAGAAGGTATAGAGATTTCCCATATACCCCGGGCCTCCACATACACACAGGCTTGCCTACTATCAACATCCCCCACCAGAGCTGTACATTTGTTACCATCCATGATCTACATTGACACCTCATTATCACCGTAGTTTATGCTGGGGTTTACTCTTGGTGCTGAACATTCTGTGGGTTTGGACAAATGTATAATGATATGTATCCACCATTATAGTATGGTACAGAAGCTTCACTGCCCTAAAAATCCTGTGTGCTCTATCATCCCTCCCTTGCCTCAACCCCTGGCAACCACTGATCTTTTTACTGTCTCCATTGTTTTTGGGAATCATACAGTATGTAGCCTTTTCAAACTGGCTTCTTTCTTGTGGTAATACACATTTAAGTTTCCTCCATGTCTTTTCATGGCTTTATAGCTCATTTCTTTTTAGTGCTGAACACTGTCCATTGTCCAGATGTACCATAGTTTATTATTCATTCACCTACTGAAAGACATCTTGGTTGTTTCCAAGTTTGGACAATTATGAATAAAGCTGCTATAAAGATCTGTGTGCAGGTTTTTGTGTAGACATAAGTTTTCAGTTCATTTGGGTAAATACCAAGTAGTACAATGGCTGGATCATATGGTAAGGATGTATTCAGTTTCAAAAGAAACCGTCAGACTGTCTTCCAAAGTGTCTGTACCATTTTGCATTCCCATTAGCAATGAATGATAATTCCTGTTGCTCCACATCCTCGCTAACGTTTGGTGTTGTCAGTGTTTTGGGTTTTAGGTGTGTAGTATTATCTCACAGTTGTTTTAATTTGCATTTCCCTAATGACATACAATGTGGAGCATCTTTTTATACCTTTATTTGCCATCTCTGAGGTATCTGGTGAGCTTTCTATTCAAATCTTTTGCTCATTTTAAAGTCAGGTTGTTTTCTTATTGTTGAGTTTTAAGAATTTGTATATTTTGGATAACAGTCCTTTATCAGACATGTGTTTTGCAAGTATTTTCTCCCAGTCTGTGGCTTGTCTTCTTATTCTCTTGACAGTTTCTTCCACAGAGCAGAAGTTTTTAATTTTAATGAGGCCCAATTTATCAATTATTTCTTTCATAGATTGTGCCTTTGGTGTTGCTTCTAAAAATGTTATCACCATGCTCAAGGTCATCCAGATTTTCTCCTTGGTTACCTTCTAGGAGTTTTATAGTTTTACATTTATTTCTATGATCCATTTTGATTTATTTTTTTGTGATGGTCCTAAGTTCTGTGCCTGGTTTTTTTTTTTTTTTTTTTGCATATGGACACCCAGTTGCTTGTCATCATTTGTTGAAAAAGATTATCTTTTCTCCATTGTATTGTCTTTGCTCTTTTGTCAAAGATCAGCTGACTATATTTATGTGGGTCTATTTCTGGGCTCTCTATTCCATTCCATTGATCTATTGATCCACTGATCTATTCTTTCATAGTGTCAGTCCTCTGACTTTGTTCTTTTCCTTTAATATTTTGTTGGCCATTTTGAGTCTTTTGCTTCTCCATATAAACTTTATTTTTTTTAACATCTTTATTGGAGTATAATTGCTTTACAATGGTGTGTTAGTTTCTGCTGTATAACAAAATGAATCAGCTATACATATACATATATCTCCATATCTCCTCCTTCTTGCGTCTCCCTCCCACCCTCCCTATCTCACCCCTCTAGGTGGACACAAAGAACCGAGCTGATCTCTCTGTGCTACGCGGCTGCTTCCTGCTAGCTATCTATTTTACATTTGTTAGTGTATATATGTCTATGCCACTCTCTCACTTCGTCCCAGCTTACTCTCCCTCGTCCCGTGTCCTCAAGTCCATTCTCTACGTCTGCGATTTTATTCCTGTCCTGCCCCTAAGTTCTTCAGAACCTTTTTTTTTTTTTTTTTAGATTCCATATATATGTGTTAGCATACAGTATTTCTTTTTCTCTTTCTGACTTACTTCACTCTGTATGACAGTCTCTAGGTCCATCCACCTCACTACAAATAACTCAATTTCATTTCTTTTTATGGCTGAGTGATATTCTATTGTATATATGTGCCGCATCTTCTTTATCCATTCATCTGTTGATGGACACTTAGGTTGCTTCCATGTCCTGGCTATTGTAAATAGAGCTGCAATGAACATTGTGGTACATTACTCTTTTTGAATTACGGTTTTCTCAGGGTATATGCCCTACAGTGGGATTGCTGTGTCGTATGGCAGTTCTATTTTTAGTTTTTTGAGAAACCTCCATACTGTTCTCCATAGTGGCTGTATCAATTTACAGTCCCACCAACAGTGCAAGAGGGTTCCCTTTTCTCCACACCCTCTCCAGCATTTATTATTTGTAGAATTTTTATGATGGCCATTCTGACTGGTGTGAGGTGATACCTCATGGTAGTTTTGATTTGCATTTCTCTAATGATTAGTGATGTTGAGCATCCTTTCATGTGTTTGTTGGCAGTCTGTATATCTTCTTTGGAGAAATGTTTGTTTAGGTCTTCTGTCCGTTTTTGGATTGGGTTGTTTGTTTTTTTGATATTGAGCTGCATGAGCTGCTTGTATATTTTGGAGATTAATCCTTTGTCAGTTGCTTCATTTGCAAATATTTTCTCCCATTCTGAAGGTTGTCTTCATATGAACTTTAGAATCAGTTTGTTGATATCTACAATATAATTTGCTGGGATTTTTATTGAGATTGTGTTGAATCTACAGATTAAGTTGGGCTGAACTAACGTCTTGACAATATTGAATCTTCCTATTGATGAACATGGAATATCTCTACATTTGTTTAGTTCTTTTTTGGATTCTTTTATCAGAGTTTTGTAGTTTTCCTCATATAGATCTTGTTGCTGATCTTTTTAAAGCACATATATGAAAACATATACATACTAGCTGCAATTTTATCATATTTAAATTTTTTCCAGCTATTCCTTTATTTTTATGACTATATTTATATTATACAGTAAAACACAACCAAGCTATTGGCCAGTTTCAGAAAGTTTCCAATAAACATCAATTAAGTGGTGAAAAATAGCTGCAAATGATAACAACTTTTGATCAATCAGTATTGGAAGAATCATGGAAGAAAGAGTTCTTTGGATATTGTTCATCCCCAATAAGAATATAGCTCAATGACCAGCACAAATTATACTAACATTGATACTTAAAGCTAGTCACAATTTTGAATCTCTTTTGTGAAGCTAGCATATTAGGTAAAATAATTTTTTTAAGTGTCAAGGTCAAGAAGCACAAAAATACAAAGAAGCGTTGTTGAACTGTTCCGAATTAAAGGAGACTAAAGAGACATGACAATTAAATGCAATGCATGATCCTGGATTGGACCCTGGACTGCGGGAAAAACAGCTATAAAGGTCAATATTGGGACAATGCATGAATTTTAATATGGATTAGATGATAGTATTGCATCAATGTTTCACTTCCTGATTTTGATCATTGTACTGTGCCTCTATAGGAGGATGTCCTAGTACTTTGGAAATAGACACTGAAATATTTAGAAGCGGAGGGCATGATGTTTTCAAATTTTCTTTCCTTTTTTTAAAACTATAGTCACCATGCTGTACATGTATACGTATAAAAACGTACACATACATTTTTATATAGAGGGAGATAATGAGAAAGTTAATACAGGAAAGTGTAAACAAACTGGGTAAAGAATATATGAACAATCTTTGTACTCATCTTGAAACTTTTCTGTAAGTTAGAAATCATAACAAAACTAAAAGTCACCAAACCAAGAAAAAGCTTTAAGTCCAAAAAGTTTAAAAATCATGTATTTGACATATTTTCCTGACTTCATTCTAATAATTCAGACTTTTTTCAGCCCATTCAATAAACTATTTGGCCTAAGGATGTAAACATAAGGGAAAAACAGTTTAAAATACTACATAATGTTCTCTTAATACATGGCTGCTAGATAGAAAATATAAAATTGAAGAGAAAGAAAGACTTCATCTTAGATTCTTATAATCTTTTGTTTCACTATTCGTGAAGTTAACTCTGTTGGAAAGATGATAGTGTATGTAAGTAGATTTTTTTCTTCAATGAAAGAGACGTGGGAGAAGATGATATGTCTCTGTCTTCATGAGAAATGAGAAGTGTTTAGAGGTAAAGGGGCGTTATCATCAGCAACTTACTCTCAAATGGTTCAGAAAATGACAAATGAAAGAGAGGGAGGCTAATAAAGTAAAAGTGGCTTAAGGTTAACAAATGGTAGATTGAGATGAAGAGTGTATGGGAGTTCTTTGTATCACTTTCTCTCTCTCTCTCTCTTTTTTTTTTTTTTTTTGGCTGCAACTTTTCTGTAAGTTTGAAATTATTATGAAATCCAAGATTACAGAAAAAGTCCCCGAACATGTATTATGAGTTATCAGATGGTCCTCCTCACAGCCCTTCCTCTCTAGTGCCAGAACAAATTCCAGATCACACGATCTGCTTTCTGAGGCAGCTGTCCACATGGGCATATGTCTGGGTCCACCCCAGTTGGCAATGCATATTTCTGCAGCCTGCCTCTCAAGCCCTCTGACTACCTGCCAGTGAGCCTGACTCAGGCTAGGACGTCACTACCCTGAGAAACTCAGTTGGGACTGGTCAGACTGGCTAGGGTCTTCTGGCCGTATATACTGTTAGGCAGGCGAGTAGCACCAACAGGTCCATTAAAAAATATATGCGGTTTAGTTGAAGCTCTGAAAACAAAACAAAACAAAACCTAGTTTGCTTCAAAAACAGGAGACTAGACTGAGGTTTTCTGTTTACTGGTAGATCCTGAGCAGCTGAGCCCGCTGATTCTTGCAACGGATGCCTGCAGCCTGGCTGGCAAGGACCACTGTGGCCTCTTCCCCAAACCCCGGTCTCTGTGATTACAGTTTTTATTTACATGATTTCCTTCGGTATAAAATCAAGGTCGGGGAGCACATTCTTCCCCACAAAGCAGTGTGTGGACTGACATTCAGTCTGACCTTTTTATTTGCATGTCCTTTCTTGCTTCCTATACAGCTGGTATGTCACCCTTACTGATATGAAAGAACATTTTCCAGACTCTCAATATTATTATCAATATTAGGTAACATTAATTAGAAGGGGAATTTATTTTATTGGATTTAGGATATTTAGTATATCACAAATGGGATAGCTAAGAAGTATGTAACTTGTAGTTAACAGAGGATTTGAAAGGAAGACATACATTCATACGGTGATGTATGCTTAGTGAACATTTTTTTGTGAATAATTTAGTGAAAAAAATAATGCATTGAATCAGTAGAATTAGATAAATATGTTTTGATCAGCATGATACTTAAGGGCACAGGCACTGATAATGAGGGAGAGGCAGTTGAGTTTCTGCACTCTTTCAGTCAAAAAGTGAAGTGAGACAAGAGCTGAGATTGTACCAAGGGGAACGGAGGTCTTGACTGAGAACAGATTGCATAACCTTATGAGTGCACAGGAAGCACCTCTGCCTATGCTAATTACATTATAACGAGCAAAACCAAGTGAAAATAACATAAGTTGTATACAAGAGCCAATGGGACACTTGTAAGGACTATTGGGCATAACATTTAGAAGGAGTTTCAGGAAAAGATAAAGCAATTAAATCACCTGGGGGAAAGGCATAGATTTTATTTAATTTATTTTTTAAACTGTATTTCATCAGTCTTATCTAAGTCATATAGAGAAAAGAAATTCTTTCCAGTAAGCCTGTTTTCCAGAATGCAAAAGCATGTGTGTGTGTCGGGCGGCATGGGTGCGGGTGGGAGTGATTTTCCTAACTCTCCCTGTTTCCCAGGAGCTCAGGTAAAGTTAAAAATTGGCGGTGTCTTTGGGGCAATTTCATCCACTCTGTGAGCCCCCTTTACTTTATCCTCAAAATGAGACCTTGGAGACTTTTAGGCGAGGAATTCTAATGACCCTAGGACACTCAGGAGCACAGAAATAGCTCAGAAGCTCCAGTTCTGGGAGCAGGTAAGAAACCGGAGAGCAGGGCAAGGAGCTGGGAAATCAACAAAGGGAGGGGAGTTACTATTAAAGTTTCCTGAGTACTCCTTACTACTAAAGTACGAATTGCAGAGCCTTTTAGAGACACTTGGCTTCCTGGGGAATCAGAAAGGCCCTCGTTTTCAGGGAGAACTACGGTTCCTCTGTGGGCACAGATTTTAGGTAAAAGGGATACACTGTACCTGTGAGTTCCTAGCACATTATTGACCAGGGGATTTTTGCAGAAACTAATGCCTGTGGCCGGCGATTTGTTATGTAAGTGAATATTGAAACACCCACGTTTGAGTAAATATCAACAACCTTTTTTGCACTTAATGTGTTTATTTGAAACTTTGCACATGTCTTACTAAAGCATTCTAATATTTCGTTAGAGTGTGATAGGCAGTATAGCAGTCACCTCTAGGCAGGGGAACAGAACATCTATTACAAATATACTGTGTTTCACTTCGCTTTCCCCTGGAAGAGCAGACTCTACACTTTCTGGCAGCATTTTTTTTTTTAGTCCTGTGGGTATTATTTCCTCCAGAATATGTTCTTTTATTTTACCTGATAGTCGACAAGGTGGATCTTTGCTGGGGGCTCTTTTAGAAATGCCACAAAAAGGACCAGGTGCGGGACTACCACTGCATTCACCAGAATGGTCAGTTACCCATTCTCTAGCTACTGCCAACAAAAATTGTTTGTAAGTCATTTTATTCTGTGCATTAAGGCTACAATAAATTTTAAACACATTGAATAAATTGCAATAGAAGCCCACTTTCTTACACCATTTTCGAGTTTTCCGGAGGATATTGAAGTTTGTCAGATATTGATCGGATCAACCAACTTCTTTCATATATTTATTATACTCTAATATACAAGTGGTCTTAGTTATCTGATGGCCAGTCCTCCTGTCTTCCTTTCCTGCAGATGCTATGGAGGCGTCATGAGTAGTTGTCACTGTGTGGACTAGCCTCTTGTCTTTCCATATAAGAAGAATCACTTCTCCCTTCCATAAGAATGTCATTTCTGAGAATTCCCTGGTGGCACAGTGGTTAAGAATCTGCCTGCCAATGCACGGGACACAGGTTCGAGCCCTGGCCTGGGAAGATCCCACATGCCGCGGAGCAACTAAGCCCGTGAGCCACAACTACTGAGCCTGTGCTCTAGAGCCCGTGAGCCACAACTACTGAGCCTGCGTGCTGCAACTCCTGAAGCCCGTGTGCCTAGAGCCTGTGCATCAAGAGAAGCCACCACAATGAGAAGCCCGCGCACCGCAACGAAAAGTAACCCCCACTCGTCGCAACTAGAGAAAGCCCACGCACAGCAACAAAGACACAACGCAGCCAAAAAACAAAAGAACGTCATTTCTCCCCTCTGTAGATTTTTAGATTTCTCCTTTAATTTGTTTGGTAGACCACGATTCTCTTTTATAGTCCCACAAACTCTGGTTTTATTTTTCAACAGTGTTTCAGATGTGGACACACTGTTGTAATAGTTGTCTTGGTAAATATGGTGCCATGAACCAAGAAAAGGTTGTAGGACTGATGATATTGTTTCTTGCATTTTCTTTCCTTCACCCATGTAAATCTCAAGGTTGCATATATATCCAGTTTCACTTTTGCTAACCATCCTGACCAAAATTCCATATTTTGTAAGTTTTCTGGGATTATAGGTTTTGAATCTGAGTCATCCTCTCCACTTTATTTATCATTGCCTCTTCAAGTGATAGCTCTTGTTTGAGTATACAGATCGATTGAAATTTTGGTAGAAAATAATCCAAAAGAGGTTTAACTTTTAAAATTCTGTCTGCAGGAAGTGGAGTTTCCGAGTTATCGTTAAAGTGAAGAAATGTCATTACTTGTTCGAAACCTCTTCTCGTCATAATCTGCGGAAAGATAGGTGTTTCAAGTAAGGGATCAGTCAACCAATATTCTTTCCAGTGTGACTTTCTTATTTGTCTCATCAAAATTATTAATCCATTGGTTATAAAATTCCACACGACTTGGGTGTACAAATATTCAACATTCTCCACTGAATTTAACCTCATCTCAAGCTATTAAAAAAAATTCTCCTAAAAAAAATTATTAATCCAAGAAACTTCATGTCACTATTGGTTACATCAGTCCATTTTAAAGCCTTATCTTACTTTTTGTATGATTTTTCATTCTGTTGGTGATACAAGTTTGTTTGAGAAGCAACCAACTCGAAAAAGTCGTTACCAAAAATTAATTCTGTTATTTCACTAACACTTTGCGGGTTATTACATTCAATAGTTACACCTGACACACCTGTAAAGTCTTCTAATTTTCATGAAATGTCTTCAATCCATTCTTCTGTAGAAGCAAAGGAGCATTCTCCAGCACCGTGAGTTTCATTTTCAGTTTCCATATCAGAATCAATCACTAAGGTTTTTTGTCTTTTTGCTTGGTCTAATATTCACAACGTCCGAATCAGAACTATATTCTGAAGAACTATCATCTTCTGAGACACTAGTATATATGTCGCTCTGACAGTCAGAGAAAGTATCTGCATAAAATTCACCAAAAAATTCTTCACTCAAAATTTCGCGGTGGGCTTCCCTGGTGGCGCAGTGGTTGAGAATCTGCCTGCCAACGCAGGGTACACGGGTTCGAGCCCGGTCTGGGAAGATCCCACATGCCGCGAAGCGACTGGGCCCGTGAGCCACAATTACTGAGCCTGTGCGTCTGGACCCTGTGCTCCGCAACAAGAGAGGCCGCGATAGTGAGAGGCCCGCGCACCGCGATGAAGAGTGGCCCCCGCTTGCCGCAACTAGAGAAAGCCCTCGCACAGAAACGAAGACCCAACACAGCCATAAATAAAAATAAATAAATAAATAAATAAATAAATAAAATATTAAAAAAAAAAATTTCGCGGTGCTTCATTTTTGAAAATTTTACAGTAATAAACTTGCGTTTACAATATACACAAGGTTGGAACAAAAACCTAACAGACCAAAATGTGAATGGTAATGACAATCATAAGTTGTCTAATGAACGCTTGATCAATGTTAAGCTCTAACAACTTCGCAGGGTGATGTTAATTATATCACTCTAAAAATGTATTGATACATCTCTGGTCAATAACGTGCGGGTAACAAAAGCCGTATTAATTACGTCTCCGGTCAGTAATGTGCAAGGTATCCGGCCACTGCACATACCTATCATTTCTCCCACCGGCATAGCTACAACCTGTGAAAATCAACCAAGGATCTCTGGATCCACATGGCCTTGCCTGTCTTGCTTCCCAGTGCTACTGCATGGAAAACACCTGGAAATGGAGACACCAAGCTCTCTCTTCTCACAGCTTTTAAGGATTGCTTTTGTTATGCATGTGAGAGGAGCCAGCCACTCCTCCCTGCTCCAGAGGAGGATGGAGATGAAGGTGAGATGCGTCAAACTTAAAACACAAAATGTTCTCCTGGAATGTGGGTTTGAGATGATAAACAGAACAAGAAGTCATTGAGCACTTTTCCCTTATATATGCCAAGAGCTGACTCCTGCTCTGCATAAATAGTTTTGACCAAATAAAGAGCTAAATATCTGTGAGAATGCATACATTATGGCCATTTATTTTCTATGTACCACAGTGTCATTTAATAAATAAACGTTGCCAATAGTTCATTTTGCTAGCTCTCCAAGCCTAATGTTTGTCATTTGTTGGGTGGATAGCCAAGATTTTTGATGATAATTTAATTTACTCCTATTTTGTTACTCAGAATGAAACTTTGAATGATGTTTTTCTAGTTTTGGTCTCTTCCCCTGTGTTTGTAACAAGATCTATTAGCTACATTGTTCTGAAATTAGATAGTCGTGGTGACACCTCTGCAAATATACCCCAAACCACTGAATTGTACACTTTAAGTGGGTGCCTTTTATGGTATGTAAATTATATCTCAATAAAACTGTTGTTTCCAAAAAAAGTGCCAACTTTTTGTTTAATATTGCAGTTAAAGAACAGAGAGAGACTTGCTTATGAAACATAGCTCACGTGGGTAAAGGAATTATTATCCCTGCCAATCTTTACTGCCCTAAAGACAGGTTTTATACGGCGTTGGAGAAACCATCTTCTTTGAAGCAGGTGTCTTACGGAGAAGGAAATCTCCCTTTCCCAAAAAAGGTGGGGGATCAGATCTTGCTTGGACATCTCACAAGCAGAAGACTGAGACTATTTAAGAAAAGGACTGAAACCAATGCGGTAGTGCCTGAATGTTGTACATTATGGTTTTTTTTATAGAGCAGTAGTTCCCAAACTTCACAGCACATTGGAATCACCCAGGGAGTTTTAACAATATGAATGTCTGGGTCTCACTTCAAGAGATTCTGATTTACTTGGCCTGAGGTATGGCTGGGGTTTGGAATTTTAAAAGCTTCACTAGTGATTCTAATGTGCAGACAAGGTTGAGACGCACTACCGTGGAGAAAAAGGAGTGGCAGAATATCTGACTAGTTTATTAGTCCCTTGGTGCTCTGAAATTTCCACTTACTGCTCACTTTTAAAAGCTTAAATTTATGCCTAGCCCAGATGAGTGATGTTCGCAAGGGCCTAGAACAGCTAAGTTATTCTTAGTGGCTGTGTTTAGGTTACTATTTTCATTACTAATTGTAAGCTTCCAGGAACCATATCTCAATGATTGATATAATAGATGACTTGGGGATATAGAACACACAACAGAGAGCATCAAAGCTCTTAAGTTTAACAAAAGTAAAAAACCACACAGAAAGAACTCAAAACACCATGGCTGAGATAAACTAATCTGGTTAATTGAACTTTAGCTAAAATGAATTGTCCTTTAAGAACTATCTAAAAGCTATCTTTGGGAATTCCCTGGTGGTCCAGTGGTTAGGACTCTGCGCTTTCACTGCTGAGGGCTTGGGTTCCATCATTGGTCGGGGAACTAAGATCCCATAGCTGTGAGGAGAGGCCAATAAAGAAAAAAATACATAAAAAAAAATAAATAAAAGCCATCTTAAAGACTGTTAATGATTTTGAAGAACCAGCTTTCTGAGAAAGTCACAGTTAATCCTTTATCTTAAAATTATGAATAATGTGACATTACTTTTCCTCATAAACCTCAAAGTGCTTGAGAATCACAGACCAGTGCTCTTGGTATCTCAACTTCAGAAACACTTGCAGTGGTTCATTGTTTCCATCAACAGTGAATTATACCTAACACCACACCTGTAGTGCCTGTATGTCTCCTTTGACTTTTTAAAATTTGATTTTTAAAAACCAAACTTTTCCATGTAAAATGTGCATAGTTCTGTATACATATTATAGTACAATAAAAATTTTAAAAAATTATACCGATAAGTAATGTAAAAAGTCAAATAGGTCAGTAAACCTGACAGCAAGAAGCAGCAATCAGCTACCTCCTACCCCCTTTTCCTATTCTTGCTTTCCACTTCCCAGGAGTAACCTCTTACTTAGCTGGTTTTTTAGTATTTATTGCCATATTTCTAATTACCAGTTTATGAGGTTATTTCTTTGTTTTTCAAAACTAAACATTAGCTACCATCTTTTCAAAATGGAAATTGAAGACATTTTTCTTACACTCCCATCTTCCTCTCATCTCCGCTTCCTCTCATCTCATTTTCCAGGTATAATTACACCATGATTTGTGGTTAGCTGAATATTTATGGTTTATTTTATTATGGACTATGTAACTTCTGTTTACTATTGAGCCACAAAGAAAACTGTGATTGTATTTCCTTTCTTGTGTAACTTTTTGTTTATTCAGCCTATGAATATATAACTGCCTCAGTTTTTTTGTTTGATTGTTTAATATTTTCTACACTCATCATTAATTCATCCTCAAAATCTTTGTCAGAGTGGTAAAACTCCTCCCAATGACCATAAACACTTAGCAGTTTATCAATTCAACTGTTTTCTTTAAAGGCATCCTTCCTGCAGCCCTCTGTCCTGTTCTAGTCTAGGGTGGTGCATTTCTAGGTGGGTTACACAGCAGCCATGAGACTTCATTTCACCATAAGTTAAGGAATTCCCTTCTTCTGTCCCTGGTGTCATGTTTCCAAGATTTTCCCTTTCTTGGTTTACACCCTTGCCTTGTAAGCACATCCTCCACTGAAAGATAAATTATTTGAGACCTGGCATCTCTGATTGTGTATTTATTCTACCCTCATACTTTGGTGGTTCAGTTATAGAATTCTATGTCGTAATTAATTTTCTCTTACATTTTGGAAGGCATTGCTCGAAGATCTTCTGGAGTCCATTCTTTTTGTTGAGAAGCTTTATAATGCTTTATTTATTTCAATTGCAGAGAAATTTCAGGTGGATGTGTCTGGAAATGGTTCTTTGTAACTTGTTTTGCTGAGCACTCTGTTGCAATCTGGAAACTGACGTCCAGATAAGATAAAACTTATTTCTTTGAAAAATTTCTCATTTATATCGCTCTGTTTTTTCTGTCCAGAACTATTTGTTAGACATTAGACTTCTTGGATTAGTTGCGCTCACTAATTTTCATATCTTTTTTTTTCTTCTATTTCCAATATCTTTGATTTTTGTTCTACTTTCTAGGAGAATTTTTTCTATCTTATTTTCCAAACTATCTATTGAATTTAAAAAATTGGTTGTTATATTTTTATTTCTAAGAACTCTTTCTAATCCTCTTACTGTACTTTTAAGAAATCTGTTTTGTGTCATAGATGTAACTTCTTCTGTTATCTTCCTGAAGGTTCTTACAGATTTTTTCCTGTTCCCTGCATATTCTATTTACCTTAACCTTCTTTTTCTTTATCTCTGTCTTTCATTATAGGATGTTTCCTTAAATGTTTATTTAAGGAGGATAACAAAAATCTATTGGAAGCTTTGTGTGTGTGAGTCAGATAACTAGGGGGTGATCAGGCAAGAACATAGATGTTTGATTGGCACTTCACCAAATGTCAGGATCTGTAGGGTTTTTTCCTCTTGACTAAGTCAGTTTTCCCAGAGAGTAATCCTTCAACATCCTGCTGGGGTTATGGGTTGAACTGTGTTCCCCCCAAAATATGTTGCAATCCTCAACTCCAGTACCTCAGAAGGTGACCTTATCTGGAAATAGGGTTGTTGCAGATGTAATTCATTTAGATGAGGTCATACTGGAGTAGGGTCACCCTTTAATCCAATATGATGGTGTCCTTATAAGAAGATGAGACAGAGTGACACATAGACAGGAGAGAACCACCATGTGAGGATGGAGACGGAGATTGGAGTGATGCATCTGCACCAAGGAATACCTTTGGTTACCAGAAGCTGGAAGAGACAAGGAAGGATCCTAGAAGCTTTGGAGAGCATGACCCTGCCAACACCTTGATTTCGAACTTCTAGCTCCTAAACTGTTGGACAATACATGTTGTTTAAACCACCTAATTTGTAGTACTTTGCTACAACAGCCCTAGGAAACTAATACAGATGCATAAGCCTGGTTTTCAGGAATCAGCAGGGAAAGGATGCTAGAGGTTGATCGCATTCAGTATCTAGACTTTTATTTATTCCCCCCTTCTCACTATGGCACTTTTCCCCTGCCCTCAGCTCTGCCTCAGATCCTCTTTTGCTCAATTTTTCCAGTATCTAAGCCTCCAATATTATGCTATAGTGGAGGAAGGATAGCCTTCTGGTGGTACAGGGTGGGGGAAGTCACCTTTTATTCTAAACTGGTGTTTAACTGCTCTTTATACATATAATCAGCCAATCTTCCCACACTTTCATCCTACTTTCGGGAGTACTTGGTCCTTCTGAGTTCAATTCTTCTCTGAGGTTTTTGCTCTTCGACTAAGTTTGTTCTAAACTGCTCCCCCCACAGTTGAAGGGTAAGTAGGCTTTCAGCTTTTTCAGTGCTGTTAAGTCTGCTTTTTTGGTTGTCAATATTTTGGCTTTTATGTTTTATTCTTATGAGTCTATATCTTTTTAAAAAAATCATCTGTGATTATTT
Organism: Balaenoptera musculus; assembly: GCF_009873245.2. Classification (NCBI taxonomy): domain Eukaryota; kingdom Metazoa; phylum Chordata; class Mammalia; order Artiodactyla; family Balaenopteridae; genus Balaenoptera; species Balaenoptera musculus. Next base: position 52,976,665 of record NC_045795.1, read on the forward strand.
TGGTGAGGATTCAGGAAGGAGCATAGAAATGGATGTGCTCAATCAAGCATGTTTAGCTGGAAATCCAACCATATAACTTTTTAGAGGATCTAGTTGCCAGCTAAGTAGAAATAGAACTTGTTCAACTTGATAAAACCTACAGCTAATATAATATTTAATTATATATAATGGCAAAGGTATATAATAAGTATATAATATACTTAATGGCGAAAGATTGAATGCTTTCCCCCTAAGATCAGGAACAAAACAAGTATGTTTACTCTCACCACTTTTACTCAACATTGTACAGGAGATGCTAGCCAATGCAATCAGGTAAGTTTTGCTTTTTGGAACTTTCTGGAGAAGAAAATTTTTTTTTCTGAATACTTTCAAATTGGTCGAGTCTGTGGATGTGGAACCCATGGATACAGAACCCATGGATACAGAAAGCCAACTGTAGTTAACTGTATGTCAAGTGTACCTCAATAAAGCTGTTAAAAATTCAGCTCAGAGAAAGATAAATATCATATGATATCACTTATATGTGGAATCTAAAAAAATAATACAAATGAACTTATTTACAAAACAAAAATAGACCCACAGATATAGAAAACAAACTTATGGTTACCAAAGGGGAAGGGGTGGAGGGAGGGATAAATTAGGAGTTTGGGATTAGCAGATACACACTACTATATATGAAATAGATAAACAACAAGAACCTACTGTATAGCACAGGAAACTCTACTCAATATTTTGTAATAACCTATAATGGAAAGGAATCTGAAAAAGAATAACTGAATCACTTTGCTGTACACTTGAAGCTAACACAACATTGTAAATTAACAATACCTGAATTTTTTAAAAAGTGCTGCAATAAAAAAAATAGACTCAACTCCAGTCATTTTGGTGAGGTTTCTGGATGGAGCAGAGAAATAGATGTGCTTCATCCACCATGTTTAACTGAAAATCCAATCACATAACTTTTTAAAGAATCCCATTCTCATTTCAAGAACATAAAAAAAAAAAGTTTGCTTGCTGTATTTCTCTCTATTACTCATTAATACTCCCATTCATTCATGCCTCATCTTGTTCCCAACCTAACCAAGTTCTGGGTTGGGTACTAGGGATGGGCTCCAATGCAATGAATTACCAAAGGTGCCTGGAATGTTACTGCCTGTAGTTAAATCAAGTACAAATCTGTCCCTGAAGCAAGAGAATAGAACAAGTAATGTTTCAAGTTCTTTTCTTTTCAATAAATGCCTTGAGTAGTCATGTCATAAATGGTTACTCTCAAAAATGAAGGAGGCAAGTAAATTAGATAGCGTGTCTTAGCATTTGCAGTTTCATATGTGCCCCCTCCCTCCTCACCCCTTCGTCCAACCCTTATTCAAGTCTTAATAGTATCAGAAAAAGACCTAGACTCTACAGGTTCCTGGGATGGGTGGAGTGAGCATGAATGATGTACACATGTATGGTATGCCCAGGACATGTGTGGGCATGTCAGAGGCACACCTATCCCATGATTGGTGAATCTAGATTGGAATTCTTTTCCTCAGAACTGCTTTAATCATGCATTACTTCTTTTTAATAAAAGGAGCCTCTGGTTTTACCAGTTATATTTTCCTTACAACCCCAGTAGACAAATAATGGTTTTCATTTTAGATGTTTTTGTTCTCACAGTTGAATGGGAAAGTCCCAAAATGATAGGGAATTTTTCTTGTATATAATTCAGAAACAGAAACTCCCAGATCTCAAAGATCCTTAAAATAGAAATCAGAAGGCTCCAGTCTGGAATAGTACCTTACAAATGAGGTAGAGCAATTTACTAAGTTGTTAAAGGAAGCAAAAGAAAGAAAATTGGGGAGAATGAGCCCTTTGAAGGTAGTGTCCGTGTTTTATTACCTCTGTACTCATAGTGCCAAGCATAATAGGTAGACATCTGTTGTGCATCTATCCTTTGGGGTGTCATTTGCATTCCTCTCCTCTTACTCTGATACCAGACCACCTCTTTCCTGTGGCGAAGTCCTATCATGTGGATCTGGTGAGATTCTCAGTGTTCACTCACCCACAGGTGAAATTTCTTGGCTGAAATTTTCTATTTTTTCATTTGTCTCAGGCATGTTCAAAATTTCTCATTGAAGCATTCTTTATGATGGTCTCTTTAAAATCCCTGTCGGATAGTTCCAATGTCTGTGTTATCTTGGTCTTGCCATCTGTTTGTCTTTTCTCATTCTAGTGGAGATTTTCCTGATTTGTGAGAAAAGGATTTCTTTTTTAAATTAGTTCCAGACATCCTGGTTATTATGTTTCGAGATCTGTCTTATTTAAATCTTCAGTTTTAGCAGGTTTCCTCGGACACCACACCAGTGGAGGAAGGGTGATGCTGCCTTTCACCGCCATGTGGGAGTGGAAGCCAAGCTCTCCACATCATCTCCACGGAAGCTTTGGAGGATGGAGGGCTTTTTACCTGGATGACTCAGGTGAAAGTCCTGGCTCCTCACTCGGCCTTCTCTGACACCACTCCAGTGTGGGGAGAGGCAGGGAGGAGCAGGCCTCATTCCAGCTGGGTGAGGATGGAAGTCTAGGCTCTCCACTCAACCTCTGTTGACAAGGGTGGAGGTGGGGCCTCAGTTTTTCCTGAGGCATTTGGCTGCAGTAGGGCCATTATTGTCTAAAAGTTTTCAGTCTTGCCAGACTGCCCCTTTCCTGTCCTTTGGCTAGGAAGGATGGGGTTTTCTTGGACCTTTTTTTTTTTTTTAATCTACATCTGTTGGCATTTCTAGGTTTTAGCTTCTCCAGGACCCAGCTGAGAATATGAGGGAAAAAGAAAACCTAGGGAATTCAATGCATGTCAATCCTTGTGTCCTGAGGTCCCTAGCCATTCTGTTTCCTTTGCTCCACCTTTCAAAGCCATCTTTATTTGTTTTAAATATAACGTCCAGGGTTTTTAGTTGTACTTAGTGGAAGGAATAAGGAGAAGTGTGCCTATTCCATTTTTCCCACAACCAGAAGTGTCTTTAGTTTACTTTTCATACCTAAAAGACCCAGTTGGGAATCTTATCACTTGTATTTAAATCCCAACTGTGCCATCTTGGATGATTCTTTTTTTTTTTTTTTTTGGAAAAAAAAATTGTTTTAATTGGAATTTTTAAAATAAGGTTCCTCTGCAATGTTACAAAACTCATTTTGAGAATGCCCACTCAAAGCTTATGTTCAGAATCAGTGAGTTATAAGCAGAGAGCAATAATTATTTATTTACATAAAGGAGCATCTGAAAGGGAGAAAATTCAGAAATATAAATATATGTATGCTATGTATTGCTGAAGGACAGGCATGTGGCTCAAGTAAAATTTTTTCTGACTTAAATTAATCATGCAATGTGGTATCCTAGATTAGACCCTGGATTCCATAAAGAACACTGGTAGAAACAAAGGTGAATCCCAAATATAGTCTGTAAATTAGTTAATAGTATTGTAGCAACGTTAATTTCTTTTTTTTGTCATTTAATTTTTAGTTTTTAATTTTTTAAATTAAATTTATTTTTTTATACAGCAGGCTCTTATTAGTCATCCATTTTATACACATCAGTGTATACATGTCAATTCCAATCTCCCAGTTCATCACTCCACCACCCCCACCCCCACCCCTTTCCCCCCTTGGTATCCATACGTTTGTTCTCTACATCTGTGTCTCAACTTCTGCCCTGCAAACCGGTTCATCTGTACCATTTTTCTAGGTTCCACATACATGCGTTAATATATGATATTTCTTTTTCTCTTTCTGACTTACTTCACTCTGTATGACAGTCTCTAGATCCATCCATGTCTCAACAAATGACCCAATTTCGTTCCTTTTTATGGCTGAATAATATTCCATTGTATATATGTACCACATCTTCTTTATCCATTCGTCTGTCGATGGGCATTTAGGTTGCTTCCATGACCTGGCTATTGTAAATAGTGCTGTAATGAACATTGGGGTGCGTGTGTCTTTTTGAATTATGGTTTTCTCTGGGTATATGCCAGTAGTGGGATTGCTGGATCATATGGTAATTCTATTTTTAGTTTTTTAAGCAACCTCCATACTGTTTTCCAAAGAGGCTGTATCAATTTACATTCCCACCAACAGTGCAAGAGGGTTCCCTTTTCTCCACACCTTCTCCAGCATTTGTTGTTTGTAGATTTTCCGATGATGCCCATTCTAACTGGTGTGAGGTGATATCTCATTGTAGTTTTGATTTGCATTTCTCTAATAATTAGTGATGTTGAGCAGCTTTTCATGTGCTTCTTGGCCATCTGTATGTCTTCTTTGGAGAAATGTCTATTTAAGTCTTCTGCCCATTTTTGGATTGGATTGTTTGTTTTTTTAATATTGAGCTGCATGAGCTGTTTATATATTTTGGAGATTAATCCTTTGTCTGATGATTCGTTTGCAAATATTTTCTCCCATTCTGAGGGTTGTCTTTTCATCTTGTTTATGGTTTCCTTTGCTGTGCAAAAGCTTTTAAGTTTCATTAGGTCCCATTTGTTTATTTTTGCTTTTATTTCCATTACTCTAGGAGGTGGATCAAAAAATATCTTGCTGTGATTTATGTCAAAGACTGTTCTTCTTATGTTTTCCTCTAAGAATTTTATAGTATCCAGTCTTACATTTAGGTCTCTAATCCATTTTGAGTTTATTTTTGTGTATGGCGTTAGGGAGTGTTCTAATTTCATTCTTTTACATGTAGCTATTCAGTTTCCCCAGCACCACTTATTGAAAAGACTGTCTTATCTCCGTTGTATATCCTTGCCTCCTTTGTCATAGATTGGTTGACCATAGGTGTGTGGCTTTATCTCTAGGCTTTCTATCTTGTTCCATTGATCTATATTTCTGTTTTTGTGCCAGTACCATATTGTCTTGATTACTGTAGCTTTGTAGTATAGTCTGAAGTCAGGGAGTCTGATTCCTCCAGCTCCGTTTTTTCCCCTCAAGACTGCTTTGGCTATTCGGGGTCTTTTGTGTCTCCATACAAATTTTAAGATTTTTTTGTTCTAGTTCTGTAAAAAATGCCATTGGTAATTTGATAGGGATTGCATTGAATCTGTAGATTGCTTTGGGTAGTATAGTCATTTTCACAATATTGATTCTTCCAATCCAAGAACATGGTATATCTCTCGATCTGTTGGTATCATCTTTGATTTCTTTCATCAGTGTCTTATAGTTTTCTGCATGCAGGTCTTTTGTCTCCCTAGGTAGGTTTATTCCTAGGTATTTTATTCTTTTTGTTGCAATAGTAAATGGGAGTGTTTCCTTAATTTCTCTTTCAGATTTTTCATCATTAGTGTATAGAAACGCAAGAGATTTCTGTGCATTAATTTTGTATCCTGCAACTTTACCAAATTCATTGATTAGCTCTAGTAGTTTTCTGGTGGCATCTTTAGGATTCTCTATGTATAGTTTCATGTCATCTGCAAACAGTGACAGTTTTACTTCTTCTTTTCCAATTTGTATTCCTTTTATTTCTTTTTCTTCTCTGATTGCCGTGGCTAGGACTTCCAAAACTATGTTGAATAATAGTGGTGAGAGTGGACATCCTTGTCTCGTTCCTGATCATAGAGGAAATGCTTTCAGTTTTTCACCATTGAGAATGATGTTTGCTGTGGGTTTGTCGTATATGGCCTTTATTATGTTGAAGTAGGTTCCCTCTATGCATACTTTCTGGAGAGTTTTTTTATCATAAATGGGTGTTGAATTTTGTCAATAGCTTCTTCTGCATCTATTGAGATGATCATATGGTTTTTATCCTTCAATTTGTTAATATGGTGTATCACATTATTGTTTTTTGTATATTGAAGAATCCTTGCATCTCTGGGATAAATCCCACTTGATCATGGTGTATGATCCTTTTCATGTGTTGATGGATTCTGTTTGCTAGTATTTTGTTGAGGATTTTTGCCTTTATATTTATCAGTGATATTGGTCTGTAATTTTCCTTTTTTGTAGTATCTTTGTCTGGTTTCTGTATCAGGGTGATGGTGGCCTCACAGAATGAGTTTGGGAGTTTTCCTTCCTCTGCAATTTTTTGGAAGAGTTTGAGAAGGATAGGTGTTAGCTCTTCTCTAAATGTTTGATAGAATTCACCTGTGAAGCCATCTGGTCCTGGACTTTTGTTTGTTGGAAGATTTTTAATCACAGTTTCAATTTCATTACTTGTGATTGGTCTGTTCATATTTTCTATTTCTTCCTTGTTCAGTCTTGGAAGGTTATACCTTTCTAAGAATTTGTCCACTTCTTCCAGGTTGTCCATTTTATTGGCATAGAGTTGCTTGTAGTAGTCTCTTAGGATGCTTTGTATTTCTTTTTTTTTTAAAACTCTAATCTGTCTCCCTGTTTCTAATCTTTTTTATTTATTTATTTAATTTTATTTATTTATTTATTTATGGCTGTGTTGGGTCTTCATTTCTGTGCGAGGGCTTTCTCTAGTTGAGGCAAGCGGGGGCCACTCTTCATCGCAGTGCACGGGCCTCTCACTATCGCGGCCTCTCTTGTTGCGGAGCACAGACTCCAGACGCGCAGGCTCAGTAGTTGTGGCACACAGGCTTAGTTGTTCTGTGGCATGTGGGATCTTCCCAGACCAGGGCTCGAACCCGTGTCCCCTGCATTGGCAGGCAGATTCTCAACCACTGCACCAGCAGGGAAGCCCGGATGCTCTGTATTTCTGTGGTGTCCTTTGTAACTTCTCCTTTTTCATTTCTAATTTTATTGATTTGAGTCCTCTCCCTCTTTTTCTTGGTGAGTCTGGCTAATGGTTTATCAATTTTGTTTATCTTTGCAAAGAACCAGATTTTAGTTTTATTGATCTTTGCTATTGTTTTCTTTGTTTCTATTTCATTTATTTCTGCTCTGATCTTTATGATTTCTTTCCTTCTGCTAACTTTGGGTTTTGTTTGTTCTTCTTTCTCCAGTTCCTTTAGGTGTAAGGTTAGATTGTTTATTTGAGATTTTTCTTGTTTCTTGAGGTACGCTTGTATAGCTATAAACTTCCCTCTTAGAACTGCTTTTGCTGCATCCCATAGGTTTTGGATCGTCGTGTTTTCATTGTCATTTGTCTCTAGGTATTTTTTGATTTCCTCTTTGATTTATTCAGTGATCTGTTGGTTATTTAGTAACGTATTGTTTAGCCTCCATGTGTTTGCAATTTTTACTTTTTTTCCCCTGTAATTGATTTCTAATCTCATAGCGTTGTGGTCAGAAAAGATGCTTGATATGATTTCAATTTTCTTAAATTTACTGAGGTTTGATTTGTGACCCAAGATGTGATCTCTCCTGGAGAATGTTCCATGAGCACTTGAGAAGAAAGAGTAATCTGCTGTTTTTGGATGGAATGGCCTATAAATATCAATTAAATCTATCTGGTCTGTTGTGTCATTTAAAGCTTCTGTTTCCTTGTTAATTTTCTGTTTGGATGATCTGTCCATTGGTGTAAGTGAGGTGTTAAAGTCACCCACTATTACTGTGTTACCTTTGATTTCCTCTTTTATAGCTGTTAGCAGTTGCCTTTTGTATTGAGGTGCTCCTATGTTGGGTGCATACATATTTATAATTGTTATATCTTCTTCTTGGATTGATCCCTTCATCATTATGTAGTGTCCTTCCTTGTCTCTGGTAACATTCTTTATCTTAAAGTCTATTTTATGTGATATGAGTATTGCTACTCCAGCTTTTCTTGATTTCCATTTGCATGGAATATCTTTTTCTATCCCCTCACTTTCAGTCTGTATGTGTCCCTAGTTCTGAAGTGGGTCTCTTGTAGACAGCATATATATGGGTCTTGTTTTTGTATCCATTCAGCCAGTCTATGTCTTTTGGTTGGAGCATTTAATCCATTTACATTTAAGGTAATTATTGACATGTGTGTTCCTATTACCATTTTCTTAATTGTTTTGGGTTTGTTTTCATAGATCCTTTTCTTCTCTTGTGTTTCCCACTTAGAGAAGTTCCTTTAGCATTTGTTGTAGAGCTGGTTTGGTGGTGCTGAATTCTCTTAGCTTTTGCTTGTCTGTAAAGCTTTTGATTTCTCCATCGAATCTGAATGAGATCCTTGCCGGGTAGAGTAATCTTGGTTGTAGGTTCTTCCCTTTCATTACTTTGTATGTATACATCATTCCCTTGTATGTTATTTGTTGTTTTTCCCTTGCTGCTTTCAATAGTTTTTCTTTGTGTTTAATCTTTGCCAATTTGATTACTATGTGTCTCAGCGTGTTTCTCTTTGGGTTTATCCTGTATGGGACTCTCTGCGCTTCCTGGACTTGGGTGGCTATTTCCTTTGCCATGTTAGGGATGTTTTCAACTATAATCTCTTCAAATATTTTCTCTGGTCCTTTCTCTCTTCTCCTTCTGGGACCCCTGTAATGTGAATGTTGTCCCAGAGGTCTCTTAGGCTGTCTTCATTTGTTTTCATTCTTTTTTCTTTATTCTGTTCTGCAGCAGTGAATTCCACCATTCTGTCTTCCAGGTCACTTATCCGTTCTTCTGCCTCAGTTATTCTGCTATTGATTCCTTCTAGTGTATTTTTCATTTCAGTTATTGTATTGGTCATCTCTGTTTGTTTGTTCTTTAGTTCTTCTAGATGTTTGTTAAACATTTTTTGCATCTTCTCAATCTTTGCCTCCATTCTTTTTCCGAGGTCCTGGATCATCTTCACTATCATTATTCTGAATTCTTTTCTGGAAGATTGCCTATCTCCACTTCATTTAGTTGTTTTTCTGGGGTTTTATCTTGTTCCTTCATCTGGTTCATAGTCCTCTGCCTTTTCATTTTGTTTAACTTTCTGTGAATGGTTTTCGTTCCACAGGCTACAGGATTATAGTTCTTCTTGCTTCTGCTGTCTGCCCTCTGGTGGATGAAGCTATCTAAGAGGCTTGTGGAAGTTTCCTAGTGGGAGGGACTGGTGGTGGGTAGAGCTGGCTGTTGCTCTGGTGGGCAGAGCTCAGTAAAACTTTAATCCACTTGTCTGCTGATGGGTGGGGCTGGGTTCCCTCCCTGTTGGTTGTTTGGCCTGAGGCGACCTAACACTTTAGCCTCCCCGGGCTCTTTGGTGGGGCTAATGGTGGACTCTGGGAGGGCTCATGCCAAGGAGTACTTCCCAGAGCTTCTGTTGCCAGTGTCCTTGTCCTCACAGTGAGGCACAGCCACACCCCGCCTCTGCAGGAGACCCTCCAACACTAGCAGGTAGGTCTGGTTCAGTCTCCTATGGGGTCACTGCTCCTTCCCCTGGGTCCCAATGCGCACACTACTTTGTGTGTGCCCTCCAAGAGTGGAGTATCTGTTTCCCGCAGTCATGTCGAATCCTGCAATCAAATCCCGCTAGCCTTCAAAGTCTGATTCTCTAAGAATTCCTCCTCCCATTGCCAGACCCCCAGGTTTGGAAGCCTGACGTGGGGCTCAGAACCTTCGCTCCAGTGGGTGGACTTCTGTGGTATAAGTGTTCTCCAATATGTGAATCACCCACCCAGCGGTTATGGGATTTGATTTTATTGTGATTGAGCCCTTCCTACCGTCTCATTGTGGCTTCTCCTTTGTCTTTCGATGTGGGGTATCTTTTTTGGTGAGTTTCAGTGTCTTCCTGTCGATGATTGTTCAGCAGTTAGTTGTGATTTCGATGTTCTCGAAAGAGGGAGTGAGAGCACATCCTTCTACTCTGCCATCTTGAACCAATCAGCCTTGGATGATTCTTTAAGTCTCTGTTTCCTCTCTCTAAAATGAGGATTATATGAGCATTTGTCTCATGGGATTGTAGTGAGGGATTAAATAAAAATTTTACACATATATATATATCTCATCAGCCCAGGGCCAGTGGCTGGCACATAGCAAGTGCTCAATAAAGCACTAAGCTTTTATTACTTACAATGTCATAAAATAAATATCTGCTGGATAGATTGCCCCAACCCATGGGTTAGGAGGCTGTAGCTTCTCTTTTCAATGTTTTGTGCTATCTGATATATTCTAGGAGAATGTATGTCAAGTCCACTCCTGAATTAACCTACACTTAAACCCAGTTCCTCTATTGCATTGCACCTTAAGGTCTCAATCCTCAGTACCAAGGTCAGGCCTTTTTCTGCTGGTCACTATTGCCCATATCATAACTGCTCCAGGTAGTTGCAGCTCTCCACTGCCTCAAGTGTTCACAGAGGTCTCTCCTTAGTTTACCCCCAAACACCTCATATATCAGGCTTACCAAAAGTTTTAACATAAATGAGTATTAGTACAGAGAAAATGGAATTTTAAAACTGTATATCAATCATTACTACTCCTAAATCAGCCATGCTACAAAATCTTGGTAATTTTGTATCAACTAAAGGCTCTTTAAAGGCTCTTTACAGCTTTTACAACCTATAAAGCAAAAGGCAAAAATTACAGCTGTAATTTTTAAAACAATATTTTCTCTTATCCCTAAAACACTAAGAACAGTGTTTCTACAATACTCTTTACAACAAAGGAGTATTAAAACCATCTTTTAAAAATATTTTTTTCCTGTGTCTTTCCACAAGAGATTCAAATATCTTAAGGCATAATTAGGTAGCTCTAATTTATATAACTTTATACTCTCCAAAGATACATCTTCTTTTTACGTGTCCAGGAAATATTCACAAAATGTGATTTTAAAAAGTTAATAAGGGGGCTTCCCTGGTGGCGCAGTGGTTGAGAATCTGCCTGCCAATGCAGGGGACATGGGTTTGAGCCCTGGTCTGGGAAGATCCCACATGCCGCGGGGCAACTAGGCCCGTGAGCCACAACTACTGAGCCTGCGCGTCTGGAGCCTGTGCTCCGCAACAAGAGAGGCCACGATAGTGAGAGGCCCGCGCACCGCGATGAAGAGTGGCCCCCGCTTGCCACAACTAGAGAAAGCCCTCGCACAGAAACGAAGACCCAACACAGCCAAAAATAAATAAATTAATTTTTTTTAAAAGTTAATAAATTTCAAAAAATAAGAATGATATAGGCAACATTAGTTTTTGACCATATTATTTTGTGCCTAATGCAAGTAAATTAGAAATTAATAACAAGACTATACCAGTAAATCATAAACATTTATTGGATCAAAGAGGAAACTGAAACTGAATTTCACATAGGAAAACATCTGAGATACATGCAAAATGCAAAGTCCTAATACATTAATTTTTTAAAAAAGCAAAACTGACAATAAAAGACTTAATTGTTCAAATCAAGAAATTAGAAAAACACAAGAAAACAATCCTAGTGTTATAAAAATTAATGAATTAAAGATAAAAGCAAAATTAATAACTTTTAAAAAAGTGTCAGATCTGAGAAATAAATCCAAAACCGAATTCTTCAAAAAGTAAAGCAAGATTAATAAACTGTTTTTTAATTTAATTGAGGTTAACAGAGTGAAATCATAAGTACATAAAATAAGAATTTATATGAGGGGATTAAATATAGATACAGGAGAAATTAATAGATTCAGGAGAGACTACCGTGTATATCACTAGAAAAGAAATTTGAGAACCTGGTTCAAAAGAGGGATTGCCAAAACTGACCTTAGAAGGGATAGAAAATATAAATAGACTGATTACCATAGAAAAAATGGGGGGAAATATTAAAGAGCTATTCCCCCAAAACCACCCTGGCACAAATATTTTCACTGAACTTCTACCAAACCTTTAAGAAATAATGACTCTGTGCTGTTATGTTCTAAAGTAGGGAAGGAAAAGACTTCTAAATTTTTAATGAAGTGAATATAACCACAAAGATAATACCAAAAAATAAAACTATAGCTCAATATCACTCATGAATATTTATATAAAAATTCAGAACTGCATATTAGCAAACAAGGAGTACATTAAAAGAATAACACAACTTCACTGAGTGGTATCTACTCCAGGAATTTGAGGATTGTTCAATAACTCACCATTCACTACAGAAAAAGTGGGAAAATCATATCATCTCCACAAGTGCTGAAAAGCGTTTGATGAAATACGACATTAATTTTTTAAAATAGCTATTAATAAGATAGGAATAATAAGGTGGATTATTTAATAAATTATATTGAGATTACTGGCTATTCATCTGAAAAAAAGAGAACTGGATTTTTTCTTCTCAGATTAAACCAAAACAAATTACAGATGCATTAGATTAAATGGAAAAAAAAAGGTAAATTCATAAAAGTATTAGAAGAAAATGTGGGAGAATTTCCAAAATCATTTGAATCAGGGAAGAACTTGCCCAGTAACACAAAAATCAAGAACCATGAAACAACAGGTTTATATATTCAACTACCTAAAAACAACAATAACAAAGAATTCTGCATAGCACTGAAACTTCATAAACAAAAGAAAAGGATAAATAATAAACTTAGAAAAAATATTTATGTCAGAGTTAATTTTTCCTAAATATAGAGTACCTATAAATTAAACAGCAAAATCCAATATAAAAATGGAAAAGAACATAAATAGTGCACAGAAAAGGAAATACAAATGGCTCTTAAATGTATAAATATATGCATAATCTCATTCATTATAAAAGATACCATTTTTTACATGTCAGATCGGCAAATATAAAACATATGGCTCTACATCATGTTGATGAGGGTTGGAGAAACAGCCATTCCCATATATTTTCAGTGGTAGTGAAAACTGATTTAACTTCTGTGGAAAGCACTTCAGCAATATCTGCCAAAATACAAATGCATGTACCCTTTGACCCAGAAATTCCACTAATAGGAAATTATCCTCCAAAAATATTCATAATTTATGATATTTCACACAAACAAGGATTTACCGTAGCATTGCTGTATATATTTATTTAATAGCTGAACTTTGGAAACAACCTACATGTCCATAATTAGGAGACCAATTTCCTAATTACAGTAGATACATACAACAGAATACTGAACAGCTTTCACAAATGGAACAGCACTGTGTATACTGGTTAGGAATTACCTCCAAGATACATTATCAAATAAAAAGGCAAAACAGTGATAGTGGATGATACCATTTGTTTATATAAAACAAAAATAAACCCACAAACATGCATATTTCATATATCTATTTTTTATTTACATATTATATATATATATTTTAATGTTTCTGTTAGTTTACCCAAGACACTGGCAACCCTGGTTACTTCTTATGAGTGAACTGGGTGCCTGAAGGGAAGATGCAGGAAGGAAGCTTACTATTCACTCTATCCTCTTGTCTTATGTCAGGTTCCCTAGATGCAGAGATAGGGATTCTTGAGTATGTGATTTCAGGAAAAAGGGCATGCAGGAAGCAAGATAGGGCAGGGATCAAAAGCTAAGCAAGAATGTGTCTTACCTGGAGTCTAGCTTCTGCCTGACACCTTGAGGAGCTCTGGAGTGCTAACTGTGCCTTGAGACAGAGGGTACAGGCTTTTGTATCCTTATCAGTCAGTCACTGGTTGTGAGCTGCCTTCAGGAGGAGGAAGTATCCTCTCAGGAGAAGTGGCTCCTATTGGCCGAAGGCAATTCTCCAGAAAAAGGGCCGCTCTAAGCAATTCACAATCAATCTTTAGAGCGGCCAAGGAACTAGACAAGAAAAAGGGATCTAGGCCCAATAGGTGTCTACTACAAACTCATTGTACTGCCTCAGATCTGCAGAGTATGTACTTACCTCCTCAAGAAAAAAAAAAAAATCAATTAAAAGATCAATATTACAGAAGGGTCTCTTATTGTGGTTTGTCTAGATTCTAAATCCAGCATGAATGCCAAAATTTAAACAGTAATAGTTAGCCTTAGAAATCCTTAGCAAGTCTCCAATTTTGGACAACATGTTAGTCAATTTTCCCACCAGTATTGGAACAAACTGCGTTTTTCTGGACGAGCACCACATGAAATAGTTGGCTTGCATTTAGGTGACCTTCTGTTTGAAAACCCCACAACTTTAAACACTGGACTCATATTCATTGACAGAGTCGCCAGCATACAAAGAGGAACTGAGGGAAGAGTAGATTTTTATCTCCTTTCCCAGGCTCACCTCAGGACGAATGGTAGGGGGATCAAGCATATCATTTGTCTCTATCTTTTATTTTTCCATACCAAATATGGTTATGAATGTAGTAGATGTTGCACAGAAAAAAATTATCCGGAAATTGGACAAAAGGCAAAAAGACAATTAAGGGACCTTTTAATATCATGTTAGAGCATTTTCTAATAGACTCACGTGAGATCATGTCTCTCAGAAAGTGTAACTTTTTTGGCTAGCAACTGATTAGGGGCCTAGATGTCTCACAACTCTGTAAGGTTAGATGTTAACTTGCAAAAACTGGTAAGATATGATTTTTTCCCCCATCTGGTAGAGAAGACAATCCAAAGGCTTTGGTTTTATTGCTTCGTAGGAGATAAACCAGCTTCATACCTAACTCAGCAATCTGATCTCAGCATTCCTTTTCCCACTGACATTTACACCCCAGGTTCTCATATCCTTATCCAACTATTTTCTCTGTCTTCTGGTTCCTTCATTAGTGAGTTAAATAAAACTTTGACATGTGCTCACTATTTATATGAGGATCATGCCTTTTAAATAATTTGAGAAAATATGCTTTTTCAGTGTAAATTAATATAGTGTAAAATTATATGGTTAAATGCACATACAATGTAGCTTGCTATAAAATAATACATCGAGAGATAGTGAATCCTTGTGGGATAAAATGCTACCAGATTCATTTTACATTATCTTCTCTCTTGAGTGCAGGATTGTATTTGTGTTTAAATCTGGGTTTGTGACTGTTCACCTGGCTGCTGAAATACTTAACATACTGATATAGGTAGTGCTTTGAAAAATGGCTTCACCAGGAAAAAGAATAAAAATAAAAAATATTCATATATTTTTTCCTGGTGCATTTTCCCCCCAAATCTCCTTAGCAGAGCCCTGGGGCTAGGGTTGCCAAATTTAGCAAATACAAATACAAGACGTCTAGTTAAACTCGAACTTCAGATAAACATTTAGTAATTTTTAAATATGTCCCAAGTATTGTAAGTATTTTCTGTGAAGAGCCTACCTGGAGCATCTCAAAGTTCAGGGGTTGTAGGAAGCAGGTAAGTGGTTGCCAGTAGTGCCAGAAATGCAAAGGACCATAGGCAGAGTTTGAGTCCTGTGCTGGGGAATCCCAAAAGCCAAACCCAGCAAGTGGAATCCTGTTGTCAATTCCAAGGAGTGAAAGTTGAAGCCTTGGGTCAGAAGCTGGGTGGCACTGTAATAGGGCAAACAGCTAGAGCCAGGAATGGAGCCAGTCAGGGGAACTGACAAAGCTGCTTTGAAGGTTAATGTGTTTAAAGTGGGTTTTTACTGCCCAAGGACTCTGGAGAGTCCATCCAGATGAGTGAGTAGACTACACATATTTAAAAAATTCAGACTCAAAGAGGACATATTTTTTAAATTGTGGTAAAATGTACATAACATAAAATTTATACAATGGCAACCATTCTTAAGTGTACAACTCAGTAGCAATAAGTACATTGACAGTGTTGCACAACCACCACCACTATCTATTTCCAGAACTTTTTCACCTTCCCAGATAGAAACTCTCTACTCATAAACAATAATTTCCTAGCCCCTGGTAACCTCTCTTATACTTTCTGTCTCTATGAATTTGCCTATTCTAGGTAGCTCATATAAGAGGAATCATACAATGTTTGTTCTTTTGTGTCTGGTTTATCTCACTAAGCATAACATTTTCAAGTTTTATCCATGTTGTAGCATGTATTAGAATTTCATTCCTTTTTAAGGCTGAATGACATTCCACTGTGTGTGTGTGTGTATGTATATGTGTGTGTATATATATATATATATATATACACACACACTGCATTTTGTTTATCCATAAAGAGGACATGTTTTTGTGGACACTTCATTTTTTCAATTTGCCTATACAGTAAGTCTCCTACGTACAATCCTTCAAGTTACGAACTTTCAAAGATGCGAACATGCGTTCGTATGTCCAATCACATAAATTAGTTCTCGTGTCTGGCGTACATTGACACGTGCGTGCATCCTCTACAAGTGGTTGTGCTTTTGTGTACTTTACTGTACAGTACTGTATAGAGTACAGTAGTACAGTATCTTTATTTCAAGCCCATGGTGTCTGGAAGCAAGTGTAAAAGCAGTGGTGATGAAGCTGGTACAGCTAGGAAGCGCCAGGAATTGGAGGCCCAGAGAAAGGACGAAGAGAGACAAGAGGAAGAAGACATAACTGAAGAAACAGAGAGATTCACGATGCAGGAAATGGCAAGGGGATTTTCTTTATTTGAGGAGGCACTGTTAGTTTTTGAGGCACAGGACCCGAACGTAGAACGGTACATGAAGGTTGCAGCAGCAGTTCAGAATGCAATCCAGTGTTACCATGTCATCTATGACGAGAAAAAAGGATCTACTACCCAGACATCACTGGATCATTTTTTCAAGAGGGTAGATAGAATTGAATCCAGCAAGGAACCAGAACCTGTGCCATCAACGTCAGGATTGAGTGAAATTGCAGCTTGCCCTCCGTCTCCTATTGCTGACGATCCTTCAGCTCTACCATCTCCCACCTCTTCTCCCTCCTCCAGTCAGTAGCTCTTCTTGCCTGTTCACCTGATGCCAGTCCTTGTACGCCAGCTGTTGTACTGTACTACTGTACTTTTCAAGATACTGGACTGTAAGATTAAAAATGTTTATTTTTTTTTGTTTTTTATGTATTATTTTTGTGAAAAGTATTATAAATCTATTACAATACAGTACTACATAGCCAATTGTGTTAGTTGGGTACCTAGGTGAACTTTGTTGGACTTACGAACAAATTGGACTTATGAACGTGCTCTTGGAATGGAACTCGTTCGTATGTAGGGGACTTACTATAAACAGTTATTTATTGCTATATACAAAAATCACACCATAATTAAGTGTATTAAAATAACAACTTAAAAACAATTGCTCTTGAGTCTTTGGATAGACTGGGCAGTTCTGCTGATTTGGGCTAGGCTTCAGTGATCTCAGCTGGC
Organism: Balaenoptera musculus; assembly: GCF_009873245.2. Taxonomy (NCBI): domain Eukaryota; kingdom Metazoa; phylum Chordata; class Mammalia; order Artiodactyla; family Balaenopteridae; genus Balaenoptera; species Balaenoptera musculus. The sequence goes on from NC_045795.1 coordinate 52,993,640, forward strand.
TTGCCTGTCATATCTGCGATACCTTCTAGGTTGGCTGGGAGCTGGCTGGTCTGGGACAGCCTCATCTGGGTGGTCTGTCTCTGCTCCATGTGCCTTCTCATCCTCCATCAGGCTAGCCTGGGCTTGTTCACATGGTAGTAGAATAAGAACTGTACAAGGCATCTTTAAGCCTAGCACAATGTCACTCTTACCTCATTCTTTTTGGTCAATGTAAGTCAAAAGGCCAGCCTGAATTCAAGTGGTGGGAAATAGATTCCACCATTTGATGGGAGGAACTAAAATATCATAGCATCTATCCATAGGTATGGGAAACAGTATAACTGTGGCTATCTTTGCAAACAGTCTGCCATGACCTATTAAGCTAGAGTAAAGTTATTTTAAAATTTTGTTTTTTAATCCCCAAATTGATCTACAGATTCAATGCAATCCCTATCAAAATTCTGTTTTTCTTTTTTTGCAGAAATGGACAAGCTGATTCTAAAATTCAAATAAAATTTCAAGGGACCCAGAATAGACAAAAGAATCCTGAAAAAGGAGAATAAAGTTGGAGGACTCACACTTCCCAATTTAAAAACCATAGCCAAGACAGTATGGTATTGGCATAAGGACAGACATAGAGAACAATGGAATAGAATTGAGACCCAGAAATAAACATGTACATCATTGGTTGAGTGAAATTTGACAAGCATGCCAAGGCTATTCAATGGGAGAAACAATAGTGTTTCCAACAACTGGTGCTGAGACACCTGGACATCCACATGCAAAAGAATGAAGTTGGATCTCTATCTCACATCACTTACAAAAATTAACTCAAAATGGATCAAAGACCTAAATGTAAGAGCTGTAACTACAATGCTCTTAGAAAACAGTAGTAAATTTTCATAACCTCAGATTTAGCAATGGATTCTTAGATATGACACAAAAAGCATGAGAGACAAAAGAAAAGATAGATTTCATCAAAATTAAAAACTTCTAGTGTCATGCTTCAAATGACACTACCAAGAAAGTGAAAAAACAACACACAGAATGGGAGCATACACTTGCAAATCATATGTCTAATTAGGGATTTATATCTAGAATATATAAAGAACCCTTAAAACTCAATAATAAAGACATAAAACCCATTTTTAAAAACGGCAATGAGTCTGAATAGACATCCAAAGAAGATATACCAATGGCCAATAAGCACATGAAAAGATACTCAACATAATTAGTCATCAGGGAAATGCAAATCAAAACCACTAGGATGGCTATAATAAAAAAGTCAGATAATAACATGTTGGTGAAAGAAACTAGTCACAAAAGATCACATATTGTACGATGCCATTTACATGAAATGTCCAGAATAGGCAAATCTACAGGGACAGAAGATAGATTATTGATTGTTTGGGCTGGGAGGAATAGCTGGATAGGGGGATCATAGCTAAAAGGTACAGAGTCTCTTCTGGGGGTGATGAAAATGTTCTAAGATTAACCTTTATGATGGTTACATATGTCTGTAAATATACTAAAAACCATTAAATTCTACACTTTAAATATGTGAATTTTATGGTATTTCAATTGTGTAACAGTAAAGCTGTTATTTTTAAAAGGTCATATATTGTATGATTCCATGTATATGAAATGTCCAGACAGGCAAATACAGAGATAGAAAGTAGATTAGTGGTTGCCAGGGAGCAAGGGAAGAGGGAACAAGGATTAACTGTTAAAAGGCATAGAGTTTCATTTGGGGATGATATAAATGTTCTGGAATTAGAGAGTGGGGATGGTTGCACAATATGTGAATATACTCAACACCACTGAGTTGTACACTTTCATATAATGAATTTTATGGCATAGGAATTCTATCTTAATAAAAAAAATTGTAGCTTGTTTTGTTTGTAACACAGACTAATGATTCATATACTTCTACTTAAGGTGAGCTATTGAGTAATTGATTCATTCATTAAATTGAAACAAATCTCAAAAAGTTTAAGTAAATCACTCTAGTTTTCTAACTTTCTGACTTAAACTGATTATAATTTACATCACTATACATTCTTTTTTTTAAACATCTTTATTGGAGTATAATTGCTTTACAATGGTGTGTTAGGTTCTGCTTTATAACAAAGTGAATCAGCTATACATATACATATATCCCCATATCTCCTCCCTCTTGCATCTCCCTCCCACCCTCCCTATCCCACCCTTCTAGGTGGTCACAAAGCACTAGCTGATCTCCCTGCGCCATGTGGCTGCTTCCCACTAGCTATCTATTTTACATTTGGTAATATTTGTAAGTCCATGCCACTTTCTCACTTCGTCCCAGCTTATCCTTCCTCCACCCTGTGTCCACAAGTCCATTCTCTACGTCTGCATCTTTTTAAAAAAAATTTATTTATTTATTTATTTATGGCTGTGTTGGGTCTTTGTTTCTGTGCGAGGGCTTTCTCCAGTTGCGGCAAGCGGGGGCCACTCTTCATCGCGGTGCGCGGGCCTCTCACTATCGCGGCCTCTCTTGTTGTGGAGCACAGGCTCCAGACGTGCAGGCTCAGTAGTTGTGGCTCACGGGCCCAGTTGCTCCATGGCATGTGGGAACCTCCCAGACCAGGGCTCGAACCCGTGTCCCCTGCATTGGCAGGCAGACTCTCAACCACTGCGCCACCAGGGAAGCCCATACGTCTGCATCTTTATTCCTGTCCTGCCCCTAGGTTCTTCAGAACCACATTTTTTTCTTTTTTAAGATCCAATATATATGTGTTAGCATATGGTATTTGTTTTTCTCTTTCTGACTTACTTCACTCTGTATGACAGACTCTAGGTCCATCCACCTCACTACAAATAACTCAGTTTCGTTTCTTTTTATGGCTGTGTAATATTCCATTGTATACATGTGCCACATCTTCTTTATCCATTCATCTGTTGATGGACACTTAGGTTGCTGCCATGCCCTGGCTATTGTGAAGAGAGCTGCAGTGAACATTGTGGTACATGACTCTTTTTGAATTACGGTTTTCTCAGGGTATATGCCCAGTAGTGGGATTGCTGGGTCATATGGTAGTTCTATTTTTAGTTTTTTAAGGAACCTCCATACTGTTCTCCATAGTGGCTGTACCAATTTACATTCCCACCAACAGTGCAAGAGGGTTTCTGTTTCTCCACACCCTCTCCAGCATTTCCGTTTCTCCACACCCTCTCCAGCATCTGTTTGCAGATTTTTTGATGACGGCCATTCTGACTGGTGAGAGGTGATACCTCATGGTAGTTTTGATTTGCATTTCTCTAATGATTAGTGATGTTGAGCATTCTATCATGTGTTTGTTGGCAATCTGTATATCTTCTTTGGAGAAATGTCTATTTAGGTCTTCTGCCCATTTTTGGATTGGGTTGTTTCTTTTTTTGATATTGAGTTGCATGAGCTGCTCGTAAATATTGGAGGCTAATCCTTTGTCAGTTGCTTCATTTGCAAATATTTTCTCCCATTCTGAGGATTGTCTTTTTGTCTTGTTTATGGTTTCCTTTGCTGTACAAAAGCTTTTAAGTTTCATTAGGTCCCATTTGTTTATTTTTGTTTTTATTTCCATTTCTCTAGGAGGTGGGTCAAAAAGGATCTTGCTGTGATATACGTCATAGAGTGTTCTGCCTATGATTTCCTCTAAGAATTTTATAGTGTCTGGCCTTACATTTAGGTCTTTAATCCATTTTGAGTTTATATTTGTGTATGGTGTTCGCGAGTGTTCCAGTTTCGTTCTTTTACATGTAGCTGTCCAGCTTTCCCAGCACCACTTATTAAAGAGGCTGTCTTTTCTCCATTGTATATTCTTGCCTCCTTTATCAAAAATAAGGTGACCATATGTGTGTGGGTTTATCTCTGGGCTTTCTATCCTGTTCCATTGAACTATAGTTCTGTTTGTGTGCCAGTACCATACTGTCTTGATTACTGTAGCTTTGTAGTATAGTCTGAAGTCAAGCAGCCTGATTCCTCCAGCTCCACTTTTCTTTCTCAAGATTGCTTTGGCTATTTGGGGTCTTTTGTGTTTCCATACAAATTGTGAAATTTTTGTTCTAGCTCTGTGAAAAATGTCATTGGTAGCTTGATAGGGATTGCATTGAATCTGTAGATTGCTTTGGGTAGTATAGTCATTTTTACAATGTTAATTCCACTAATCCAAGAACATGGTATATCTCTCCATCTGTTTGTATCATCTTTAGTTTCTTTCATCAGTGTCTTATAGTTTTCTGCATGCAGGTCTTTTGTCTCCTTAGGTAGGTTTATTCCTAGGTTATTTTATTCTTTTTGTTGCAATGGCAAATGGGAGTGTTTCCTTAATTTCTCTTTCAGATTTTTCATCATTAGTGTATAGGAATGCAAGAGATTCCTGTGTATTAATTTTGTATCCTGCTACTCTACCAAATTCATTGATTAGCTCTAGTAGTTTTCTGGTGGCATCTTTAGGATTCTCTATGTATAGTATCATGTCACCTGCAAACAGTGACAGTTTTACTTCTTTTCTGATTTGGATTCCTTTTATTTCTTTTTCTTCTCTGATTGCCATGGCTAGGACTTCCAAAACTATGTTGAATAATAGTGGTGAGAGTGGGCAACCTTGCCTTGTTCCTGATCTCAGAGGAAATGGTTTCAGTTTTTCACCATTGAGAACGATGTTGGCTGTGGGTTTCTCATACATGGCCTTTACTATGTTGAGGTAGGTTCCCTCTATGCCTACTTTCTGGAGAGTTTTTATCATAAATGGGTGTTGAATTTTGTCAAAAGCTTTTTCTGCATCTATTGAGATGATCGTATGGTTTTTCTCCTTTAATTTGTTAATATGGTGTATCACATTGATTGATTTGTGTATATTGAAGAATCCTTGCATTCCTGGGATAAACCCCACTTGATCATGGTGTATGATCCTTTTAATGTGCTGTTGGATTCTATTTCTAGTATTTTGTTGAGGATTTTTGCATCTATGTTCATCAGTGATATTGCCCTGTAGTTTTATTTTTTTGTGATATCCTTCTCTGGTTTTGGTATCAGGGTGATGGTGGCCTCATAGAACGAGTTTGGGAGTGTTCCTCCCTCTGCTATATTTTGGAAGAGTTTGAGAAGGATAGGTGTTAGCTCTTCTCTAAATGTTTCATAGAATTCGCCTGTGAAGCCATCTGGTCTTGGGCTTTTGTTTGTTGGAAGATTTTAAAGCACAGATTCAATTTCAGTGCTTGAGATTGGTCTGTTTATATCTTCTAGTTCTTCCTGGTTCAGTCTCGTAAGGTCATGCTTTTCTAAGAATTTGTCCATTTCTTCCAGGTTGTCCATTTTATTGGCATAGAGTTGCTTGTAGTAATCTCTCATGATCCTTTGTATTTCTGCAGTGTCGGTTGTTACTTCTCCTTTTTCATTTTTAATTCTGTCGATTTGAGGTTTCTCCCTTTTTTTCTTGATGAGTCTGGCTAATGGTTTATCACTTTTGTTTATCTTCTCAAAGAACCAGCTTTTAGTTTTGATCTTTGCTATTGTTTACTTCATTTCTTTTCATTTATTTCTGATCTGACCTTTATGATTTCTTTCCTTCTGCTAACTTTGGGTTTTTTTGTTCTTCTTTCTCTATTGCTTTAGGTGTAAGGTTAGTTTGTTTATTTGAGATGTTTTTTTGTTTCTTGAGGTAGGACTGTATTGCTATAAACTTCCCTCTTAGAAGTGCTTTTGCTGCATCCCATAGGTTTTGGGTTGTCGTGTTTTCACTGTCATTTGTTTCTAGGTATTTTTTGATTTTCTCTTTGATTTCTTCAGTGATCTCTTGATTATTAAGTAGTGTATTGGTTAGCCTCCATGTGTTTGTATTTTTTACAGATTTTTTCCTGTAATTGATATCTAGTCTCATAGCACTGTGGTCAGAAAAAATACTTGATAGGATTTCAATTTTCTTAAATTTACCAAGGCTTGATTTGTGACCCAGGATATGATCTATCCTGGAGAATGTTCCATGAGCACTTGAGAAGGAAGTGTATTCTGTTGTTTTTAGATGGAATGTCCTATAAATATCAATTAAGTCCATCTTGTTTAATGAATCATTTAAAGCTTGTGTTTCCTTATTTATTTTCATTTTGAATGATCTGTCCATTGGTGAAAGTGGGGTGTTAAAGTCCCCTACTATGATTGTATTACTGTCGATTTCTTCTTTTATGGCTGTTAGCATTTGCCTTATGTATTGAGGTCCTCCTATGTTGGGTGCATAAATACTTACAATTGTTACATATTCTTTTTGGATTGATCCCTTGATCATTATGTAGTGTCCTTCTCTGTCTCTTGTAATAGTCTTTATTTGAAAGTCTATTTTGTCTGAGAATTGCTACTCCAGCTTTCTTTTGATTTCCATTTGCATCGAATATCATTTTCCATCCCCTCACTTTCAGTCTGTATGTGTCCCTAGGTGTGAAGTGGGTCTCTTGTAGACAGCATATATACTGGTCTTGTTTTTGTATCCATTCAGCCAGTCTATGTCTTTTGGTTGGAGCATTTAATCCATTTACATTTAAGGTAATTATTGATATGTATGTTCCTATTACCATTTTCTTAATTGTTTTGGGTTTATTATTGTTGATCTTTTCCTTCTCTTGTGTTTCCTGCCTAGAGAAGTTCCTTTAGCATTTGTCGTAAAGCTGGTTTGGTGGTGCTGAGTTCTCTTAGCTTTTGCTTGTCTGTAAAGGTTTTAATTTCTCCGTCAAATCTGAATGAGATCCTTCCCTTACATCACTTTAAATATGTCCTGCCACGCCCTTCTGTCTTGCAGAATTTCTGCTGAAAAGATCAGCTGTTAACCTTATGGGGATTCCCTTATATGTTATTTGTTGTTTTTCCCTTGCTGCTTTTAATATTTTTTCTTTGTATTTAATTTTTTTTTTTTTTTTTTGTATTTAATTTTTGATAGTTTGATTGATATGTGTCTTGGTGTGTTTCTCCTTGGATTTATCCTGTATGGGACTCTCTGCACTTCCTGGACTTGGGTGGCTATTTCCTTTCCCTTGTTAGGGATATTTTCAACTATAATCTCTTCAAATATTTTCTCAGTCCCTTTCTTTTTCTCTTCTTCTTCTGGGACCCCTATAATTCGAATGTTGGTGTGTTCAATGTTGTCCCAGAAGTCTCTAAGACTGTCCTCAATTCTTTTCATTCTTTTTTCTTTATTCTGCTCTGCAGTAGTTATTTCCACTATTTTATCTTCCAGGGCACTTATCCGTTCTTCTGCTTCAGTTATTCTGCTATTGATTCCTTCTAGAGAATTTTAAATTTCATTTATTGTGTTCTTCATCATTGTTTGTTTGCCTTTTAGTTCTTCTACATTCTTGTTAAATGTTTCTTGTATTTTCTCCATTCTATTTCCAAGATTTTGGATCGTCTTTACTATCATTATCCTGAATTCTTTTCCAGGTAGACTGCCTATTTCCTCTTCGTTTGGTCTGGTGGGGTTTTACCTTGCCTCTTCATCTGTTGTGTGTTTCCCTGTCTTCTCATTTTGCTTAACTTACTGTGTTTGGGGTCTCCTTTTCACAGGCTGCACGTTCATAGTTCCCGCTGTTTTTGGTGTCTGCCCCCAGTGGCTAAGGTTGGTTCAGTGGGTTGTGTAGGCTTCCTGGTGGAGGAGACTAGTGCCTGTGTTCTGGTGGATGAGGCTGGATCTTGTCTTTCTGGTGGGCAGGACTACGTGCAGTGGTGTGTTTTGGGGTGTCTGTGACCATATTATGATTTGAAGCAGCCTCTCTGCTAATGGGTGGGGTTGTGTTCCTATCTTGCTAGTTGTTTGGCATAGGGTGTCCAGCACTGTAGCTTGCTGGTCGTTGAGTGGAGCTGGGTCTTAGCGTTGAGATGGAGATCTCTGGGAGAGCTTTTGCCGTTTGATATTACGCGGAGCCGGCAGGTCTCTGGTGGACCAATGTCCTGAACTCGGCTCTCCCACCTCAGAGGCACAGACCTGACACCTGGCTGGAGCACCAAGACCCTGTCAGCCCCATGGCTCAGAAGAAAGGGGAGAAAAAAAGAAAGAAAGAAAGAAAATAATAAAATAAAATAAAGTTATTAAAATAAAAAATAATTATTAAAAAATAAAAAAATTTAAAAGTAATAAAGAAAAGAAAGAAAGAAGAGAGCAACCAAACCAAAAAAGAAATCCACCAATGATAAGAAGCGTTAAAAATTGTACTAAAAAAAAAAAGGACAGACAGAACCCTAGGATAAATGGTAAAAGCAAAGCTATACAGACAAAATCACACACAGAAGCATACACATACACACTCACAAAAAGAGAAAAAGGGAAATATATATGTATATCGTTGCTCCCAAAGTCCACCTCTTCAATTTGGGGTGATTCATTCTCTATTCAGGTATTCCACAGATGCAGGGTACATCAAGTTGATTGTGGAGATTTAATCCGCTGCTTCTGAGGCTGCTGGGAGAGATTTCCTTTTCTCTTCTTTGTTCGCACAGCTCCCGGGGTTCTGCTTTGGCCTTGGCCCCACCTCTGTGTGTAGGTCACCTGAGGGCGTCTGTTCTTCGCTCAGACTGGAGGGAGTTAAAGTAGCAGCTGATTTGGGGGCTCTGGCTCACTCAGGCCGGGGGGGAGGGAGGGGTGCGGAATGCGGGGCAGGCCTGCAGCGGCAGAGGGCGGTATGACGTTGCAACAGCCTGAGGCGTGCCATGTGTTCTCCTGGGGAAGTTGTCCCTGGATTACGGGACCCTGGCAGTGGTGGGCTGCACAGGCTCCCGGGAGGGGAGGTGTGGATGGTGACCTGTGCTTGCACACAGGCTTCTTGGTGGCTGCAGCAGCAGCCTTAGCATTTCATGCCTGTCTCTCGTGTCCGCGCTGGTAGCCGCGGCTCGCTCCCGTCTCTGGAGCTCCTTTAGGCGGTGCTCTGAATCCCCTCTCCTTGCGCACTCCAAAACAATGGTCTCTTGCCTCTTAGGCAGGTCCAGACTTTTTCCCGGACTCCCTCCCGGCTAGCTGTGGTGCACTAGCCCCCTTCAGGCTGTGTTCACGCAGCCAACCCCAGTCCTCTCCCTGGGATCTGACCTCCGAAGCCCGAGCCTCAGCTCCCAGCCCCCACTCGTTCCAGTGGGTGAGCCGACAAGCCTCTCGGGCTGATGAGTGCTGGTCAGCACCGATCCTCTGTGTGGGAATCTCTCCACTTTGCCCTCTGCACCCCTGTTGCTGTGCCCTCCTCCATGGCTCTGAAGCTTCCCCCCCCATCCCCCGCCAGTCTCCGCCCGCGAAGGGGCTTCCTAGTGTGTGGAAACTTTCCCTCCTTCACAGCTCCCTCCCAGTGGTGCAGGTCCCGTCCCTATTCTTTTGTCTCTGTTTTTTCTTTTTTCTTTTGCCCTACCCAGGTACATGGGGAGTTTCTTTCCTTTTGGGAAGTCTGAGGTCTTCTGCCAGCTTTCAGTAGGTGTTCTGTAGGAGTTGTTCCACATATAGATGTATTTCTGATGTATTTGTGGGGAGGAAGGTGATCTCCACGTCTAACTTCTCCGCCATCTTGAAGGTCTCCATCTACCTTCTTTAAATGACCGTGCTTGCTTATGGGAATAAGAAACCCAACCACCATTCTAGGCACATGGTTTTAATTAATGTAATTACATCAATCTGAGACAGTTTTGAAAAAGCATTTACTGGACATTAAAGTGGGCGTTAATAGATATAATTTTCAGATTTAATCATTTGGCCTAAATATCTACTTACTTTTTTTTTTAAGTGTTTTAAAAAATTTTTTATTTATTATTTATTTTTGGCTGCATTGGGTCTTCATTGCGTGTGGGCTTTCTCTAGTTGCTGTGAGCAGGGGCTACTCTTTGTTGCTGTGCACATGCTTCTCATTGCAGTGGCTTCTCTTGTTGCGGAGCACGAGCTCTAGGCGCATGGGCTTCGGGAGCCGTGGCACGTGTGCTCAGTAGTTGTGGTGGGCTTAGTTGCTCCGCGGCATGTGGAATCTTCCTGGGCCAGGGATCTAACCCGTGTCTCCTGCATTGGCAGGCAGATTCTGAACCACTGCGCCACCAGGGAAATCTCTCTACTTACTTTTTTACATATATAAACTACAAAAAAGAAAGAACAAATTATAGTTACTTCTGTTTTTGGAGTTCTTCCCTGGGTCCACATTTTGACAAAGTTCTTTTGTATTTAGGACAAAGAAGATCAATATAGAGTGATTCAATACCAAATTGATCTTGAATTACAAGTATTGTCATAGTTACTTTACAGCTAACATTACAGAGTAATAGCATACCCTGCTTTGTATGAGAGGTTATGTAAATAAAATTTTAACTTGTTACTTTTTCCTTAACTAAAGCTTATTGCCTGAGAATTGTGTCTACTGAAACTTACCTTGCTAAGTGTTTGAGCAGCTATTACTATTTTATACATTTTTTAGTTCTTTTTTTTAAAATTGAAGTATAGTTGACTTACAAAGTTGCATTAGTTTCAGTTGTGCAGCAAAGTGATTCAGTTACATATATGTAAGTATATATTTATCCATTTTTTAAAAAGTATCACTGGTATCTGGGACTAGGAAGATTCTTAATATTTTGAGTAAGAAATGAATTTGTTAATTTAAAAAATGATAATACTCAGAATTGATTAGGATGTGGAAAAAATAGACACTGTTAATACTTTGTTGCTCAAATATAAATTGGTACTAAACTTCTGGAGAACAACTTGGTAGTAAGCCTTAAGATTCTAAAAATTTCTGTAATCTTTGACCCAACAATTCCAATTTTAGAAATATATCCTAAGAAAATAATTGAATTAATGTGCAAAGTTCGATGTTCACTGTATCACTATTCTATATAAAAAGTCGCTGCAAGCAATCTACATTTCTATCAAGAGGCATTAAGTTAAGTTTGACATATTTACAAAAGGGAATATTATGTGGCCATAGATTGATATTCATTATCATGAAAAGATGTCCAGAATATATTATGATGAAAAAAGCAGGTTATCAATCAGTATTTGTCAACTAATCCCATTAAAATGCTACACAGAGTTTATACTTTTCTATTATTTTCTGAATTTTTGCAATGAGCATGTGTTACATTTACAATTCTAAATCAGTAAACTAATTGCTATCTGAAGAAAAAGATGCCTTTCTTTGCCTTATCCTCTTTAACTACTAGACAGCATTTATATTCTGGGACTTCTCTGAGCTTCCCCACTACACTACCCTGCAAGGAAGGTAAAGTAGTATCTCCCTCCTCCATGACATCTTAAGAGATGCCAAGATCAGGCCAAAGGTCACACCAGAGAAGGGCAACGATGGCCAATTCCAGGGTCAATTAGCCAGTTGCCCCATTCAGGGTTCTTCAGTAGAAGGTTGCTGCAATGTTTCACAATTAAGTGTGGGTGACACCCTCTCAGGAGCTTTAAGAAGCTAAACACAGGTCATCCCACTGACCTCACCAAATCCTATGCCTCCCTCAGCCTTGGGGACTCTCTGCATCCCCCTACATCACTCTCTACTAAACTGGTCCATCCCATCCCTCCTGTTCTCCCTCCAGGGGAATCCCGCATAAGCTTCCTTCAAGGAGCCTTTAATAACAGTGTTGGCTTCATTTTGGGGTTGGGGGGTGTAAGAGCAGACAACTCTGTTTCCATCATGGTAAGTACCAGGTATACTGAAACCACATATTGAATGCATTTGGTCACCTGGATAAAAAGTTCATTTCACCTGGCTACTCTCAGGAAGAGAAAATTCTATCCCTATGATTTTGTTCTGTACTCTTAAGGATGATTTACAAAATGTAAAAGGATAGTATATTCCCAAGTTTGACATAGGTGTATTAGTCATAGCTGTCCCTCCTCCCAGAAAACAAACAAACAAAACCAACAGAAAAGAAAAAAGAAAAAAAAAAAAGAAGGGGGATAGTAGGGAGCAGATAGATCAGACTCAGAAATGCCATTTGTGCAAGAATTGTGTGCAAGTCATCTTATCACTGTTCTTATACATTGTGGTACCCCCACTGTTTACTTTCAGTGAATGTCTATTAAATATAAATGGAGGTAACATTGCACAGAGACTTAAGATGTATTTTACATATTCGGTTGTGCACCACAGTTGGATCTTGATATGCCGAATGTTTGCAAAAAGGGCTCTACTGTAACCGAGTCAGATCCAAATCTGTAAACAGACTGAAAATTTTTATTTATTAAGAAGAAAATTGCATCCTACAGAAAAGACCAAAGTCCATAATTCTGCAATTGAAAGCAGAATTTAGATAAGAGAAAAAAGTTTTAGTGATCAGGAGACATGAAAAAAATGTAAAATTTGTTTGTCTCAAGATAGCCAAGCTTGGGCATATTTCACAAAGCTTCCACCAAAAATGGGTTAGAAAGCTGAAAATTAATGCAATTGAGTCCTAGATTATAAAAATGAGGCAAATCTCAGTTTTTAATGATCTATTATAAGCAGCATCTTAGTGTGATTTTTCATGCTCACTTTGGGGCAGTCTGAAATAGGTAGTGTCTCCCTTGGGCTCCTCTAGTTTGCCCACCCAGGTATCTTCCCAGGACTGCACTCTTCATATGACCTGTGATGCACTCTTTTCCTATTGCCTGGATAACCTGATAAACAGCCCCAGGTTAATGGAGAGTAGACTTCTTTCACCTAGTGATTAAGTGCATTTTAAGCAGACGATTGTTCTTGTCAATGATAATTCGAAGTTTGTTACTTTCAGTTTGTTTCTGGACATGGGCTCCCTGTTGTGGTTCATAGGATAGGACTATGACATACAAGATACAGGAAACTATATCTTCATTTTTGCAGCTGCAAAGATTACTTGGGCCCTGATAGAGAAATGATTATAGCTGAATAGATCAATAATTTTTAAGGAAACATTGTAAAGACCTAAGTTAACTTATTTCATCCAGAATTATATAGGTATAAAGACCCAGTGTGTAAGAAATTAAACCACTTGAATAAAGAAAAATCTGGCTTATGCATCCTTCCAAAAATAATAACCAGCATTTTATGTTCCAGGTACTGCTATAAACATTTTATGTAAAAAATTATGTAACTTTTTATTATGGGAAATTTTAAACTTAAGAAATAAAGAAAAGATCATTATGGATAAACAACAAGATCCTCCTGTATAGTACAGGGAACTATATTCAATATCCTGTGATAAACCATAATGGAAAAGAATCTGAAAAAGAATATACACATCTATAACTGAGTCACTTTGCTGTACAGCAGAAATTAACACAACATTGTAAATCAACTATATGTCAATAAAATTTTTTAAAAATTAAAGATCATTTAAAAACCTTTATGTATGCATCACCCACTTATTTATTTATTTATTTTTAACATCTTTATTGGAGTATAATTGCTTTACAATGTTGTGATAGTTTCTGCTGTACAGCAAGGTGAATCAGCTATATGTATACATATATCCCCATATCCCCTCCCTCTTGCATCTCCCTCCCATCCCTCTAGGTGGTCACAAAGCACTGAGGTGATCTCCCTGTGCGTCGCCCACTTTAAATCATTATCATCAACATTTTGCCATATATGTTTTATCTACCACCATCATTCTCCTCCCTCAATTTTTTTTTCTGGAGTATTTAAAGCAAATGCCAGATGTCCTATAATTCACTCATAAATATCTTAAATACATTCTTAACTTTTAAAATATATTAGCTATTTTAGTCGTCAAAAGCAGGTACTATTATTATTCCCATTTTACATATGTATAAACTGAGGCAAAGGTTATTGAGTGATTCAAACCCTGGAGTCTGATGGCCAGCCTCCAAGGTGGCCCCCGCCCCCCGCCTCCTGGTATCTATATGTTGCGTTAAGTGCCCTCACACGTTACACCAGGGTGGGTCTGGGAGACCAATGGCTTATGGTGGAAGAGATGCTATGTCACTTCTGAGATTGGGCTTGGGTGCCTCTCCCTTTTTTGGGAGACATCCACGTCCAGCTGCCATGTCCCGCAGCCCCATGGCGGGGCCCCACATGGTGAAGAATGCAGGCCTCCAGCCAACAGCCAGCGGGGAGCTCAGGTTTGCCAACAACCACAGCAGAGAACTCGGAGGCAGATTCTTCAGCCCTATTTGAGCCTTGAAATGACCGCAGCCAGAGCTAACAGTTTGACTGTATCCTCATGAGAGACCCTGAACCAGGACCATCCAGCTAAACCGCTCCTAGATTTCCGATCCACAGAAATTGTGAGATAATAAATATTCACTGTTGAAGTCGCTATATTTTGGGGTAATTTGTTATGTAGCAATAGATTACTAACACATCCTGTATTCTCAATCACTGTTGTATTCTGTCCCCAAATACAAGTGTGGGATGGCTTTTGCTTTGCCAGTACTCTGATACTTAAATGACAATGCTGAGGCAATGAACTGAAAGGATATATTTAGGGAGTTTAATATCACACACTCATTTCACTGTTACTCTAATCTGTGAGTGGTGAATGTAATAAGGGGACTAGTAAATTAAACCAAATATCCCACTTGCATATAATTTCCATATCAGCACAAACTAAACTACTTCATACTTCAAATTAAAAAAAAAAATGCAGAGTATTCTCTCTCTTTTTTTTTTTTTTTTTTTGCCATGTGCCTTGCCGGATCTTAGTTCCCCAACCAGGGATCCAACCCTGCCCCTCAGCAGTGAAAGTGCAGAGTTCTAACCACAGGACCACCAGGGAATTCCCTCTCTATTAGTCATTAAACCAATATCCTATTAATTGCAATTTGATTGTTTCCAGGGTTTTTTGTTGTTGTTACAAATGATGCTTCATTGAACATCTGTATACATCCTATCTTGATGAACTTTTGCAGGTATAGCCTTATGGAATATTTCTAGCAGTGAGCTTGATAGGCCAAGGGTATGTGCTTTCTACATTGGTAGTGACTGCCAGATCACCTTCACAAAAGTCCCACTAGTTACAATACCACCAATCCTATGCGAGTTTCCCCATCTTCCCACACATTTGTTAGAACTAGATACCATTAAACTTCTCAATTTTGCCAATCCAAAAGATGTTAAATATCTTCCACTGTTTGGATCTGCATTTTTTTTTAACTGTGGATGACGTTAAGCCTCTCTTTATGAGTTTATTGATCATTAGTATTTCTTTTTCTCTGAACTATCTGTCCTTACAAGAGCTCTTTGTAAAGTATGGACATGTTAATATTTTTCTCAGTCATTTGACCCTTGACTTTGTTTACGATTTATGGTTTTTGGACTTTAGGTACTACTTAGTAAGGCTCCTTCTTCTACAGCAGCAAATATATATGTTCCCATGCTTTCTTCTAGAAGTTTCTGTTTTTCATTAGTTACATAACATCTTTGCTCCCTCTGGAATTTATTTTGGTTTAGAGAATGCGATAGGGATTCAGTATTTTTGTCCTCCTCCCCATATATATAATAATATAGTTGTTTTGATACCATGTACATAATAATCTCTCATTCCTCATCAATTTGACATGACACCTTTATCACAAACTAACTCTCCATATATATTTGGATCTATTTTGGACCCTTTATTCTATTCCATGGATCTGCCTATTTCTTTACAAGTTCTAAAGTACTTTAGTTATTACAGCATCAATTTGTAGTAGGACCACCCATACCTCGTTTTGAATTTTCCTGGCTACCATGAATTATAGAACTATTTTTCAAGATAAAAAAATCCTTTGTATTTTAATTGGGATTGGATTGAATTTATATAACTGAGGAAGAATTTATATACTTAACATATTTAGTCTCTTGATCCAAGAAATGTTATGTCTTTCAATTTACTTATCTTCTTTTATGTCCCCAAATAGAATTTTGAAGTTTTCTTCATTTAAATTCTATATATTTTTTGTTTGTGAATGCTTAGATATTTGATCAGTTTATAGTTTTTAAAATAAAATGTCTTCTTCCACTAAATTTTTTCACAGTTATTGATTAGGGATATGTTGCTGATTTTTATATACTCAATGTATAACCTTCCATTTTGATGAATTCTATGATTGCTTCTAATAGTTTTTAGTAATTCTCTAGGGTTTTTTTTTTTCTAGATATATATTGTAAACACTGTTGGTGTCCCACCCAGACTCCCTTTACAAGCCCAATACGCCCGTCCCCCAGCTGCTGTGAATGTTGACTACTAACTACTCACAGTTAGCTCCTTCTCTGGAGAATTGCCTTTGGTTGGATGGGAGCTGAGTTGCCTGGGAGATAACATTCCCCTCCACCCTAACCAAGCAGCTCATAGTCAATAACTAATGACATTAATTTGGGTGAAAAATAAAAGCTTGCACCCGGGGCTTCCCTGGTGGCGCAGTGGTTGAGAATCTGCCTGCCAATGCAGGGGACACGGGTTCAAGCCCTGGTCTGGGAAGATCCCACATGCCACGGAGCAACCTAAGCCCGTGAGCCACAACTACTGAGCCTGCGCGTCTGGAGCCTGTGCTCCGCAACAAGAGAGGCCGCGATAGTGAGAGGCCCGCGCACCGCGATGAAGAGTGGCCCCCGCTCGCTGCAACTAGAGAAAGCCCTCGCACAGAAACGAAGACCCAACACAGCCCAAAAAAAAAAAAAACCCATTTAAAAAAAAAACATAACCCATTTAAAAAAAAAAAAGCTTGCCCCCTTGTTTCAAAATGGAACCAACTCTGTGGTGCAATTCATAGTCTAGAGCTCTCCGGGGATCAGGCTGAGTATAGACTTCAGCTGAGACTACATCCCTCCTGAGTTCCTCTCCCTGCCTTACCCTGCTCCTTGAACTACCTTTCTCCAAAGAGCACTCCTCCAATAAATCACATGCTTGTGCATCCCTGTCTCAGGCTTTGCTTCTAGGACACCCAATCAAAGATGATATACAATTCTATGAATTAAACAAATATTTATTAAACAAATATTATCGGGCCTCCGTAATGTGCTAGCACTTTCTAGACAGGCATCTGAACAGACCAAGTTCCCTGTCTTGTAGAGCTTACACTTTAGTGGCAGACATTGACAATAAACAAGTAAACAAAGAAGTAACTATATAATAAGGAGGATGAGGGGGCAGTGTGTTCTGGGGTGGGAGCATTATTTTTAAAAGAGCAATGAAAGGTGTATCACTTATTTTACTTTTGGTACAAGTAAACAGAAAACCCAACTCAATGTGGCTTAAGCAAAAAAGGAAATTAATTTTATCACAAAACAAAAAGTCCAGAGGTAGGAAGGCTCCATAGTTAGTAAAATACAGACATCATCAAGGAACCAGTTTTTTTCTGTCTTCCTGCTTTGCCATTCTTGGTGTATCAGTTTTGACCTGCCAACAAAAGAAACAAAGATTCCGAGGCAGAGTAAGTGTTAAACTGCAAAGAATACTTTGGAGACAAATTTAGTGTGAAGTCTTCGGGATTTACTCATTTATAGGTATATAAGGGAGAATACAGCCTTCTGAAATGGTGTCTCTGATCAAGGGCAAGGAGGGGACCTATAAAGGCAGAAGTCACACGTTTTCACAAAGAATAATGGTTTCTTGGTTTCAACAACTACTTCGATTGCCAGTTCAAAGTTGATTGGTGATAGTGGAGCTTGGCACAGCTGACTGTTATGCCCCAAGTCAGTTTGTTGAGTCTAGATAGTACAGTCACAAACTCCCCATCAGGTAGCTTTTCTACTGACTGACTAGTTTTCTGAAAAGCAGTTGCTCTGGTTCCTTCTTCTGGGGAAGCAGTTGCTCTGACTCTTTGCCATATTACAAGCTCAGGGTCATGCAATAAGCAAGTCTGAATGCATATATTCAAGGTTCAGCAAAAATTTCTTTTATCACTTTCCTCATGGTCACAAGATGGCTGCAGCAGTTCCAGAGGTCAAATCCATACACACAATATTAGGAGGCTATCTTGTGTCATGCTGTAGCATAGCAATTTATCAAGTCTTCAAAATTTCCTTCAATAGTTAAGACTAGATACAGTAGATAAAATGTGCTGGATTCAAAATGCAGTACTCATTTCCCCCCAAGCAGTTAAGCAGAAAAATATTGGTCAGAATGAGAATCATGGTGACTCATAGTTTTACAAAGGGCAGGTTGAATCATGAAAGGACAAAAGATTCTAAATAAATTGCCCAAAGAAATACCCAATTCTGTTTGCATTGAATTATCTTCTTATCTAAGTAAATGTTGTTTAGGAGCTGTTGATTACACATTGAATAGTCCCTGAACCCCAGAACTTTTGTAATCACTGAACATTTTAAAAGGCTAGGGCTTCCCTGGTGGCGCTGTGGTTAAGAGTCCGCCTGCCAATGCTGGGGACACAGGTTCGAGCCCCGGACTGGGAAGATCCCACATGCCTCAGAGCAACTAGGCCCATGCACCACAACTACTGAGCCTGAGCTCTAGAGCCCGCGAGCCACAACTACTGAAGCCCGCGTGCCTAGAGCCCATGCTCTGCAACAAGAGAGGCCACCGCAATGAGAAGCCTGCTCACCACAACGAAGAGTAGCCCCTGCTCGCCGCAACTAGAGAAAAGCCCGCGCGCAACAGCGAAGACCCAACACAACCAAAATAAATAAAATAAATAAATTTATTTTTCAAAAGGCTATACTTCTCTGCACTGCCTCCCCTAACCAATCCATGTCAAGTTCTAACTGCACTACTTGAGGAGGGAACTGGGCTTTCAACAAGCACACTTCTGGAAAAAAAAGTAGGAAATAAAGGCCAGAAATCCCAGCTCTTTCTTCTAGGAAAAATACTGGATTTTATTTCAGCTCATCGGTGATGCATTCACTGTCTATAGCCTGGGAAATTTGCCCTGACGCCACTGCAATACATGGATTAGGGGTATTTTTGGAGCTAATTTCAACCTATCACCATTGCACTTTCCTTGTAATGTTAAAAAAAAGTTAGTGGGAGAGTGGAGAAAACCTGAGGGTATTGTTAGCCTGGAAAAGGGTTGAAGGAAAGAGAAGTTTGGGGACCACACAGACAGACCAAACCAGTTTCATAGTTTTACCTGGGGCCAGGTAGAAATGGTTTGCTTCAAAGCTCCTGTAACTGGTTGAACCACCTCTTCTCTGTCCTGACTCTGTAATGTCTTTGGCTATAAACTGCATTCATAATTACAATGTGGCTTGTCATTAGCTAATTCAATTCTTCTTCTTAAAGTTCTTAAAGTTTCTTATCAAATCTACCTTTCTAGTTTGGTTTATGTTTTTGTCTCCTTTTCACATAAGCAACACTTATCTCTTTCAAAAGATTTAAGAGCTTTATAGTCCAGTTTAAATTCTGGTTAACTAGTTATGAAGACTGTACTGGCAGAACAGATTAAACAGTTGGCATAACATTTATTCATT
Organism: Balaenoptera musculus; assembly: GCF_009873245.2. Taxonomy (NCBI): domain Eukaryota; kingdom Metazoa; phylum Chordata; class Mammalia; order Artiodactyla; family Balaenopteridae; genus Balaenoptera; species Balaenoptera musculus. Next base: position 53,012,954 of record NC_045795.1, read on the forward strand.
CAAGAAATGTTTGCTGAGTGTCTGCTGTGTGCCAGCAGGGGTTGAGACAAGCAAGATAGCTCTTTCTTGAAGGTGTTCAGCAATTATTCTTTATTGCTACTGGAGTTGATAGATAATAAATCATTTCGGAGACACCATTTCATAGTGAGTATACATCTATTAATAAACTTCAGTGTTTTGGGGCTAAAATTCAAAAGAAAGAGCATCACGCCAGCCTCTTTGGAAAGAGGAGGAGTTCCTTTCCAGAGGAACTTGGTGCTTTTCCCCAAGGTATCCATCTCCATCATTCAGTGAGGGCACAGCAGCAGGAAGCTTGGGTCTGAACGAAGTGGCATTATGCAGATACACTGAATAAGTCCATATTACGTATCTTTAGTTGACTCAGTCTCCCATCAAATAGTTTAAAAACTTCCATTCACATGTGGGAACTTTCATTCATCCTTCTATTTATTCATCCAAAAATATCTATTAAGCACCATTTGTGGATGGATGAGAACTATCAGTATCATTCCCAAGACGGAGGCTTTTGGGAAACTGATCATTTCATTTCTGGTACCTCCACAGGCTGACTGGCTTTAGTTTGAGATGCTCGTTGAAATAAATGTTATCTCCGCAGGCCTGAGATTTGGGATGGGTCCCCTCAGCTTCCTGCCAATGAGTATATGGTAGTAGAAAGGAAGAGGGGGTGTTCCTGATGAAATCTTGAAAATATGCTGACCATGCATATATCACAACTAGAAAGACATTCATAAGGAAGAAATGATATGCTGGTTGTTGTATATTTTCAAGCATTATCTCTTACTGTGATGTCCCTGGTGTCCACCAAAGACCATTTTCCTTGATTACTGTACCCCAAGACCCAAGCTACCAGGTGCTTTGGAGACTTCCTGCCATATCCTCTTTCTGTCTCTCCTTAGTGTGGAAACCTGTAGTGATCAATTGTGTCATCATTGTCGTGGGTGCCCGGTTGTGTAACCATCTTCCTCACTTCTGCTGACCGCCATCTAAAAGACACAGATGGCCAAACTGTACAAAATAACCAATCAGCATCCAAGCTCAGACCAAAAAAAAAAAAAAGGCAATTATTTGCTTAATTGTTTTCTCTTTAGGTTTTAAGAGTGAATCTTTATCTATTCAATAAACTGTTGAGCATTTTTATTTTTATTTTATACTCTGCCTTTAGAAACAGTTTCACTGTTAAAAGTACCTCTTCAGAACATTTACTCCTGTATGTGGGGGGATAGCAAGAATCCAAGATGGCCTTCCAGTGATGTTCACCTCCAGGTATTCCCACCCTTGTGTAGCCCCTTCCCATAGTGCATCAGGGTTGGTCTGTGAATATGGCAGAAGTGATGGTAGGTGGACTTCCAAAGCTCAGTCATAAAAAAAACTGTGGCTCGGCCTGGCCACCCATAGGAACTATAACATAATCAATGTTCATTGTTTTAAGCCACTAAATTTTGGGGTAACTTGTCATGTGGCAATAGTTACCTCAGTATGGTGTGTGAGGCCAGAATTAATCCATTTGAAGCTTTAAAATGGGGTTTAGTGGGTCAAAATGATTTGCCACAGTAGAAATAACAAGTTGATAATTGCTTATAACAAAAGTAGTTTAGCAAGCTATACAGCTTTGAACAAGTAATTTATCTCTTATTGCTGAAGATACCATGAAAAAAATGACTTTTTTCCTATAATAATCAACATATAGGAAGTACATAATGAAGTTATATATGCCAACTTTATAGGAAAAATTACCTGAAGATTTTAGAAATTGTAATAAATGGAGCCTGGTTTAGTGGATTTAAAAAAGATTTTTAAAGCAGTTAATAGTAAATATGAAAGAATATCAAAAAAGAAAACTTAAGAAAATTGATTTTCAATTTTTCAAAATTTAAAAATCAGTTTTCTTCTCTTAATAATAGCTATCATTTTTATCAAGTCCTTAAAATAGCCTTGTGAGGAAAGTATTATGATGCCCAAATTTTAGCTAAGGAAACAGGCTTGGACAACTTAAATAACCAGTTTAAAGTCACCCAGATAGTAGGTAATTGAGCTAGAATTTGAACCCAGTTTTGCCTGTCTCCTTATCCTATACTTTTTCCATTATAACAGGACATTCTTCTAAAATTAGCTTTAAGGTTTGACATGCGTTGAATGTCATTTAGTCTACCACTACACATGGAAAATGAGTAGACTTATCAAATACATATAATCTGGGTTTTAAAAAAAGTCCTACTGTTAAGTGCAAAGAAAGGGGTTGTTCTCAATTATTCAAAATGTCTTCATCTTTTATCCATTCCTTCCACTGGTTAATTGCTCATCTTCTTGTCTACCACACACAACTGCAAAACTGATAAGAACTTAAGCTTACATAGAGAGTACTTACCCCCAATTAACGTTTAGTTGATAAAGATACTCTTATATAACATGTATAACATATGACCTATAACATAATTTACACATAACAAGAAAGTATTCCCCAGCTAACATTTAGTTGAGACACTCTTATTATCTGTCTTTTTTTTTTTTGGTAGCAGATGTGATATTTTGATGCTTGGTAATCTATGCACAAGGAAACCTCAGAAGTGGCCACGTTAACCATGATATACTCATATGAATTAACAAACTTTCTCTTGCTTGTTTAGTTTTACTACTCCGAATATAATAAAACAATGTCTATTCTGCAAGTATTTTTGTGAGTAAAATTGTCTATTCAATAAATATAGCATAACCATAGTATATATATCGTGATTCTATTTCTACAGAGAACTTCTGTTGTTTCTACATGATGAAAACGCCCTGAAGACGATGTGCTTTGCTGAAATGCTTTGGTTTTTGCTCATGAATTTGGCTTTTACTTTCTCTCAATGTGTTGTGCAGTCTTCTATACATTTTTCCACACTACTTTCTCTAGGAAGGGCCCACATTTTAGTTTTTTTACATCAATCACAAGTAAGTACTTTGAAGTACAATACTATGCTGTGACATTAATATAGTTTAGAGAAATACATACAGTTTCACAGTGTTTGAGACCATAAGATGTAATTTAAAGGCTTTTTGTTGAATAATTAGAATGTTCACTTAACATGAAACTCCTTTTCCTCCCTCCCTCCATATTTAACACCATCCATTACACCGATCCATCCCTTACTGCCAGCCTCAGTAGATGTGCGTTTTTGTTTGACGCATAAATCTGTGTGCTTGGCCTCACCTCTCCCATCTCCCTGTGGACTTTGGTTCATCAATTACCCCTTTCATTCCTTGGCCTCATTCTATCCCTCTCTGCTAGCTTTTGGACTGCTGCTTATAATTGAGCTCAAAATTTCCAGTCTGATAACAAAACCAAAGACCTCTCTACAAAAACTAACTCAAGAAGAAGTAGAAAACATTTGTAGGTCAATAACTAATAGAAGAAATTGAAAAAACCATTAAAGAAAAAAATAACTGATGATCATTAATGATAGTAACTACATTTAATGGTAGTTAAACATTTAGCTACATTTAAGTGCCATGCTGAACACAATATAAATTATCTTACTTAATCCTCAATAACAATATGAGTTAGATATTAACACCATTTTACAGAAAAGGAAATTGAGGTTCAAAGAAGTAATGTTGCCCAGTGTTAAACAGCTTTAGGTATTTCACTTACTGTGAAAGAGCTGGAGTAGGACCCAAGTTTGTTGGATTCTCTTACCTGTATTTCTTCACTTGGTCCAGCCAATCTAATGAATAACTTAACACCTTTGTGTGTCTTTTGAACACAGAAAACAATAAATATCTTTCTAATTTTCTTAGGAAAACGAGCTTATTCTTCCAAAGCTATCCTATACATAGATGCAAAAATCTTAAAATTTAACAAATTAAATCCAGGATCATTTTAAATGATTAATGCTGTCTAACTTGAGTTTATTTTAGGCATATATGCATATAAATCACATACCTGTCCTATAACATAATAGGTCATTCCCATCAACATTCAAATATTTTCATTTGAAACCATACACACAGACTCACACTTAGATGTGCAAAGCTCCCTGTTGACATACAAATACCCATCCTCTTTTCCTTACCAGTGAGTTGCTGTTCTTGCCGTTTTTACTTTTCATCCTCACTATACTCTGTAGAACTCACTTAGATCAGGCTTTCACTCCACCAAAATTGCTCTTGAAGATTACACTCGATGGTATCAAATTCAATGATCAATTTTCATTCTTTTCTTTTTAATTGAAGTATGAAGTACAGTCGATTTACAATGTTGTGTTACTTTCAGGTGTACAGCAAAGTGATTCAAATCTATATATATTTGAATAATACATTAATATATTACATATATTAATGATATAATATATATTATTATAATTATAATTATGTTACAATTATAATACAATAATTATTATATATTAATTATATATAATTATAATGATAATTATATATAATTATTATAATTATATTAAATAATATATATTAATAATATATATAAGTATATATATATATATTCTTTTTCATCAATTTTCAGTCTTACTAATCGCACTTGGCATGCTTGACCATTCCCTTCTTTTTGAAATATTTCCTTCACTTGGTTTCCAGGCCACCACTCTCTTAAGTTCTCCTGTGATTCTGGCTGCTCCTTCTGTCTACTTGGCTGGCTCCTCTTCATCATCTTCCTGAGCTCTAAACATTGGAAGGGCCCTGGCTCATGTATTAGAGTTCTTCTTTTCTCTGTCTACCTCATGATCTCATCCAGTTCTGGTTTTTTCATTTTTACTTTTTTTTTTTTTTAATTATTTTATTTACTTATTTATTTATTTATTTTTGGCTGTGTTGGGTCTTCGTTTCTGTGCGAGGGCTTTCTCTAGTTGCGGCGAGCGGGGACCACTCTTCATCATGGTGCGCGGGCCTCTCACTGTCGCGGCCTCTCTTGTAGCGGAGCACAAGCTCCAGATGCGCAGGCTCAGTAGTTGTGGCGCACGGGCCCAGTTGCTCCGTGGCATGTGGGATCTTCCCAGACCAGGGCTCGAACCCATGTCCCCCGCATTGGCAGGCGGATTCTCAACCACTGCGCCACCAGGGAAGCCCCATTTTTACTTTTTTTTTTTTTTTTTTTTTTTTTTTATTTTATGTTATTTATTTATTTATTTTTTGGCTGTGTTGGGTCTTCGTTTCTGTGCGAGGGCTTTCTCTAGTTGTGGCGAGCGGGGGCCACTCTTCATCGCGGTCCTCGGGCCTCTCACTATCGCTGCCTCTCTTGTTGCAGAGCACAGGCTCCAGACGCGCAGGCTCAGTAGTTGTGGCTCACGGGCCTAGTTGCTCCGCGGCATGTGGGATCTTCCCAGACCAGGGCTCGAACCCGTGTTCCCTGCATTGGCAGGCAGATTCTCAACCACTGCGCCACCAGGGAAGCCCCATTTTTACTTTTTAAATTAATTTTTGTTTTATTGAAGTAATATGCACATATTTAGAAAAGTCAAATAGTACTTGTGAGATAATGGAAAATATATATATTGGCCTCTGCCCCCACTTCCTGACACACAGCTCCTAAAACTGTTGTAATTTCCTAAGTGATAAGGACACTAGGGGCATCTCTTGTTTTATTATTTGCCTTTGATCCTGTCCTGACACAGGGCTCCTAAAACCCTTGCAAATTCCTAAGTGATAAGAGCCCTAGGAGCATCTTTTGTTCTATTGAGGTGACTCTGAGTGGGCTCCTGGCTGGCTCCTGAATGGGGGCTGGTCACCAGGATTAGAAGCTTGGAATTTCCAGCCACACCCCTCATCCCCCAGAGAGGAGAACATAGCTAAAAACAGTGTATAATTGACTGTGCCTACATGAGGAAGCCTCCATAAAATCCCGATAGTATGGGATTCGCAGAGCTTCCAGGTTGGCGAACTCATGTGCACCTGAAGGGTGACATACCCCAATTCCATGCGGACAGAAGCCCCTGCGATCCGGACCCTCCCAGACCTCGCCCTGTATACCTCTTCATCTGGCTGTTCATCTGTATCTTTTATCATATCCTTTAATAAACTGGTAAAAGTGTTTCCCTGAGTTCTGTGAGTTGCTCTATCAAATTAATCGAACCCAAGGAGTCTCTAATCTACAGCCAGTTGGTCCGGAGCACAGGTGACAACCTGGGCTTGCCCCTGGTGTCTGAAGTGCGGGGGTTAAGAACAGTCTTATGGGACTGAGCCCTTAATCCGTGGGATCTGACACTACCTCCAGGTAGATAGTGCTAGACTTAAGTTGTAGGACATCCAGCTGGTGCTGGAGACTAGCTTGCTGTTGTGGGGAAAAAACCTCACACATCTGGTGACCACAAGTGTCAGAAGTGAAGTGTTCTCTGTGAAGGTAAAGGCGACACACAGGGAAGAAAGACACAGTAGGGAAGAACTGGGTTTTTCCCTACATAGGAAAGACAACAACAACTGAGTTTTTCCTTTTCAGGACTACAAAGGCTTATGACAAAATACAGCATTTCCCTTTTTCCATCCCTCCCTAGTTTCTTCATTCCTCTTCTCTGGAAGCAACTAATTTTTACTCCTTTAGCGGTCTCCTCTGGCATTTACATCTCTACCTATTTGTAAATAACATGCACATGCTACTTTAGACATTATCTACCGACTTCATATTATGGTAGATGCAAATTTATTCTCTCACAGTGCCATTTCCTCTCCTACTATCCTTCATCTTCTTTCTTTTTTCTTTACAAAAAATTTTATTTTATTTTATTATCTTTTTATTGAGGTAATATTGATTTATAACATTATATGTTTCATGTGTACAACATTCTATCTCTGCTTCTGTATACCCTACAGCATGCTCACCACCTAAAATTTAGTTTCCATCCTTCACCAGACCATTGATCCCCTTTACCCATTTTGCCCGCTCTCCAACCCCTCCCCCTCTGGTAACCACTATTTTGTTCTCTTTATCTGCATGTTTGTTTTTGTTTGGTTTGTTCATTTATTACAAAAAGTTAATTTTTATTATTAGCATGGAGTCAATATTCAATAAGTTTATATTAAAGTATTTGGAAAAAATGTTAAATCAATCATTGAAAAAGACAGTACTCTTAAAACTGAGCTATCAAAATTTTGATATATTAATTGAATACTTTTTTGAATATCATTTTACCTTTGAATTCTTGGAATAAACCCAACCTGGCCATGATGATTATCCATTTTATATATCACTGCATTCAATTTTAAAATATTTTAAAAGAATTTTAAAATTTATTTGCATCAGAGGTATTGACATGTAATTTTTCTTTCTTATAATGTCCTTGTCAGATTTTTTTTTATGTGTTATTTTGATAGCATAGATTGAATTGGTAAACATTCTCCCATTTTCTATTCTTTGAAAGGGTTTGTGTGACATTGGTGCTATTTCTTCCTTAAATGTTTTCAAAAATTTACTGTCATCTGGGGCTGGAGTTTTGTATGTGTGGAGGGGGGAGTTTTTAACTGCAAATTCAATTTCTTTAATACATATAATACTATTCAAATGTCCTATTTCTTGTGTGTTTTGGTAAGTTGTGTTTTTCAAGGAAGTTTTCTATTTTGTCTAAAATTGAAATTTATCATAAGTTTAAAATAAACTGTTATCTTTTTAATAACTGTAGGATCCTTAGTGGTATTCATTTTCTGAATATAGTTATAATATTTGGTAAAATCAACATGCAGTGTTTATATTATTATATATATGCAAATGTAACTCTCACCAGACTGTTGTAGTGCTTTATGATTCGGTTTTTAACATACCTTCCAGTTTATCTGCTCGTAAACTCATTCACTTAACAAATTTGGTTATAGTATTTTTCTCCTGTCAAATTCTATTTGCTTCTTTTATAAGTGTGGTATGTCACTATTTATAGTTTCCAGTTTCCTGTTGAAATTTTCCAACGTGGCTTGTGCGTCCTTTAGCATAGGAAGTGCCCTTGTTTTACTATTTGTGTTTGATAATTCCAAGATTTGGAGGCCTCCAGGGCTGTGTCTGATGTCAGTTATTTCTGCTGGTTCTTGTTCATTTTATCTTGGCTCCTCACGTGTCTAGTTATATTTGATTGTGTGTTGAACAATGTATTTCAAAAATTAGTTATAGAAATAAGTTAAGACTCAGGATGATGTTATATCTCTCCAGAGAGGATTTCTATTTGCTTCTGCCAGGCTCCTGGGACCACTAGTAATCTAGGATCACTTTAATTTGATTTCAAAGCCTTAGATTTGGGGCCCACCCCATCATTCAAAGCTGGTGACAATCTGTGTGAAGGCTGGTTTACTGTCAATTTACTCTGACTTCTAGGGTGCAGTCTTTGAGATCCTAATCCAAAGCAGGAGACTGTTTACCAGGGTACCCCACCCTCAGTGGGCTCTGAACTCTGATTTGTATTCTCTAGTTCTGGGAAGCTTTCAAAAGTGTCACAACTCAGCCATCCCTTTAGACTAGCAAATTCCCAGGATGTAAGCAACCTGAATACTATGTTCACCTTCCAGATTCCATCCTCTCCTGCATCCTACTGTAACCGAGCAGGACCCTATGGGGCCTTCCCAGGACAGGACCCCATCCCCACCATGTCTTCCGCCTGCCTTTTGTCTGTAAAAAAACTTTAGCCAAAGAATAAATGTAATCAGAGAAGTGAGAAAATGCAGAAAGAAAGGGAAACAGTCAAACAAGACAAAATAATAATAGTTTAGCTGTTAAACAAAGTCAAGCACCTCTAGTTCCTCCTCAAGGGCTATAGAGAATATTCTGAGCCATGTCCTTTGAGCTGTTTTGCAGATACTGAAATCCCGACCAGGTGGAAGAAGTGAACTGTATGCTGCCCACAAGCACAGAGACCTCAGATGGGTTGGAACCAGAAGGTTGAAGATGTTGACTCCCGGTGACCTCACCACCAACCAATCAGAAGAACGTCCATAAGATGATCATACACCCCACATCCCCCACCCCACGCTGTCTTTAAAAACCTTCCCCTGAAAGCCTTCGGGGAGTTCAGGTCTTTTAAGCACTAGCTGCCCTGGACTCCTTGCTTGGTGCCCTGCAATAAAAGCTATGCTCTCCTTCACCACAACCCTGTGTCAGTAGATTGGCTTTACTGTGCCAGGGCAAGCGGACCCACATTTAGTTGGGTAACACTACCTCAGAATGTTGTTAGCTCATTAGTGCCTGAAGAAGTTTAATTTAAATATTCTATGCAGATGTTTTGTCTTTGGTGGTAGGGTTGATCTGAATAAACCACTTCTGCTATTAACAGACACTTAAGTCTTTATTTGGTTTCCTTTCTCAGTTTTTTTCTTGGATATGTTAATTGCCTTGAAATGTATTAGTTCCAATCTTTTGGGAAATGTTTCCTCTGTAAATCTCCTTTTCTTGTCTCTATTGGTTGCTCTCCAGGTGTTCTGTACAACCATAATCCTAGGACTTTCTTCTGATGTCAGTCTTGGAATTCCCTTTGTTTTTCTTCTGGGTTAGATTCCCTGGGTCCTTGATCTGTATTTTACATTTAGATTTATTCCCTGTTTGGTGAAGCAGATCCTCTAGAAGTCTCATCGAGTTAAAAGTAAGTTACAGGCTTCCCTGGTGGCGCAGTGGCTAAGAAACTGCCTGCCAATGCAGGGGACACGGGTTCGAACCCTGGTCCAGGAAGATGCCACATGCCGTGGAGCAACTAAGCCCGTGTGCCACAATTACTGAGCCTGTGCTCTAGAGCCCGCGAACCACAACTACTGAGCTCGCGTGCCACAACAACTGAAGCCCGTGTGCCTAGAGACTGTGCTCTGCAACAAGAGAAGCCACCGCAATGAGAAGCCCGTGCACCGCAACAAAGAGTAGCCCCTGCTCGCCGCAACTAGAGAAAAGCCCGTGCGAAGCAACAGACCCAACACAGCCAAAAATAAAATATATAAAATAAAATAAATTTAAAAAAAAAAGGTAAGTTACAATGGCAGAACCATGGTGAGGACCACAGTTAATCTGCCTGTCACATTGCCCCAATCAGGACTGTTGTGCAGTTGTTATCTGGACATTGTGACTTCACCATCATTTGTGACAACATGGATGGACCTTGAGGGCATTATGCTAAATGAAATAAATTAGACTGAGAAAGACAAATACTACATGGTACCACTTATACGTGGAATCTAAATGCTGCTCTTCACAACATGTCCTTTAGTACAGGAGTTTGAAGGTTGATAGGCGAAGGTCAGCAAATTTTACCAAAGACTAAGGAGTCTTCTGGGAAGGAAGTTGAGATCCTGACCACTTTCTTTGGGAGGATCAGTGTTAATACATCACCTCTGATGCACTGAAGCATCCCTGACCTGAGATGGCAACAAAAGACACCAAGGCTTACCCAGGAAAAATTCACCACGAAGGAGGGGGAAGCCTGGGCTGCTTACCTGTGCTTAACATTGCTGGTTGTGAGAACAGGTTTCTAGCTCAGCCCTTATAAATTTCCCTCTAGCACCACAGGTGTGCCCTAGGAAAAAGAGTCCTTCAAGTTTGTAACCTCAGACTACCAGAGCACTCAAGTTTTAATAGCTCCATCTTGTGAACAATCCTGATATAGCAAATCTTCTGTGTTTCAATAGTGACACACTGTGGGGCAGAGGTAGGAGAGACTGGGGTCTGTGTGAACTGCAGCAGTTTTCCATCTTTTAGTCTTTCATTTTTCATCTCTCATTTTTTCACTTTTTCCCAGCCTTATTGAAATATAATGACAAATAAAATTGTAATTTTTAAAAAAATTTATTTATTTTTTGTTTATTTATTATTTTTGGCTGCATTGGGTCTTCATTGCTGTGCGTGGGCTTTCTCTAGTTGCAGGGAGCAGGGGCTACTCTTCGTTGCGGTGCGTGGGCTTCTCATGGCGGTGGCTTCTCTTGTTGCAGAGCACGGGCTCTAGGCGCGCGGGCTTCAGTAGTTGTGGCACACGGGCTCAGCAGTTGTGGCTCGTGGGCTCTAGAACACAGGCTCAGTAGTTGTGGCGCACGGGCTTAGTTGCTCCGCGGCATGTGGGATCTTCCCGGACCAGGGCTCGAACCCATGTCCCCTGCATTGGCAGGCAGATTCTTAACGACTGCACCACCAGGGAAGCACAAAATTGTAATATTTTTAAAGTGTACCTATACACTGTGAGAAGTTTCTCACCATCGAGTTAATGAACACAGTCATCCTTTTTTTGGGAGGGTAAACACCTAAGTTCTACTCCCTTGCCTATTACAATCATACAATACTGTATTATTAACTACAGTCACCGTGCTGCACATTAGATCCTTAGGCCTTATTCACCTTATAACTGAAAGTCTGTACCCTTTACCAACCTCTCCCTATTGTTCCCATCTCTCCTGGCAACCACCATTCTACTCTCTGTTTCTATGAGCTCAACTCTTGTTAAAATTTTTTTTAGATTCCACATGTAAGTGGTACCATGCGGTATTTGTTTTTGTCTGGCTTATTTCACTTAACAAAATGCCCTCCAGATTCATTCATGTTGTAGCAAACGGCAGAATTACCTTCTTTCTTAGTGTATATATATACACACACGTTATATTATATATAAAATGGAATATTATTCATATATATTTTACATATTTTCTTTATACATTCATCCATCAGCAGAAACTTAGCTTGTTTCCATACCTTGACTCTTGTGAATAATGTTGCAATGAACATGGGAGTACAGATATCTCTTTGAGATGATGATCTCATTTACTTTGAATATATATATCCAGAAGTAGGATTGCTGGATCCGATGGTAGTTCTATTTTTAACTTCTTGAGGGACCTCCATATTGTTTTCCTAAGCGGCTGCACCAGTTTACATTCCCATCAACAGTGTACAAAGGTTTTCTTGTCTCCACATTCTTGCCAGCATTTGTTACCTCTTGTCTTTTTTACAATGGCCATTCTAACAAGTGTGAGGTGATATCTCATTGTCGTTTTGATTTGCATTTTCCTGATGATTAGTGAGCATATTTTCAGGCACCTGTTGGCCATTTGTATGTCTTCTTTGGAAAAAATTTCTATTGAGGTCCTTTGCCCATTTTAAAATTGGGTTATTTATTTTTATGTTTGAGTTCCTTATATACTTTGGATATTAATCCCTTATTGGATGAGTGGCTTGCAAATATTTTCTCCCACTCCATAGGTTGCCTCTTCATTTGGCTGACGGTTTCCTTTCCTGTGTGGAAGTTTTTAGTATAATGTAGCTCTACTTGTTTACTTTTGCTTTTGTTGCCTTTGCTTTAGGTGTCAATTTCAAAAATAAAAATAAAAATAAAAATCACTGTCAAGATCAAGGTTAAGGAGTTTACTCCCTATATTTTATTTTAGGAGTTTTATAGTTTCATGTCTTACACTCAAGACTTTAATCCATTTTTGAGTTGATGTTTGTGTACAGTGTAAAACATGGATTCAGTTTTGTTCTTTTGCATGTGGATATACAGTTTTCCCAACACCACTTATTGAAAAGACTATTCTTTCCCTATTGTATATTCTCACCTCCTTTGTCACAGATTAATTGACCATATATGCATGGGCTTATTTCTGGGCTCTATTCTGTTCCACTGATCTATATGTATGTTTTTACGCCAATACCATAATATTTTGATTACTATAGCTTTGCAATATAGTTTGAAATCAGGAATTGTGTTATACCTCCAGCTTTGTTCTTCCTTCTCAAGACTGCTTAGCTATTCAGGGTCTTTTGTGGTTCCATACAAATTTTAGGATTTTCTATTTCTATTTCTATTTTCTATTTCTGTGAAAAATGCCATTGGAATTTTGATAGGAATTGCACTGAATGCATAGCTCACTTTGGGCAGTATGGACATTTTAACAATATTCATTCTTCTAACCCATGAACACTGAGTTATCTTTCCATTTATTTGTGTCTTCCTAAATTTCTTTTATCAATGTTTAATAGTTTTTAGTGTACAGAGCTTTCATCTCCTTCATTAAATTTATTTACTAAGTATTTGTTTTTGATTCTATTGTAAAATGGGATTGTTTTCTTAGCCCATAGTTCATTGTTAGTGTATAGGAATGCAACTGATTTTTATATATTGATTTTGGATTTTGCAACTTTACTGAATTCATCCATCTTTCATTATTAAAGCCAGTTATAAGCAAGATTAAGACTTTGGACTCTCTTCCTGAGTCTACTATGGAAGGACACAAACATACAGTACACATAGTGTACTGTGTACACCTGTTCTTCACGTATATTATTAAAGCCTACAGCACCAGATATTCCCACCCATGAACTAACCAGGTCCAACCCTGCTTAGCTTCTGAGATCAGGTGCATTCAGGGCGGTATGGCCGGACACACCAGTTTAATTTCAATGTTAAAAACAGATATGTATACCAAAAGACAAATGACAAAATGGTAATGCAAAATATATGACAAAAGAATGATTTTATTAATAAACAAAGAATACTTTTAAGTCAATAAAGAAAAAGATGAGTAATCCAACAGAAAAATGGACAAAGGATAAAAATAAGTATCTAACAGAAGAAAAAAAAACACTTAAAGAGTTTTAATTTTACTTATTAAATATTAAGACTAAAAGCATAATGAGATGCTACTTTTCATCTAACGGGTTAATAAATATTTAAAAGTAGGATAAAGTGTAGTGTTAAGTGATGGTGTGAAGAAACTCTCACAAACTGTTAGTGGAAATAAACATTAATGTAAAATTTTGGAAGGTAATTGACTAACATATATCCAAATTTAAAATGCACATACCCTGTAATCTAGTAATTCCATTGTTAAGAATTCAGGAATATTTTCCAATTATTTTCTGTTTACATATCATTTTGGATGCATTTATTTGTAAGTAACAGAAAATCCAATTTAAACAAGAATGGGGGTTTACTAGGCCCTGGACCTAGATCCCAGACACAAGGAGGGCTTAGCTCTGGTTTGATTCAGCATCTCAGTGATATCTTCGTTGACCCAGTTTCTTTCTAGCTCTCCTCTCCGACTTCCGGCATGTCAATTTCATCCGAAGCCTAATTCTCCATCAAGGTCATAAGATGGTTGTCAACAACTTCCAAGGTATAGTGGACATATGCATGCTTAATGGCTGCAAGGCACCTTTGAAACCTTTCCTGGGGTTGCGGGGAGGTTCTCCATCTTATGAGTCCATACTTCACCAATGTGGAATTCAGAAATTGTTTTCCAGACTCTCCTGTAGCTCTACCAGTATGTTCAAATGGTTCTTGGTGACACAAAGTTGCAAAACCCATGCAGAGACTCTCTGGCAGAGGTGACAGTACTACCTTCAGAAGCAGCAGTGGTGGGGGTTCAGGCCCCCCAAGGGCCCCACATTATCTGCTAGAGGGGTAGTCGCGCTCAGTGGGGAAGCAGTGGTGTTTTCCCTGGAGCAACAGGATATATTCTGCCGTGTGTCCTATAATTCTCTGGCTTTCCCAGAGATTCTGTGAAGTCCCTGATATCCTTTAATAAATTCTCTTGCTGCTTAAACTATCCACAGTTCATTTCTATTGTGCACAAGAAAGAACTCTGACATACAGAAACATGTTTCCTCATCCACATCTAGGGAAAGAAAGGTCCCTTCTAGAAATTCTCTCAAAATAGCAAAGAAATTCCCTTCTCTGAGACCTCTGGCAAACCTCTTTCATACCTCAATAGCTAGAATTGGGTCATTTTTTTTTTTTTAATTACTGAGGCTTGAGGATGGGATTATACTAATGATCTAAGGCCTGAGCCACATCCTTATCCGTTAAGGTTTAAGACAAAGGACAAAGAAAAAAAAAGGACAAAGAGAGAGGTGAGGATACCCAGATGAGGATTAGGATACTTAGAGAAGGGTGAATGGGTGAAGGTATACGGGAGGTAGGAAGACCTCAAAGTCTACCAGACAGAGTACAGTGGTCCCTCGGTATCCATGGAAGATTGGTTGCAGGACTCCCATGGATATCAAAATCCACAGATGCTCAAGTCCCTTATATACAATGGTGTAGTATTTACATATATCCTATGCACATCCTATCATATACTTTAAATCATCTCTAGATTATTTATAATACCTAATACAATGTAAATGCTACGTAAATAGTTGCCATCACGGTAAATTCAAGTTTTGCTTTTGGGAATTTTCTGGCAGTTCTTTTCCAAATATTTTCAGTCTACTATTGGTTGAATCCATAGATGGGGAATGCGCAGATACACAGGGCTGACTGCATGACTGCATGATTCTCAAGAGTGACTCTCACTCTCAGTACAATTGACATTTTGGGCAGGATGCATATTTGTTGTGTAGGACTGTCTTGTGTATTGTAGGTAACATCCCTGGCCTTTACCCATTATATACCAGTAGCACCCCCCCAACCCCCAAGTTCTGACAACCAAAAATGTCTCCATTCATTGCTAAATGTCCCCTGCGGGGCAAAATTACCTGAAGTTGGAACCACAGGGCTAGACAAATAACCTGGGGGGGAGTGTGGTGGGTAAGGGCAGTGGAGTCCTCTCATACTCCCAAGTTAGGGTGGGGAACTTCGACTATTCAGATCCTGCAAAGTACAAGGTAGGTGAACAAACTCACTGCTACTGGGAGTTGTAGATGATATTTTTTTGTTTCTACGAAAGGTGTTGCAGGTGGCTGTTGAATCATCATCTCCCAAAAACAAATATTATTTTTCATAGAGAATACAGCCTAACTGCAAAGTGGAAAATATATACTTTCTCAACTGCCCTATAATTTGCACGGCCACATCTCTCATAATGAGGTATTACACATTATTCAGAGAGGACATTATTCATCTATCTTGCCTCCAGATGTATCCTCTTTGCATCATCCCTGAGTGATATTCCTTTTAATTCTCTTAGCTACTCAAACATTTAAAAAAAATTTTTTTTTCTTTTGTTTATTTTTTATTTTTTTATTAATTAATTTATTTTTGGCTGTGTTGGGTCTTCGTTTCTGTGCGAGGGCTTTCTCTAGTTGCAGCAAGCGGGGGCCACTCTTCATTGCGGTGCGGGCCACTCACTATCGCGGCCTCTCTTGTTGCGGAGCACAGGCTCCAGACGCGCAGGCTCAGCAGTTGTGGCTCACGGGCCCAGTTGCTCCGCGGCATGTGGGATCTTCCCAGACCAGGGCTCGAGCCCATGTCCCCTGCATTGGCAGGCGGATTCTCAACCACTGCGCCACCAGGGAAGCCCCAGCTACTCAAATATTTGGCCAAAAGATTTGAAATTATTAGTTCAAAATTTAATCTTGTAGTTTCTCTTTTGTGATGGTGGTTGCTGTGTTGATACATAAATATTTCGGGTTACCCAACACATAGATATTAAAAACCTATAACTGTAGCTTTAGTTACATTTTTTTTTCTGGACAATTTTATCCTTTAGCATTATGAAGTGTTCTTAATCATATTTATATCTTTTTGGCTTGAACTGTCTGATATTAAGATGATAACCTCTGCATTCTTATTGTTTCTATGTGCCTGGCATATCTCTGTCTATCTCTATTTATCCTTTCTGAATCACTTTGTTTTAGGTGTACTGCTTATATGTGCCACGTTGGGGTATCAGTTAGCTTTTGCTGCATAACAAACTGTGACAAAACTTAGTGGCTTAAAACAAGAGCCATTTATTTAGCTCATGATTCTGTGGGTTGGTTGGGCATTTGTGGTCTAGGCTGGCTCAGCAAAACTCTGATGGGCTTGCTCATGTAACTAACATCAGCTGGGGGTTGGCTGGTGGCTGAATGATCTACAATAGCCTAATTCTCCTGTCTGCCAATTAGTAGACTATTGGCTGAGGATAGGGGGATGACTGGGCCATCTTTCATAATCCAGCAGGCTAGTCTGTACAGAGAGATCACAGGGTTTCAAGTGCAGCAAGACGGAACAAGCTCTGATGGCTGAAGTGTCGGCTTGCATCACGACTGCTAATGCCCCATTGGCTGAAACAATTTACATCAACAACCCAGACTTAAGGGTGGTCAAACAGACTCCAGTTCTTGATGAGAAGATCTACAACATCACAATGCAAAGTCATAGACGAAGGGAGAAGAATTTGTAGCCAATTTTACAATCTATCACATTCCGGTTTTCCTTTTTGATTCAATATAAAAGTCTTTTTTCTTTCAATGTTGATTTAAACCCAATTACATTTATTACATGACTTAGGTTTGATCTCAATTTGTTATAACATTCTGTGCTGTATTTATTGTGTTGCTATTTTTATTATGTTTTTGCCTGTGTGGCCTGTTTGCTCTTTTAAATTTTCTTTTGGTATTAGGAAAGTTTATATTTTTGCTTCAATGGTTATCTTTATAGTAATGCCTTTTAGAAAATTATTTGGTCCCCTTTTTCTTTACTTCCTTATGCTATTTGATTTGTCAGCTTTAAATGATATTTGTTGATATCATTTAGATAATATCGTTTGACTCCCACATATTACCTATTCACCAATCAAGTTACTTATTTTACTTTTCCTGTCTGATGTTTGCAATGTACTGTGAAATGGATCCAAAAAAGTAAGGCAGATTAATGGATGGATGGATAGAGGGATGATTAGATAGAGAGAGGTGTGATAAAGATAGATATGTGTGATAGTAAAATGTTAATGTTAGAATCTAAGTGGGTGGGTATGTAGGTGTTCACTGTAAAATTCTATGCTGTGTTTGAAATTTACAAAATTAAAATGTTGGGAGAAAAAGAACATAGGAGCCAGCCTAAAGGTGCTTCCATTGGCCAACTCCTGGACAAGGTAGAGCATCAAAATAAATAATGATAGCAGTGGATTATAATCTACTGAATAAAAATCCATGAGTCTGTGCTGATATAAATAAATATGTAAAGAAATAAATTAATAAATAGGAGAGAAAGGAAAAGTTTTCCTTATAGAATAATGCCTACTAATAAATATAGGAGAAATGATGTATTAGAAAATCACCATTTTGCCACTATCATAGCAATAATAGTGTCAGGTGAGAATCATCAAAGGATGCTAAAACTTGTAAAAAAAAAAGTTTAATGAGGAACAACACATTAATATAGTCTCAAAGTATATTCCCACAAATTATTTATTAATTACAAAGAGAAAACAGTAATTTTTCAAACAACAAGGATTTACTCTCTATAGTACAGGGAACTATATTCAATGTCTTGTAATAACTGTATTCAATGTCTTGTATAACGGAAAAGAATTGAAAAAAAGAATATCTATCTATCTATCTATCCGAATTACTTTGTTGTACACCTGAAACTAACCAAATATTGTAAATCAACTATACTTCAATAAAAAATTTTTAAAAATAGGAATTTTCCTAGAAAGAAACCTGGTGGACGCAACCTTAAACAATTAGTGTTTTTTATGACTGTAAGCACCAAGGGATGCACAATGATTTTATTTCCTTTGTTTTTCTTACAGTGTCACAGTCTTTTGTTCTTCTTTGTAATAACTCTTAGTTTTTTCTGAAAGCTCCATCACATCAGGTATTCTATCTAATCCCTCTAATCTTTCTTTTTTAATTTTTTTGGCCACACCGCGTGGCATGCAGCATTTTAGATCCCCGACCAGGGATCGAACCCGTGCCCCCTGCAGTGGAAGCGTGAAGTCTTAACCACTGGTCCGCCAGGGAAGTCCCCCTCTAATCTTTCTTTTTTTCTCTATGGGACCTTCCTTCTGCAGCCCTTCATCTTCCTGTTTTAATCTGGTCTGGCTAATTGCTGCACAGCTACCATTGTAGGGCTTACCTCCTGTCCTAGACCCCATCCTATAAACCATCTCCTGAACTATCTTCTATGAGTGTGGAACCAAGAACTTTGTAAATATATACAATAGATTGATATATTGGTTACAGAATTCTCCTGATTTAAATTTTGCTCGGCACACAGTGCAACCTGAACAGATAATTGCTGAATAACTTAGTTTGGCCATCCACATGTTATTGACACTTTCCTTTGTACCATGAAGCTTACGGGGAGGGTTTGGTTTTTAATATATGATCATAAATATTAAATAAGTAAAGATAAATGAAATCACACGTTTGTGTACATGCATAATTTTCTTACAAGGAAACTCAAGTATGTTTAATATGAAGAAATACCAATAACCATTTACTTACTGCTCCCTGAATCTGAAACACAGAGCTAGTGTATGCCTGAGGGAACAGACTAAAGAAATAAAAGCAAATTAACAAAAGCAAGGGTGAGAGGGTGAGGGAGTTCCTCTTCAACTTTGGATACTACTTAAACACATACTGGATTTTGGTGAAAATAGGAGAAACATGCCCTCAAACGTCGAGATACGCACAAGATAATACGCACAGCTGTCCAGAATTATTTATTTCTACTCTGTAAAGCAATTCTTTCAAAATAATGCTGATATTTATTCTCAGAAGTTATCTTACCCAAGTAAAACAACTCCTGTCTAAGAGACACTGGTGGCAAAGGGCAAGTTATTTAAATACCTGTGAATGGTATTAGAGAACTGGCAGCTGGTGGGAATACGAACATTAGTATACGGGATGAGAATGGGCTTGCACAGGGAATAATTCTACGTAAAAAGCTTAATAGTTTCCCTATTTCTCTTAAAAAAATTTGAGGCCATGTGGACCTCAAAATTTACACACCCATAAGTGGAAAATGGGTAATTATCTCTTTTTGCATTTTTAATTTTTTAGAAATATGCAAATAGATTAAGGAGACAAATAGTTCTCAAACATGTTATATGTTGCAAAAAACTCAGCGCCCTGCCCCACACCATTCCCCTTTCCATTCCATACACATGATGTGTCTCCCAGGTGACACGTGGCAGTGGGATCTTAGTTCCCCGACCAGAGATCGAACCCTTCGCCCCCTGCAGTGGAAGCACTGGACGGCCAGGGAAGTCCTCTCCATCCTTAATGTTATCGATTTCAGCAAGTCTATTTGAACTCTTCTACTCCTTGCCTCCTTTCCTGTAGGTCCTCCCCCATGACCCCCCAACACCCTTAAGTTTACCCCGACAGAGTGCAGTAGGGGAGTGAAGACACCTCATTTACCTTTTGCCCTTCACTTTCTCTCTCTTAGACTCTTCCTCTTAGCACCCAAAAGGGCTTTCTCCTTCTTGCATTGTAGGGACTTTCCTTACATCAAATCCTTGTACTATTTACCCTCTCATTTACTGTAAAAACTCTTTGTTACAGTCTTCTGGGCTTGGCTTTGATAAACTTCTTTTCTCTTCAACAAGGCTTCGCTCCTCCCAAAAATCACAAGCGCTTACTTTCAGGCTACTGTCTCAACATGGACTTGAAAAGCTCTACTTTGAAAATCAAAGCTGTTTTCAGCAGGGTTCTGTCCATCCAGAGAGGTTTATTTCCATTGGTTCAATCAGTGGGGGTAATGATGGGCTCACCAGAACCAGGGATTATCAGGGAGGAAAAAATCTATTGATTTAATATTCCCCAAAACGTTACACTGCGGACACACTCTAAGAACACATTTTATGAAGTTTCATTACACAGATGGAAAATCAATGTTACCATAAGCGAGTTTGGAAACAGTGAAATGTATCTTTGGAAAGCATCACTAGGGCTCCCTAACATCCAGTTCTCCCTTCCCTCCTGGGCATACAGAAGACCACCCTTCCTGATCCCATTCCAGTCTGATGGAGCCATGTGAGAAGTTCTAGACAATGAAAGGTAATGAAAGTGAGAGGGCGGAGGCAGTGAACAGTTGCTGTGTGATGCTACAGATTCCCTCTTCCCGTTTGAAATTGGAGTCTCATGTTAAGACAGTTAAGCTACAAGATCAAACTCGTCTGAATGACTGAGACACTGCTTGGAGGACAGCGACCCTGGACAGTTGCTTGTCCCACAGAAGACTTTGCATGAGCAAGGAACAAATGTTTATTATGTTAAGATGCTGAGATTTTGAAATTGTTTATTATCAGAACATTAGTTGCCTACCCTTATATACCCTCCTTCTTTGGCCACTGGCCTAATGCCTATTTAATGAGGGTACCTGCTATTGAGGGGAAAGCTGTGTTACTTTGATAGTAGAAATCTTTTTATTTTTTTGCAAGCAGTGAAACTCATTGACTCATTCAAAAATATTTACTGAGTTGCCTACTAAGTGCCAAGTGCTAGAGACTTAACAGTATACAAAATAAACACAATTTTTGTCCTTAAGAAGTTTACATTCTAGTGAGAAAGTCAGAAAAAAATTAATCAAGTAACAAAAAACTTGCTAGTTAGCATAAGTGTTATGAAGCAAATAAACAATGGCTGAGTTAGACATTAACAAGGGCGGAATCTACTTTAGACGGTGTGCTGGGGAGGAGACATTTCTTCCGAGATATGAAGAAAGGGGTGAAGTATTTCAGGTCATATGAGGACAGAAAGATCTTAGTGAGAGTTTGAGAAACTGAAATAAGACCAACATGACTGGGCAGTAATACATGAGGAACAAGTGGCAAAACATAAAGTTGGAGAGACATGCAGAGACAGATCATGTTTCATCAGATAAGATCACCTTAATCTTTCCTTGATCAATGCCACACTTAACCACATCTATGTTCATTTCCTTTTTCCCTCCATCTGCCTCAACAAATGACACATCCCTCATCTTTCTGACAGTTAATCCCTTCTCTTGTACCCTCCCTACTCTGGTTACCCTTTCCTGTCCTCTTTTCGTGCACTTGGCTCCTTTGGTTACCCTCAGCTCTTCTGAATCTTCATTCTCTCCCCAGTGGATCAGTCCTGTCAGCCAACCTACAAAATACTATCTTCTGTCTTAAAAAAACACATCATCTGATATTATATTTCCTGGCAGCTTCTGATCTATTTCTATTTCTTTGTGTTCCTTTCTAGGCCCAGAGGCTTAAAATTAATTTGTATGCTGACTGTTGACTCCCAAACAAGATCTCTTCTTGGAGCTCTAATCTCATATACCCAATTGTCAATTTAATGACTCCACTTGAATGCTTGGTATAAACACTTCCCATCCTCTGGGCCCATCAGTGGATTATCCATCAGTTTTTTTTTTTTTTTTAATATGTCAGTAAATGATTCCACTGACGGCTCAGATGTTCAGGCCCCAAATCTGGGAGTCTGGCTTACTACTGCTAATGCCAGCTTTCATGATCCCTTGCCTGCATTTCTGAAATGGTTTCATGATTTGGCTCCGTGCTTCTACCCTGCCTTCCTCTTAATACATTCTCTACATAGCACCCAGAGTGGCTAGTTTATTTATTTTAACCTGGAACATTTTAACTAAAATAAACTTAAAAATTTTAAAAACTGTGGCCAAATAAACTTTTGTAACAAAGTAGTAATATATTCTGTAAAAAATTACACAAAAAAGATAGGCAACAAATAAAGAAAATAATACATTTCCACTTCCAAAGATTACAACTGCTCATTCCTTAGGGTATAATCCTTCTAGATCTTTTTTCATAGTACATAAATACACATATGTGCATTTTATAATCAAAATGAGATATTGTAACATACATACTGTTTTGTGACTTGCTCTTTTCAGTTAATGATCTCCACTTTTCCATGGCAATACATTTTCATCTCATATTCAGTCCATCTATGTTCAAATTTCTTCAATTGCCCTGAAAATGCATTTCATAGCTGGTCTGTTCAAATCAGGATTCAATCCAGATTCTATGTCCCTCAAATTTCTTTTACACAGCAGTGGCTTTTTTCATAACTATAATTTTTTAAAGAGATGGGATCAGTTATTCTGCCTAATGTTCCACCTTCTGGATTCGTTTGGTTACTTTTCATGGTATCATTGAGTTTGCTTTTCTATCCCCTGTATTTCTTTATAAATTGTGTGTTAGATGCAAAGAATTGACAGATTCAAGTTAAACATTTTTGCCTGGAATAGATCATAGATGATGATATTGTATACTTCATATGACATCCCATCAGATTGATGCACAGGGTGGCCTTTTAAAAATGTATCGATAAATTGTATCATGTCACCGTTGCTTAAATGCCACTTATAGCTTCCTTTCCATTTATTCTACAATACAAATTCTTTAACTTGGCTTACAAGGTTCTGAACGATTTGATGCCTGTTTACTCTTCCAACTTTATTTCATCCCATTCTCTACTTGTTTTTTAAGTTTTTGCCACACTGTTTGCTTCCACTCCCTGAACATGGGAAGTGCTTGCCTCCTAGGGCTGTTGCTCCTTGGTCTGGGAGGCTCTCCCCAGCCACTACTCTCTTGGCCACTCTTCCCTTCTCCTAATGTCAAGCATCTTCTCAAACTGCAGGTCTCTTAAAGTTCACCTCCTCAGAAAAGCCTTCTCTAATTATTTAATAATTATTATTGTTTAAACTAGGTTCTTTCGAGGGACCCTCATACCCTACATGCCAAGCACCCTGCTTTTTGTACCAAGATACTTTTTTGGTCCACCTTAATATCTGTGTCCTTACCTGACATTAAGCTGCACAATAGCCAGGACCTTGCCTACTCGGCTCACTGTGCACACAGTATTCATACACAGCAGCCCGCTGAATGAATTACCATAGGTCACAACAACCCTGAGGCTGCCAGGTCTTGGACAGGTGGCTGCAAACTCGCGCACGTGGCAGTAACAGGAGTCCTTCCCCGGGAAATTGTTAGAGCGGAGGAAGAGTTATCTTTACGTGAAAGCACTCTGCCCACCTGCCGAGGAAGTACGGAGGAATGAGAAAATTCCGCCTGTGGAGAAAGCCGGCGCCGTAAGTCTGGGCGCAGGCAGAGTGGGGGCCCAGGTGAGCAGCGCCGGCGCCCGGACTCCCTCACGTGACCGCAGGCAGCGCGCTGACTGCGCCTGCGCGAGAGCTCCCGGAAGTGGCCGGATCTGAAACGCAGGCTGAGCGGACCTCTGTCAGCCAGTCAGTCCGCTTGTCCGGTACCCCGCGCGCCTCGGCCTTCGTCGCCGTCCCGCGGTCCCTTTGGCCCGAAGGGCGGCCGAGGCGCTCGCCATGGCGACGTTCGTCTCAGTGCAGCTGAAGAAGACCTCGGAGGTGGACCTGGCCAAGCCGCTGGTGAAGTTCATCCAGCAGACGTACCCGAGCGGCGGGGAGGAGCAGGCCCAGTACTGCCGCGCGGCGGAGGAGCTCAGCAAGCTGCGCCGCGCCGCGCTCGGCCGCCCGTTGGACAAGCACGAGGGCGCGCTCGAGACGCTGCTGAGGTGGGCCTGGGGCCGGGCGGGGGGAGGCCGTCGGCGGCCTGCAGCTCCCCTTGCTTCCTCCGCTCTTCCTGCCTCCCTACTTCACACCCACGGCCCGGGCCGGCCGCCCTGCCCCTGCTTGGCCGGGAGCGTAGGTGTGGTCTGCATTCCTTCCTGCTGAGCAGGAGTGGCCTTGAAGGCCCCGGGGACCCGACCCGCTTCCCCTAGATGCCCGCCCTAGCCCTTGGTCCACCGAAGCTCGGTCGGTCGGCCACCTGGGAGGGACGGTCTGCCACGTACTGCTCTCTCGTGCCACATTTACCCAGAACTGGTTTTCTTCACTTTTTGGTGGGGGGAGGGGGGTCTCTGAGACTCCTCCCTTCCCCCGTTTTTGCATCACTGCAAAACTTTCTTGGCCAGGTTTGGATTTCGTAATCGTAGTTGCTTGAGGGAAGTGGCAGAATTGGAACACTGGAACCCATGTTTATTACTTACTACACTGTCCACTTCGGAATGAGCCATCTTCCTAGGTTCATCGTAACCGAACGACAAATGGAGAACTCCATAGGTTAGGAGCTGCCATTGTTTGAAATTAAACTTGAGTGACATTAACGTTCAAGATAGGTTGCTTTTAATCAGTTTGTTCACAAACAGGTATGCAGATATTGGAGTAAATTTGTTATCTTAGCAAAT
The DNA here is from genome assembly GCF_009873245.2 of Balaenoptera musculus. Classification (NCBI taxonomy): domain Eukaryota; kingdom Metazoa; phylum Chordata; class Mammalia; order Artiodactyla; family Balaenopteridae; genus Balaenoptera; species Balaenoptera musculus. The sequence goes on from NC_045795.1 coordinate 53,037,780, forward strand.
GTTTATTGAGATCAGGCTGTATTTAAGGAGAGTTCCTTTTGTAGTTCTTTCTAGTTAGGATGGCAGAACATTTTTATAGCACTTAATAGTTAAAAAAATTTCTTTCGCCCATCTTGTTAATGATCTGATTTCCTATGTGTACCATATTCTCCTTGTTTCACAGAAAAAACACAGCTGTATTAGGATGCAAGTAGGAGCAGCTCAGGTTAAACTAGCTTAGTAACTGAAAAGTCAAGGAATATTGCTTCCTTATCTTTAGGCATTCCAGGAGATCATCCTGCTTCCATGACGATTACCTCTTAGGAGAGCTTTGTTTCTCTATTGGGAGAGATGGCCACTGGCTCTCCTGTAATTACAGTGGTCTTAACACTCAGGATCTTGGCACTCCTGTAATTACAGTGGTCTTAACACTCAGGATCTTAGGTAAGAGTGCTTTTCTCCTACACCCTGGTGAAAGTCCATGGAGGCCTCTGATTGGGTTGGCTTGTGCCCATGTATGATGGTGGGAAATGGCCTAATTTAATTGCCCGTGTCTGAGTCACTCTGCTGGTTTAATTTCGCCATGCATCATGGATTCAAACTTTTTTTAAAAAATTAATTCATTTATTTATGGCTGTGTTGGGTCTTCGTTTTCTGTGCGAGGGCTTTCTCTAGTTGCGGCAAGTGGGGGCCACTCTTCATCGCGGTGCGTGGGCCTCTCATTATCGCGGCCTCTCTTGTTGCAGAGCACAGGCTCCAGACGCGCAGGCTCAGTAGTTGTGGCGCACGGGCTTAGTTGCTCCGTGGCATGTGGGATCTTCCCGGACCAGGGCTCGAACCCGTGTCCCCTGCATTGGCAGGCAGACTCTCAACCACTGCGCCACCAGGGAAGCCCAGCATGGATTAAAGTAATATTAGTATGGACTGGGGAAGAGCTGGTTCTCCAGAAGGAGGATACTGAATAGATCGCTTAGAGAGATGATGGCCCCTTGGTGTCAGTTTTAAAGATAGGACTGTTGGGTTGCAAAGATCACTAGCTTGATACTTAGTATAAGCTTTTTAAAAAGTAAGGGCTTCCCTAGTGGTGCAGTGGTTAAGAATTCGCCTGCCAATGCAGGGGACACGGGTTCGAGCCCTGGTCCGGGAAGATCCCACATGCCACGGAGCAACTAAGCCCATGCGCCACAACTACAGAGCCTGTGCTCTAGAGCCCATGAGCCACAACTACTGAGCCTGCGTGCCACAACTACTGAAGCCCATGCACCTAGAGCCCATCCTCCGCAGCAAGAGAAACCACTGCAATAAGAAGCCCTCACACTGCAGCAAAGAGTAGCCCCCACTCGCCGCAACTAGAGAAAGCCCACGTGCAGCAACAAAGACCCAACGCAGCCAAAAATAAATAAATAAAATTTAAAAAAAAAGAAACAAATATGAAAAAAATTTTTAACCTATGAATACTTAGCCATTCTTTAGAGTTAACATACTTAAAAAAAAATCTCCAATACAATTCTTATGTAGACATGAGTAGCATTCAGTGATGATTTTTTTTTTAATATTTATTTATTTATTTATTCATTTATTTATGGCTGTGTCGGGTCTTCGTTTCTGTGCGAGGGCTTCCTCTAGTTGCGGCAAGCGGGGGCCACTCTTCATCGCGGTGCGCGGGCCTCTCACTTTAGTGGCCTCTCTTGTTGCGGAGCACAGGCTCCAGACGCACAGGCTCAGTAATTGTGGCTCACGGGCCCAGCTGCTCCGCGGCATGTGGGATCCTCCCAGACCAGGGCTCGAACCCGTGTCCCCTGCATTGGCAGGCGGATTCTCAACCACTGCGCCACCAGGGAAGCCCCCAGTGATGATTTTTCATTAGTAGTATTAAAAAAGCATGGGTTGTGGTATAGTGTACACGTGAATACATTAGGTTTGGTCTCAGCCCTTAAGGAGTGTGTAGTCTTCAGAGACTAGAAGATGAGAGAATAGTGAGTAGTGGTTCTGTGAAGTTTAAAACTTCATTCATTTGTTCATTCCTTTAGTCTTTTCCAAGGTGTAAATGTGAGAACTGTTCCTAGGTTCTAGGGCTGTTGAGGAGATAGTCTCTTTGAAACTGTGTTTCTTTAGTCATCTGTATTATCCTCATATTAGCACATTCGTTCAACAACTACGCTTTTTTCACTTCTTGCTGTTCTAGGAGAGTTAGGGTAAACTAATAGATATTAGTATAGTCTATTAAATGGAGGTGTGTACAAAACTACCTTTGGTATACATGATGTAAAAATCAAACAGTTGTGGGGTGGTCATCCAATCAAGCAGATTATCTTACTTTTAATAATTATATTGTGATAATTGTGTAAACTGAACATCAATTTACATATTTTAAACTTAATGAACTTTTAAATAAAATTTAAAAAAAAGAGGGTTTAATCTAATTCGTAAAGAATAGAAGCTAGCTTGGTAAGTACTGATACACAGCTTTACATATAGGTACAGTGACTTGCCTTTTTATTGTTACTAACTTCTAGATGACCTATTAAAATTTCCTAAAATATACATTTATGAGTTATAATATTAAGAGTGAATGTCATCCTTTGTAAAGTGACTTTAACTACAAATTGATTAGGAGAGCCTTGGTAAATAGTGAATTTTACACTAGGTGATCAGATGGGAACCCTGCTGGGTTTTTTGGGGGGGAGGGGGAAGCTCCAGATACCAGCTTCCATGTCTTTTGTTGTGATTAGTTTCTTTAGAGAGAAAGCTTCCAGTCTCCTTCCATGAAAAAGCCTGGTTGTCAGCTTTCTGAAATTTGGTCAGGGGGAATGGAAGTTGAGGATCTCAACAGTCATGTATGCAGTTTTTTATATTATCTGTTTTAGTTTTATATTATTTATGTTGCTGTGTTAGGGGTGAAGTCATCTGTGTGTGGTAGATCTCAAATTATCAGTGAGTTAAATTATGATTTTAGGGCTTCCCTCGTGGGTCAGTGGTTAAGAATCCGCCTGCCAGTGCAGGGGACATGGGTTCGATCCCCGGTCTGGGAAGATCCCACATGCTGTGGAGCAACTAAGCCCATGCGCCACAACTACTGAGCCCGCACGCCACAACTAGTGAACCCCATGTGCTCTAGGGCCCACGTGCCTCAATTACTGAGCCCACGTGCTGCAACTACTGAAGCCTGCATGCCTAGAGCCCAGTGCTCTGCAACAAGAGAAACCACTGCAGTGAGAAGCCTGTGCACCACAACGAAGAGTAGCCCCCACTTGTTGCAACTAGAGAAAGCCTGCGTGCAGCAGTGAAGACCCAACGCAGCCAAAAAATAAATTTAAAAAAAAATTATGATTTTACTCCGTGTGAAAAGTTGGTGGATGGGTAGTTCTGGTAGCCTAGGGCTGGTGTAGTGGTTCTGTGAAGTTCATCAGGCTCAGGCTCTGGCTCCTCCAGTGATCTGCTCTGTAAAACCTAGAGTCCTTGCTCTCAAGGTCCAGATAGCAGTCATACCCAAGTTTTAGGAGGATGGAGGGGGGGAGAAAGGAGGCAGAGGGCTCAGCCTCCAGGATGTTTCCTGGAAACTGCCCCGGAATACCCTGCTCATATGTTATTGGCCATTATGTGTGTCCACATCTAATAGAAGGGTAGGATAGGTAAAGACATTTTTTAAAAAAAATTTTTATCAGAGTATAGTCCCTTTACAGCGTTGTGTTAGTTTCTACTGTACAGCAAAGCGAATCAGCTATACGTATACATATATCCCCTCTTTTTTGGATTTCCTTCCCATTTAGATCACCACAGAGCATTGAGTAGTTCCCTGTGCTATACAGTAGGTTCTCATTAGTTATCTATTTTATACATAGTATCAATAGTGTATATATGTCAGTCCCCGTCTCCCAATTCATCCCCCTCCCCATATCCATATGTTTGTTCTCTATGTCTGTGTCTCTATTTCTGCTTTGCAAATAAGATCATCTATACCATTTTTTTAGATTGCACATATATGCGTTAATATATAATATTTGGTTTGCTCTTTCTGACTTACTTCACTCTGTATGACTATCTCTAGGTCCATCCACGTCTCTACAGATGACCCAGTTTCGTTCCTTTTTATGGCTGAGTAGTATTCCAGTGTGTGTGTGTGTGTGTGTGTGTGTGTGTGTGTGTGTGTGTGTGTGTATATAATACCACATCTTCTTTATCCATTCCTCTGTTGATGGATATTTAGGTTGCTTCCATGTCCTGGCTATTGTAAATAATGCTGCAGTGAACATTGGGGTGCATGTGTCTTTTTTTTTTTTTTAATTCATTTATTTTATTTTTCGCTGCGTTGGGTCTTTGTTGCTGTGCCCGGGCTTTCTCTAGTTGCGGCAAGCGGGGCTACTCTTCGTTGCAGTGCGTGGGCTTCTCATTGCGGTGGCTTCTCTTGTTGCAGAGCACGGGCTCTAGGCGCGCGGGCTCAGTAGTTGTGGCACACAGGCTTCAGTAGTTGTGACTTGTGGGCTCTAGAGCATAGGCTCAGTAGTTGTAGTGCATGGGCTTAGTTGCTCCGTGGCATGTGGGATCTTCCCGGAGCAGGGCTCGAACCTGTGTACCCTGCATTGGCAGGTGGATTCTTAACCACTGTGCCACCAGGGAAGTCCCCGGTATATAGTATTCTTGTTGACATTTTTTAATAGTTTGTAATTTTAGTTTTCTTTAACTCAAGAGTCCTTTATATAGATTTTGTAAAATTTCTAAATAGATTTGTGTGTCACTTTTTTGTGGGTTAATATTTAGTTTGCTGCATTATGGTAGTATCTTTTTCATTTGTAAAATAAAGTTGATGGAATTAGTTTCATAATTTCTGAAATTTTATCCCAGCACTAGTGTTTTACAGATCAAGAAAGAAAATATTGCCGTTCCGTTTTACTTCTCAAGCTGTTGCTTACATTCTGATTGTTGCTTAAGATATTGAGATAATATTAGCCCTAATGACGTTGCTATAATTTGTTAATAAAATAGTGTGTGGAATATAAAGATATATAATACCTGACCCTTGGTCTCAAGGAGTATCTGTAGTAGCCAGACCTTAAACTGGCTCAGTAATTTTATTCTGCATAAATGAATGAACTTGAAAATTTAAAGGAAAATTTAAAATCTCTGCTTTTCTGTGTTCTGACTTTTCTAATGTTTAATAAATAAAATAGCTTGTCAGGACTTTCTTCATTCTTTGTAATCCTAGAGAGAATCTTCTCTCGGAATCTTCTGCACACAGGAGGTTTAAGCCACGCAGCTAGCTTTGTGGTAGAGTTAGACTAAGATCTTGACTTCTTGAGTCCCTGATTATTTACTTTCTGCCATAATCTGCTGCAGTAGTGCTTCATTAGTGATTCTTCATGAGGTACATTGGGCAAAGAAAGAAGTGTGAAAATAAGGTTCAGGAGGCATCTGTTAACTGTGATCATTATCTGGCCCAGCTCTCTTGTTTCTGTCTCTGGTTGGTGGGCTGGGAGTTGCCCAGCCCTCAGTACTGGCTGGAGCTGGATGGGTTACGTGAATTTGCATTGCAGTATCACTTTGCCTAACGTGGATTGGTTGTTCTCCGTCTTCACACCTTCCCCCTAAAAAAAAACTTTAAAACTAGAATTTCTAATGGGAATTTGTCCTGTACCTATCATTGGTATATTAAAAGAAATATATTCATTTCCTTTTTATTTCCCCGTGAGATTTTAAACGTTGAGTTCTTAGATATGTGGTCTAAAGTGGTTGAGTTTTATGAAATACTGGAGAACATGTAAAATACTTATGAATAGTTGTAAAATAAGAATCTGTAGCTACCGTTTTTCCAACATGTGCAGTGTGTCCAGGCAGTATTTTAAGCTTTGAGTATATATTGTATTATTTGTCCTTCATGCTTAAATTAAATGAGGTTTTGCCCTCACTTTAGGAAGGGTTTAGAGAGGTTGAGTAACTTGCATGCAGTCACACAGCTAAGAGTTGGTGGAGTTGGGATTCAAACTCAGAGTTGTCTGACTTACCTTTTTATGTTTAGGATTTTATAGTTAATTAATTTTTTTTTTTTTTTACTTATTTTTAAAATAAAATCTTTAACGGTACAAATTCTTCTTTTTTTTTTTTGCTACACCAGTACTCTGGTGTAGCATACTGGCTTTCCCTCTCCCCACTTGTGGAAAACTTGCAGCCTAGGTCTAATTTTTTTTTTTTTTAAATGAAATCATTTGGGCTACCTCAGTAATTCTTTTTTTTTTTTTAATTTTTATTTATTTATTTATTTATTTATGGCTGTGTTGGGTCTTCATTTCTGTGCAAGGGCTTTCTCCAGTTGCGGCAAGCGGGGGCCACTCTTCATCGCGGTGCGCGGGCCTCTCATTATCGCGGCCTCTCTTGTTGCGGAGCATAGGCTCCAGACACGCAGGCTCAGTAATTGTGGCTCATGGGCCTAGCCGCTCCGCGGCATGCGGGATCCTCCCAGACCAGGGCTCGAACCCGTGTCCCCTGCATTGGCAGGCAGACTCTCAACCACTGCGCCACCAGGGAAGCCCCTAGGTCTAATTTGTTAGAGGTATACGCTGGGATAGAATCTGCTGATTGAGTAAAGCATATTTAAATGATAAAGAGAGGGGTGTGGTAGATTCTCTTGTTCTGCTCTTGTTCCCTCTCTAGAGAGCTTTGATAGCTGAGAATTAGGCTGAACTATGAGGGGTCGTATGTGGTGGAATTATATTGAAAGAATAGCTTACTGTACTTGGTACTGTAGGAACAGCATTTTCCCTGTGGTACCTGCAGTTAGCAATGGCTATTTTCTTTTGAAAAGCATTAGTTGGTCTGTTTGTTGGAGTTTACTCCATATTATGAAGTCAGATATTATTGATTTCCAATGATTGTTGTACAGTACTTATATTTCATTTTTTCATACTTATATTTCATATTATATAACCTGTCTTAAGACAGCTGTTTTACTTTGAAGATTCCATTGCGTATCTTCTAGTCATTTAAATGTAGGATATACATGCACTGCTACCCCACATAAGTTTTGAGAGTTGACCCCAAAAGCTTTGGAATAAATAGGGTAGGTATAAAATTTTAGTACATTCTATTTAGCGTTTCTTTTTTGCCTGATTCACTTGCAGAGCAAGTAGCTTCATCTCCTCCTACTTCCTTCCTTGCTGTCTGTAGAGCAGAGGTCAGCAAACTAAGGCCTGCCCAGCTGCCTGTTTTCATATGGTCCAGGGCACCACTCTAGCGTTGTGAGCCTTGGAGAGCTAGCTGGGGTGCTCCCCTCTGCCCCATCCTCCCCTTTATTCCAAGTGTTTGCCTCTCTGGCCAATAGCCATGCCTCACTGCTGCCAGGGCTTGCTCAAGTGCCCTACACGCTGGGTTTTCTGCTTGGCAGTGGCTTGGCAGTGAATGGTGTAATCTCACACCGGGACTTGGTGACGCAGCAAATTGCCCTCTCTCCTGCCAGCTGTACCAGCCGCCCAAGTTGAAATGGCTGGACTCTCTGGCAGGAGAGAAGGGCGTGCCGATATTTGAGTGTCACTGGGGCAGAGAGTGAAACGGACTGTATTAGCCACTACTCACCTCCCTCCCCTGGGCTTCTTGCCACCAGACTGGATCCTCTTCCCTCGGAGAACGTCTCCAGCTAATGGCAATTAGGTAACTGTGTACTTAGTGTACCCACCATCTGAGATGGCCCAACCCAGGTAAAAAGCGCACAGGGCAGGGCAGGAGATTTTTCTCTTGTTATAACAAGTACCTACATTTTATCCTTAATTTTGCCTTTTTTTTGGCAAAGCCTAGGATAGCCCTCTTCAGAAAAAGTGTGCCAGTCCCTGCTCTATAGCCCTGTCGGCCTCCTTGCACATTGTTGCCTCAGGGTCTTGGTACTTGCTAGTCTCTCCTTATGGTCACGTTTTTTGGTAGCTCCTGTTTATTCCCCAAACAGAGAATCTCAGGTGTTACTTTTCAGAGATTATAAAAAGTTGCTTTTTAAAAACTTTGTATTTTACTGATTCATTTGTTTGGAGCTAGCAATGAAACTGAGCAAATAGACCCAGTTTCTGTTACAATCCTTTGAGAGAAAAGACATTAAACAAAGTCCCACAAATAAATATATTACCAACTGTGGTAAGTTCTGTGAAGGAAAAATTCAGGGGCCTAAGATTATAAATGGAGAGGGGAACTAATTTAGAAAAGGAGTGAGATTGAGTGGCTCTATCATTTCTGCCACCACCGTGGATCATCTGTTTACTGGATTACTGCAATAGCTTCCTGACTTGTCTCTACTTCTGCCCTGGCACACCTGCGAGTCAGTTTTCTACATAGCAGCCAGGGTAACTCTGTGAAAATGGATTAGCTCGTGTTACTCTTGTCCAAACCCTCTGGATGGTTCCTCCTCTTACTCTGTAGTAGAAGCCAAAAGTCTTACAAGTTGTACTCAAGGCATCATTACTTCCTTGATTTAATCTCCCACTATTTTCTCCAGTGCTCGCTCTCTGGCCATATGCCTCCTTATCATGGCAGAGATCTTTTCAGGCATACTCTGGTCTCAGCTTTTTGGCACTTGCTCTTCCCTTGACTGGTAATGCTTTTCCCTCACATCCCATCACTTCCTTCATGCCCTCTCTATTATTCATGATTGTTTAAAAAAAATTATTTATTTTATTTATTTACTTTTGGCTGCCTTGGGTCTTCGTTGCTGTGCATGGGCTTTCTCCAGTTGTGGTGAGCGGGGGCTACTCTTCGTTGCGGTGCGCGGGCTTCTCATTGTGGTGGCTTGTCTTGTTGCGGAGCGCAGGGTCTAGGCGCACGGGCTTCAGTAGTTGTGGCACATGGGCTCAGTAGTTGTGGCTTGTGGGCTCTAGAGTGCAGGCTCAGTAGTTGTGACACATGGGCTTAGGCTCCGCGGCATGTGGGATCTTCCCGGACCAAGGCTTGAACCCGTGTCCCCTGCATTGGCTGGTGGATTCTTAACCACTGCGCCACCAGGGAAGCCCCCATGATGTTTTAAAATTTTTTATTTTTTACTTTTATGTAGTCAAATGACCATGTTATCTGAAAAAACTACAGCCTTCTCACCTCACCCCATACACATACCTTACCTCTCTCACTTCTTTAAGTGCCATTGCACTTAGCACTATCTACTTTACTACATTTTTACTTTATCTTGTTTTGTCTCCCCCTCAAAAAGTAAGCTTTACAAGGGTGCAAATTTTTAAATGCTTATGTTCTGCTGAATTCCTATGTCCTAGAACTGTGTTTGGTGCATAGTAAACCTGTAGTTTATGTTTGTTGAATGAGTGAATGAATGAGGACAAGAAAAATGGGAAATTGTGATGGGAAAATTTCCAGGTATGGGGGAAAAAAATGGGTGAAGGCCCTTAGCCAGGAGAGAGCATAGAATTTTAGTGCATAGAATGTGTAGTGAATATTCTGAGTTGAGGCTGGAGAGTTGAATGATGAATTATGTCAAAAGTTTTGGATGTAATTATAAGTATAATGGGAATCCAAGAATACTCTCGTACATAACCAGAGTACAGCTTTCAAAATAAGGAAATTAACATTGATTGAATATTACCATTTAATCTACAAAACTCATTCAGATTTTGCTGATTTTCCCAGTAATGTTGTTTACAGGTCCAGGATCTAATCCCAGATCTTGCATTGCATTTAATTGCCTTTTTAGTCTCCTTCAATCTGGAATAGTTCCTCAGTTTTTCCTTGTCGTTCACAATGTTGGCATTTTTGAAGAGTACAGGCTACTTACTTTGTAGAATGTCCCTTAATAAGGGCTTGCGTCATATTTTCTTGTGTTTTATGCATTTTGGGGCTCTAGTACCACCCCAGTGATTCTGTGGTCTTTTTAGTGCGTATTAGGAAAAACACGAGGTTGATTTGTCCCATCGCTGATAATGTTTAACTTTTATCACTTTGTTAAGATGCTGTCTGCCAGATTTTTTGGCCTTACAATTAATAAGTTATACTAATTAGTATTTTGTGGGGAGGTACTTTGAGACTTTGTAATATCCTGTTTCCATCAAACTTTCGTGTTTTAGCTTCCATTAATGATTTTACCTGAATCAGATATTATATTATGAAAGATGCCAAATGGTGACTTTTCTCACTTCATCGTTTCTTCTAGATTTATTAGTTGGCATTGTACAATAGGGTAGAGCTTTCCCTATTCACCTGTTTGTTTTGTTTACTTTAGAATGGTGTTCTTATTTTCCTCAATGGGTTATGATTTGTTACTTATTTGAATTATTCTGGACTTGGCTAGTAGGAACTGCTTAAAGCTAGTTCCTGTGTTCTTCTGACATATCCTCATCATTTTTTGAGTCCTTAACTTCCTAGCATAGCTAGTTGTTTTAGGCTTGGCGCTTGAATTTTCTCAGTTGCAGCCATGGAGCCAGCAATTTCTCTAAGGACTGGCTCCATTTAATGCATAGTATTATTTATCTGGCCTCTAGGTGTGCTTATTGCTACTTAGGTATTATTGCTTCTAGGACCTCTCAGCATATACACTTAGGAAATACACACACACACATTTATACCTCTTTTTGTATCTGTATTACATTGTATTAAAAAATGAGTTCACACTGTTACCTCCAGTTCCAATCCAAAGCCAGCGTTTCTTCTAGCTGTCCACCTTCCCATGTTTGTAACTCCTTTCTCTGGTAGTAAGAAGCCTGACTCCCATTATCTTCATTGTATTTGCCTAATTGCTCAATTCTTCCTCTGTGTAACCAAACCTGTGGCCATGGCAGACCCAAACTTGATCTCTGACATGTTGCTCCCACCCCTCTGGAAAACTTGGCCTCAGAAATAACAATTGCAAAGAACCGTGGTGATGGGGGTGCAGGAGCAGGGAGGTGATAAGGGAAGGAAGAAAGATTACAGGCCAGTTAGAAAGCTTGGCCTTGGACACCCCCCCAACCCCCTGGCTAGCTCAGAGGTCAGCCTGATAGGGGAAGACTGCCTCATGTTTGATAATCATTCTGGCTGCTGTGTGGAGAACACATTGAAGAGAATGAGAAAGGAGAAGAGGAGACAGGGCGATTGGCTAGGGAACTTTTGGATTAGTTTACTTTCAAGGGAGAGTGGAAGTGTTGACTGTGTAGCAGTGGTGATGGACAGGAGAGGACATACCCAAATCATATGGGAAAGTTGGTAAACCTGTTTTTAATTAGTAGTTTACCAGAGGTGTTAATCTGCCCAATGGATATAAAGTTATCTTAATAAGAAATAGTATTTTTTTTTTTAAACTCATTTGCGTTTTGTTTTTTTTAATTAATTAATTAATTTATTTATTTTTGGCTGTGTTGGGTCTTCGTTTCTGTGCGAGGGCCTTCTCTAGTTGCGGCAAGCGGGGGCCACTCTTCATTGCGGTGCGCGGGCCTCTCACTATCGCGGCCTCTCCTGTTGCGGAGCACAGGCTCCAGACGCGCAGGCTCAGTAGTTGTGGCTCAAGGGCCTAGCTGCTCCGCGGCATGTGGGATCCTCCCAAGCCAGGGCTCGAACCCGTGTTCCCTGCATTAGCAGGCAGACTCTCAACCACTGCGCCACCAGGGAAGCCCCAGAAATAGTATTTTAAGATATACATTGGTTACCTAGGCAGATATTAGTTTGCTTTTAGCCAATAATAGTTGATAAGTATTTTTCTTTGGTGGTAAGAGTTTTTTGTTGACAGTTTTTTCATTGCATGCATTTTAGATACAGGTTTACACATTAAAAGACTGCGTGGAACTTCCCTGGTGGCGCAGTGGATAAGGTGCTGCGCTCCCAATGCAGGGGTCCTGGGTTCGATCCCTGGTCAGGGAACTAGATCCCACGTGCATGCCGCAACTAAGACCCGGTGCAACCAAATAAATAAATTAAAAAAAAAAAAGACTATGTTAATTAACTTTAAAATGGCTGATTGAAATCTGATTTGTGGGCCATTCAAAGTTAGCACGCATAATTTTAGTATACTCCAGTTGTATTTACATAAATGTGTGTAATATTTAGCTTTGGTAATTTTAAATTTTGACCGGTTTTTATATTTAATTAATTAATTAATTAATTTTTATGGTTTTTTTTTTCTTTCTGTTTTATTGAGATATAATTGGCACATAGCACTGTATAAGTTTAAGGTGTACAGCATAATGATTTGACTTATATGCATCATGAAATGATGACCACAATAAGTTTAGTTAGTGAGTATCCATCATCTCATATAGATACAATATTAAAGAAATAGAAAAAAAATTTCTTTTCCTTGTGATGAGAATTCTTAGGATTTCCTCTCTTAACTTTCATATAGAACGCACAGCAGTGTTCATTATATTTATCATGTTGTACTTGACAATCCCTAGTACTTACTTATCTTGTAACTGGAAGTTTGTACCTTTTGACTGCTTTCATCCAGTTCCCAGTCCCCTCAGCCCCCCACCTCTGGTAACCACACATCTGATCTCTGTTTCTATGTTTTGTTTGTTTGTTTGTTTTTGGAATATAATTGACCTACAACACTATGTTAGTTTCTGTCACACAACATAGTGATTTGATATTTTGGTACATTTCAAAATAATCACCACAAGTCTAGATGCCATCTATCACCATACAAAGATATTACATAATTATTGACCATATTCCCCACATTGTACATTCCATATTCGTAACTCATTTATTTTGCAACAGGACATTTATACCTCTTAATCTCCTATGCAGTAAGGAAAAGACAGCCTCTTCAATAAATGGTGTTGGGAAAACTGGACTACTTTCTCACACCATGCACAAAAATAAATTCAAAATGGATTAAAGACTTTTAAATGTAAGACTTGAAACCATAAAACTTCTACAAGAAGACATAGTACGCTGTTTGACATGAGTCTTCATAATATTTTTTTGAATATGTCTCCTCAGTCAAGGGAAACAAAAACAAAAATAAACAAATATGCTCTGTTTTTTAGATACTATGATCAGATCTGTTCCATTGAACCCAAATTCCCATTTTCTGAAAACCAGGTAAGTCATTAATTTTAATTTGTTTTTAAAGTTATATGATAATGGTAAATCACTCATTTCCTCCTTCCCATGGTATTTTATTAAAATAAATGGTGCCTCTTCACTATCCCTAGGTTTTTATGAGACTTTTAAAATACAAATTAGAAACTTTTAAGCCCATTGTAAAGAGTATCTTGGAAATTCTATTCATGCCATTCCTCAGTCACTTCTGGGCTCATTTAGTGCATTGGACTGCATTTTTTTTCTTGTAGTTTTTAATCAGTAGGCTCTTTTGACTAATATAATCTGTGGTGCCCTTTCCTTTGGTTTTTACAGAATAAAGAAGGAAACTGTATGATTCAGGAAGTACTAATCTCATTTTATGTGCTTTAAAAATTATTTGCACAAGTTATATTTGCATATGAATTTGCAAATACTATGATTAGATGTTACACTATAAGAATGTCAATCTTACTTTCTCTTAAAGGCTAGATATTGAAAATGCTGATGATTTCTTACAGTTTTATTTGGGAGACTTGTTGAAAGTTTTTAATTTGTGTGGCATTTCTAAATTTTTAAATAGTTTATACAAAATACTTTAAACATTCTTGTACTAAAGTTTTTACAAGTCAAATAATATGGTAAGATTTGCTTTAAAATACTCCAGGAGAAAAAGTATGTGTGTATTGGGGTTGGGGTTGGGAAGTGAGGGTAGATGAACCAAGAAGGGCAAAAGGCTAAAACTGCTGATGGGTGTATGGGAGTTCCTTGTGTTATTCTCTCTAGTTTTGTGTGTACTGAAAATTTCTCTAATCTAGAATTGAAAAATTTTGCATTGGGTTGCAATACATAATTTAAAAGAGGCTAAGTTCTTTTTAACCTTCATGTGTGGAATATTTTAGAGTAGAGTGAGATGCAGTTTTTAATTAAGTAAACTTTTTATTCGTGTATAACATACATACATAAAAGTGAACAGTATTATGTGTATAGCTTGAATCTTCAGAAAGTGAATATATGTGTATAACCACCACCCAAATCAAGAAATAAAACATTGTCTCATTTTATCCTGGAAAGGTAACCATTCTCCTACTTTTGTCATCATGGAATAGTTTTAAATTTTATATTCTGGGAAACCTGTAGAGCTTACTTTGTTGCCTTTACTTCTCTTGGCTTATTTGATGATCATTATTACGTATCTGTTCTGTTCAAGCCATTGTGTGTTTGTAAAGATGAGTAAGATCGTGTTTTCTGAAGAAGACAGTACGTATTCAGTTACTGAGGCAGAATGACCATTTGAAATATCCTAGTGCCAGTATCTTACTTTCAAAAAAGAAAATTTTATGGTCCACAAAAAGGAAAAGGAATTGGTTGGTTAGAGAAGATAGTATTTTAGATGGGTTGAAGCTTTTGTCCTTTTCTTCACTGTGGATTTTTCTTTGAAAGAGACAATATTTAATGAGATCCAGGAAGGTAACATGAATTTCTTTTCTTTTTTTTCTCTTTTTATCAAGATCTGCTTGACATTTACCTGGAAGGATGCTTTTGATAAAGGTTCACTTTTTGGAGGATCTGTAAAATTGGGTATGTAATTTTTAAATAAAAAATGATAGGAAATTTGTTCTAAATACTTAGTATTGTTTTAGGTTTCTAAAATTGCTCTCCTAACGACTCTCTGTAAATAATAAAAATTTTTATGTTTTCTTTTTAACTTCAACTTTTAATGAAATTTCCGAATATTTGTAGAGAGCCGACACCTTGCCAGGCACTGTCCTAGTTTTAAAAATGAATAAGATAGTTGTACTCAGTCAGGTTGGGAAGGTAGCTATCATTCTAAAATATTGTAGAGAGTATATTAGTCTGTGAACAAACTTACGGGAGCATAGATGGGGAAGTAGTTAATTCTGCCTGTTTGAATGCAAGTGATGTTTGAGTGAGGCCTTGAAGGATGAATTTGGTTTTTCCAGGTAGAAAATAACATTACAGGTAGAATATTATAACTGAAAGTCACAAGGCTTTTTGATCTACCAGCTCATCACGTGAACCTTTCTGTGTGTTAACTTTCTCCTCTGTGAAGTGGGGAATAGTACTGTGAAGTACTGTTTATTTCATTGGGTTCTTCTGTGGATTAAATGAGTGTAAAGTCCTTAGAACAAGGCTCAATAACTATTAGCTACAATCAATAATATGAGTATTATATTACATATGAAATACATATATATAATGTGTATGCATCATAGAATATATACTATATAATATTATATAACAATGTCATATAGTATGTTACTATATGTAGTACATATTGATATAATTATTGTTAAGGCTTGAAACCTTAGGTGAACTGGGGATTATGGAGGGTGAAGACATTGGAGAGTAGATTGTGAAGAGCTCCAAGTGTACTGTGAATTTGTGCTCTTCCCTCTTATATGTTTATAGCTTATTCCACCCGGGCACTGTGGAAGGGGCTTTACACATATTATCTTACTAAATTCCTTCTCAGCCCAATGAGGAAAGGCACTGTTATCACCAGTTGCACAAACTGGTTTAGAAAGATTAAGTGACTTTCTAAGATCATATGGCAAAGACTTAATGAAGCCAGATATAACTCCAGAAAGCCTAAGTCCAGAGACTAGAGAGAAACAGACCAGTTAGACTGGTGAGAGATGAAAAGATTTGACTAGGTGTAGTGTATGTGGGTCAAGGAAGGGATGGGCTTGAGAGAGGGTTCAGAGATGAAACTGATGGATCTGCTGGCTGGCTGTCAGAAGAAAGAGTACGAGTTGATGTTTGACTCTAAGGTTTGTAACTTGGTTTGACCTGTAGCTAATTATTCCTTTCAATGGACAGGTTGAGTTTGACTTTTCTGTGTTATATCTGGGTAGAAGTTTCTCTTTGGCATTTAGAAATAATATATTTAAAGCTCAAAAGAGGTCGAGATGTAGATTTGGGAACAATTTTCATTAAATGATAATAAATTTATCTCCTCTGTTAGATTGTAGATTGGGAAAAATATGAAAGCCAAGCTAGGGAATACAACGATCAGGGGAACGAGAAGAAGAGGTTCCTGGGAATGAGGTTGAGAAAAGACTTTCAGATCTCAGAGGAACCAGGGTAAAATAGAGACAATGGGATTGAATGCCGGAAGAGTTTCAGAGATTGTGTCCAGTGGTTCCCAAACCTGGCTGCATATTACAGTTACCTGGGGAAAATGTTAGAAATACAGATTATATCTTTACAGACAAAGATACAGGATGCCAGATGTGATAGGAGGACATTTCAGGGTGGGCCACTGGAATTGATATCTTTGAAAATACCTTCAGGTGACTCTGATATTGACAGAGTCATTGTGGCAGAGGTCAAGAAATAGAAGGTTGTAGAATTCACTGGATTTGGCAGAGAAAGAAGTGTCACTAGGGGCATGCTGAAGTCAGATTGCGTCACGTCGAGGGGTGGACTGGAAGTGAGGAAGTGCAAGCAGCGTGTGTGGGTTGCTCACTTCAGAAAATATACAGTGAAGAGCTGGGGACAAAGGGAATGTTACGCTGAGAGGGAGGCAAGGTCAAGAAAAGGACTTCTAGTGCTGCTGTGACAAGCAAGTTGTTTGGCTGAGAATAAGGAGCAGGTAGCAGGAGAACCAGGAGACACTTAAGTGAGATAGGTTAAGTTGATGAACTGAGGTCCTAGAGGAATTGGGACACAAAAAATTGAGAGCGTAAGTAAAGCAGGAGGTAGATCATCAAGGCACTTTTAGTAGCCAATATTGGGAATTAAATGTCCATCACTAATGTTTTGGTTAAATAAAACACAGGCTGCCCATTCATTAGAATATTGTGTAATTTAGAATATTAAGAATGATAATGCAAATACATATTTGTTGACATGTACATCTGTGTCCACTGAATATCCAATAAAAGGCCTGTTACAGGTGAGAGCTGCTGCCTTGAATTCATGTAACTCGGGGCCCCAGAGCTGGTCTCTTTGGAACACCTTTTGTATAGAAACCAGGGTGATTGCTGCTTCCTGGAGTTGTGCATTCCAGGCACCCTGAATATGATATAGTGTACTATTTGTGAAAAATTGGGTATGTGAACATGTATGTACTTATTTGTCAAGATATTCACCAAAAATTAGTGGGTAACTCTGGGAGGATATTGAGTGATTTTTAATTTATTTTCTTTTGTGTGTGTGTGTGTTTAAACAATTGTTTGAATTTTAGAACAACTATTTTTATTTATAATCAAGCTGTTGTCATTTTGAAAAGCTTAATGAAAAAGAAGAGCTCAGGTAAAAAAACAAGAATGAAGTTCAATATTAAGCAAAAAGAGCTCTTTGAAGAAAGGAGACTTGAACATTTATTTTAAAAAAACCCTGATTTAAGTTTAGATGTGATAGAAGAAATCATAAAGGAAAAAAGATTTAATTACAAGAAAAAGTTTTCACAAAATCTCTTATACATGAGAAATTGTCAAAATAAAATGACAGACAACAGCCTGGGATGATAATGTTTATAGGAAATATAATAGGCTGGCATATATATCTTGTATATAAAAAGTTTACTTCTATCTGTTGCTTGGAATATATTTCATTCTTCTTCAAGTCCACTGACTCTCTGTCATATATGCTGGATGAGTTGCTTCATATTTAGACTATGACTTTCTTGTATGGCTCTGTGTGCGTGTGTGTGTGTTTTTAGAAGTTTTAATTGCTCCACCACCACACACATTCTGTGCTTTTATGATATTCTCAAGACTTTCCAAACTCTTGGTCTTATTATTTATCTCTCTGGGCTCACCTTTTCCTGAGTGACTCTTCTGTTCCCTTTGGCCTCGTCTGTTTTCTTGCTTGAATCTGGACTGTTTGCTATCTAAAGCTGCTGTATAACTATTATCCTTTAGTTTAGAGCCATTGTTTTCTGGATATTGTGTCTTCCTGTTTTGCTGTAATATACTCTTAAGTAACTTTCTCAGAAAAGGTCAAATTTCTGAATCTCTTCTTTGTGGAAATGTCTGTATTTTGCCCTCACATGAATTTGGTTTGAAATTCTGCTTAGGTCAAAAACCTTGGAGTCACTCTTGACATTGTTTCACTTCATTCCCCACATTCAGTGAATTCATCAGCAAATCCTATCAGATTTTCTTTTGAAAGATATTAAAAATCCAGTCACTTCTCAGCACCTCTGCTCGTGCCGTTCTGGTCAGAGCCACCATCACCCCTCGCACTTATTGCAGCAGCTACCTGTCCTAATCTCTGGCCTCCACCACTGCTGCTTCCCCACAGTCTTTTGTCCACCGGGCGGGCTGAATGTGTCTCTGTTCAAAACTCTGTTGACTTCTTGCCTCACTCAGAGTAAAAGCTAAAGCTTTACAGCAGAGTTGGCTCTCTTACCTCCCTGACGTCATTGCTTCCCATTTAGTCCCTTCTTCCCCTTTTTTTTAGCCATACTGGCTTTAATATATGTTGAATTAATTAGAGTCATGTTTCTTCAGAACCTGAAGGCATTGTTCCTGTGCCTTTTACTATCCAGTGTTACTGATGAAAAGTCTGCTGAGTATTCTTTTGTAGGTGACCTGTTTCTTTTTTCTTGGGAAGATTTTTTACAGTTTTCTCTTTATTCTTCATGGTTAGAAACCTCAAAAGATCTAATTGGCTTTCATTTGGGGTATGGCATTTTATTGTTGGCCCTTTCAGTTTGAAGACTCATTTTCTCCCTTCAGCCCTGGGAAATTTTCATACATTTCTTCGATAATTTCTTCTTCATTTTTTCCTCTCTTCTGTTCAGAATGCTGTATTAACCAATGTTGATTGTTCTGAGCTACTCACTCACAACTTTTACACGTTTCATTTTGTTTTCTCTTTATGGGCTGCCTAGATATTTTCTAACCTTTCTTTTGAAAAACTTTTAGCAATCAAGTTTTTAATTTCCAGGGGCTTTTTCTTATTCATGGATTGTTCTTTTTTAAATAATATCCTGTACTTGTTTATGGATGTACCATCTTTGAATCTCTTTAAGGATGTTAATGTGGATCTTTGAAATGTTTTCTATTATTGGAATTGTTTACTCTGGGCTCAAATTTTCAGTTCACCTTGATCTTTATTTTGCTGCATGTTCTACTCATATCCTGGTTATTCTAGATTTTTAATACATTTATTTAAGAAAGTAGGTTAGAGTAGCTGGTGTGTATGTCTGCTTTACTTTATGGTGAGGAGGCTAGAATTAGGTTGGAGGCAAGCTAAAAGCTGACCATAATTACAAGGGAGACTACTAAAATGCTACATAACAAGGAGGGTTTTACTTTATGGCACTATTGTGTGGCACAAACACACAGCTGTAGTGTTGTTCTGATTTTCCTAGATGGTTTGTTCAGTATTTTTTGTAAGAAGGCTTCTGATTATTTTGCTTGGTGTTCAATACCTGGCACATTATGTAAGACCTTGAATGTCACTATGATTGAATTTGTTCTTTTTTTAAAATTTTTTTGTGGTTAAAAAAACCTGTAACATAAAATTTACTATCTTAACCAATTTTTAAAAATTCTTTATTTTTTTTTTTGGCCGCACCGCATGGTTTGCGGAATCTTAGTTCCCCAACCAGGGATCGAACCTGAGCCCCAGCAGTGAAAGCTCCAGTCCTAATCACTGGACCGCCAGACAATTCCCTGTCTTAACCAATATTAAGTGTACAGTTCAGAGGTGTTAAGTATATTCACATTGTTGTGAAACAGATATCCAGAACTTTTTGATCTTGCAAATCTGAAACTCTCTACCCTTTAAACAACAACTCCCCTTTTCACCCTTTCCCCAGTACTTGGTAACCGCCATTCTACTTTCTGTTTCTGTGAGTTTGCCTACTTTAGACACCTCATATAGGTGGGATCATAGAGTGTCTTTTTGTGACTAGCTTGCTTCACTTAGTATAATGTCCTCAAGGTTCATCCATGTTGCAGCATGAGACCCGATTTCCTTCCTTTTTAAGGCTAATATTCCATTATAAGTGCACACCACATTTTGTTTCTGTTCATGAATCAGTGGACACTTGAGTTACTTCCACCTTTTGGCTATTATGAATAATTCTGCTACAAACATGGGTGTACAAATATCTCTGAGACTGAGACCCTGCTTTCAGTTCTTTTGGGTTTATGCCCGGAAGTGGAATTGTTGGATTATCTAGTAATTTTATTTCTAATTTTTTGAGGGACCTCCATACTGTTTTCTACATGGCTGCAACATTTTACATTCCCACCAACAGTACACAGTGGTCCTAATTTCTCCACATGCCTGCCAACAACTGTTATTTTCCATTTTGTTTGATAGTAGCTATCCCAGTGGATGTGAGGTGTGTAGATTCTTGGTCAGAATTGTATTTTAACCATATAATCTTCTATACCTCTGAGAGATGTATTAGCTGGCCTTCCATGTCTCACTCCTTTACGCTAGGAGGTGCTTCCATTGGCATAGTAGTGAGGAACTGGTTTGAATGTCATGGGAAGATATCATTTTGAGAGAGGTGATGGAAAAATGGAAAGAATTTATTCTAATTGAATTTGAAATGACTTGAATGACTTCTTATTTTGAATCTGACTAATAGCAGTGTGGACGTAAAGGGAAGGAAAGATTAATTTATTGATCCTTGAGTTTTAGGTGATGAGAATATTGTTGTGGAAATAGATGCCTGGCAGGGCAGCTAGGAATATGGGAGTGGTATTATGGGTCAGAAAACAGGTCTGGAAACTTGTTTTTGTGCGAGCCAGTGGGATAGAGGTCATAGTATTTCTCTTTGAAATATTCATTTTCTTTAGAACAAAAATCATCTGATAAATTTTTCCTTCTCAATTTTTTACAGCTCTTGCAAGCCTAGGATATGAAAAGAGCTGTGTGTTGTTCAATTGTGCAGCCTTAGCTAGCCAGATTGCAGCGGAACAGAACCTGGATAATGATGAAGGATTGAAAATCGCTGCTAAGCATTATCAGGTATGCAGAACAGTAGTTACTACATAACCATCAACACTGAGTTGGATTAAATTGAAAATAGTTTGCATTTAGGTTTATAAATGTTTCTTTACACACAGATGCTTTCTTGAAAAATAATGTACTTTTTAATGAATTGATACATTTTTTTTTCTTGTTTTTTTTTTTGACACATATTTTTGAAGCCCTTAGATAAACTACTTACTTGTGGACCCAGCTCTGTTTTTCCTCACCATTGTATACCCAGCACCTAGCACAGTGCCTGGCACATAATAAAGGCTCAGTAGATGTTGGGAGAACAAATGATTAAATGTTTTGAGGTGAAATCCTTGGCAAGTCCCTTTTAAATAAATGACCTCATTTAAAATATTTGTACGTTATTTTTACATAATTTTTCTTAGAGAGACACACTAAAAATTTTACCAGTGTCACAAAAATTAAGACCTCTTGGCAAGAAAATTTTAACTCTGAGCTTGTGGAGCGATCATAGTTAAATGTGGTCAGATGTGTAATGTTCTTAAGTTAGCTAAATTTAGATTTTAGATACAATCATTTACTAATATGGCATATTATTTGGGGGCAGTATGTTATTTACTCAGCTTTTCTTTTTTGTTTCAATTTAAAAAACAGTAAGTGATTATTGTTAAGTGATACCTATAATTATGTTTTCATGTTTTATATTCCTTTATAATTTACAGAGTATGTTGATGTTCACATAAACTTTTTGATGCATGTTATATAATGCCATTTTCATTTTACAGACGAGACTAAAGGGCAGAAGTGTTAATAAAGTGGTAGATTGGGGTGTCAGGTGTTCTGATTCCAAATTTTATGGAATTCCAAATGCTTCTTATACTGTCCCTCATGGCTCTGGAATTTGCTTGTCTCAGAGGTGGAGTTTGATCTTTCCCATTGTTTAAGTTTAGAAGAGAGATGAAGAATGCTGTTCTAACAAAGTGAGAGGAAAATGTACTTTAAGCACACAACATGCTCCCAATTTTAGATGGGCACAGATGACAAGCATGGTGCATATACCTTTCCTTTGTGAGGCTATAAATGGCAAATATTTTAAAATGTGAAAGTGAAGTAAAATTTTATTTAATTTTCCATTCATTGTAACTCCATTAGGTGGCATGTGAAATCTTAGAGGGCATTCTGAGTTACTGAGGATATGTTCCATTCTGTGAGTCACCTCTGTGATTCACAGCAGGGTACCCTAGTGTGATGGAAAGAGATCCTAGATCCCTGTCTAGGCTGTTTGCTGCCAAGAAGCTCTGTGCCCTTGGCTAAGTGCTTTAAACTCTGTAGGTCTCCAGTCCATATTTGTGAATGAGAGACTGGATCCCTTGCAGTTCTAGTCTGTGATTCTGTGAGTTTACTAAGCAAGTCAGCTGATCACTCCTTGGAGACACTCTAGTTTTATGATACTTCATGACTGCAGCAATCATTGATGTTTACTTCAGTACAGTTAACCTTGAGTTAGCTCTGTGTAGCGTAGCTGCATAACCCCCAGCACATTTAAAAAAAAAATTTTATTTATTTGTTTGGTTGCACTGGGTGTTAGTTGTGGCTCACCAGCTCCTTAGTTGCGGCTCCAGGGCTCCTTAGTTGTGGCACGTGGGCTCCTTAGTTGTGGCATGTGAACTCTTAGTTACGGCATGCATGTGGGATCTAGTTCCCTGACTAGGGATCGAACCCAGGCCCCCTGCATTGGGAGTGCAGAGTCTTATCCACTGCAGTACCAGCCAGGGAAGTGCCCCCCAGCACTTTTTAATCCCAGACTGCCACCTTTCTTTTTCCCAGGGTTATTTATTTCATAAAAGCGAAGTTATTTTAGTGTTAACCTCAGCGAAATATAATTGAGAAGAAAAATCTGATGGGGAACATTTCAGCAGGGAGCTCTGAAAGCCAAATAAAAAATCCGCAGCAATGGACAGTCATGCTGTTCCCCAGAGGACTAGGTATCAGTACTATTTAAGGTTTCCCCTAAGTATGGCATGTTTAATTATTTGAGAGATGAATTTGGGACCAAAGCAAGAGCATTTCAGGACTAAAAACATTTTAATAATGTTTTTTTCCCTGCCTTTGTTCTCATGTTAGTTTTGAGGAAGTATTTCTAAAAAGTTTAATCAATTTGTCCCATCAGTTTACTTTGTTTGTTACTGCACTTGACTTTAATGTATGTTAAATCTCTTGTTATTCTATAGTGTTTTAGAAAACTGTCCTTATTGTCTATAGGTCAGATGTAAGTGGTTTTGTGTGTAACAGTAGAAAATTGTCTTGCTGAATTCTTACAGATTTAAAAGAAATTCTTTTCTTTCCTCTAGTTTGCTAGTGGTGCCTTTTTGCATATTAAAGAGACAGTTTTATCTGCCTTGAATAGAGAGCCTACTGTGGACATATCTCCAGATACCGTTGGGACTCTCAGTCTTATCATGCTGGCACAGGCCCAAGAAGTATTCTTTTTAAAAGCCACGAGAGGTAATTCCAGTTTGTCCTCTATTTTGTTGCATGTGAAAAGAAGTGACAGGCTTTTAAAATAAGAAGGTGATTGTAATATGTTCAACATAGAACTTTCCTCTTTGAATTTGACCCACGGATTATTGAAAATTTTCAGCTTTCCTTTTCTGACCTTAAGGTGGTACAAATGCACATTTAAGAATGTAGGCTGTGTTTGAAGTCTTTTATGAAATATATAGTTACTGTCTTAAAACACTGAACTCTGGAATAGTATTTATATAGGTTTGTAATATGTCAAAAATTCGTTCATTCAGCAAATAAGTATTGGGTACAACTGTGTGCCAATCCCTGTGATAGGCTCTAGATAGAGTTAGCAGACAAACAAGATTTCTGTTTTCTGGAAGCTTACAGTTTATTGTGGGGGAGGTGATAAACAAGAAATTAAGTGGCCAAGGTAATTTTAGAGAGAGATAATTGCTATGAAGAAAATAAGATGTGATAATGACTGGTGGTCTGGCAGTTGGGTAAGGATGTAGGGGGAGTCATGGTATTTTAGATTCATCATTCAGGAAGAGTTTCTTTGAGGAGGTCTTGTTTAAACCAGACTTAACTGATAAGAAGGAGCCATCCAGGCAGAGTCCCTGGCCCTGTGAATGAGGGAATAAGAACAATTCTTATAAGGCATGTGAGTTAGTATGAGAAATTAGAATAAGACTGAATATGTAAGTACAGAGAAATTGAAAATAAGGGAGCAGTCCATCAGGTGGAAGCTAAATGAACTGGAAAAGTTTTTCTTTTAAAATAACAGCTTATATTGAGGTAGAATTCATAAACAATAAAATTTACCCTTTTAAAGTATACAATTCATTAGTTTTCAGTGTATTCAGAGTTTTGCAACAATCACCATTATCTTATTTTAGAACGTTATCATTACCCCCAAAAGAAACCCCATACCCACTGCCAGTCACTCTCCATTCCCCTTTTCCCCCAGCTTCTAGCAACTGCTGATCTATTCTGACTCTTTGGATCTGCCTGTGGAATAATTAAGTTGTATGCAGAAGAATTGATTTCATCCATAAGAATTTTTTAAGACAAATGTACAAACTTGTGATCTCAATGTCTATACTGAGTTATTATGATATATCAGATTATTTTATATTTATTTTCATTATAATGGTCAATTTAATATTTTATTCCAGATAAAATGAAAGATGCTATCATAGCTAAATTGGCTAATCAGGCTGCAGATTATTTTGGTGATGCTTTTAAACAGTGTCAGTACAAAGATACTCTCCCCAAGGTCAGTTATTGTTTTTGTAAATACTTGGTTGTTTTGCATGTGGAAATATTTGGACATTTTTGTGTATAAGAAGCAAATTAAAAATTATGTTTTATAAAGAAATTTGAAATTTAAGGAGAGGCATTTGAAGAGTATATTTGTAGAAACAGTTTTTTATTTAAGATGCATGACGAATTCTCTTTCATATTTAGGGGATGCCTTTGCTTCCACTCTTTACTAAACTTGTTTTTCCAAGCTAAAACTCTTGCTGGAAAATTTTGAACACCTGTCTCCAGTAATTTTATCAGATAAGGGCATTGTGTAGTTTTGAATCATTGGTTATTTGGTACAGCATGAGTACTTGAGCATGTTGATTATTCACCCTTTTAATTATTGTCCTGTTTTCTTAAAGATGAATCTTAAAGCGCAAAAACAGACATAAAGACAAAAGGAAAAGGAAACTTAACAAATTCATCCAGTACTTTGATTAGAATTAAGTTTTGCCAACAGGGCTAGAAAATTGGGCTGCTATTGGACAGCTAAGGAAAACAACCATCTAAAACCATATATCACAGGAAGTATTAATTGTTTTAATATAAACCTTTCTGAAGTGGCATTTGAAGAGACTAGTCAGTGATGATCATTTGTAAATGACAAAGCAGATGATTAGACTAAGAAGTAAATTCAGAATGCTTAAAAACGGAAACTTACAGACTGAAATGTAGTATGATTCAACTGCTTTCTCTCAGAAATGTTCAAGGAATTAGTTTTGTCTGTATGATAGCAAATGGTATTTGTTACATGCTCTTTTGTAGGGAAATTTATTGATTTATAAGTCATTCAGGAATCTTTATAAATTATGAAATTACAGACAGTTTTGTGGTGAAATAAAAAAGCATGTAAGTACATCAACACATTAGTCAGAATATGAGCACTAGGGAATTTGAAGATTCCTGGAGATTTAAAATTCACCAAGAGATCAGTAGAAATTTGCCCAGGACTCTTGGGTAGTAATAGTGTTGCTCTTAAAAAGAGACTTGGGATCTCCTCTCACCTTTTTTTCATCTGGAAGACCTCATGATCAGCTGCACAGTGTACCGTTACATCCTGTTGGGCCATTAGTTCAGTCCTGTCCCGGAGAGAAGAATGTCACCTACAAAGACTTGGAAACTACCTCTGCACCAATCCTGGTATTCCTTGAAAATCTCCTGTTTAAGTACCAAGTTGCTCCAGACTTACCTTGAGAACTGGCATGAGTGCAGTTTGAGATTTAGATGTCTTTTATTTTTTGCCTTTTTACTAATAAAGCTCATAAGGTATTTTCATATTCTAGTTATAAAACTGGAATATCTGCAAGTAGTGACCCAGGAAGCTAGGAAATTATTCACTGGGAGACAGGAAAGCTCACAAGGTAGTAATTCAGTTTTTGATTCTCTTATTTTTTTGTCTAGACAGTGATTGTCTAGTATATTTCTTGGATATTATATGGCATGTACTTCCTAAAAACAATGAGGTTATAGGCTAGGATTTGACATTTTAGAAGATCCTCTACTGCTTGTTTGGTTCATGTTGTTGGATCTTCTAAAATTAATTTTGACTGGAATTTTTTTCAAAACAAATTAGGGCAAAATAGCACTTTATCATATTAGTCATTAGCTTAGTGCATTTGTCTGTTTGCCATGTGTTTTTGAGTATGTGATACTGAGTAATTTTTATATGGCTAAAAATCATCTTTATTAAAAAAGTCTCTTAGGACATGAATTTAAGTGGGAACTTACTTTACTGTCTTTTGTCTTTTAAACACGTTGAAACAGTCCTATAGAGCAATTTCATTAGTATATGTGAGTAATGGTGGTTTAGTTAACTCTTAAGGGCTGGGTAAGGGCTCACAAGAAAGCTTCTAAAGCCCTGTGCTTGGTGTTCCTCTGTGAATGTCCATTCTACTTCTCTTTCTAATGCATGCTTTCCTTTCTTCTTTGTAAACAAAATGTTGACTTCATGGCTTAATTAAAGTGAATTGTAAAAGCTTAATTGGCTTCATTTAACAGTTAAAAAAGAAAAGAACCCAAACCTTAATTCTAATTGGAAGAAAAAAACTGAATTCATTGAATCCAGTCCGTGCAAAATCATGTGGTCTTCTCTGTTTACACCTGACTAACCTATCTCTAAACCATTAATGGGGTGATCCTAATTTCTGTCTCCTTTTCCTTTTTCTTCCTGCATCCCATGTTGTCTGTGGTGGTTTGTGTGGTTGGACTCTCCCCTGGTCAGTATTTTTATTTCCAGGAGGTGTTTCCTGTCTTGGCTGCAAAGCACTGTATCATGCAGGCCTATGCTGAGTACCACCAGTCTATCCTGGCAAAACAGCAGAAGAAATTTGGAGAAGAGATTGCAAGGTTACAGGTGAGTTTCTCAGAAATAAATATTTAAGTAACTTGGATTTCTCGTTTTTTTTTTTTTTTAATAAATTTATTTATTTATTTATTTATTTTTGGCTGTGTTGGGTCTTCGTTTCTGTGCGAGGGCTTTCTCCAGTTGCAGCGAGTGGGGGCCACTCTTCATCGCGGTGCGCGGGCCTCTCACTATCGCAGCCTCTCTTGTTGCGGAGCACAGGCTCCAGACGCGCAGGCTCAGTAGTTGTGGCTCACGGGCTTAGTTGCTCCGCGGCATGTGGGATCTTCCCAGACCAGGGCTCGAACCCATGTTCCCTGCATTGACAGGCAGATTCCAACCACTGCGCCACCAGGGAAGCCCGGATTGCTCTTTTTTTTAAGTGAGATTCCCAAGTTTGCTCGTAAAAATCTTTCGCACTCATTTCCCCTGTCAACAGAGTCAGGTGATTGTTTTTATTTTCTAGGCTATACCTACTGTGTGCTTTTTGAAGTCTCACATTTTATCTAAAAATTTCATGCAAAATTTGCATTCAGTTTTCTTTTATTTATCCATGTTTATTTTAATATAAAATATTCTAAATTAATTATATGCTCCAGAAAGGATGTGGAGTACTTAACTTGTGGCCTAGCCTTGGTCTAAATTGGGACATACAATTCCACAGCTTGAAAAGGACAGTGGTAATAGATACATAAATAGATTTGGTAATCAACAGAGTACCTTCTATGCTGTTGTATCAGCACTGGGTGTATGAGAAACTTGATGGGACATCTGGGGCAACTTCGCAGAAGGGGCAAGGGCTGTTTACATGAGTTGTTTGTATTTTGAGGGTTGGTAAGCAGAGGGTAGGAAGAGGACTGTTAAGGAAATTTAAATATGGACTGGTATTAGAAGATACTATTCAAGTCTTATTTAGGAAGTTCAGTTTAATTAGTCTTTTCATGAGAAAAGAAACCCAAGTTTTTTGGTTTTTTTTTTTTTAATGCATTTTTATTACTAGGGGTATAGAAGCCTCTAGCGGTATTCTATTTTATTTTATTTTTTTTTAAAGAAAACATTCTATTAATTAATTATTTATTTTTGGCTGTGTTGGGTCATCGTTTCTGTGCGAGGGCTTTCTCTAGTTGCGGCAAGTGGGGGCCGCTCTTCATCGCGGTGCGCGGGCCTCTCACTATCGCAGCCTCTCTTGTTGCGGAGCACAGGCTCCAGACGCGCAGGCTCAGTAGTTGTGGCTCACGGGCCTAGTTGCTCCGTGGCATGTGGGATCTTCCCAGACCAGGGCTCGAACCCGTGTCCCCTGCATTGGCAGGCAGATTCTCAACCACTGCGCCACCAGGGAAGCCCGAAACCCAAGTTTTATAAAAAAATAAAATGTATGCTTGTATTATACTCCACACCTCCACACTGACAAAATCAGAGACGGGCACACTCAGTTTATCAAACATTTTATTTTTCCAGGGATTCACTTTGATTGTAATAACTTAGCATCATATGAAAGCATTATATGAAAATGCTTCTGAGAATGGGGTTTCTGGGGGAGAGATTTTTTTTTTTTTTTTTTTTTTTTTTTTTTTTTTTTTTTTAAAGTATTTATTTATTTATTTATGGCTGTGTTGGGTGGGTCTTCGTTTCTGTGCGAGGGCTTTCTCTAGTTGTGGCAAGTGGGGGCCACTCTTCATCGCAGTGCGCGGGCCTCTCACTATCGCGGCCTCTCTTGTTGCGGAGCACAGGCTCCAGACGCGCAGGCTCAGTAGTTGTGGCTCACGGGCCCAGTTGCTCCGCGGCATGTGGGATCTTCCCAGACCAGGGCTCGAACCCGTGTCCCCTGCATTGGCAGGCAGATTCTCAACCACTGCGCCACCAGGGAAGCCCAGGGAGAGATTTTTTTGGGGTAGCATATTTAAAGTATTAGGAGTATTAGGAGTTTTGACTGAAAGAAGAACACACAACGTAAGAGTTGGAGTTTAAGTTTTATTCAGGGACTTTACTGAGGACTGTGGCCTGGGAGACAGCCTCTCAGTAGCTCTGGGGAACCACTCTGAAGAGGTAGGGGAGAAACCAGCTTATATATGATTTTGGCTGAGGAATATGTACAGTCGGTCAGGCTTACGTCTCAGTAACATTACTGCTAGTCACAAAGAACAGATACCTCAAGTTAATGCTTTTAGTGCTTTTCTATGTATGGGAAGATGTGGGAATCTGGGTTCATTAAAATTCTTCCTGAGATATGCATCTAACACTCTAAGGGGCCTGTTTTTCGAAAGCACAGAGTGCCTCATCTTGTTTTTCATCCTGAATTCCTCTCTCAGGGAGCAGTGTTGGTCAGCCACTGCAGTGGATAATGACTGGGTGATGAGCACTGCTGTTTGTTTTACAGAAGTTCAGCTTTTTTATTTTGGGGGAATTCTGGGACTGCTATATTCAAATAAGCCTTTATTCTCTATAAACCAGTTATATAAGAGCTCCTTTTGAAATTTTAATCTAATTTTTAAAACCCCTCTGGAAAAAGGAAACTATTTCAAACTCGCACAACAAGAGATAAAGACTTTTTTCAGTTATAGACACACAAGAGTTTATAACTTTAGTTTTACACCTTTAGTCATAGGTCAGAAGTTAACATATAGAACGCAAATACTTACTGATTCATATCTCCAAGGGCTGTTCCTCTTTCCATTAAGTATGAGATATTTTTCCACTTGATTTGAGCTGAGAAATAGGCAAACAGAACAAAACAGACAAAAAAGATGACCAGCAAGTCATATTCTCCGTAGTCTCTCCTTCTGCCCCATGTACCTGATGGTTGCACCATTCAATCAGCTTTGCAATCATTGTTAACAATAATGGGGAAAAACTTATTAGTCACGAGCAAACCAGAAATAAAAACAAAATCACAAGAGTCAGGAATATCACAACAGTAGGTAAAATAACAAAGGGAAAATTGCTGCTTGTGATTCACTTCTGGGGCCAAGAAAAGTTGTACCCGGACTTCTACAGCTCATGAAGTGCGCTTATTGGACAGTGCAGTTCATTTGGCTCCAGAAGGTGGGTCCACTTGATCATCCTGGTGGAGTCTCTAAAGCTGCCAAGGTACAGTCTTCAAAAAGACATAAAAATACAGTTGACCCTTGAACAACACAGGCTTGAACTGTCCAAATCCACTTATATGCAGGTTTATTTCAATGAATAAATATTTGGCTCTCCGTATTTTCAGGTTCTGAATTTATGGATTCAATCAAATGCTGGTCGTGTACTATGTTTAATCTGCAGATGCAGAGTCTGTGGGTATGGAGGGCCAACTGTGGGACTTGAGGATTTGGATTTTGGTGTCTGTGGCAGATCCTGGAACCAATCCCCCGCGGATACTGAGGGATGACTCTTTATAGATAAAAAAATGTGACTCAGATAGAGTGAATACATATCAGAATTTATTTAATTCATTAATGAGGGACCTAATGAGATGATAAAACTGATGTTGTGAAAGTACTGTTTTTTTCTTTGTTATGATAGTAGCTTGTAGATATTAAGGAGATTGTTTATGCTTCTGTATGAATTTTATTTAAGTATTTACTATGGAAAATTTCAAAAATATATATATAAAAGTAAGAATCATCAAATATCCATTACCCAGCTTCAGTGATTTTCAATATTTTGCTTTGCGTTTCATGTTTCCCCTTCCCCTCTTATTTTTTTGGAGTATTTTCAGCTGTCTTATGTATCATTTCATCCTTAAGTTACTTCAGTATATGTAAGTCTTAAAAAAATTAAAACCACAATGTCATCCTATCTAGCACAATTAATACTAATTAATAATTAATTCTAGTAATCTAATAGTATCCAAACATAGTTTAGCTTTCTCTGATTTTTTCTAAAATGTGTTTTCACAGTTGGTTTGTTCAAATGAGGATTCATACATGGTCCTCATGTTGCATTTGGTTGATGTGTCTCATGAATTTTTAATTTGTAATGGCCTCTGCTCCCCAACTGCCATGTTGAATTGTCCTCACTTTTTCTTGTTTTGTATGTTTCTTACACTGATTTCTGTGATGTCTGTTATCTCTTTCATGTTCCTTGCATAAATATTACAGTCTTCCTTAAACTATTTTCGTATTTTTCTTCACTTTCTTTCCTGAGTTCTGCAGGTCCCGTTTCACATTCTCTTGCTATCTATCACCCCCTGTTAATCTGGGCCATCTGGTCCTCTGTTCATATTTTGTGTGTCTTTGGTACTGTGATTGCATCCTTAAGTTTTTAGCTTATTTTAGTTTTTTTAGTATGCTGTGTTCTTTGCTTTGTGGCAATATTTCTTTCTTTTTTTTTTTTTTTTTTTGGCTGTGCTGCGAGGCTTGCGGGATTTTAGTTTCCCCACCAGGGATTGAACACGAGGCCACAGCAGTGAAAGTGCGAGTCCTAACCACTGGACTGCCAGGGAACTCCCTGTGGCAACGTTTCTTCAGTGAATTTTCATTATCTGTTGGAAAGTTAAACTGCTCTTTTTCATCCTTTTCCTTATGGTTTCTTAGTGTTGAGGCAGATGGGATGCCTTTTCAGTCACTTGTGTTTGAACGAGCTTGATTTTAGTCGGGGAATAGCAAGAGGTTCCTGGGTGGGGGAACCACAGGGTATCTTTCCAAGCCTACTTGTGTAGGGCCCTTCCTCCTCTCCTCCTCTCTGCTTCTCAAAGCCTGGTGTAGGAAGGATTCCACTTCTGTGCCTGTATTTCCCTGAGTTCCTCACAGCCTTTGCTTTTCCAGGTGATGCATCTACTTTCAGAGTTTGTATTTTGTTGACATTTTCTGAGTGCTCATCCCCTTTCCGCCTTCTCCCCACTTTCAGTCCTCTGTTCTGCTTCCCCCAGCATCCCTGCCCTTGTAATTATCTGCCTCTGTGCTCAGCAGGTCCTTGGGACAAGGCTCCTCAGTATTCCATTTTTCCTGTGACCCCTGGGTGGCTCCAGGCAGGCCATTTGGCTTTACCTTTATCTTTGAGCTGGCAGCTGTCACCTCATTGCATTTCATTGTTTTTAGATTTGCTTAATTAAGCACTTTGCCCTCAGGGTGGGGCCCTTAGCCTTCCCCTGTTTCTCCTGCTGTATTCAGCATTTCTTATGCTCCTAATAATTTTTCAATTTGGGGGAACGTTTGACCACATTTACAAATCAAATTTGATGTACAGATCACTTTAAAAAGTGATTTAAATTTGTGCATTTTCCCATCTCTTGGTTTACACTAAAGGTATAGCTTTTGTTTTCTTTGTTTTGGTTATCCTTGTTTCTATTTCATGTTAATCTTGCACATATATTTTAAAATTTATTCCTGGATATTTTGTCTTCCTGTTGCTAGTAACAATGGATTTTTTCTTTAGTTATCTTTTCAAATTGGTGGTTGTTTATCTGTATTTGCTCTGTTGATTTTGAATCTATCTCTTATTTAGAATAGTTAATTCTCTTAGCTTTTGCTGGTATACAAATACATACCAGCAAAAGCTGGTAAATAATAATTGTTCCTTTTCTTTTCTAAATTTTATACCTCTAATTTTATCCTTTTGTCTGGTTATTTTGACATGTTCTGTGTTCTATGTTCATGACGATACTGGTGATCTTTGTTTTATTTTGACTCTAGGAATGTTTCTTTTATTTTTCTGCTAAGCATGAGATTAGCTTTGGAGGTTAAGATTTTAACATGTTAAGGAACTGGGTATCTATTTTTATTTTACTAAAATTTAAAAAAAATGTCAAGAGTGAATATTTTATCAAATGATTTTTCAACATCTTTAGAGATAATTCGATTTTTTAAACTTAAATTTATTATTTGGAGAATTATATAAGTAGGTTTTCTAATATTAAACCATTCTTGTAATCTTGTAATTTTGGTGTTTTAGACTTGCTTTATCTCTTCATGTGGTCGCTTTATATAGACCGGTCTTTATATACCTGAGAATATTATGTATTCTCTAACTGTGGAAGCCAGGGTTCTCTCTGTCTGGTAAATCAAACTCATTAATTGTGTTGTTCAGATCTTCTGTAATCTTAACACATTTTTTGTTTACTCCATTTATTTCTGAGACAGGAATGTTAAAATCTTCCACTCTAATGCTGGGTAGATTTAGCAATTTTTCATTATAATTGTTTATATAGATAAAGGCTTTTAAATACAATATTTAAGAGGTTTTACATCTTTCTGGCAAATTGGAAAGTGTTTTATACTGAATTTATCCCTAATAATGCTTTTGACTTTATTGTCTATTTTATCTGGTGTTACTCTACCTAACACCACCTAAGTAATTTGAACCCTAACTTTATGTGAGGCGTGTGTTCATCTTATGTATCACAAGGGCAGCCTTTAAAGAAAAAATTCCTATTGGTGCTGACACAGCATGCTTCCTTGTTGATTTCCTATGTTGCATAATTTTTTGCTGACTCACCCTTTTCATCACGGGTATAGCCCTTTGAGGTTCCTGCCTTCATGTGGAGGGTGAAAGGGATGTTTCTTAGTTTTCTGTCTTATGTAGTTTCAAGACCCCTGTCTTAAGTCTCTCTGAGAGCTTTTAATAGCTCGTCCTTTGGGTACAGAAATACCCAACAGTCAGAGCCAGCTTTCCTCAATCAATGTCAGCTTATAGTTTTGATTTCTTTTATTTTCTTTGTAATTCATTCATGTCTTTAAAGGAATATCTGCTCTGTATTATTCTTCATTTTTTGATATTTTGGTATTTTGTGATGGGAGAATTTCTAGGCTGTTCTGTTGACCACATTTCTAGTAATGCCAGTCCTCAAAGATTTTTTAAAAAAACCAGTGCTTGGATACCTGGTTGAAAAAAAGAAAGAAAATATTCTTTTTTTTTTTTTTTACATTTTCTTAACTAGCATGCGGCAGAATTGATTAAAACAGTGGCATCTCGCTATGATGAATACGTCAACGTGAAGGAATTTTCTGACAAAATCAACCGTGCCCTTACTGCAGCAAAGAAGGATAATGACTTCATTTATCATGATCGAGTTCCAGACCTTAAAGATCTAGACCCTATTGGCAAAGCCACACTTGTGAAATCTACGCCAGTCAGTGTACCCATCAGCCAGAAATTCACTGGTATGTCAACTGTTCAGAGGCACTTTAATCTTATTTATTTTTTCTGCAGTTTAATCTACTTTTTGTAGCTAAAATCACATAATTGCGATTGTATGCTTTGAATATAATTTGCATTCATGTTGTTCAAAGTGAATATGAGAATAAAAATTACAGTGAAATTTTAAGATGGGAAGTAAATGGTAGTAAAGCATGAAGTATATATACAACAGAGTCAGAAAACTTGAAACTGTGTGTCTGAGTAATGATAATGACTTCAGTGAGCATTTGTCTTTTTGTTAACATTTGTTATTTAAGATTCTGCTAATAAAATAAACATACATAAACATGACTTTAAACATAAACTTCTGGAGTCATGGTTGTATCAAATGTTATAATATCCTTGAATATTGTAGGTATATGCAATATTATGGTAGCCTCTAGCTGAGATGCCAAGGATAATATTCTAAGTTATTGGGTGGTTATTTTACAGTTGGCCATCTGTATCTGTGGTTCCACAGCCATGAATGCAAGCAACTGCTGATTGAAAAATATTCACATAAAAAAATTTCCAGAAAGTTCCAAACAGCAAAATTTGAATTTGCCATCCTCTGGCAACTATTTACATAGCATTTACATTGTATTAAGTATCATAAGTAAGCTAGAAATGATTTAAAGTGTTTGGGAGGATATGTGTAGGTTATATGCAAATACTGTGCCATTTTTTATAAGGGACTTGGGCATCCACGGATTTGATATCCGCCGGGGGTCCTGGAACCAATCCCCTGCAGATACCAAGGGACAACTGTACTTATTCCTATTTAACAAACACAAAGTGTCTACCATGTACCAGAAACTCTTTTCAGCACTTTACAAATATTAGCTCATTTATTTCTCAGAACAACTCCATGAGACAGGTACTATTATTATCCCCATTTGACTGATGAGGATACTGATGCAGAGTGGTTAAGTCATTTGCCCAAGGTTGCAGAGCCAGGAAGTGGTAGAGCTGGAAACCATAGCACTGTGGCCCACTCAAGCAGTTTCATCAACAAATAAGCATTGTTTTCTCCTGTGTAGATCTTCTTCACCAAAGATCCTTTAAACTTAATGACTAACACATCTTTAAAAGCTAAGAAAGTTAAGTTCAAAGAAAAAGCTTTCGTTATCATTGTCCACGAATATGGTGATCTAAAAATTCTCTTCATCATTGTATTTTCAATAGTGATTTAGTTTTGTTCTTTAAATATTTGTAGACTTTTAATGTGAATATTGGAAAGGAAATATGAGTAGTCACTTTACAGTCTGAGTTTTTGTCTTAAAGTTTTGTGGAAATTTTGATTTCTAATTTTAGATCTGTTTGAGAAGATGGTTCCTGTGTCAGTGCAGCAGTCTTTGGCTGCCTGTGGTCAGAGGAAAGCTGATTTAGTTAACAGATCAATTGCTCAAATGAGAGAAGCCACCACTTTGGCAAATGGGTAAGTAGAGCTTAACTTTCATAAATTTATCTCTAAAGTTCTGATGTTTTCTGATTGATTATTTATGAACGTTGTAGTTTTCTGAGCTCAGAGCTGAATGTCAAGGATATTTGAAATAACAAATATAGACACACACACACATTTCTTGGGGACACTATATTTACTGAACCCTGGCAAATGTATTATAGTTGGAAGAAATTTAATTACTGAAACAAAGTGAAAATATTTGACCATTAATTTGTATTTTAGGAGATATTTATTTGAGGGAAATGTGAAGTAGAAATTAACTTTCAAGGTTAAGATACATGTACATTCAGTATTCTGAAACAGTTTTTGTTTTTGGTGGATTGAAGACTAAGAAAATAATACATTGTTTTAAAAAATATATTAAGTATAATTTTCACACAATAAAATACACCCATTTTAAGTGTATAGTTCAAATCTTTTTGATAAATATGTATACCCATGTAACTACCACCACCATGATCAAGATAGAGAACATATCCATCACCCTAAAAAATTCCCTCATGCCTTTCCATTCAATTCCTCCTCCTCTACCCTCTAGCCACTACTGATCTGCTCCCTGTCACCATAGGTTAGTTTTACCTTTTATACAATTTAATATAAATGTAATCATTATAGCATGTGCAATATGTACATGACAGTATATAGTACATTATATGCAGTAAATAGTACATTATATATGATATATATTGATAGTGCATTATATACAGTGTATAGTATTGCTATAGTATGTATAATATGCAATACTTGCAGTATGCACAGCATGTAACAGTATATATTAAAAATGTGTTGGGCTTCTTTCACTTAGCATAATCTATGTTTTATGTATGTTTGATTCTTTTTATTACTGAGCAGTATTCCTTTTTATGGTTAAGTAGTTTGTTAATTCTTTCACCTTTTGATGGACGTTTCAGTTGTTATGAACACTGATGTACAGATCTTTGTGTGGACATGTTTTATTTCTCTTGGGTAAGTAACCTAGGATTAGAATTGCTGAGTTGTATGGTTAGTGTATGTTTAACTTCACATGAAATGTCCAGATGGTTTTCCAAAGTCATTGTTCCTGCACTGTTTGAGAAATGCACTTGCTCTGCATTCTCATCAGAATTTAGGATTGTCAGTCCTTTAATTTTAGCCATTTTAGTGTTTTTGTAGCAGTATCTCATAGTGGTTTAATTTTCATTCCCCTGATGACTAATGATGTTGAGCAACTCTTCATGTGCTTATTAGCCATTCATATGTCTTTGTGAAGTGTCTGTTGAAATCTTTTTGCTCGTTTTCAGAAACTGAGTTTTTCTTCTTAATCATTTTTAAAGAGTTCTTTACATATTTTAGAGGCAAGCCTTTATCAGAAATGTTACTGAGAATGTTTTTTCCTAGTCTTGTTTGCTTTTTCATGTTTTTAATTTTGATGAATGCATAGGTTTTGACCTCATTTTACTTTTTCCAGTGAGAAAGCAACATAAGTTTACTCTAACATCCCCTCCATTATGTAAATGAAATAATAGAATAATAGTTATTGTGCCACAAAACCGAACAGATGAAGATGCTGTATTAATACATAGATCAACTATGTACTCTTGAAATTTTGCTTAGATGATATGAAATTATAACCATTTTGTGTATTATATCTGTTTTGTCACTGACAGTGTAACAATCAGGAGTGTGATAAAAGATTGCATTTTTAAAATAGAATTTTTGACTTTTAATTACTTAGACTGAAAGAAGTTAAGTTTACCTGTGAGCCAAAGGTATCTAGTATATTTTAATGCATATTTCTTACCTTTTAGCTTTCAGTTCTGAACTGTGAACCTAACTTAACACTTTAATGAGTTTGTTTTAATTTTATCAATCACTGATTTTCTGTTTTTCCTCTACATTTGCTTTATGTTTCCATTGACAGGGCTTACCCACTTTTTTGGAGTGCTAACTCTGCTGCTATTGATTTGGATATAGGAGATCAGTGTTTTAAAGGAGGGTTAGACCTCTAGATGACATAGTATCTCATTTTTTCAGGGTGTTAGCTTCACTTAATCTTCCAGCAGCAATTGAAGATATATCTGGAGATACTGTACCTCAGTCTATACTGACTAAGTCCACATCTGTGATTGAACAGGGAGGCATCCAGACTGTTGATCAGTTGATCAAAGAGCTACCTGAACTTCTACAAAGAAATAGAGAAATCCTAGATGAGGTATGTTTTAAGAGATTTGCTTTTCAGGTAAAAACTTTTCAGCCCCTTGGTGTCCAGCAGGGATTAGGACTCAAGGCTTCTTCCTATTGGGTTTCACAAGGTAGCACTCATCATTTAGGTGACTTTGCTGTGGCCCAGACAGAGTCTGCTCTTCAGCCTCAACAGGAATTCTGATTGAGTGAAAATGGGGTCATATGTGTCTTAAGGGTATATAAATGCACATTACTGAAACTCGTACGACCATTGTGTAAAACTAGTATACTGTGAGAAATTACTATCACACAAACTGTTCAAGCTTTTCATAATTAATTCTTTTTTTTTTCCTATGAAAGATTAGGTCTCTGGTGAACAACGAATCAGACTAAGGAAGTTAGGCTATCAAATGTTTTATAAGCCCACTATACCTATCTTTTAGTAGAAAGGAGATTTTATCAATAAGAATGGAACACTAAAGTTTTTTGGCTAAAGACAGCTATTTGCCAATGTTATTCTCCTTTTACTGTGCTTTCACCTAATTGATACATTTGTTTCTTTATTGATACATTTGTTTCTTTAGCTATAAATATATTCAGGCTGGTTATTTTGGCTTTTGTCAGTTTAGGAGTCACGTCTTTTTTAGGTGACTCCTGTTCTCAATGCTTTAATTCATGTTTTGATCTTTCAGGTAACTATCAGAGGATGTTGTATTTACATCATATCCAAGTACTTTGGGGCAAAGACG
Source organism: Balaenoptera musculus (assembly GCF_009873245.2). NCBI lineage: Eukaryota > Metazoa > Chordata > Mammalia > Artiodactyla > Balaenopteridae > Balaenoptera > Balaenoptera musculus. Next base: position 53,076,295 of record NC_045795.1, read on the forward strand.
GAGTACTTAAGTACTTATGACAGTGTGAACCTTGGGGATGAGACTATATACCTTCCAGGGTTATTTAAAGGATTAACTAAAATAAAACAGAAATATTAATGTGGAAAAAAGCTCATCTCATAATTAAGGAAAAACTGGCTTTATTAGTGTATATGATATGTCTGTTGTCTGCCTATCTTAATATGAAGGATTTTTATTTATTTTATTTGGTGTTCCTAACAGCCTTATGAGTCAGAGTCACTGTTATTCTGTCAGTTGTGCTTGGAGAGTCTCATTTTAAGTAAGTTGTAAGTTGTGAAGCTGATACTGTTTTTGAGTGTTTATATCTGTGGTAGCAAATTTAATTTTAGTCTTGATTTTGAGAAAATTTAAAGTGTCCACTAATTTTTTAAATGATAAATTTATCTTGCTTGGGAGCTATTGGGCCCTTTCCATCTTAGATTCATGGATTCTGTTTCTTCAGTTACTCTTTTTTCCTCCATTCTCTCCTAATGAATTCCTGTTAGATTGATGGTGGTGCTTCTGGGTCAGTTCTTCACATCTCTCTCTTAAAAAAAAAAATTAATTAATTAATTAATTAATTTGACTGCGCTGGGTCTTAGCTGCGGCACTCGGGATCTTTGTTGCCACCTGCGAGATCTTCATTGCAGCATGCAGGATCTGGTTCCCTGACCAGGGATCGAACCTGGGCCCCCTGCATTGGGAGCATGGAGACTTAACCACTGGACCACCAGGGAAGTTCCACATCTCTTAAAGTTTCTATTACTTTTTCTCTTTGTGCTCTTGTTCTTTCTGGGAGATTGTCTCAGGCTAGCCATCCAGCTTATTAATTGGCTGGACATTTCAGATAAACGGAATCATGTCTTTTGAGTGTTTTTGTCATAAAAGGGTGTTGGATTTTGTCAAATATTTTTTCTGTGTCTCAAGATGATTATATGGGTTTTTTCCGCTTCATTTTACTAATACAGAGTATTACATTAATTGATTCTTTGATGTGAACCACCCTTGTATTCCTAGTATATCCCACTTTGTCATGGTGTAGAATCCTTTTAATGTGCTGCTGGATTTGGTTTGGTAGTATTTTGTTGAGTATTTTACATTTATATTCATAAAGGATATTGGTCTGTAGTTTTCTTGTGTCTGACTTTCAACTTGTGTGTCCTTATGGTTGTGTCTTTTGTAAATAGCGCATAGTAAGGTTTTTCCTTTTCTTTTAGTTTGACAATCTTCATCTCTGTAGAGGGTTAAATCCATATATATTAGCTGTGATTATTCATATATTTGGAATCATGTTCTTCTATATTTTGTATTTTCTACTTTCTCACTCTTTTGATTTCCTTCTTTTTTTGTCCCTCCTCACCCTCACTTTTTCCTGGTTTTATTGAGTTTCCTCCATTTCTTTCTTTCTTTTTTTCTTTTCTTTTTAACAGCATGGAAGTTGTACACTTATTTTTCTTCTTTAAAGTTCATTATGATGTGTCTGGGTGTGGGTTTATTTTCATTTAAATTGCTTGATATTCTGTTGGATCCGGTGAATTTGAGGAGTTGTGTCTTTCATCCATCCCGGACAGTTCTTAGTTTTCACTTCTTTCAATATTACTTTTTCCCTGTTCTCATTATTATCTCTTTCTGGATCTCTGATGTTGAATCTTCTCCCTTTATTTTCTGGGTCTTTTAACCACTTGTATTTTCTGTTGCTCTGTGCTTCATTTTGCGTGATTTCTTCTGGTCTGTCTTCCAGTTCACTGGTTCTCTTCAGTTATATCTCAGCAGTTTTTAACTATCCATTAACTTCCTAACTTTTTCATTTTATTTTTTTCATTTCCAGAAATTTTATTTGGTTCTTTTTCAATTCTTCTCATTCTCTTTCTCCTGTCATACTTTTATCTCTTATTCTAAACATAGTAAATATATTTATTTTATATTCTTTATTTTATCATCTTAGTATCTGTGGTCTTTGTGCTTTGGTTTCATGATTTGTTATTTTTGCTGATTTTTTGCTAATTGTGGTTTGTTTCCTCTTATTTCAGTGTTTTTTGTTCTTTGTTTTTGTTTTGTTTTGGTGTGTTCCTGTATTTTAAGACTGTTAATTTGGAGGGTTTTTTTTTTTTTTTTTTTTTTTTTCTTTGTGGTTAATCTTTTACTCTGAAATTCATCTTAGGACTTTGTGTCACACAGGTATTATGATTTCCAGTTCTAAGTTCAGGCTTTTGATTAGGAATCTTAAGGTGATACTTCTTTTCTATTTAGAGCCAAGATTCAGACAGGTAAGTTCCCTTCTCTCAGGCAGTTCTCCTTTTTAAAAATTTGTCTACCGAGTGTCACCCATTTGGAAGTGACCCAGTTTGAGGGAAGATCATGCCCTTGATCTAACCTCCTCCTCTTATTAACTCCACCTGTTTCTTGTCTCCTATTCATGTTCTGTTAAATTCACCCTCTAAGCCATTAGAGAATGTGTAGTAGGTGAACTATGGACAGTAGGCCAGTTCTACCTTGTGGCCTGTTTTTATATGGTTCACTAGTTAAGGATGATTTTTACCACTTCTAGAGAATTATAAAAAAAAGAAAGAGAAGAAGAATATGTGACAGAGACTATAGTCCACAGAGCCTAAAATATTTACCCTAATGTTTGACACAAAAGTTTGCAGACCTCTGCTCTAAGCTATCAGGAATTAGCAGATACCATTGACTCTAGCACTTGTGTCCATTGGTGGATTAGCACTTGTGTTTCAGGCCCTCTACTATCCTGTCTTCTCAGCTATGCATTAGAAAGGCATTTTTTTATATGTTAATTTTCAGTTTGTTGTATTGGGAGTGAAGTCTAAATCTTTTATTTTCATGAATTAATCAGTTTTCTCTCTGTTTTGTTTATGGCTTCAGTGGTCTAAAGGCTTTCTATTTGTTTTAATCTTAAAAACATCCTTGTTTAAAGTAGTCTTGGTACATGGATGTGCATAATCTCTTAGTCTTCTTTCTTAATTTTACTGAGTAAGGTAATGGCTAACCTAGTCTTAAATTTTTACAAGATTTTTTGTTAAATGTAACTTGGGTTTCTGCAACAGAAATTATTGTACTAATTTATATTCTAACCAGTACTGTAGGAGCTCACTAATTCTCACCTGTATTGAGTATGATCATTTAAAAAATGTTTTAAATTTTTTACACCAGAAATATTTCATTGTTGCTTTACCTTCTTTTTAAAAGTCACTAAGACTGTTGGATGAAGAAGAAACAACTGACAATGATTTAAGAGCAAAATTCAAGGAACGCTGGCAAAGGACGCCATCCAATGAACTCTATAAGCCTTTAAGAGCAGGTAAGAATGTGCATAAATGACTTTGACTTGAGTAAGTTCTCAGTTTGGATCCACGTTTTTTGCTTGATTGAAGTAGGCTCTGATGTAAACGTGTTTTTTTTGAAACTGCTATTATGAAAATCCAGGTGTTTTTCTTCAGTTGCGTGTAAGACAAAAAATAACAAGGGTAATCCACGTTCATTATGAGAAGTTCAAATTCTTAAGAAAGTAAAAATTAAAATGATCCTGTAATAACTCTCATTTCCTATTCCAAGCTCTATGCATATTTTAAAAACATAAATGAGATTGTATTATATATATGGTTTTGTAATTTCATTTCACTTAGTAGTGGGTAGTAAAAGATGAGTTTTAATAGTTAACCTGAAACCAAATTATTATTTTTAAGACTTTGAATATTAAGATTTTGTGCTTGTTAAGATAAATGATGTCTAGACTTGTTTTATTTCTCTGTAAAAGTAATTAATACTATTGAGATTTTTCTAAAAATATATCCGCTTTTCTTTTAAGTCAGATTTAAGGAGTGATCCTTTGAGAGAGGAATACTTTTGAAATAAGTTGTGACAATTTTTGGAGTGAATGTTACCTTTCTATATTCACAAGTTGTAGGAAAAGATTAGACTAATGTCGATTGGCTTTTATTTGGTGGACAGTAACCACAAATGTATTTTAAGGTATAACTGTGCTTTTGCTTTATAATTGATTTTGTCATTTTTCCAAAACCAAAAATGCAAAGACTAATAGCTCAGTTTCTATTATCTAGTGAATTGGGACTTATAGAAGGGGGAAACAAGTAAAGTTGGAGAAGAGAATTAAAAGTACAACCAGCTCATATACATTACTGTTAAAATCAGTACTGTGCTCTGGTAACATTTTTTTTTTTTCCCCTCCACAGAGGGAAGCAACTTCAGAACTGTTTTGGATAAAGCTATGCAAGCAGATGGACAGGTGAAAGAGCGTTACCAGGCTCACCGGGACACCATTGCACTTCTGTGTAAGCCGGAGCTGGAGCTGAATGCTGCCATCCCTTCTGCTAACCCAGCGAAGACCATGCAGGGCAGCGAGGTGAGGACATGTATTTTGATGTGGGTGATCATTTGCTTATGTAAACTATGTTCAAGCCATTATATACAATGAATTACCAATTTTTTTTCTTACTGGCATCTTTCTAAAAATGCTGATGTACATTGAGGTGCTTGTTTTTAGAGTAGCATGATATATACACTGTGTAAAAAGTAATTATATTAATACTACTACTATCCTGTAGTAATAATTTCCATGTATTGAATGCCTCCTATGAACTGGGTACTGTATTCTAGGTACCTCATATGTTCACAGGTTTAATTCAAATTTTATAAAAGGGAGAGGCTTGGAAGTATAGGAACTTCCTTGAAGTGGAAGGACTGGATTGGCCAGATACTCTTCTGACCACAGATTCTTTGTTTCTTACATCATTCTGTACCACCTTCCACCATATTCCACTGGGAGTACCTCTGAAGGGAAAGTTGTCAAGGTGTACTTGTTAATCTAATAAATGGATAACATCATCATGACATTTCTACTGGTGACAGGAAGGAGAAAATCAGTAGTGGGGCGTGTGATTCGTTAAGTCCCAAAAGGGGAGAGTGTGGGCTGATCACTGTGAAGTAATGTAGGAGGATAAGAGGAGACCCGAAGCACACAGGAAAATAAGCCAAAGGGCAAGAGATGGTGCTGAAGACTTCTTGAAAAAGGTGCATTTCCTGGGATAGTAGTTCTCAGAAGTTATCATTGTCATTCCTTATTTGTCTTTGCACAGAAGCATTTCATGTATTTACTCAGCTAAGACTTAATGAATAGCTACTGTTTAAGGCACTATGCTAGATGCACATAATATCCAGCCTTTACTCTCAATTCACGATCCAGTGTGGAAGATGAGACATATACAAGGATTACTGTAATACAGGGTAGAAATTGAAAAGTGTCGCAACTACACTGTGAGAATTTAGGTGATGAAATACTTATGTTCCAGCATTTGGAGCTCCTTGCTTAGGAGGCTTAAGAAATTGGCACTTTATGAGAACAGTAGACAGGCAGAAAAGTGGACATGTGTAGGATCCGAGAAGATTGAGTGAGTGGGTGTGTCCAGAGTGGCTCCTGAGGTTCTGTGGAAGCAGCCCCCGAAGTGAGGAGAAGACGGCGCTGGTGGGTGGGCACAGAGCCTGCGTCTCAAGGCAGGGGTGCCTGAGGGAACAGTGACTGCCAGTTAGATGCTTTGAGGATGTGGGGGAGAAAAGGAAGGTGGTTAGAAGATTAACTTGTGAAGAACAGAGCCTGCAGACCCATAGAACAGCAACACGTTCTGGCCCCTTTTTATTTTAGAAAAAACATCTCTGTTTAGTATCCTCGTTTTTTCTTTTTAAAGTGTCACATGCATGACTCAGAACTTTATATGATTTTTGTCCTTTTATTCTCCTGCTTTCTATAGAAAAGCAAAAATGGTCTTTGCTAAGCAAAATCAGAATGAGCATGTACTGATATGTTATTTTATTCAGTAGTAGCTGCTTTGTTAATTCACAGTGGTATTACATAGGGGAAGAAAACTTTTATAGTCAATATGAAGTGATTTTACTGAAACTAGATTTTCTGCAGAGAGGTGAGGTAATCAACAATTTTCAGTGTTCTTAATATTCATTCATCATGTGCCTTTATCAGAAAAGGCAAACATCATGTGTTTATTAAAGCTATTTCAGATAGTTATCATCGTAGTTGGTGACACATTAGCCAGAGTTTTTATGAGAAAAACTCAACCATTTGAATTGCTGATTATTAAAGTGATACAAAGTACATGTTTTATTAAGAGGTCCAAGCATAACAGGTGGGGCTGTTTTTTTCTCTCATTATGAACAGGCCAACTAACTAGTTATTTGTCTTTGTTCTGTTTGGGCATCTGGTTTTAGGTACTTAGAGGATCTTAGTTTTTATACTATGTAAGAGACAGTCAGTCTATTTCAAGATAATAGTGTTCCTGACTTTCAGCTTTGTTTACTAGACTATTTTTTAAGACCAATTCTGCATATTCCTTTTTCTCCCCCAGCTTTATTTCACTTGGCTACTTAAACATTTTCTAACTTTTGTTAGACATAACTTACATATAGAGGAAAATGACATTTCTTACTCTCCTAATAGCCAAGCAACCTTCACATAGGGTCATAGTCATGGTTGAGGTTCCATTATCAGTTCAAATATGCCAACAGATAAAACTGTCACAGCCTTTTCAAATTTATATGCTGTTATATTCCCCCCAACGCAAAATGTGTCACATAGTTACAGAAATAGTTGTAATTCAGCAAAATAAGGGATACTTAATTCTTGGTCTGTTCCTTGTTGTTACTCTCCTTGTCTGAGTGCTTAGATGCCTAAGCCTCTTTAGTCCACAGTGCACATGAAGTATAGAGTTAAACCATGAAACCTAACTAACAGTTGATAATAATGGCTACTACTGACTGAACACTTAGCCTGTTAGAAATTACATTGAGCACTTTATATGGATTATTTCATCTTTACAACAGTCCTGACATATAGGTACTATTATTCTTGTTTTGCAGGTGAGAAAATTGAGTTTTCCAGGTAAACTGCCCTTGGTTATACAGTAACTAAGCCCATTATATTCACTAAGGGAGTGTAGTCAGAGTTGAAGTATTTTTTTCGATGTCATCATATTTCACTTTGCTAGACAACTAGTTTCATTTGTTTCTGTATTCACGTTTTGATTTAATTTTGTGTTTTGGATGTGTAAAAGGATATTCATGATTCAAAAATTTCATGCAGAGAAATCTCACCCCTTTTCTTTCTACCTTGTTCCCATCTGCTCTATGTAAGTAACAATATTCATTAGTTTTTGGTTTGTGCTTAGTGCTTTTATTTTTGTGAAAAATACATATGCACACAGTTACATATCATATATTATGTGTGTGTATAGCTTTATATTCTGATTTCCCTTCTCACTCAAAATGCGACATACCTTTTTTCATTTAACAATATGTCCTGGAAGTCATTTGGAAGCAAGACTTTGCTCCACTTTGTCTAACATCAAATTCCACTAGATCTCTTTAATAGACTTTGCGATGTCCATCCAGGTATGATTCTTTCTCCTCTTCCTTCCTTTTAGAGTGTCTGTGGTTTGATGCTTCTTGGACCTCTAAGACCATTTCTTTGCACTGCTCTGCATGTTAAGAGACTGAATTTAAGATAGGACACTTAGGAGATATGGTGGTAACAGAGGCCAAAATGTAGAAGAAACTTGAGACTTTTCCTCAGGTCTTTGGTTTGCACATGGGAAGGTCGCCCTGGACCCTCTTGTCAGGGAGCTAACTAAGGCCATGGACTGAAGAGCCGGACAGAGCTTCTTAGAAACAGGCAGTAGGTGAGCAGATCCTTTGGAGCTGGAAGTGCTGCTGGTAGGAAGACAGACAGGGGTGTAGATGGGGTTCATGGACTGCCCCTTCTTCCTTTGTCTTTCCCCACTTTCTTTCTATGAGCATCCCTGGGGCAAGCAGAATAGGGGACTTGGGGTTACTGTTCTCCCTGCTGGTCCTAGCAGAAGTGTGAAGAGATGTGAGTGAAAGGGGGCAGCTCATGTGTGGCCTTAGAGGGCGCTTGAACACTCTAACACTATTACTACAACGGGGTGCTTATGAATCATGTGGGTGTTAGTCAGAGACTGCCTGGACCGAGTAAGAGGCAGAACTCATGATGCGAAGAGAGGTACAGAACCCGCCCGCTCTTTCTCTCCCAGGATATAAAAGAAACATACGGCTAATAGCTTTCTGTCTGTCTGTCTGTCTGTCTCTCTCGAGTGCTCTCTCCCTATATATCCGTATCTCTGTTTCTGTCTCCATGTCTCTCTCTCTCTCAGTCTCGCTAGGTCGGCAAAATAGGGTATCTCTTTACTGGACAAAAACATACCTTCTGGGGACTTCCCTAGTAGTCCAGTGATAAAGAATCCGCCTTCCAACGCAGAGGACATGGGTTCAGTCCCTGGTCAGGGAACTAAGATCCCACATGCCGCGGGGCAACTAAGCCCACGCGCTTCAACTAGAGCACCCATGTGCCGCAAACTACAGAGGCCACGCACTCTGGAGCCCACGTGCCACAACTAGAGAGAGAAAACCCACACGTCACAACTAGAGAGAATCCTGTGTGCTGCAGTGAAGATCCCACGTGCTGCAACTAAGACCCGATGCAGCCAAAAAATAAATAAATAAATAAAATAAAATAAATATTAAAAAAATATATATACCTTCCTCTACCTCATGACAAGGATGCAGTATAGTGTAGCAAGGTTAAGAGATTGGTTTGGAGTTAGGCAGACTTAGGTCTCAGATTTCACCTCTGCTCCTTTTAGTAGCTGTGCAACCTTAGGCATGTTAACTTAATTTTTCTGGGACGCAATTTCTCCATCTGTGGAATAGAGGTAATAAATATATACCCTATGGGGTATTGTAAGGAATACATTAAATTATATTTGTAAAGTGTTTAGGACAGTGCCTGGCACATAATAGATGTTCAGTAGATCTGTTATCATTATTGCTGCTGCTATTGTAATCTGAATCCACTAAAGGTACAGCAATGTCTGTATCTAAATAAACCTGATGTACAATTTATACTTGGCTCTCTGAGAGATTGTCTCTCCCTGACCCTGGTGAACCTTTGTATATAGTTCCTTTCTTGAAATTGGCTTCTGTTTTTTGGGCAATTAAACTAAGTTTTTTAAATTGTTTAGGTTGTAAATGTCTTAAAATCCTTACTGACAAATCTTGATGAAGTAAAGAAGGAAAGAGAGGGGCTGGAGAATGACCTGAAATCAGTGAATTTTGACATGACAAGCAAATTTTTGACTGCTCTGGCTCAAGATGGTGTGATAAATGAAGAAGCTATTTCTGTTACTGAACTGGATCGAATCTATGGGGGTCTTACAGCTAAAGTCCAAGAATCGCTAAAGAAACAAGAAGGACTTCTTAAAAATATTCAGGTAAAGTTTATATACTTTAATAAGATTTTTATTAAAAAAATTACAGGAAGGATAAACCTGGACTAAATCTGTATCCATTTAGGATTGTGTTTTTTGCAAATGTTACATATTAATAGAAATCTGTAAACATTATTGGTTATATTTTCATACCCACTGAATTTGTGGTATTTTTTACTTAAGGAAAGCTGTAAAGTACTGTGTTACTCCTAAAGGAATATATTAGGTAAATATCTAGTAATAACTGCATGAAATCATATATGATTTTCATAGTTGGGAAAGTATCAGTACAAATGTTATGAGCTATATTAACTTGATAAATAAGTGTAACTGCATAAATCTTTCTTTTAACAAGGTCTCACACCAGGAATTTTCAAAAATGAAACAGTCTAACAATGAAGCTAATTTAAGAGAAGAAGTTTTGAAGAATTTAGCTGTTGCGTATGACAACTTTGTTGAACTTGTAGCTAATTTGAAGGAGGGCACAAAGGTATGAAGCACAAAAGAAACAAGAGCTAACTAACCAGTGTGGATGTGAGGATATAGTTTGGGAAGTTAATTGGTATTTCCAGTTGGACCAAATCATTCTGTCTTGAATTTCTTAGCTTTAATGACTTTGGCCCCTGAGAGCTTTGGTATAAATGGGAGAAAGCTTAATGAAGGTGGGAGTATTTCATGGGAACTTTGCGGAATGAATTTTATATTTCACCAGGCAGAAAGAGGGTGTGTAGACATTCATTTCAGGTAGCAGGAATTAGCCCAGAGAGGTCAAAAGGTCAGTGACACTTTGTTGGGGGATAGAAAGTTGGCCAATCTGAGTGAATTATGAGGGAACAGGAGTAGTAGTCAAAGCCGATATATGGTGGGGAAGGGGGTGTGTATGGCTTTTATATTCTGTGCTGGTAGTTTGGATTATGATAGATTTGTGATCTGCTTATGACTCAGAGTGCTTACTAAATATGTTTAAGTATTTTCTTGCCTTTCCTTTAAATATTTTAGGGAAATGCTTATATTTGTTTTTACCAATTACTTTGCTTTTGAGGGAACAAGTGATTTTTAAGTTTTTCAAATACGTAATTCCTTTTGGTACTTTAACTCCATAATGATCACTTAATAAAGTTATCTTGATGTAAATACGGTAGATATAATGTCAAACCCTCTGAAGAGAGCATAGAAATACTGCCAAAGCCTTCCAAAGAGAGAGGATAGTAAAATGCCATTTTAATTCAGTTTAAAATGCTTTGTTGAAATAGATAAGCTGAGAAAACTCACCAGAGTGCCTTTGGAAATTTTTCTGAGGGTTTCTGAAATGATGCCTGCATTTCTGAAGTGAATGTGCAAATCTAATCCACTTAAATAGGTTTAGAGTCTTTATTAAGAAGTCGACTTTTCTCTAGGAATTGGGAACTTGTTCATGATCATGAAACTTTTAACTTGTTGCCACTTAATTTTTGGTGACAGTGCTTTCTAACGATGATTTTATTATTTTTATTTTCTTAGGGAATCTTAGGTCATATTTAATATTAAGTTACTGGACTTAAGTGGTATGACTGTCTCTCATGCAGAGGATTTTAGCTCTGTAGCTTTAACTGTTATTGACAAAGGAGCTTTAGATTGTGTTCCTCTTAGATTAAAAATTGTTCTGGTTTATCACTTGTGTTTGTTCTTTGCTCATAGTTTTACAATGAGCTGACTGAAATACTCATCAGGTTCCAGAACAAATGCAGTGATATAGTGTTTGCACGGAAGACAGAGAGGGATGAACTCTTAAAGTAAGTTTATTTTGTGTATTAAATTGTACTTTTGAAGTATTTTTCTTTAAAAAAATAATATTCTTGCTACCTCTTTTAAAAAAATCGTATGTGGAGACTTTTGTGGTGAGTTGGCAGTGTGAGTTGGCAATTTCCTTCCTTTCCTCCATGGTGTTTCTTTGTTTGTTTGTTTGCTTTTTTATAAATTTATTTATTTTTTATTTTTGGCTGTGTTGGGTCTTTGTTGCTGCACACGGGCTTTCTCTAGTTGTGGCGAGCGGTGGCTTCTCTTGTTGTGGAGCATGGGTTCTTGGCATGTGGGCTTCAGTAGTTGTGGCACGCGGGCTCAGTAGTTGTGGCTTGCAGGCTCTAGAGCGCAGGCTCAGTAGTTGTGGCGCACAGGCTTAGTTGCTCCGTGGCGTGTGGGATCTTCCCGGACCAGGGATCAAACCCGTGTCTCCTGCATTGGCAGGCGGATTCTTAACCACTGCACCACCAGGGAAGTCCCCTCCATGGTGTTTTACAAAGCGACAAGCAAACAACTGCATGATCTGAAAACAAAAGAGTGAAAAGGAGTGGAAACTAGATGTAGGAAGAACAGTGATGTCACAGAAGTGATAGCAGAACAGCTCAGGGTAACAGATCTTAGGAAATGCCAATAAACATAAGCAGTTTACTTTGAAGTGGCAAATAGATTCCTTACATGAAACTAGAGGCACAGAACATGAGGGAGAGAGGGTTTATAGCTCAGAAAATGTCAGCAAAGTCACTTTCTGCAGGGGCCTACTGGGAAAGCTGGGCGAGTAACATAGGACTCATTCCATGTGGAGTAATGAATAGAGAGTTGACGCAACATTGATACAAAGATACTATATACATTGAGGTGAGAAAGAACAAAATTTTACTAAACTTAATAGATGAAGAACATTCACCAGAATAATGTCACAGAACAGATGAAAAATTTACCATGAATTTAAAAAAATAAAAAAGAAAAGGCTAGGAAGCAGTCATTAAGGATCACGACAAACAAGTACCAGAACTCAAGGAAAATGGTAAGAAAACAGGAGGCGCTAAAACATGAGGTGTCGGGATTCAGGAAACAAGTGGAAGAGAAGAACAAAGCCATCACAGGTATAAGATGAAATGGGAAGGAGCAAAACGGAGAATAGACGATGAAGAAAACACAGGAGTACAAAGTAGAAAAGAAGAAATCAAAGAAAATGAAACCAAAGTAAGGAAAGGATGGAAAAGGATTAGAGAAAGTGGGCAGAGAAGATCCAATATATGTAAAATTGAATTCCCTTCAAAGAAGAAAAACCAAAACAGTGACCAGAACAAATATTTAGTGATATGACTCAAGAACATTTTCCTAAAATAAGTCTTGTTGAAAGGATATATCATATGATCAGGAGAAATGAACAAGAACTGTCAACACCCCAGCATATAAATTATTAGTCTTAAAAGATAATGGCAGAATCCTATTAAAGGCAGTCAGGCAAAAAGATCAGGTCAGTTTATAAAAAGGTGAAAAAAATTCAGGCTGGCAGCACTGCATGCTAGAAGAGAGTGGAGTGATTGCTTGTTGGAACTCAAAGGAAGCAAATGTGAGGCAAAGACTTTATATCCAGTCAGCCTGTCCTTCAGGTGTATACAGAGCCACGTGCTCATTAGTAATGAATGTAAAGGACCCAGAGACTGTTATACTCATGAGCCATTCTTGAGCCCTTCAGATGACCTGACCGTTATTCTTGTCTCTGTCCATGTTTAAACAGTTTCCCATTGAAGAAGTGGGTGAAGTTAAGAGCTACTTTCTTCCACCCCCCCAAGAAAGAGCAGGGCCAGTTGTTTTCAGTTTTTCTACTAAACCTTTAAAAAGCAAATAATTAGAATGCTTTTTAAATGGTTCTAGAGGTTAAAAAAAAAAAACCTCCTAATTAGTTTTACTGATAAGTAAATCTGACAAAGATTAAAACAAAAGTCTTCAGACCAGTTTCATTTATGAATATGGATGCGAAATTTCTAAATAAAATACTTGCCATTGATATTCTCCAGTATATTAATAAAGAACCATGACCAAGGGGGAGTGGGTGGTTATTCCAGTAATGCAGTGATTGGTTCAGTAGTTTTACATCTAAGGAGAAAAAGATTCTCTTCATAGATGAGGAAGAAGCATGAGAAAATAACTATTCTGGTACTCAAAATAGGAATTAATTGACTTCCTTAACATGAAAATATATGTGTATGCGTGTATATATACAATAGATCTATTTATCTGTTTATATCTGCACAAAACTCAGCTTCATGGTTAATGGAGAAACGCTATAAACATTCCCCCTAAAGACAAATGCCCATTATCAATGCTGTTATTTAATATTATATTGGCAATACCAGACTACACCATTAGAAAAGAAGAGGAAATTAGAGATAGAAAAATTGGAAAGGAGGAGGTAAAACTATCACTACTTACAGACTTTATGATTATACATCTTGAAAACCCAAAAGAATCAACCCTCAAACTCTGCAAATGATAAAGGAATTGTTACTGAAGATAGGTGATTATAAAAATAATTTGTAGAAATCAATAGCCTTGGGACTTCCCTGCTGGTCCAGTGACTAAGACCCCACACTCCCAATGCAGGGGGCCTGGGTTCGATCCCTGGTCAGGGAGCTGAATCCCACATGCAGCAACTAAAGAAAGGTCCCACAGTGCAGCCAAATAAATAAATAAATATTTTTAAAAAATCAATAGCCTTCATACAAATAAACACATAGAAGATATAATGGAGGAAAAGACTTCACTTAAAATAGCAATAAGAAAGATAAAATACATAGGAATAAATTTGTCATTTATTAGACCTGTATGAAGAAAACTTTAAAACACTATTCAAGGACACAAAAGAGGACTTGAGCAAGCTGAAAGACGTATCATGTCCTTAGATAGGATGAGACAGCTTCATGAAGATGTCAGTTCTAAATAAACTTACGTACTCAACATAATTTTTTAAAATATTTATTTTTTTCTTTTTTATTTTTTTGGCTGCGTCGGGTCTTAGTTGCGGCACGTGGTCTCTTCATTGCAGTGCTTGGGCGTCTCTCTAGTTGTGGCGTGTGGGCTCTAGGGCGCATGGGCTCTGTAGTTGTGGCGCAGGGGCTCCAGGGCGCATGGGCTCTGTAGTTTGCGGCATGCAGGCTCTTTTGTTGAGGCACGCAAGCTCAGTAGTTGTGGCGCGCGGGCTTAGTTGCCCCGTGGCACGTGGGATCTTAGTTCCCTGACCAGGGATCAAACCTGCGTCCCCTGCATTGGAAGGTGGATTCTTTACCACTGGACCACCAGGGAAGTCCCTCAACATAATTTTGATTAAAAAAAGAATCAACAGATTTTCATGTAAAACTAGACAAGTTGATCCTAAAGCTCAAGTAGAAAAACCGTTAAACAAGTTTAGCCAGGAAAACTGAATAATAATAACAGTAAGGGGAAACTAATTTGCCAGATATTAAAATATGTAATATTGTCTCTAATTAAAACACAGTGATACTGGCACATTAGACCAAAGACAGAAAATAGGAGTAGATTCAAATACATATGTGAATTTAGTGTAAAAAAAGATCCTAAGTCAGTCAGAAGAAGTTAGAGACAAGTGCCTAGCCATTTAGAAAACAAAAGTTTTATTTTTACCTCAGAATAAGTTCCAAAAGGATCATAATTGAAATGTATAAAATGAAATGAAAAGAGAATATTAGAGAATTTCTTAGTAAAGCTGAAATAAGAAGGGTCTTTTTAATTCTGACTTAAAACCCAGAAGCCATAAAAAAAAAAAAGTTCATCATAACATGATAAGAAGAGTCAAAATGTAATAAACTGGGGAAAAATATTTGAAACTTATTCATGGGCAAAAGGCAAATTTACGTAATTTATAAAGAACTCCTAGATACTAATGAGGAGGGAAAAACTCAGTAGAAAAATTGGGAAAGGATGTGAACAGAAATTCTGCAGATGAAATATGAGTGGTTCTTAAGCATATGAAAAAATACCTACCCTCGCTCAATATAAAATAAATATGAATTAAAATTACTCTGAAATAACATTTTTCAGGGATTTCCCTGGTGGTCCAGTGGTTAAGACTCCGTGCTTCCACTGCAGGGGGCACGAGTTCGATCCCTGGTTGGGGAACTAAGATCCTGCATGCCATGTGGCAAGGCCAAAAAAAAAAAAAAAAAAAAAAGAACATTTTTCAGATTGGCAAAAATTTGGAAATTTGATAACATGCTTTATTGGCACGCGTAGGGGAGCAGGTCTCATCCGTTGCTGTGAGAAGGCACATTGGGGCAGTCCTTGTGTGGGGCACTTGTGTGGGACCTGGAAAGGTCTGCTTTTGAGAATTTATTCTGAGGGTGTATGCTAGAAATGACATACTTATCAATGAATTCATTTCTAAGTTGCTTGTACCAGTAAAAGAATAGAAACAAAGCAAATGTCCAGGGCTGGTGAAATAAAGCTACATCTGTACAGTGAAATACTATGCAGCTATTTTTTTAAAAAAAAGGATGTTTTCTATTTACCCATGTAGAAAAATCTCTGAGATAAATAATGGTAAAAAAAACACAAGGTTACAGACAGTGTAAAGTATGCTTCTTATGTAAAAAGGGAGAAGATAAAAATACACGTTTGAAGTGGTTTATTTCTGATAAGGAAGCTCTGGTCAGATTCATAAGAAATAAAAAATAGTGGCTGTCTGTTTGTGGTAGTGAATGGTGGAATGAGAATTTGTAGATAGTGGCCTGTCACTTTTTAGTTTTTGAATCAAGTGAATTTATTACCTTTTCAGAAAATTATATTAAATTAATCTAAATAATTATAGGGATTTCATGTTTTTTATAGTACCACCAACTAGTCTAACTTTATTTTTGACATTGTATCTGTACCCTTGGCCTTTTTTTTTTTTTAGCCATAGAACCCTTTGTTCAGACTCAGTCTTGCAGAGAAGCCCAGTTTGTGAAACAAACAGAAATGGCTCTGTGATTTAATAGCTTTGATTTATATAATTAGTAAGTGGCTAGGAAATTCTCATTTGTCCTATAAATGTGTTATTTACTGCAACCATCTCGAGTTTATCAAAGGAAAAAATATTATGTCTCATATGCTTTATAATATAATTATACATGCTAGATATTGTGTTTATGATTAAATGTACTCAAAATCTAATTAAATAATTGTAAAGATAATTATAA
The DNA here is from genome assembly GCF_009873245.2 of Balaenoptera musculus. NCBI lineage: Eukaryota > Metazoa > Chordata > Mammalia > Artiodactyla > Balaenopteridae > Balaenoptera > Balaenoptera musculus. Next base: position 53,092,598 of record NC_045795.1, read on the forward strand.
TAAATAAGTAAAATATTTAAAATATTAAATATAATTATGTTATATTTACTATATGTGAGTTATATATATATACACACACATATATTAGATGTTTCAAAGTTTGACCTTTTTCAAATTTTAATATTGACTGAAAACTTATAGTTTATATTGGAAGCATTTATTACAAATTTACAAACATTAAGAAGTAGTTTTGATTTCTTGATGAATGTGTGTAAGTTTTCTTTCTATGTGGAGTGTCTAATTTATCTTACAACTGGGATTGTTTTTGACAGCGAAAGTGTGGTCTGGGGGACTCGGAGTTGCTGTTAATTGTTTACATCAAGACAATAGGTCCTGTTGTAGACATTTCAGGACATGTCACGTTTACTGCTCTGTGCATGTGAATGAGCACAGTGAGAAGTTGATCAATACCAAGTACTTCATAGAGTGTATTTTACTTCAGGGTTTTGTTTAGTGAGATTCCAATTTACTGTTAGAGGAGATTTAAAATATTAACAAAATTTTTAATACTGTATTTTAATGGTCCTTCAACCTCTATCTTTAATGAATTTACCTTAATAATAGATTATGAGGTATCTTTTAACATAAACTATCTCAGTGCCACATTTCGAATATTTGTCAGAAAGTTTTCATCAAGAAATTTGCACAATGGTTTTAAAGTTTTCATCAAGAAATTTGCTCAGTGGTTTCGAATAGATTGTTGTTTTTTGTAAACACTGATACAATACAGCGATTAAAATATTAGCTAGGTAACTATGTACAGTTGTAGTTTTCCGATAATTTTTAGATTATAATGTTATGAGTTTCTCATCTAGGGGACGACCTCCTGTTAGAGAGAGGGCAATTTCTTAGGCTCACTTGCTCAGTTTGACATGTTCCTTAGTCTGGCTCTAACTATGATCTCTGAAAAAGTTTACCTTTTTCCCTGGTCTTCAGAAACAGAATAAGAACTATCTTTATTTTATTCAATAGTAGGAAGAAAGAAGATTTCAGTTAGTTCTAGTCAAGAACAGAAATGTAGTATATTTTAAAATACCATCATTGTTTTGAGTATATTTTCTGTGTTTCATACGTGAAGTATGAAAGTAAGAAAAAGATCTGGTGTTTTGTATGTGTTGGTTTTCAAAATTGTGTTAATTTCTAACACTTCTGTCTTTAATAAGGGACTTGCAACAAAGCATTGCCAGAGAACCTAGTGCTCCTTCAATTCCTACACCTGCGTATCAGTCCTCTCCAGCAGGGGGACACACGCCAACGCCTCCAACTCCAGCGCCAAGAACCATGCCGGTGAGTAAGCAACCACATTTTTAAAATGCAAGTTTTACGTGTTCTTGACAGCTTGCTTGCTGTAAAGGATAACACAGACTTTACATTGTAGAGGTCTGGTGGTCACCACTTTGATCAGGTGACCAACCTCAACTTTCTGATGTTTTGCGGTATAAAGAATACAGCATCACTCATGGATTCTTGCCTAAAAATGTTTAACTAAATCTAATGGAGTCTTTAGAACCAACTTTCAGTTTATAGCAAATACAGTGATAAAACAAGAAATTAAATTGTGCTGTTAGGAACAGTTGGACAGTCTAGAACTGGAACATTCTGTGAGACACCTGGCTTGGTCTTTTCTAAAAGCATATGTCATAGAAAAAAATAGACCAGGGGCATATTCCAGATTAAAAGAGAGGAACGATTCATAATAATCAAATGCAATACATGAACCTCAGCTGGATCTTGGTTCATAAAAACGTCTAGAAGAGCTTTTGTGATAAATAGGGAAACTTGAATGTGGAGTGGATACTCAATGATATTAGGAAATAATTATTAATTTTCTCAGGTGAAATGGTATTGTGATTATGTAGGAGAATATTAGGACTTGTATGCTGAAGTCTTTCGGGCTGGTGTCCTGAAGTTTGCAACTTAACTTTCAAATGGTTCTGCAAATATATAGATAGATAAATACATGGATATAGCTATAGATAAAGCAAAGATGGCCAAATGTTAATAATTAATTTAATTGGTAAACATGTGATTGTTTATAATAGTATTCTTTTAAATTTTCTGGTGTTTAAAATTTTTCATATGAAAATTCATGGGGCCAGGAAGAGATAACAGTAATAAACTGTACCTGACCTGCTCCTTCTTCCCACCTCAAATGTCTAACCATTGATGGGAGCAGTAATGAACAGTAAATGATTAAATATTAGGCATCAGGGAAAGAGCAGTGGCTATGGAGTATCCACAAATTGGAGAATTATTTTTCAACTACAGTACATTTCTGGAGCCCACATTTAAGAATGGAAATTAGAAATATATTTGGTTGGATTCCAGAGTTTCTCATATGCCCTTTTATTTTGATTGATAGCAATTTGACAGAAACCTGATACATTTTGTCAGTGCTGACTTTTTCTTACAGCCTACTAAGCCCCAGCCCCCAGCCCGGCCTCCACCTCCTGTGCTTCCAGCAAATCGAACTCCTCCTGCTACTGCTCCAGCTCCAGCTCCAGCGAGCACTGGGACCACTGCACCAGCTCCATCACAAACTCCTGGTTCAGCTCCCCCTCTGCAGGCCCAGGGACCCCCATACCCCACCTATCCAGGGTATCCCGGGTAAGGCTGAAACTTTGTGTATCCCAATGAATTGGCTAATGTTTCTAGCTCTGGTTAGTCTTTTAAAAACAAGCTCACCCCTTCTCTGAATGGAGGTGTCATGAACGAGTAAGCTACATTGTCAGCTCACATAGAAATAAAAGTAAGTTATAGTCACTTTATTTGAGTCATTGAGTAGCCATTTCCCAGGCTTATTTAATTTGTTTTTAGTTTTTACATATTGGGTTTATATTAAATATATCTCTTCTATATGGAATTCAGAATGTTTCCTTGGTCTTCTTTATTTAGGTGATAAACAGGTAGGTGCCTTTTCTGAGCTTAGCATAGCAAGGTTGATAAGGCCTTCTTTACATACCTGTACTTTGACGTCTTGGCATTCTGATCAACTCTTAAATAGAAATCTATCTAATTATGGCATGTGTTTTCTTAAAGATCAGCTGCCTTTGTGATAGTTTTTTTAGTCTTAAAAATCCAGACATTTAACTGCCTTTTAAGATGTCTTCCAAACTTTACTTAGTAAGTACATTGTATTTTCCAAATGTTAAAACTTTGTAAATAGTAAATTTATGAGCCTTACAGTGAACATTGAATCTTGTGAAACAGAAGTGTACTTAGGTTGCCACATTAGATTGAAGGGTCTCCGTTTTTATTCCTTGTTCATAGTTGAATATTTAGTCTTATTTCCTTCAACAATCTTATTTTTTGGGTAGTATTCAACACTTTTTTCTTTGATTTCAATTAGTAACAGGATAGAACACTTTTCTCTAGCAAGTACCTTGAAACAGCTGTTTTTTCTCACCATTGAATGGCTTTCTTGAAAAAACTTCATTTTAGAATAATTATTGTATGTTTCATTTTCTAGTGTTTGATTTACCAATCCAACTTTCTTGTGTTCTTCTTCCCATTAGGTATTGCCAAATGCCCATGCCCATGGGCTATAATCCTTACGCGTACGGCCAGTATAATATGCCATATCCGCCAGTGTATCACCAGAGCCCTGGACAGGCTCCATACCCAGGACCCCAGCAGCCTTCATACCCCTTCCCTCAGCCCCCACAGCAGCCTTACTATCCACAGCAGTAGTGTGTCAGCTCAGAAGCTCAGCTGGTTCAGCTCAGAGGGGAAGAAATACCAACCCTGCAATAAGTGTACTAAACCCTACGCTCTGGTTAATATAACGTACTCTGATGTACTGAATGCAGTGTGTAATTTCTGTCTGCGGCTAGAAGCTGTGCCCCAGTTCCACATTTGATTGCACATGGGCCATTTGCTGCTGTTGCAGTATAAAGACTAAGTGTAATAGGATTTGAAATAAATTACATTACAGTTCATAAAAGTTGAAAATGAGAAATTAAACCCACAAGTGAAACGTTTGAAATTATTATACTTAGTTCTACATAAGACATGATTGGAACATCAGAGGCTTACAATGATGGTTTCAGTACTGATATTCAAGAAAACTAAGTTATCTTTCTCTTTTGGTTTATTGATTTGGTTTAATTTTCATTATGCTATTTTGCATAATCAAAACATTGTAAATCTTATAATTTAAAAATAAATTCCTTAAGAACAGTTGTCATTGTTATGTTTTGTCATTGATTCTCATTCCTGTCTAATTTCTTTCTGGTATTAGTCTCTCATTTTATATGTACACAAGTTAAACAGATCATGAGTTAAGTGCATGATTAATGCAAGTTAATAGGTTCAAAAGAAAACCAAAAGAATAATAACCATAATTTATCTTTCATATGCTGATTAGTGAATTAATTTTGACATTTATTTTGAAAAATCCTATAATGTGGAGGAAACACAATTGCTACCAAAGATACTTCAAATAAATATACAAGTAAATATGTATATTTAATGTTTTATTATTAGCTTCTCCAAGAAATTGATACAAATTCTGGTAATAATTCTTTTTCTTTTTTTCATAATCTGGTTAAAATAAATACATGTCATTAACAATGCTGTCTAATGTAATGGAATTGTTTAAAGAAAATTTACTGTACCCTTCCATTCCTTTTTTTCACCTTACTGTCTTAACCTACTAACATTTGATGCACAATGTATATGAATAGATCTAAGCCCTTTCATTTTTATGCTCCTAAAAGATTGGACTATTTTATAATTCAGGGAGTGCACAAAACAGTTGTTGGGAGCATATGCCAATTCTGGAATAGGCTGTGTATTTAATATTAGTCTCTGCTGTTAGGATAAACTAATCACTGTATAAACCTCAGTGAGCCTTGCCTAGTGGAATGCATAGACATGCCTCATGGAATGAGAAAGTGAGAAAGGAATGGGTTGTCTGATATCCCAGTGGGGTCTGTTCTGTGTGAGGTTCATTTCAGAACACACCAGGCATATGAGTAGATGTCCAATGAATCTGTTTATGTTTATTTTCTAAGTTTTAATGCTAACCTTCTCTTGAATTATTGTTTCATTTAAATGATACTATCAGTTGGTCCACTGTTGTTTTCATTTGACAGTTTGGGTTTATATTTTAAATGTGGGACTGAAGGTGTGATTGTAAAGGGAGTGAATTGGTTTAAAATATATGTATATTTTAAAAAATCTTACTTTGTTGTTGTATGTAGAAAACATGAAGGCATGTTACTTCAATATAAATGACCTTTACATGGAATACTGAAATTGGTTTAAAGTTCAGTAGTTAAAACCTTGGCAAAAATAGTTTTTTACATATCATAGCTAAGTTTTATTAATGTGGAATCATCAGAATATGACATGGGCTTGTTTGACTCTTGTGTAAATTGCACTTAAGTTCCTCCTTCTTATTACTCAAGTTATCATTACTATCGTAAGATACTCAGTGAGATTAGGGGTATTCCAAATTGCTAGTTTATAATTCTCACTAATGCAGAAAGAACAAAAACAAAACAAAATTGGCCTGAATATTCTCTTGGGGAAAGAAGGCACTAAAGAAAAGAGTAAGTGCATCGGAGGGCCACAAGAGAAGTTACAAGGCCATTTAGCCCATTCCCTGTGCTAGACTAGGCCTCCTGTGTGCCCTCAGAGGGCTCAGGAAGATGGTTCAGAAACTTTAGGGAAGGAGGCTCCACAGCCCCTCGTGGCAGCCTCCCCAGCATACCCAGCTCGCTTAGCTCTGTTAGCAAACCCAGGCCCATTCCCTCTTGTTGGTTCACTCATCCTTTAGATGATAGAGGATGCTTTCCTTTGGTCACCTAGTGTCTTAGGTACAGATGACCAATTTCTGCAGCCCTTCATTGCTGGGTGTGTCTTCATAGGACTGTCTAGTTTCATTAAGGTGGCTCATGGAAAGAAGTTTCTCTTATGTCCATTTTGCATTCTAGCAAACAAGAAGCAAGCCCTCACTGGGATTATTTTTGTTACCAAACTTTTTTATCCTTTGCTTAACTTCCTGTATTCCACAAAATACCCTAAAAAGTTGTGGTGGATTATGCTTTTTATTTAGAGGTAGGAGAGTATAACTCTGGTTCAGTTATGTTGTACCTATGTTTATAATTAGGCTTTTTGATTATCTTCCTAAACTAAAGAAAAGACACTTTCTGTTCTACTTATTTATGTCGGGCTTTGGAATACTACTTTAAAATGGACTATAAGTAATGAAGCTCTGCATAAAGGAGCTGGTCTGAAGTGGGGAAAAACTAACTTCTTATTCCTAGTTGGAGACAGAAGGCTTGACTTCTCAGTCTGGTGTAAAGTATTGGTCTACTCCTGTGCCTCTTGGTCTTTATTCTCATTTAAGAAAAGTAGTCATATGTCACTGCAAACCAGTCAATCTTTGTGAGATCTGTGCACCCAACTTCTTTGCAATTTATAATCTCTCCCCAAATTTAAGTAGTTACAAAAAAGTTTTCACAGAGCCTCTGTCCCTGATTTTCTGTACCAGTCAGCAGCCTTATCTAGTCAAAAAAGATTAAAAAGATATTTTCCATTAGAGCTTTACAGTTTGCAAAAGTGCTTTTTTGTACGCATTTTCTAATTTCATAAACATGGCAAAATGCAATTTGTTAAGTAGACTTCAGTTTGCTAATGGGGAATTTTTTTTTTTGGATCAGTAGTATATCTTGGAAAATCTTGCTACAACCTAGCAGCATCTTTTTTTTTTTTTTTAACACTTCTGCAATTATTAGTTGATTCACAGTACAGAACAGGATACAAAGTAGGAGAAAAACAGTGCTATAACATTATAATTACTAGTTTAAAAATAGACTTTAGAATTAAATGGTTGATTATAAGATTTACGTGGAAGAGCAAAGAAGGAAAAATTATATTTTTAGAGAAAAAGAGAATATTCAGGCTTTATTTCTGGTATGAAGTTTATATTTTTTAAGAAATCCTATATTATCACACCAGAGATTTTAGATTCTTTTCTGCTTACAAACATTGCTGGTAGTTGGATGATATTTTTATTGTATTCATTTCTCTTAGAGGGAAATTGTAAAGAAAACAAAAGGTTCCCGATGAAATGTATCCTAGAAATAAAAGTTGAAAGATTCTTACTTCCTTGTAGTATGAATTCTTATTTAAAATGTTTATCCTTCAGCTTTTATATTTCTCTAATTTCTTTGACAAACTGGGGGTTGGGAAATTAAAAAATACCCACTTTGACTAACTGCATGAGACAAGAAGACAGTGTTGTTTAAATGTTTTCTTACAGCTGTCAACCCTATAATTGATCATGGATGGACCATGATTTTCATCACTTACGATTTGACTCAGATCTTTCAGAAGAGTAATCTCTTCTTCAGGTGTCATTTTTGGGGTTAATTTTTGGAAATGTTTGGTGAGATTACCACAGTCAGTTGATCAGGGAAAGGGGGATGGTGAAATGTGTTCGTCTTTTAAAACATTTATATTTTCTTATTTTCTTCCTACTTCTCCCATGTTTTAAGGTCAGATGCAACTGTTTTCCTATGTAGCTCAGGATACACAATTTATCACAGAATGTGTTGACTTTGTCCTTCAAGTATGTTGAAGTTGAACAAGCTACCTCCAGGAATGAATCTATAGTCTGAATCCCTATTATATACATTTAAAATTACATAACTATTGGGTATAGTTAAATCTTTTTTGTTTTTGTTTTCACTTATCTGGCATCTGGTTTGGAGAGTAGAGTTCTCATGGAGGGGCTTGGGAATCTAGGCATGTGGGGTGGGAGGACATGGGGAACTAAGGGACCCTTCCTGGAACTGGAGTTCAGCGGCAACCTAAATCTAGGACAGTGACTTGAGCAGCTCTGCTGCTGGGGCTGCTTCAGTTTATGACCGCAGGGCGGGTGGGGTTGGCCTGGGCACTGCCTGTGAGCAGACAGGAACTTGCCTAGAACCTGTGTACCAGAGACCCGCCGGCCCCTGCTAACCAGGGTCCCCATCCACTGACCGGTCTTGCCTTTGTAGTTAATTCATCTGGGGCACATCCAAGTTGTTTGCCTTAGTGCTCTGCCTGCAAGGGATCCTGGCTCGTGTCAGCTCTGTGGCTCATGATAGCCTTCCTTTTTGCTTAAAAGCTGGTTACATCCTTTTCAACTAGTGACGCCAAGTGATACAGGTGGATATGTTCAAGTCTATTACCTTTGCGTTTCTTTTTAAGTTTTCCTGTATTTGTAACTCTTCTAGTCTCTACACATTTTGAAGCCACGTGATTCATATTCAAGCCAATTATTGTGAACATGAAGTGACCCTTTTTCACTTTTTAATATACATTATTAATATCTCCACTTTTTTTTTTCTATCTGGATACATTAGTGTTTTTTGTTTTGTTTTTTGTTTTTGTTTTGTAATCTAATAGGAAAGTTTAAAATAATTTACAGCTTTGTTAAAATTATAATCATATGATCTTTTGATGTTTTGTCTGTTTGGAATATTTTTGTCCTTTCTATTTCCTTTTCCTGTGTTTCATTGCTTGGATTATGTTTTCTTTTTTTCTAGTTATTTGGAACACTAATACTCTTATTTTCTTCCCTCCCATCCTCAGCTAAATCTTGTCTTTTTTATATATATTTTTGTAAACAGAGTTTGGACTTATATTGTTAATTTATTATTTTCTTACATTATGACTTTTGGAATGTCAGCTTGGTTGCTTCTAGTTTTTGGCGATTATGAATAAAACTGTTTTGTGCTCAGGTTTGTGTTTTCCTCCAAGATTCTGGCTCCAGTGGCTTCTGCTCCCAGTAACCTGTGATTCTCTGTTTTTGTCTGTGTCTCCAGTTTTGGGAGTTCTGCCCCTAATGACTTCACATCTCATCTTTACATTCTGATGCACTCTGTACTGATCTCACTTTTCTCTCTCTAGTCAACTGCTGCTGTGTTCCACTGATAGCATGGTTGCCTACTCTTATTTCATATAATAACTTGCTCAACATCAGCTTTGTACTTACTGGTTCTAAGGACTGTACTGAGTCTTTAAATAATAATTCATTTGTTGCAGAAGAACCCTATGAAATTGATATTTTTATTCATACTCTACACAGAGGAGTCAACTTGTTGGAGAGAAGTTGATCAACTTGTCCATGGTCACACGGCTGCCGAGTGGCTGAGCTGGGGATCTTTCAGCGGCCGTCTCTGATCTGAACATCTACAATGACAAACATAGCTTCCTCTTGGGTGCTGTTGTTACCGCTAAAAGTAGCTAACATCTACTGGGTGCCTGCCACGTTCCAGGTCCTCTTATAAGCATTTAAATTCCATTAACATTTTAGCTGAGCAGTCACTAGTGAGCTGGCCAGTGACTTCATCCCATTTTGCAGGACAGGAGGAAACAAGGCACAGAGGAGTTGAGTGATGGAGCCGGGATCTCACTGAGATGAAAAGTTAAAGGCTTTCTAAAGTGTCTCCTGTCTCTTGGAGTATTTGTTTTATAGTAGAGCATTTGCTCTCATTCCTTACATCCATCTGTCCATTCACCTATTCATTTTTTTTCTCCCCAATAATTCAAAATTATATATTGAGAGATTATTGATTATTCTAGGTGCTGCGAATACAACTGTGCCCTCAAGGAATTTATATTCCAAGGAAGAGTGAAATTGAACTGGGAACAACGATAGGTTTAAGTGTGGATTTGTGGGAGTTCTCCATTTCCTTCTCCCTCCTTTCAATGCCAACCAGGTAGCTAAACTCCTTGCATGTTCCTGTTCCAGGGGTCGTTTGCTGGGTGGAGAGCAGAAGCTCTCCACCCAGCAAGCTGGAGTCTCTGGGGCCAGGAGTTAAAGGAAGCAGCAACATCTCAGAGGGGATAGCTTTTTTAGAGGGATCACGGCAGGCCCAGTGGGTGTCACACTCCAAATGAGGTGGAGCTTCCGTAACTGAAGGGACCATGAGTCTGGGCAGCATGGAATGGTGACCCAGGACCTGGCACCACATTGGGTGTTTGTGTGGGGAGCCAGTAATGACTGAGACTGAGTTTCTCATCACCCTGTGGGATGGGCTTCAGAGTCAGAATTGAATCAATCAATAAATAGATATTTCTTATGTACCTGGGCTGATTAGCTTCAATTCATAGCTGCCTATGGCATTCAGGCCATCTCTGGGAGGGCAAAGAATGTTCATGCCATGCATACCATGCCGTGCTCTGACAATAGCACTGCATTCGTTTGGTTGGATTGGCTGAGACCCCCCCCTGGAGAACTGGTGAGCAGAAATAGCAGGGCTCCTGGAAGCCTCTGCTGATGTTTAAGAGTGACCTGAATGCTTTTACCTGCTGGTCAGATATGGGGGTTGGCAGGATGGAGAGAAGGTAAATCACTTATTAGACAGTGCTGAGGAGATTCATGTTTCTCATTCCCAGCAGAAAGTGCCCTGTACCTCAGAGGGAGCTGCCTGAATCCTAAAATGGCCCCAGCCTGGTTATGCCATGTAAGGCCCAGGCCAAGGGGTTGCCCCAGTTGTGGGGAAGCCTGTTTTGCTATAGAGATGGGTAGAGATGAGCCCACTAAAAGCTGTGGGTGCTGGGGGATGAAGCTCCAACTTGGTCCCAGGAGAAGAGTCTGCCTCTCTTTGGGGCTCATTCCTGAGATGCAGCAGGTTGGTAGCTGAGAAACTGTAGAGTTGAATGAAATTCCAGGGGCGACGCCCTGGGCCTCCGGGGCTCTCAGAGCAAAGGAGGCTCAGTGGGTGATGCGGACTCCCCAGCAGTCTTTCAGGGGCTGTACCCCTTGTGAGCACACAGCAGTCTGCTGGAACGTGTCTGCACCCACTGGTCAGGAGAGGAGGTCAGAAGGCCTTCTTCCCCAGAGCTCTGGACTTCACAGGCAAGGCCTGGACACTCAGAACAGGTGTTGACAGACCTGAGTGGCACCTCCCATCCCAAGCTCTATCTGACCGACCCTCACCCTCACACCTTCTTCAACCACTGATGCCATAAAGGCCGGTACTAGTGGGTGGGGGGAGCCAGGCCCTGCCACTGAGGCCAACACGTGGGGATATGTCTCAGACTCTCAGGAAATGGGTGTGGAGCCTGCATCCCAAGTGTGAGGGCAACCCTCAGCCCGTCCTCATGGGGTGGCCTGGGCACTCTGGGGAGATAGCTGCTTAGGACAGACAGCGGGGTGAGGCAGGTAAGGGACACCCTGCTTCAGAAACGGTGTCCTAAGGAGGAAACCGTGTGCTTGTGGGGAGGCCTGGGGCATTTCACGGGGTTTCAGCCATAGAGCTTGCAGTTGGTGAGCTGGCTGAGGAGGACTTGGGGTGGATCAGGAATCCAGGGGGGTGCATGCAGAGCGTAGGCGGTGGGACACCACTGCTGTTACTTCCCACCGTGCTTATCCGAGATCTTGGCTCATTTTTACTATCATTACCCTGAATTCTTTATCAGGTAGATTGTTTATCGCCACTTAACTTAGTTGTTCTTCTCGGGTTTTATCGTGTTCCTTCTTCTGGAACATATTTCTCTGTGGTGGTTTTCTAACTTTCTGTGTTTGTGGTCTTGGTCCCGCAGGCTGCAGGATCGTAGCTCCTCCGGCTTCTGGTGTCTGCCCCATGGTGGGTGGGTTTGGTCCAGGGGCTTGTGCAGGCTTTCTTGTGGGAGCGGCCAGTGCCTGTCTACTCGTGTGGGGAGCTGGGTCTTGTCCCTCTGGTGGGCAGGGCTGTGTCAAAGGGTGGGTTTGTTTAGAGGCGGCCTTGGGGTCAGGATGACTTTAGGCAGCCTGTCTGCTGATGGGTGGGGCTCTGTTACTGCCCTGTTCCGTTGTTCCGCCTGAGGCGTCCCAGGCTGTTGGGTGGAGCCAGGTCTTGGTGAGAAAATGGCAGCCTCCAGGAGAGCTCACGTGGAGGAATATTCTCTGGGGCTTCTGCCACTAGTGTCTTTGTCCCCACAGTGAGCCACAGCCACCCCCGCCTCCCAAGGAGACCCTCCAAGACCTGCAGGTAGGTCTGGCCCAGGGTCCTTCGGAGTTGCTGCTTTGCCCTGGATCCCAGTGCACGTGACACCTTGTGTATGCCCTCCAAGAGTGGAGTTTAAGGGGAATTCCTTGGCGGTCCAGTGATTAAGACTCCACGCTTCCACTGCAGGGGGCACGGGTTCAATCCCTGGTCAGGGAACTAAGATCCCGCAAGCTGTGCGGCACGGCCAAAAAAAAAAAAAATGGAAGCGTGGCGTCTCTGTTTCCCCCAGTCCTGTGCAGCTCCTGCACTCAAGCCCTGCTAGCCTTCAAAGCCAAATGCTCCCGGTGCTCCTCCTCCCGCTGTCAGACCCCCAGGCTGGGAAGCCAGACGTGGGGCTCAGAATTCCCACTCCTGTGGGAGAACCTCTGCAACAGAATTATTTTCCAGTTTGTGGGATTTGATTATATTGCAATTGTGCTCCTCCTACCGTCTCGTTGTGGCTTCTTCTTTGTCTTTGGAGGTAGGATATCTTTTTTTGGTAGGTTCCAAGTCTTTTTTCGTTGATGGTTGCTCAGCAGTTAGTTGTGATTTTGGGGTTTTCATGAGAGGAGATGAGCTCAAGTCCTGCGACTCCGCCATCTCATCTCCATCCCTTCCCACCGTGTCTAGATGGCCAAGGGAGAGCCCCCTCACCCTGTGTGTGTGTGTGTTTAGCGGGGAGGCGGTGGTGGGCTGGTTGGGCAATGTTTGGACAAAGGCAATGTGTGAGGAGTCCAGGGGTGAGAAAGGGCAGCAGTGAGAGAGCTCCGTTGGCAAGAGGCCCCAAGAAGGTCTGGGCAGGAGAGGGGTGCAGTCAGGTGAGGTCTGGGGAGTCCAGCAGGGAGAAGGGGCACATTTGGACGGGCTGTGGAATTGCTTGGTGGATGAGAGGCTTGTGGAAAGTGGGCCGGACACTCCAGCCAAGGGGTCCTTGGTTGCCCGTGTTGTTGTGTCATTCTCCACGGCTGCGAGGCCCTCCGCTGAACGCCGGGTTCTGCTCATGTGCTGCTTTTCCCAGAGGACACACTTCCCCTTCAACTTCTCATTCCAAGTTGTGGGTATCACTGGGGTCTCCTGGGGTCAGGGTCCCTCCCACTGAGGCAGCTGTTGGGGGAGGTCATCAAGCGACCGGGACCTGCAGTTGAGCCGGGCAATAGGAGGCTCCTCGCCCCCTCCAGTCCTTGAAATGCACGCGCCACCTGTGGTTCCCGCAGTGGAGAGGGTTTCAAGGATGCAGCCTTGAGAGGGTACGCGGTGTTGAGACCCTCTAGACGGTATACATGATCGAACCCAGTATGCCTCTACAGAAACGTGTAAGATTCTGGTGGGTGGGTGGATGTGGAGACCCACTCACTCTGCAGCGCCCAAGACCGACCTCGCAGGTAAGCTCCTCCGCTTGTTAACACGCCGCCTATGATCTGGACTGGCTGCCGCTTTGTTTGCTCTTCCCCTGCCCTCGAGTTCGGGGCTAGTTTCAGATTTCACCCCTGAAAGTCCCAAATTTACAAACCACCAGCAGCGCTGTGCGAAGGCCAAAGGCTGGTTGTTAGAAGCAGCCTGACCTGGGCTTGGTCCTTTGTGATTCTGGACTGTAAGCCTCCATCTCCCTGATGGTGCGGCAGCAAAGGAGCAGCGCCTGAAAGACCGACCCGGGTAGGTGCTCAGAGCTGCTGGCTGTTATCATTGTTCTCAGCACCTGCAAACTCCCCATAACTTGGGGAGAATTTGGTGAGATTGTTGGCCCTTCTCTGACTTTAGGCTTATATGTATTTTATCTTGCTGAAATTCACCTCCATTTCTGCCAGTTTAGCCAGGATGGAAGAGAAGCTGGTGTCCTGGTTTTCAGAGCAGTGTTGTTTCAGTTACGTGAAGTGTTGGAATGGCCATTTCATTCAGATTCCCCAGTTCTCACACCCTGGAGGTAACAATAGCATTTCCCCCCTGAAATACTACAAAATTGGTAACCTCCTTGCCTCATGTGGGGAAACTGCTCCATGAATAGATTAAAGTGGAGAGACTAGCTGGGCTCCACCAACCCCAAAGGGGTCCCCAAGGGGATGGAATTCAGGAGGTCTCCTCCTCTACTAGAATGGGGAAAGACTGAGGCTTTGTGTTTACTAAGCTCTAACTGAAATATAGAATTCCTTCAATTATAAATGGTGACAAAAGGTCAAATATTGACCTTTGCAGTACTACTAGAACCTGTGATTTTGTCCCGTCTCGAAATCCTAGCTATTTGTATATCACATTACAGTTGCCACTGATTTCTCAAAACGTCATTTATACTTATCATTACTTTGCATTTATGGTAAATAGACCTACCACTAGGTCTTGTTATTTACTGTCAAAAAAGCACATATATTAGTACAGACCCCACTTGTTTAATAACTGGATAAATAAATCTAAATATAATTGGTTTCCTTCGTAATTTTATGTATTTTACTTTATGCATTTGGGAAGAGGTCCATAGGCTTTACCTGATTGCCCGTATGGTTCATAGCAGCACACAAAATTTATTAACCTCTAGACATTGGAAAACTTTCCAATGGGTAAGAGCGGCAATTTCCACTTACACCACAGGAGGGAACTATTTCCCAACTAATGCTTTAAAAGATCACAGCGGGGATTTTTATTCCTCTTAACTCTTGTTCTAAAATTGGTTCAAGCTTTCTTCTTTACTGTTAACAACGTAATTGGGGTCCTGTGATGAGGCTCTGAAGCTGATACCCCGCCAAGAGATGAAGCAACCTTTATTGTGAGTCCAGGAAGACGTGATGCGAAAAAGTGAGTCTCCCAGGCACCGGATGAGAACTAGTTTAGTGCCCACACCTCATTTGCTGTCTCCCCCCGCCCAAAGAAAAACAAAAAACAAACAAACAAAAAACACCCAAACTTGCGAAGCAGAGAGCATACTTGGTTTGTTATTCTGGTAGGAACAGATCCGCTGTTAGGGTAGAAACAAAGCTGAAGGGTTTTCATTAAGTCAGCGGCTGTTGGAAGTGGCTGCACTTGTGTGGGGGAGGGGAAGGGGCAGAGGCGGGAGATGCGGTAGGAGAGAGGGACTTTATAAAACCGGAACTTTACAGGCGCAGAGACACCGCGATCCTATACTACAAACCGAGTACCCAGCCAGGCCTGCCACTTGGTGACGCGGTGGTTGCCCCAGGGCTGATTTTAATGGGAACAATTTCACATGTTCCTCCTTCTTTGGCCACATGAGCGCATAGGTCACTGTATATATTTAAGGGCTCAGAATGGAGGTCTGAGAGTGTCTAATTGCAAAGGGCAGCAGCCACTTTTCACAAGTCAGCCTGGAACAGAGGAACAGCTCTGCAAACCCTCACTCGACCCGAAGTAGGTCGGCCTGGAGGAAAATGACTTGGTGGACGGGGTGGTTCTGTGTTCCCACCTCCCGCAGTGACTCTAAAATTAACCTTTGTTACACTTCCTGCTCTTCTGACCTTTAAGGATTGTTGGCTCTTATCTTATTTTTTAAATTATAAAATACTAGCTTTATTTAATATCACAACATTAAATAATCTCTAGGATATGGGTACTCTGTACTTTTTGGTTCAATATAAGCTCGAATTTTTCATTTCTTTTTCTTTTTAAAAAAATTTTTTACTGGAGTATAGTTGATTTACAGTGTTGTGTTACTTTCTGCTGTACAGCAAAGTGAGTCAGTTATGTATATACATATAGCCCCTTTTTTTAGACTTTTTTCCCCATATAGGTTACAGAGTATTGAGTAGAGTTCCTTGTGCTGTACAGTAGGTCTTTATTAGTTATTTTATATATAGTAGTGTGTACATATCAATCCCAATCTCCCAATTCATCTCTCCTCTGTTTCCCCCCCAGTAATCATGATTGCTTTCTACATCTGTAACTCTATTTCTGTTTTGTAAATAAGTTCATTTGTACCGTTTTTTTAGATTCCACGTATAAGCGATATCATAAGATATTTGTCCTTCTCTATCTGACTTACTTCACTCAGTATGACAATCTCTGGGTCCATCCATGTTGCTGCAAGTGGCGTTATTTCATTCTTTTTTTATTCCATTGTATATATGTACCACATCTTCTTTATCCATTCATCTGTCGATGGACATTTAGGTTGATTCCATGTCCTGGCTATTGTAAATAGTGCTGCAATGAACATTGGGGGTGCGTGTGTCTTTTCTAACTATGGTTTTCTCCAGGTATATTTGGCTCTTATTTTAGTTATGAGCAACACTGTTTCATTCAGTCATTCATTCCTTCCTGCAAGCATGCATGCCTTCATCTACAGGAGCTGACCTTTCAGGCTCCGTCCTGGGTGCTGAGGCCACAGCACAGACCAGACCCAAGGGCTGTGGCTTCTAGCTCCTTATAGAACTCAGCACAGGTTGGGTCCAGGTGACCACTCTGAACAGGATCTTTTCAGGTGTGTCTATTGCATGCCCATCAGGCAAGTTGTTGATCTGCTCTGAGCCTCAGTTTCCTCTTGTATAAAGTGGGAACAATATCACCTACCTCACGAGATTATTGTGAGAATAAAGAAAACCAAGTGTGTACACGGTTGGCGCCATGCTTGGCTGTTATCATTGAGGATCGTAGCTTTGTCCTTGAGCGTGTGGTGTACTTGGGGCATGCAAATACCAGTAGCCCAGAGTGTGAGCGGCTGCAACTTCTGCTTGGCTTTCTGGCACGGGTACCCCAATAACCCGGGGAACTTAACAAATGCTCTTCACTAACGTGCCCTAGATTTATTTTGTGAGATGACAGTGTGACAAAGTGGTCAAAGGCGTGGGCTCTGGGGCTGGGGGTCTGACACTTTATTAGCTGCAGGACTTGAAGCAAATGACTTCGCCTCTGTGCTTCCCCAGATCCAAAATAGGCGCAGTAATGGCACTTTCTGCCTGAAGTTATTATGAGCTAATGCATGAAAAGCTCTTAGAATGGTCTGTGACACATAGTAAGCACTCAAAATTATGAGCTATTATTATTATTATTGCCCTAGGCAACTTGTTAAATGTTCTCTGATGACAAATGTAAAGGTTTGTGTGAATCTACTAGACAGTCTGGACCAGTGGTCTCAGGTCCCTGGACCCTGTTTCCTCTGAGGTTGACATGAGAGCTGCACCCCCTCCCCTACCTCCCCTGTCCTTGGAATGTACCTTCCACTCGCCGTCCCCCAGTGGAGCCGGTTTCAAGGACACAGCCTTGAGAGAGTAAGGTGTTGGAACCATCTGGACAGTATATGTGACTGAACCCAGTTAAGGCTTCTGTATAAACTTGTAAGATTCTGGCAGGCTGGCGGGAGATCCCCTTGACGTGTGGTGCCCAAGACCAGCCTCGTGTGCAAGTTCCCTGGCTTGTCACACCTGCCGCCTCCCCATCTGGAGTGGCTGCCTCTATCCTTGATCTTTCTCCGCCCTCCGTGTGTAGGGTTAGTTTGCGAACCAGCATGTGCTGGTGGGGAGGTGATGGTGGGTGATGAGGGGTGTGGGTGGAGTGATGCTGGGTCTTCGCTGGTAGTCTAGGGGGGGAATGATGATGAGTAGCTGGTGTTGACGGTGAAGCGATGAGTCAGCAGCAGTGGTGCTCAGGCACCAGGAGGACTCAGTGGTGAGGTGGGAGGACGGACCCTCCCCTCTGACTCCCTGGAGGCCCTCCATGCTGTGACTACAAAGCAGACCCGTGTTCAGGAACCAGGTTTGTCTCCGATTCCAGTGCAGTTCAGGTGCAGAGCTCGGCAGGACGCTGGGCAGTGCTCCCCAGGAGCCCAGGTGTTCCCCCAGCTGTGGCCAGGCTGGCATTCTGAGCAGCAAGGCCAGTGTGGCATGTGGTCTAAGAACTTGTTTCATTCACTTTTGGACAGGCCTACGCTTTATTTTACAGTCTCACCTCATACTCAATTTTTTTTTTTCTCTGAGAAATCACAAGCACTTTAAAGATATTGTACCAATGTTTCTTATAACATCCCTTTGATGTTGGGGTCAGATAAAAGAACCCAGCTTTACGGGTGACAAAACTGAGATGATTCTCCAGGTCACACGTTTCTTAAACTATTGAGAGGTGGCATCTGGTTTACAACCCTTCCTGTGGCTGCAGAATTAATTTTTGTTGAAAAAAAAAAGAAAAGAGGCCATTTTGTTATATTTCAACTTCCCCTCAACAACGGCAAAAGAGACAACAAGAAAAACTCTCTTCTTTTTCAGAGAGTCATCCTGGGCCCCTTCTCTCCAGTGTGTGTGTCTGTGACCCTATTTCCTTTCTGATGAGGTACTGGAGTATGGGGGCTGATACTGCAGGAGTGAGTGGGGAAATGGGAGCAGACAAGAAATTTTCTTTTTTAAAAAAAATGTATTGGAGTAGAGTTGATTTACAATGTTGCGTTAGTTTCAGGTGTACAGCAAAGTGATTCAGTTATACGTATATATACATATTCTTTTTCAGATTCTTTTCCATTATAGGTTATTACAAGATCTTGAGTAGAGTTTCCAGTGCTGTACAGTAGGTCCTTGTTGATTATCTATTTTATATATAGTAGTGTGTATCTGTTAATCCCAACCTCCTAATTTATCCCTCCCCCACTCCCTTTCCCCTTTGGTAACCATAGTTTGTTTTCTATACCTGTGAGTCTCTTTCTGTTTTGTATATAAGTTCATTTGTATCATTTTTTTTAGGTCCCACATATAAGCGATATCATATATTTGTCTCTCTCTGTCTGACTTAAGAAGTTTTTATTTTAAGCTTTGGTGAGTGAGTGGTGTTTGCACTACCCTTGTCATCTAGGGAACCATTTTGGAGAGGGAGAAAAACCCCAACCAAACCTGTCATTTTTTAAAAAAAGTATTTGTTCCACATTCCATAAGGCTGAGCAAAATCACATTTTCCTTGGTGAAAGCAGATGCAGTTTCTCGCAGAGAGCCTTTGAAGATGGGCTGCTGCCGCCATTCCTGGTGGTGTCCTGTCGTGCCAGGGCCAGGACAAATGCAGCTGGCCTCCACGTCGATGTGTTTTAACTGAAAAAGAAATAGAAAGGTACACTTCAGGACATACTGATCTCTAAAGGGCTGCTTCCTAGAATTGCTGTTTGCTAGGCTGCCAGCAGCCCCTCTGACTCCTCTTTGCAGATGTTTTATGGACGTCATTTAAACCTCAGGACTCTTCCTTTCTTCCCTCTGGTGAAGGAGCTTGGTGCTCTCAACTCATTAACTTATGTTCCTGTTATTTGCCTGCCGTTGCAATCCTCTGCAATAACGTGGCATCGCACTGTCAGGGGAGGTTCAAGTCACAGAGGTGGCCTCGATGGGAGATCAGCAGTGATGGCAAATTTGCAAATTTAGGAACAGCGCACACGGCAAGAATGAGGTGCAGCGTGGGAAGTGCTGATGAAGACAGACTTCCTAATATTCCCGTCCTGTGGTTCCACGTGACATGTGGTCCGCGAAGGGGGAAGAGTTATGAACATTTTGGTGCTTGGGGTTCAGACTCTCGGGGGCCTAGCCATGCTGATTTGTGGTGTGGGGTCTTGGGGCATTTGTTCCACAGACACCCGAGGGACCTGCTCAGTGCAGAGGAAGAGGTGAACCCTGTCATGAGGGGATGAACAGGCTTTGGGGAGAGAGGTAGTGAGAGAGTGGAACTGAGGAGAGATGTTACAGCAGAGTGTTCCAGCAGCTAGAGGTATGCACACGGGATGTAGATGTCCGTGGGAGAGGAGCTTTGCTCTGCTGGATTGGAGCAGGTCAGAGAGGAAGAGATTGTCACTGACCACCTGCCAAGGGCGCCAGGAATACACATGTAGTTGAACTTGGGTTTGTAACCTGCTACATGAAAAGAGAACATGCACCCCACGGAACCATGGAGTGTCTGGGTAAGAGTGGTTCGGAGGGGCTTCATAGAGGTTTGGGCTTCTGTTTGCTGACTCGAGTACAAGGAAGTGGGGTCTCTTCTGGGTCAGTCTTGTTAGAAAGAGGGGCAATTTGGTGACTGGGCATCTTAATACCTTTAGTCTAGGAGGTGGGATGAATGGAGTGGGGATGGAGATGTCCTTGGAAAAGAAGCCATGGCAGCTCGCGTCAGCCTCAGGAGGGGAGGTGTGGTCCTTCTTCTTGTTGCACAGTGTCTTTGTTTTCAATTTCTATTCAGGTATGATTCCCGAGTGGTATCATTTGTGTCTTGTTGGAGTTCTCGACTGGCGTTGATAGTCTATGAAATTGCCAATTTCATCAGGGGAACATCACAGCCTAGCTGGTAGCACCTGGGCCAATGACTAGCTGCTTTTATTTTTCTCAAAATGCTTGGTCTGGGCACTGAAGGATGAGTAAGATTTTTCCAGGTCAAAAAGGGAAGGCATCTCCCGTGGAGAGAGGGTATAGCTGGAGGAGATTGAGGGAGGCGTGGAGTATCGCAAGAGGCTGAGGATGCTGTGAGCAGCTTGAGTGCCAGAAGTGAGGATGTGTGTGGGGGACAGGGGGAGAAAGGCCCTGGATTAGAGGGGGCCGGGTGGGGAGGGCTTTGCCCCTGGCTACGGAGCTTAGACTGTATCCTTTAGCCATCTTCATCGGAGTGCTCAATTCAGAGCAGCTGGTCAACAGATGTTTATTGACTTGGGATGGCCTTCATTTTTGCTGCATGTGCTTCTTTTCTTCACACCATGTATTGCCATCAAAGCCAAAAAGGAAGGCTACCCAAAGGAGGGATATCCTTCTAGGAGTCCAGATATGCTTCTCTTGCAGTAACGCTTGGACTACTATAGGAACCGAGCTGGAAGGCTTCCTCTGGCACGTTTGATCTGCTCCCCTCTTTCACAAAGGGGGATCTGAAGCCACACTTGGAAATGTACTGGCTTGAGATTCCACAGCAAATCATGAAAGGATGAGGACTTGACCTCACATCTCCAGCTGCCTTGTCTCTGCTCTTTCAAAACTTCCCTGAATTGATGCTTACATAACCCTAGTAAATCCTGGGGCTCCACATGCCTGGGTCACTGCAGAGACAACCCGCCCGCCACCCCTCCCCAATTCACAAAAATAAAATGAAGCAGCCAGAGGTAATTGAGAAGGAATTCCATTGTTACAGGACTCTGTTGAAGACCTTTAAGGGGATGTGATTCCTGAGCTCTAGTAACACTTCCAAAGCCCTTTCCTCCTCTCCCCTCTCAGCTTCTCCAGGTGGCCTCTGTGCCAACACCCACACGGCTCCCTAACCACAGACTGGGGCTGGATCTTCTCTTGCTCCTTCCTTCCTCTCGTCTACTTCTTTCATAAATGGATTGGCCTGGCCTCTCTGTCCATACCCTCTGTCCCATCCTCCTTTTTCTCAGTGCCCATCCCACCTTTATATCAGTCAGGGCTGTGTCTGGTTACATGTTACAGAAACCTCACTATGGTTGCTAAAACAAGTAAGAGGTTTCTTTTTCTCCCCCCAGAAAAGTCCATAGCAAGGTGCTCCACAGCTGGTCCAGCAGGTCCTTCTGCTTTTCTGCTCTGCCATTTAGGCTGTGTAGCTTTCTTCATTCTCACAGATGGCTGCTGCGTCTGTAGGCATCGTGTTTGCATTCCAGGCCAGAAGAGGGGAAATGGACAAAGGCAGAAGACATGTGCCTGATGAATAGTTTCTTTATTTAAAAAAAAAATTTTTTTTTATTGAAGTATAGTTGGCGACAATGTTGCATTAGTTTCTGGTGTACAGTAAAGTTATTCATATATATATATGAATATATACATTCTTTTCCAATATGGTTTATTACAGGCTATTGAATAAAGTTCCCTGTGCTATACAGTAGGACCTTGTTGTTTATGTATTTTATATATAGTAGTTGGTACCTGCTAGTTCCAAACTCCTATTTTATCCCTCCCCCACCCCCTTTCCCATTTGGTAACCCTAAGCTTGTTTTCTATGTCAGTGAGTCCGTTTCTGTTTTGTAAATAAGTTCATTGTGTCATACTTCAGATTCTACCTGTGTTATCATATGATATCTGTCTTTCTCTGTCTGACTTACTTCACTTAGCATGGTAATCTCTAGGTCCATCCATGTTGCTGCAGATGACATTACTTCATTCTTTTTGATGGCTGAGTAGTATTCCATTGTATATATGTACCACATCGTCTTTGTCTCTTTATCTGAATGGTTTCTTTATATTGGGAAAACAATTACTTTCCCTGAAGCCTCATCCAGTAGATTGATACTTACATCCCATTGGCCAGAAATGATCACATGGCCATCACTAGCTGCAAGGGATCCTGGGGAAGTAAGTATAACTGTCACCTTGCAACCCTGGGAAAAAAAATCAGGGTCCTGTTAATAAAGACGGGAAGAAGAGATATTGGGTAAGAAGTTGGCAATGTCTGGTATACTCATCCTCTAGATTTTGCATCACAAGAATTTTGAGGGCTGATTTGGTAAAAACAGGGCTGTTGTCCATGTTGGGATGGGGGAGAGAAGCTGATGGAGCAAAGTTATCCACACGTGAATTAGTATTTGCTTAAATAAGCAAGATCTATTCTAGAACACATTGACCTTGTTTTCATTTTGTGACTTTTTAGCTTTTAAAAGTAAGTTAGAAATCTAAGTAGACATTTAGGGTATATTGCCTATAGGAAACAAAATAGTTTTTTCTTAATGCATTCTACTCAATGTCAGGACTTTGCTCTGAGAAAATTCAATTCCAAGAAGACAAGTTTCCAAATGCATTCTACTTAGGAAGATTAGAGTTGTTTTGTCTTATTATGCACTAGAATAAAATAATTACAGAGAACAAAAACACCAAGCTCTTGGTACTATAATTTCAATTCTCATTTTTGTCATTGTGTACATAGACATTTGATGTTATTACAGTGGGTGCATACCAATTGGTAGTGATCTGTTCTTTTCCATTTAACAGTATTTTATAGACAGGGTTTTATGGACTGACAGTTCATATGGTTATTTTTAGTGACAATGTAATATTCTGATATGCTATAGCTCACTTAGTCATTCCCCTTTGATCAGAGGTTATTTGAAAAATATTTAACAACTGATACCTCATTAACATCGACTAGTCAGAAGAGACCAGGCTATAGAAACAGAGCATGTACTGAAGGCCCCTGCTGGACCTGGCATTAGCTCTTGTTGCTGGGTGTAGAGTGGTCAGGGGTCCATTTGTTGGTGGTGGCGAATTTGGTAGTGGATATTTACTAACTGATATGGAAGGACTGCAACAATTCAATAACCAGTTGTAAATTAGCTTTTGCTATAGTAAGCCATTCCAAAACTTAGTGACTTAAAAAAAAAGCAGTATGCTTAGCTCATGATTCTGTGGGTCAGCAATTTGTGCTGGGGTTTGGGTGATTCTACTGGTCCTGACTAGGGTTAGTTGTATGCCTGTGGTTTGCTGCTGGTCAGTTAGACAGTCTGCTACTGGGTGCTGCAGGGTCACCTGGTGTGATGGAGATGACTTGACCGTACGTATTTCATCTTCCAGAAGGCTAGATGGAACTTTTCACATGGCTGGATGGAGTTCCAAGAAAAGCAAAAAACATGCAAGGACTCCTGAGGTCTGGGCTTGGAATGGGAACAGTGTGGCTTCTGCCATGCTTAATTGGCTAAAGCAAGTTCCAAGGTCAGCCTCAAGGACTCCACCTCTGTATGGAAGATGCTGTAAAATCACACTGAAAACAGGTATGGATACAGGGAAGAGCATAATTTGGGCCATTTTTGCAAAAACTACCATGCTGTTGTATACCAGAATGGCGGACTGAGTATCACTCTGTTAGAAATGAAGCATTTATAGTGTGCATTACTCTGGACATTACATATATCACTGCTATGAACATCACATTCTTCCTGATGATTTTACCATTCTTGGCATTAGAAAAATACTTACTAAGGGAGCAGGGTGGGAATCTTCACTCATTCTGGAGTCATTCATTCAGCGTCCCTCTGCACTAGGTGGGGGGAGGGCAGAAGCAGGGGGCACATTTGTCTGGAGTCCAGCAGGGAAGATACACAGTAGTGGACAGCACAATGTGGAATGTGGCTTCTGCTTTGGTAGTGATGTGTGTGGAGGGGTCTGGGGCATGTGCCTGTGGCCCAGAGGGAGAGATGTGGGTGGGGAATGTGTGTGTGTGTGTGTGTGTGTGTGTGTGTGTGTGTGTGTCTTATGTAAGGCAAGGCAGCTCAGGGGTAGGTAATGACTGACTTTTTTTTTTACATTTTATTTATTGGCCACGCCGTAAAGCTTGTGGGATCTTAGTTCCCCAACCAGGGATTGAACCCGTGCCCCCTGCAGCAGAAGTGCCGACCGCCAGGGAATTCCCTGTAATGACTGACTTTAGATTTGAAAAATGAGTTAGCCAGACAAGGAATGTGGTGAAGAGTGAATCCCAGTATGCACAAGGCATTTCATCCAGATAATGAATGAGGGTGCTCTGGGGCAGGGAGCCAGCCAGAGGGAGATTGCACTGAAAAGCAGGGCAAGGTCGAAGTGCTTTCAGCCTGCCTTTGACCTTTATCTTGGAGGCAGTGCAGCCACTGGTTTTATTGTGAAGATTCTCAGGATTAGAGCTGAAGAGGTGGCTTTGACCAGTGCAGGCTGTTTGATTCTCTGCAGTTGGGAGCAGGTTCTTGTCCTAGAAGCAGAGGAAGAATCACTTTTCTTTTCTGAACACACCTTGGTTCTCTGAGAAATCACACTAGGAGAAATAAACTTGGCCTCACGTCACATCTTCCATTAAGATAAGATCTAGATGGAGCAAATATTTAAGTATTAAAAAAATAAGGTCACAAAGTATTAGTAGAAAATATGAAAATAGTTTTAATCTCAAAATGGGCAAGACTTTCCCAGAAGTCATAGTAAAAGAGATTGATGTATTTGACTACATAAAGCAAAATAGAAATAAAAAACACCTGCACTGCAAAAAAACACCACATACAAAGTAAAAAGACCAACAACAAATCAGGAAAAAATATTTGCAATGTGTGGCAGCCTTGTTATCTGGCTATTTAGTTTTCCTAACATTATTTTATTTTGTTGAAAAAAATCTTTTTCTTACTGATTCAAAATATCATGTTTATCATATGTTAAATGTTTATCTATTTATACACACATTTATTGATGGATATCTTTGGGGGCTTTAAATTCTGTTCCTTTCATCTATCTATCTGTCCTTTCATGTGACAGCACCATGTTAACTTAATTACTGTAGTATTGTAATATATCTTAATATCTGGCAGTCCTCTCACATTGCTTTTATTTTATTTTTTTATTGAAGTATCGTTGATTTAGTGTTGTGTTAGTTTCAGGTGTACAGCACAGTGATTCAGTTACACAGACATATATACATACACACACACATATATATACTTTTTCAGATTCTTTTCCATTATAGGTTATTACAAAATATTGGGTATAGTTCCCAGTGCTCTACAGCAGGTGCTTGTTGGTTATCTATTTTATATATAGTAGTGTATGTTAATCCCAAGCACCTAATTTATCCCTCCCCCCCTTTCCCCTTGGGTAACCATAAGTTCATTTTCTGTGTCTGTGGGTCTATTTCCATTTTCACATTGCTTGTTTTAAAAAAATAACCATTAAGACGCACGATTCTACTTTTCTATAAAAGGCGTTGGTCGACCGGGAGCATACCCAGCGCCGCCTGGGCCTCACCTAGCCGCAGCTTTGCCCGGTGCCCTCCAAAGCCCCCACTAGCCCCGGTGCCAGGCCCACCCCGTGCGCTGTTTCGTGACCGGGGGCTTCGACCGTGCGTTCTGAGCCGTCCTCGCGCCGAGCGAAGGGGGGCGGGGCAGTGATTCTGCGCAGAGTAAATGATCCTACGAGGAGCACAGGTGTTTACACTCGACCCAGCTGCAGCCTCACTCTCAAAACCGGGTCCTCCCTTCAGTACGGTGAATACCACGGGGAGAATCTTCCACGCCCCAGGTTCCGCCCTCGTGGTCCGACACGGGCCCTACCCTGGAGGCTGCTGTGGGCGGAGGGTCCCCCCCTGGCGCCTGGGTGTCCCTGAAGGCCCCCGCGGTCCGTGGAGCTGGTCCCTGGTAAGTTGTTTCCTTTGGGCAGCACCTTGGTGACCCGGTCTTAAAAGACGCTCTTGTTCAGCTCCACGGCGGCTTGGGCCGAGCTCTTGGTGGCAAACTCTATGCAGGCATAGCCCTTGGGGTGTCGGGAGAGCTTGTCGCACAGGATGGCCACCTGGGGTATCTCCCTGCAGTGGTTGAAACAGGCCTCCAGCTCCTGGGCCGAGCCCCCGTAGCCCACATTGCCCATGTAGATGGGTCTGTGGTCGGCCTCCACCGTCTCCATGGGGGTGTCTGGCTCGGGGCTCAGCAGCTGCCCGGCCAGCAGGGCCCCGGCGTCTTCCTCTTCCCCCTCTGGGCCCTGGGCCTGCTGCATGGCCCACAGCTCCAGTTTCATGGCCTCCAGCTCCCGGTCCGGTACCGGGCACTGGGCCAGGTCCTCCCTCTCCAAGAGAGACGGCAGGAAGCCCGCGTCTTCCTCGTCTTCTTTCCCCGCTTCCCCTGTCTCCTCCTCCTCCCTGTCTCCAGCCCTGGGGCCCAGAGGGGTCTTCCCGGCCCAGCACCAGGCCCCCCGCCCTGGGCCTCGGGGTCTGGAAGCCCTCCGGGGTCAGGCCTCGGTGGTGTGCGGGAAGCGAGCGCGGCTGAGGAAGGGCCACATGGCGGCCGGGGCAGGAGGGGAGATAGGCCAGGCCTCAGTGCTCGCCTCCACGCCCTCACATTGCTTTTATTTATTTTTTAATTTTTAAAGTTTAAAAAAAATTTATTTATTTTATTTATTTATTTTTGGCTGCGTTGGGTCTTCGTTGCTGTGCTTGGGTTTTCGCGAGCCGCCGCGAGCCGCCGCGAGCCGCCGCGAGCCGCCGCGAGCTGCCGCTGGGGCTACTCTTTGTTGCGGTGCGCGGGCTTCTCCTTGCGGTGGCTTCTTTTGTTGCGGAGCACGGGATCTAGGCGCGCAGGCTTCAGTAGCTGTGGCTCGTGGGCTCTGGAGCGCAGGCTCAGTAGTTGTGTCGCATGGGCTTAGTTGCTCTAAGGCATGTGGGATCTTCCTGGACCAGGGCTCGAACCCTTGTTCCCTGAATTGGCAGGCGGATTCTTAACCACTGCGCCACCACGGAAGCCCCTGCACATTGCTTTTAAAAGGAGACTTTTCTTAAAAAAGTTTGCTTGGGTTTTTTGTTTGTTTTGTTTTTTGCATATGAGGTATTTCCTATTTAAGAATATGGCACATCTTCCCATTAATGCAAGTCGTTTTTTGGTGTACATCCCTCAGGGGTAATTTAAATTTTCTTCACATCGATTTTGCACATCTTAGGTTATTTCTGTATATTTTATCCTTCTTGGTTACTATAAATGAGATATTTTCTTCCTTGATAACTCTAACTGGCTATTAAATTCTTTATATTAATTTTGTATCCATCCAGCCTACAAAATTTTTTTATTGTCTTGGACTTTTATTGGTTGATAATCATACCAACTACAAATAACTTTGCCTTCACTTTTAAATTTTTTTATACTTTATATTTCTGCTTATTGTTGATTGCTTTGATTAGTATTTCCAGAACCATTGTAAATAATAAGGGTGATAGTGGACGTTCTTATTTTGTTCCTGGCTTTAATGGGAGTGCTTCTTGTGTTTTCCCATTAAACTGGGAAGGCTGGTTTAAAAAATAGATATAGATATATAGCTATTACATTAGGTAAGCATCCATCATTAGTAACCTTCGGTATAGCCAATTCTTTGGGCTAGCCGAGTATCTGTGTGTGTACCTTTTCCCTATGTAGCACATCCCCACCCCCTAATGGGAACAGAGTCCCACTTGGGTCAGCTTCTGGGTGAACAGCCAGGATCTGTGGGTGATACTTAGTCCTTCCATCAGATCAGGATAGTCTTCCCTTGATTTGTTTTTCAGAAATTGTCAGCTGGTCCTATCTTTATTTTATAAGAGATTAAGTTTTTTTCAGTCCACAGTATGAGAAGATCAAATTTAGAATCATAATTTATTTTGTTGAGTTGTTTTGTTTTTAAAAAAATAAAATTCATTATTGAGGTTAATTGTGTCATGGAGGGAACAATATATGCTAGGGACCAAAATAATTAAAAATTTTAAACTTTTTACAAATATATAAAATATTCAACTCTTTATTGAAGAGGTTTGGCTCTGAATGTCACAGCACAAGTCATACAAACTCACTAGGTGGAGATACCTGAGGAGCAACAGAAAGCAGGCTGTTTCCTCAGAGCACCTCCCACCCATCCTCCCAAAAAGATAGTCTTCCCTTGATCTGGTGGTCTTTAAACTAAAAGGGAAATGATCTAATCACAGCATGGCCAATATGTAGTAACTCAGTGGACACAGGTTAATCACAACAGGAACTCCATGTTGAAAAGGGAAAATGGGAGATATGATAGACATTGGTCCATGGCAGAAATTACACTGGGCTATGACAAATATTCCCTTTTCTGGCTGTAGAACACATTTCACTAGTTAGTCCATTTGGACCACCTCTTTCTGCTCTCTGGGAAAAAGTCATTGTCCTCTGAAATCCCCAGCTCTGCCTGTGGGCAACTTTCTTCCTTGTCTTTTATTGTTCAAGGCCATAAATGTACTGACTTCCAGTCAACTTAGATTGCTAGCCACAGACAGAAAGTACCTCTCCTAGCAGAATTATGTCCTCTTCCATCTGTGTTTGTGACTGGCTGGCTTTAGACTGAGTTAATCTCTCTTGTAATGTTGGGTGGAAGGAAAGAAAAAGACAGCTAAAGTCCATCAAAATTTGGAATTTTCCCCAATGCTTTACCTTCATTGGAAGGTTGTCCATCTTCCAAGGTACCACGAGTGATGGTTTAACCAAGAGCTCTGTGTGGAATAACAAGTCATCATATGACCAGCTTGTGATGCCATATTTTATGTGAGATGTTAGTAATTGCTGGGTACCTCTTACTCAACAATGTTAAAATGTAAAAAATGGCCCGTGGCGATTGTAATGTGCCCTCAATTATAAGATGCAAATCAATTTCAGAAATGTTAAAATGGGCAAAAAATGTGCACCTTAGATATGATGAGATATCACGTCTGCACCTTTGCCATCGGCTGTCCCAGCGGCTCCACTTGGACAGCGTCTCATTTATGCTTTGCTATCTGAGGCTCCCCACCTGCAGGTACCAAATTCTGTTTAAATTAGAATGAACTGTTGTTGCTCTGTCATCTACAATGTTCCTTTTCCACTTGTGGTCCGAGGCAGCTGCTCCAGCTCCAGGAGTCATGACCACTTTTCCAGCAGCAGGAAGTAGAGAAGGGAATAAAAGGGACATTCTCTTTCCCTGTAAGTATACGTCCAGGAAGTTGCTCAGACCATTTCTGCTTTATATCCCATTGTGTGGAACTTAGTTACATAGTCACACTTAGCTGGGAGAACGTAATTTTATTCTAGGTAGCCAAGTACCCAGCTAATATTCAGGTGTTTGATTACTGTAGAAAGAAAGGATGAAACCTGGGGAGAACTAACTGTTTCTAAAGGTTTGTAAGATAATCTGTAAAAAAGTTCCTCTTCTTTTGTGGGCAGGGGGTGCCCATGCCATGCGGCTTATGGGATCTTAGTTCCCCGACCAGGGATTGAACACGGGCCCTTGTCAGCAGAAGCGTGGAGTCCTAACCACGGGACTGCCAGGGAATTCTCAAAAAATTCCTCTTTTTATTAAGAATGAAATCATCCTAAGAATGTATGTAATTTCATTACATGCCTTTCAAGCATCTCTGGAGATGATTAATCCCGAGCCCCCGACTCAGTCTGGGTCCCTTGTCCTGTAGTGTAGGACACAGGCTGTCACTCTGAAGTCCGTAGCAGCTTCGCAGAGCAGAACCAAGCTTTTGTTTTTGTGATTCCTTGATTCAAATCTGGCCCCAGCAGCAGCATGCGGACCCCACCAGGGAGAAGAGGGATGGTGTTTGCTTTGCTCACCACTGGGAGTCTAGCATCTAACACAGAACCCCGCATATAGTGGGCGCTTGGTAAATTTCCAAAGAATACATGAGTGAATGAACAGTTCCCGTTTTGTGTGAGGTTTCTCAGGAAAACAGCGAATATCTCTCTGCCCCCTGCCATCCAGCCCACGGCTCCTTCCCGCGTGCAGTAGCTCTGACGAGACAGTTAATAGGACAGGTGGGTGGCTTCTGGGCCTGCAGCTTCCAGGCCCGCCTCCCAGGGTCTGTGTGGACATGAGGAGCTTTGAATTAACGGTGGAGGGGAGCCCTGAGAGCTTTCGCAGACAATTCTGGGGAGAGTGCACAGAGCCGTCGGCGGGGCCAGGCTGTGAGGCCATTAGCCCTGGGGACAGGGCCTGCTGGAGAGCCCTGTCCAATTACCGGGATTGCAGGTGGCAGGAAGGTGTGGCCAGGTTCACACGAGTCCCAGGCTGCTGGTGTGTCATCTAACGTGGCAGGCCCAGCGTGACCCTCCTACCTTGTGGAGCAGAGCGATGCCAGTTAGCATTTTTTGACTCTGGCAGGCCCAGCAAACCGGGCCGAGGCATCTTTTCTTGCCAACTCATTAAGGATTGGGCTGGGGCCGCAGGGAACCTGCAAACTCAGGCCTCTTAGCAGAAGAGAAGGCCTGAGGCTTTTCCTCATCTGCTCATCCTCTCCCTTCTTTGTGGCTTCCCTCTTGCTCTCTTGGGGTGGGGGGGCTCCAGGGGAGGCTGGAGGAAAGAGAGAGTGTGGGGTGGTAGGGAGAAGATGGCACAGAGGCTACCTCCCTGAAGTCTCGGTGTCTCCCTGCCTTTCTCAGAGACCCACAGGTCTGAGGGGCTGTGGACCTGCAGCTGCAGACCTCTTATGAATCCAGAATGTTCTCTTGCCAAGTTGGTTCAGTGTTACCAGCATTTACAGAACTTCTGCTGTGTACCAGGCCCTGTGTTGGGCTCCGGAGGTCCCGCAGTGTCCAGACATGGAAGCAGACATGTAAGCAGGTGCCCTCGACGTGAAGAGACATGGGAAGTGATAGAGGCATATCCTTGCCAGCAGGTATACCCAGGAGAAGATGCTTGGGCCGAGGCAGATATCCGGGAAGCTTCTAGGGGAGTAGGGGCTTGAGCAGGCTTCACGAGATGAATGATGCTTGGCCGATGGCCAGGGGTGTCCGAACAGAAAAGCCACAGGGGAGCCAAGCAGCATGGCGCACTTTGAGAACTACCATACCCTGTGCTGCTCCGGGTTAAAGTGTACTGCTCACTTACCAAGCACCGGGGAGGGGAAGGTTCTCAGTGTTTTCAATGCTCCGTCTCTTTTAGTCCTCACAGTATCCCTGAGAGGGAAGAGCCATTGTCCCATCTCACAGTTCGGGGCCTGGGGCACGGTGAGGTTAAGTGACGTAGCCAGGATTCATCATTAATTAGTAGTTAGTAAGGAGTGGACCAGACTTGTTGGACCTTAAAGCCCATAGTGATGATAGTGATGACAGCAAGAATCTAACAATAGTAGTTAACACTCACTGCATACTCACTAAGCGCCAGATACTGTGCTAAGCATTATTTCACTTAATTCTCAACACATGCAAGTCTGTCCTGTTTCATCCCCACCTCACAGAAGAGAACGCTGGGGAATGGTTAAGGGATTGAAGCCCTTTACCAGGGAGCCCTTTGTTTGCTCCCAGACAGCCTTAAAGCGAAGCCCGTGCTCCTAACCACTGCCCTTTTCCGGGTGTCTTTTCCTGGAAGGGCAGAGTGAGGGGAGGCGAGTCTGGAGAGGCAGGCTGTTAGGCCCCAGACCCTGGAGGGCCTTGTGTGCAGCGCACAGGCCCACAGGCCACGAGGCAGGGCAGTCGTGGAGTCGGGCTGCCCGCTACAGGGCCCACGGCTGCAGTGGGGGCCTGCTTTGGAAGGGCGGCCCCAGGATCTCTTCCATGAGTCCAGCTGGGGTCCAGTGTCCTTGAGTTCCACTTTTCTCCTCTAACTAGACTGTCAAGATCTGCCGGGGTGCGGGCTGTGCCGTCTGCTTCGCCGTGGTCTCTTCAATGGCTGCTCAGCTGTTAGGGTCACATCAGGATCTAGTGATGGAACGACTGCAAGGGTGGAAGCAAGCAGCCTCACTACTCTGGCTTCCCTGGGTTGCCTTGGTCCCGGCCACAGCAGCCTCTGTCCGTTGAGCCTCGTGCTTCCTGAGCTCGGCACCTTAGCTCACGAGCCTGCTCCTGCAGCCTCCCCATTTCAGTAACTGGCAGCACCAGTGTGATGGTTAATTTTATGTACCAACTTGACTGGGTCACAGGGTGCCCAGATATTTGGTCAATCGTTATTCTGGATGTTTCTCCAAGGGTGTTTTTGGATGAGATTAACATTTTAATTGGTAGAGTAAAGCAGATTGCCCTCCGTAATGTGGGTGGGCCCCATCCAACCAGCTGAAGGCCTGAGTAGAACAAAAGGACGGACCCTTCCCTAAGTAAAAAAAATTCTCCAGCAGACTGCTTTGGGCTTTATCTGCACCGTTGGCTCTCCCGGGTCCCAAGCCTGCCCACCCACACTGCAGACCTGTACTGCAGCCCCCATAATTGCATGAGCCAATTCCTTAAAATAAATCTCTCTCTCTCTCTCTCTCTCTCTACACATTCTATGAATTCTGTTTCTCTAGAGAAGCCTGACTAATACAATTGTCCTCCCAGCTGCTCAAGCAGAAACAGAGGCGTCATCCCCTCTCATTACCTACAGCACTGAATCAGTCACCAAGTCCTGTGGCTATCACTTCTCAAAGCGCTCCTGTGCCCTTCCACTTCTCATCACATCACTGACACCTCCTAGGCCAGGGCGGCGTCCCCTCCCCCTCAGTGGCAGCAGCACTCACTAATTGGTCTCTGAGTTAGTCCTCCCCTTCTCCACCCAATGTTCACACAGCAGCCAGAGTAGTTCTTACAAAGGCACATCTCACCCTGTCACTCAGCTGTTAAATCCCTTCAAAGGCGTCCCATGGATCTCAGTATAAGCTGTGATATCAGTTAGGTTTTGCTGCCTAACAAATGATGCCAAACATAGATACTAACAGGCATTTATGGCTTATGATTGGTAACTTGGTCTGGACTCGCCGGGGTGTTTCTTCTGGGCTTGTCTGGGCTGACTCCTGATTCTAGGGTCAGCTGGGAACTGACTGGTCTAGGAGGGACTCAGCTTGGGTGGCTGGGCTTTGTTCCACATAATCTCTCATGCTTCAGCATCTAGGAAGTGTTCTAAGAGAAAGAGAGAGTAGAGGCTCAAGGCATCTAGAGGCCCAGACTCAGAACTGGCATATCGCTTCCTCTGCATTCTTTTGGCTCAATCAAGAGAAAAGTCCAGGTCAGATTCAAGGGATGGGGAGGTGGATTCCACTTCTTGATGGGAGGAGCTGCAAAATCACATTGCAAAGGGGCTAGACCCTGGTAGGGGAATAACTGTAGCCACTTTTGCAACCCACCACAGCCCCAAACCCTTACCCTGGCCTATATAATTCTTTGTGATTTGGTCCCTGTCCTCTCCTTCTTGGCATTCCAGCTCCAAAGGCCTCCTTTCAGTCCCTTGAATCTTCCCAGCTCTTCCCACTCCCGAGACTACACACGTGCTGATCCTTTTGCCTGAAATGCTGTTCCTTCATTCAGCTGGACAATTGGTCGTCAACTTTCAGGTCTCAGCTCACATGTTGCTTTTTGGGGAAAATCTTCGTGGACTAATCTGGACTAAGTAGATCAGGTTCTCCAGTTATAAATTCGCAGTGCACATCATTCTTTTCTCAGTAGCACTTACAACAGTTGGAATTAAATAATTATTATTTTGAATGTTTGTGTCATATCTGTTTTCTCCTAGACTGTAGACTCCATGGACTTTAATTAATTAACTCATCTATTTACTGAATGTTTATTGAATGCCGGTTCTGTGCTAGGCATTGTGCTAAGGTGCTGGGGATATGGGTGGTGATAAAAATAGACCCAATTCCTTTCTCAGGGAATTTGTAATCAGATGGGGACACCAACATTAAGAAGTAATTACCAAAGCAAAAGTAAAATTGCAGTGCAGGTAGTTCTACAAAGAAGGGTTACATGATGCCATGGGGCAATTTGACAGGTAGGAGGGCAGGGAAGGTTTTGCTGTGGGCTGAGATGTGGGAAGTAAGTGTCAATTAGGCAGAGGTGGAGGGTGGAGGGGGTGGAGTTAGACAGCTGTGACCCCACTTCTGGTGGGAGAGAGAATGTGGGGTACAGAGGACTGACAAGGGAGGCTGGAGGGCAGAGACAGAGGGCCGGACACTGTTACAGCACAAGCCTGGGGAGTTAGGCTGGGTGTTCTCTGCTGGGTTGGGGGATACCATGAACTTGGCTTTGAACATGATGAGTTTAGGATAACTTGGAGATATTCAAAGGTTTCTCTTGAGCAGGCAGTTTTACAGGTTTGGAGTTCAGAGGAGGGGTCTGAGCTGAAGATATATGTGGGGTGGTCGTAACTAAAGCTGCAGTCATACATAAGACCCTTTATGGGGTGGCATATGAAGGGAGGCAGCTCTTCGTTTTTTGTGTGCCTTGGATTCCTTTGGTAGTCTGGGAATGCCTATGATTTTAAATGTGTGAGATAAAATGTATAAGATAACAATGGAAACCAATTATGTTGAAATACAGTTATCAAAATACTAAAAATAAATTTGTGATATAGAAGTATAGATGCTTCTTTATTAACTCATTAAATAACAATACCCAGTGGCAGTTCTAATAATTACTATAATTGTAAAGTAGTGATGAATACAGATTTCGAGAAGTCTGCTACAGCTGTTGTGTGGGATGAAGATCCCTGGAATTTTTCTTGGGGACGAGGTGACAGGTCCTGCTAATACTGCTGTGGTTTGTTGTTTGCATTCATAATTGAAGGAATTGCTAAATGTCAGTAAGAGGAAAGTGAAAATGAAGATGCAGTTTTTTTCACATCCAAGTTCACTGACCCCCTAGGGGCCTGGGGACCCCAGGTTAAGACCCTTGGTCTAAATCAAGAGGAAGAGAGTGCTTAGGATGCTAGGATAGGGTCTTGGGCCAAGCAGAGGAGGATAGGCTGAGAAGGGCTGGAAGAGAGGCCTGGCAGGTAGGTGGGAAAATGAGTTTTGTCTGTAAAATCCATGGAAAACCAGTGATCCATGAAGGGGGTGGTCAGTTATGTCAAATGCTGAAAGTTCCATGACATAAAGACAGATAAACGTCTGTTGGATTTGGTGGCTTTGCAGGGAATAGTTGTCTTGCTTATTGCTTAATTCCTGGTGCATTTCAGGGCTCATGGTGGGCATTTAGTATTTGTTGAAGGAGAGGATGAGTTGCTATCTCTCCTCATCAGGTCCTGTGGGAACTTGTCTGCCTGGTGGAACAGTCAGTGGAGCCTGCAGACACTTCCTGAAATCGATTTCCTGACCAAGGGTACTGTCTACAGGGATCAATGAACCCCCAGAATTTTGGAGGCTCTCATCTGTGAGCCACACCCTTGGGATGGAAGGTAAAGTGGCCCCTCCCCATCTAGGATGGTTGGGTTTCAGACCCTGGCCCTCAGGATGGCGCTCACTCTGCCCTGCCCACAGCTGCCAGGTTCTCCCATCGAGTTACTGATACTCAGAGCTGGATGTCTCCCAGTGGAGGTGACTTCCTCTGAGGACTCACCTTCGTCTCTGCGTTCTCTGCTAGTGCCTGGTGGCCGCGGGGTGAACCCCTGTTTTTGAGAGGTGCTCTGTGTGTGCTGGGAGGTCTGGATTATCACTGCAGATCTCAAGCCATTTGTCCAGTCTCCCCACTCGACGGCATCTTCCTGTGAAGTGGGTCACTTCTGCTCCAGTGCTATGGGGTGAGGGAACCTCACTGAGTTGTGCAGGGTCACCGTAAGTGAAGTGGCCGTTATGAGTTTCTGTCAGGAAGGTTTTGCTTGTAGATCTGAACTGTTTAAAACAGCGGAAAAGCCTAAGATGGTGGCTGGGCCAGTGGAGGCAAGAACTTGGCAATGAGAATAACACAGCTTGGGATTTGGTAAGGATTTAACACTCATTCAGTTCAGGGGTTTCAAGCTGTGCTCCAGCGATCCCAAAGGGCTCCAGGATGGGGATAAGAGAGGCCCACCAGGTGGGACTCAGGACCTGCACGACCCACTGGAGCATCTCCCTTATATATTGGAACATCTCTTTTATGCACTGAGCACCTCTACAATCTCATTGGTCTCAAGAAAGAATTCTGCTGCTCAAAATTTTGAAAATCACTGATTTAGTCCAACTCCCTTATTTGATACAAAAGGTGACTTAAGCCCAAAGAGATAGAAAGCTGAGCCCAAGGTCATGTAGATAGTTGGCAGCAGAACTAGAACTGGAACTCAGGTCACACAGATAGTCTTTTTTTTTTTTTTTTTTAACATCTTTATTGGAGTATAATTGCTTTACAATGGTGTGTTAGTTTCTGCTGTATAACAGAGTGAATCAGCTATACATATACATACATCCCCATATCTCCTCCCTCTTGCATCTCCCTCCCTCCCACACTCCCTATCCCACCCCTCTAGGTGGTCACAAAGCACTGAGCTGATCTCCCTGTGCTAAGTGTCCATCGGTAGATGAATGGATAAAGAAGATGTGGCACATACATACAGATAGTCTTTTTTGTGGTTTGATTACATAAATACTTATGAAGTCATACATATTACCATTTATTTGTATATGTAGACACCATGCTTATACATGGCTCATGCATCGTTTCTCCTAACTGCATGCCCCCATGGTGAGTTTGTTTGCTCTGAAAGGTGTTTGGGGAAGGGTGCTTAGGAGTCTTAAAATCTGGAAGCTCTTTTTGACTTTTCTGGCTGAAGAAGCACAAGGTAAATTGAGCAGATCTATGAAGATGTCGAGTGTTTTCCACATACAGAGAAAAGAACCCCCAAAGAAAATGGTCCAACGGGGTTAATAAAGGTCCAGCATTCCTTGGAGACCTGGGAAATTAATCTGACAGCTAAAACCTCAGAGGGGTTAATGGAAATTGTGAAGCAACAGCTCTGCATATTGAAAAGTCTAAAAGTAGCTCCGGAGCCACCTCCTGAACCT
Source organism: Balaenoptera musculus (assembly GCF_009873245.2). Lineage (NCBI taxonomy): Eukaryota > Metazoa > Chordata > Mammalia > Artiodactyla > Balaenopteridae > Balaenoptera > Balaenoptera musculus. The sequence continues at coordinate 53,129,635 of NC_045795.1, forward strand.
GGGATAGCCTCCATACTAACTTCAGCCGCTTTGTGCCAGGCTGGCCCAACCTGGATTTCTTCGAGCTACATCCAGAAAACCCCTGCAGTGCCCTCAGCCACGAGCAAAAGAGTGGGGGGAGCTAGATGGAATGTGCCCAGTTATGAATTATGTGCCATATCCCTTCCCACAGCAAGGGGGCTGTGCCTGTGTGTGTGTGTGTGTGTGTGTGTGTGTGTGAGTGTGTGAGAGAGAAAGAGAGAGAATGTTTCAATGTGTATGGTATCTCAGTTGGACTAGAGCATACAGGTGTCCTGAGTCTTAGAACCCTATTTTTTTTAATCTTCATGAGCCTAGGGCTTGTCTCGTTCAAGCCCCTTATTTTTCACACCAGGACCCTCTGGACCAGAGAGGGCTTATGGAGTTGGCCCCCTTCCTCTGTGCTTCTGTAGATTCCTGTCCTGCTCCATCAAAGTCCATCTCAGCTGGTACCTGTCTGTCTCCCACGAGTCTTGATAGTGGGCACTCTGTCTCATTCAACTTTGATGCCCAGTGCCTGGCGGAGGGTCTTGGCACATTGGAGGTGTTCAGGAAGTTTTTGTTTTTGTTTTTAATTAATTAATTTTGGCCGCGTTGGGTCTTCGTTGCTGCGCGCGGGCTTTCTCTACTTGTGGCAAGGGGGGCTACTCTTCGTTTTGGTGCGCGGGCTTCTCATTGCTGTGGCTTCTATTGTTGCGGAGCACAGGCTGTAGGTGTGCGGGCTTCAGTAGTTGTGGCTCGCGGGCTCTAGAGCGCAGACTCAGTAGTTGTGGTGCACGGGCTTAGTTGCTCTGTGGCGTGTGGGATCTTCCCGGAGCAGGGCTCCAACCTGTGTCCCCTGCATTGGCAGGCGGATTCTTAACCACTGCGCCACCAGGGAAGTCCCAGGAAATTTTTGTTGATGGATTGATTGACTGAATGAGTGAATGACTGAATGAGTGAATGAATGAATGAATGAGTGAGATTTCTTAGGAGAAATCTTCTAAGAGTCAGATTTTCTATAAGGAAAGGCAGGAGGTCATGGGAAAATTTTTTGAGCTGAAGCCAAGCACTGCTTCCTTTTTACAAATTAAGAAACAATAATGGGGACTTCCCTGGTGGTCCAGTGGTTAAGACTTCACCTTCCAATGCAGGGGGGGTTTGATCCCTGGTCGGAGAGCTAAGATCCCACATGCCTAGTGGCCAAAAAACCGAAAAACATAAAACAGAAGCAATATTGTAACAAAGTCAATAAAGACTTTAAAAATGGTCCACATCAAAAAAACTTAAAAAAGAAAGAAACAATAATCCCTTTCATTTCTATAACATTTATGATTTCAAAAAATGTTCATTGATCCTCCTGGTAACTTGCGAGAAAGACTGGGAGGTGTTTGTTACCCATACTGTATGGATGAGGAGGCTGAGGCCCTGGGAGAATCAGCGCTTCCTCAGAGCCACACAGTTGCTGAGAGGCCAGGGTTAAGTCCTCTAGGCATCAGCCAGAGCCTTATTCTAGAAGCAGGTGTCCTGTTGGATTGTCTTAAAAAGCCTTGCAGGAAATCTCTGAGTGAGAGAAATCATGGCCAGACATTTGGTGAAAGAAAACCAGAGTCAGCATCTGTTTAGTGCTTTCCAGACCCTTTGATGTGCTTTCTCACAAATCATCTTGTTGGTCCCCTCTGCACCCCTGAGATGTGTCACTCACATTGTGTAGACAAGGCAACAGGATCAAAGCCATCGATCTGCTTCTGTCCGCTCACGGATAAATGATGGCGTTGGAGCTGGGCCCAGGTCCTCAGTCACCCGAGCCCCAGCTCCAGCAACTGTAGGCCAGGCATCAGCCCAGAGATTGACAGGGCAGGTTTGAGAGCTAGAAGATCTCATAATCTAAGGAACCTGGGTCCCATGCACAAGGTGGTGGGCACTCCTGGGTTAAAGGCTGTGGTGCTGGGAGACTGGTGGGCAGGTTTAGAACCAGAGGAGAGAGGGAAGTTGAGAGAGGAAAAATCCTGCAGAAGGTGGAAAAGCGAGCAAAACCAGAGAGACAGGAAAGAAATCAGGGATTATACCAGCAGGACATGGGTGGGAAAGAATGATGTAAGCTAAACACATGTAGACAAACAGAACATAGAGTTCTCCCTCTGAAATGCCTTTCAGTGGCAAAATGTAAAGAGATGTTATTTTTGTATTTGTGACATTTTAGGCTTCAGCTACTTGTAATTGAAAATGAAAAGAGAAAATCCCAAAGCAGCCTAATTTATTCGTTACCGCGTTAAGGAAAACGACAGAGGAAGGACACGGCACTTAGCTGCTAGTTGCCATTCTTTGACAACCCACCAAGACCATCCTCAGCTTATTTCAAATAGGCATGTTCTTAACTCCTCATTTCTATCACTGACATCACTGCTGAGGGAAAGGTGGTGAGAAAAGACCACAGAAACACATCAGGAACCATGCATCACAGCAAGGTGAAGAAAATTAACAGTGTCACAGAGAGGCGGCCCTGGACAGAATGTACAGCCCCTTCAGAACCAGGGATGGGGGCCCTGGTGGGGCTTCCTGGCCTTTGAGTCCCCTCTGTTCCCCAGACGGCAAGCAGAGCTCCCTCCAGGCCTCAGCCCTGCAATCTGCTTCTTTGCTTTGTTTGAGGTTTTGACTGATCTTGGATGTAATTTTGTCTTCTAGGATTTCCGATAAATCTCCGAGCAGGAAATAATATGATTTTTTTCCTTTCTCCTCCGTGAAAAGAGGGCAGGACCTTACAATAAGTTTCTTTGTGAAAGAGGATGGATTGAGATGTTTGGAGAGTAGGAAGGAATTAAAGGAGGATTGTAAATAAAAGGAGCTTGGTAGTGCCTGACGAGTGAATCCCAAACTATCGTGAATAGCTGCTACGGTCAAGTTCCCGTCCCCCAAAGCCTAACCATGCATTTCAACTGCATCCCTACCGCCTCCTCCTCCACCAAGAAATATTCCCAAACCTTCACGTGAATGGGTTCAAACCCAAACTGGAACTTATATGCTGTCTAATGCTATTGGATTTGTCAAATATATAATTTTCAAAATGCTAAAAATGCCACTCAAACAAATATAGAATGAAAATGTGTCAAAGATTTGTTGAACTCATTAATTATTGAGGGAACCGAAGGATGTTAAGGATGTTCCCAAGAGAGGTTGGTGACCTTGAGGTCTAACTCTTCCTGGGCAAGGGCCCTCCTTGGCTCTACGAGGCCCCGCAGTGTGGCTGCAGCTTTTGTCTTTTGCTGTCTTGACCCCTGAGGAGGGGACAGCTGGATGAGACAGCATCCCCCCATCTCCAGGGTGCAGAGAGCTGCCGGCACCCAGCTATTCCATTGTTAGATTTTTAAAGGAGCCCTCGCTTCCCCTCATAGCTCTGTGTTGTCATGTACAGGATGTAACAGATTCTTCCAAGAGGCAGATTAGGTTGTTCTCTTTGGAAGCTGAGTTGAATGGCATTGATTTTTAGGTGGCAGCTCTTTCTGAGGCAGGTTTAAGATAAAAACGGTCAAGAGATGAGATTGTGAGGAATTTTGAAATCGGACTCGAGCGAGTGCCTTGCAAAGACTGTTTTGGATGCTCACTTGATTCATCTGAGCACATAGTAGGTGCAGAACAGTGTCTGCTGAATGAATCATCTCAAGACAGTCCCTTAGGGCAGCAAGGACCCCTTTTCCAGGAGAGGGTGTAGAAGGGCTGGTAGGAAGTGGGGAGGTGTCGTGCTCATTGCTGAGAGCGATTTCTTGCCCTCTCACCCCCATTTCATAATCCACCTCTTTTCAGAAGATGAATTCGAGAGTATTTCCTCCTATTTCCTCCTCTTTGTGATGACATCACTGTCATGATCTTCATGGTTGGCAGTTTTCGGTGACTCACCACTTTGCTATTTTGGTGGCTGTGCATTTCAGGAGATAATTGCCTTCCCCTTCCCCTGACCACCACACCTGCTCACATTTGGAGACTTCCAGAACGACAGCGCCTTGCCAGGCAGCGGCTCCCTGAGCCTGGTGGTGGGAGTGAGAGTAATTATGAATGAAGGAGGGAAGTGACACAGTGGGTGACAAGACAGGCCTGCTCCCCCAGCTGGGAGCTGTAAGTCAGTCCCGACGTCACCCCGAGGCTCACCTCTTCTTATTCATGAGGACAGGAGGGAAACTGCCTGGGAGTGAAGGCTGCTCCCCTGGAACCAAGCTCTGCGTGGTGCTCCGAGTGTTGAAATTCTCCTGAGAGAGAGGGGGCTTCTGAGGGAAACTTGCAGAGCGTGGTGTTCTGGGATTTTCCTCTTAATGGGAAAGAGGGTTCCTATCCTTTCTGGGAAATCCCCTCGTTTCTTCTGAGGGAGCCCAGGTCTCTCAACAGGCCGTGTTCAAGTTGGCTTGGTAAACCGAGATTCTGGCTCAAACGTGCTTCCTTTCTGACCCATCCTGCTTTAAGTGACACTAAGTGACCCCAAGTGACCCCTGCTGCCCCCGACTCTCTTGTAATAATCTTCTCTAGAGGCCACAAGTTAAACGTATCTGCTCATGGTTTATCTTTCATGATGATTTAAAATTCTTTTTTTTCTTTTATTGAAGTATACTTGATTTACAATGTAATGTTAGTTTCAGGTATACAGCAGAATGATTCAGTTATATATATATATATCTATTCTTTTTCAGATTCTTTTTGATTATAGGTTATTACAAGATATTGAATATAGTTCCCTGCGCTGTACGGTAGTTGTTTAACATTTTTTTTCTTTTAATTTTACTTTATTTTTTTATAGTGCTGGTTCTTATTAGTCATCAATTTTATACACATCAGTGTATACATGTCAATCCCAATTGCCCAATTCATCACACCACCATCCCCACCCCCCCGCGGCTTTCCCCCCTTGATGTCCATATGTTTGTTCTCTACATCTGTGTCTCAACTTCTGCCCTGCAAACTGGTTCATCTGTACCATTTTTCTAGGTTCCACATACATGCGTTAATATATGATATTTGTTTTTCTCTTTCTGACTTACTTCACTCTGTATGACAGTCTGTAGATCCATCCACGTCTCAACAAATGACCCAATTTCATTCCTTTTTATGGCTGAGTGATATTCCATTGTATATATGTACCACATCTTCTTTATCCATTCGTCTGTCGATGGGCATTTAGGTTGCTTCCATGACCTGGTTATTGTAAATAGTGCTGCAGTGAACATTGGGGTGCATGTGTCTTTTTGAATTATGGTTTTCTCTGGGTATATGCCCAGTAGTGGGATTGCTGGATCATATGGTAATTCTATTTTTAGTTTTTAAAGGAATCTCCATACTGTTCTCCATAGTGGCTGTATCAATTTACGTTCCCACCAACAGTGCAAGACGCTTCCCTTTTCTCCACACCCTCTCCAGCATTTGTTGTTTGTAGATTTTCTGATGATGCCCATTCTAACTGGTGTGAGGTGATACCTCATTGTAGTTTTGATTTACATTTCTCTAATAATTAGTGATGTTGAGCAGCTTTTCATGTGCTTCTTGGCCATCTGTATGTCTTCTTTGGAGAAATGTCTATTTAGGTCTTCTGCCCATTTTTGGATTGGATTGTTTGTTTCTTTAATATTGAGCTGCATGAGCTGTTTATATATTTTGGAGATTAAACCTTTGTCCGTTGATTCGTTTGCAAATATTTCCTCCCATTCTGAGAGTTGTCTTTTTGTCTTTTTTATGGTTTCCTTTGCTGTGCAAAAGCTTTGAAGTTTCATTAGGTCCCATTTGTTTATTTTTGTTTTTATTTCCATTACTCTAGGAGGTGGATCAAAAAAGATCTTGCTGTGATTTATGTCAAAGAGTGTTCTTCCTATATTTTCCTCTAAGAGTTTTATAGTGTCCAGTCTTACATTTAGGTCTCAAATCCATTTTGAGTTTATTTTTGTGTACGGTGTTAGGGAGTGCTCTAATTTCATTCTTTTACATGTAGCCGTCCAGTTTTCCCAGCACCACTTAATGGAGAGACTGTCTTTTCTCCATTGTATATTCTTGCCTCCTTTGTCATAGATTACTTGACCATAGGTGCGTGGGTTTATCTCTGGGCTTTCTATCTTGTTCCATTGATCTATGTTTCTGTTTTTGTGCCAGTACCATATTGTCTTGATTACTGTAGCTTTGTAGTATAGTCTGAAGTCAGGGAGTCTGATTCCTCCCACTCTGTTTTTTTTCCCTCAAGACTGCTTTGGCTATTCGGGGTCTTTTGTGTCTCCATACAAATTTTAAGATTTTTTGTTCTAGTTCTGTAAAAAATGCCATTGGTAATTTGATAGGGATTGCATTGAATCTGTAGATTGCTTTGGGTAGTATAGTCATTTTCACAATATTGATTCTTCCAATCCAAGAACATGGTATATCTCTCCATCTGTTGGTATCATCTTTAATTTCTTTCATCAGTGTCTTATAGTTTTCTGCATACAGGTCTTTTGTCTCCCTAGGTAGGTTTATTCCTAGGTATTTTATTCTTTTTGTTGCAATGGTAAATGGGAGTGTTTCCTTAATTTCTCTTTCAGAGTTTTCATCATTAGTGTATAGGAATGCAAGAGATTTCTGTGCATTAATTTTGTATCCTGCAACTTTACCAAATTCATTGATTAGCTCTAGTAGTTTTCTGGTGGCATATTTAGGATTCTCTAAGTATAGTATCATGTCATCTGCCAACAGTGACAGTTTTACTTCTTCTTTTCCAATTTGTATTCCTTTTATTTCTTTTTCTTCTCTGATTTCCATGGCTAGGACTTCCAGAACTATGTTGAATAATAGTGGTGAGAGTGGACATCCTTGTCTTGTTCCTGATCTTAGAGGAAATGCTTTCAGTTTTTCACCATTGAGAATGATGTTGGCTGTGGGTTTGTCGTATATGACCTTCATTATGTTGAGGTAGGTTCCCTCTATGCCCACTGGAGAGTTTTTATCATAAATGGGTGTTGAATTTTGTCAAAAGCTTTTTCTACATCTATTGAGATGATCATATGGCTTTTATCCTTCAATTTGTTAATATGGTGTATCGCATTGATTGATTTGCATCTGTTGAAGAATCCTTGCATCCCTGGGTAAATCCCACTTGATCATGGTGTATGATCCTTGTAATGTGTTGTTGGATTCTGTTTGCTAGTATTTTGTTGAGGATTTTTGCATCAATATTCATCAGTGATATTGGTCTGTAATTTTCTTTTTTTGTAGTATCTTTGTCTAGTTTTGGTATCAGGGTGATGGTGGCCTCATAGAATGAGTTTGGGAGTGTTCCTTCCTCTGCAATTTTTGGAAGAGTTTGAGAAGGATGGGTGTTAGCTCTTCTCTAAATGTTTGATAGAATTCACCTGTGAAGCCATCTGGTCCTGGACTTTTGTTTGTTGTAAGATTTTTAATCACAGTTTGAATTTCATTACTTGTGATTGGTCTGTTCATATTTTCTATTTCTTCCTGGTTCAGTCTTGGAAGGTTATACCTTTCTAAGAATTTGTCCATTTCTTCCAGGTTGTCCATTTTATTGGCATAAAGTTGCTTGTATAGTCTCTTAGGATGCTTTGTATTTCTGCGGTGTCTGTTGTTAACTTCTCCTTTTTCATTTCTAATTTTATTGATTTGAGTCCTCTCCCTCTTTTTCTTGATGAGTCTGGCTAATGGTTTACCAATTTTGTTTATCTTCTCAAAGAACCAGCTTTTAGTTTTATTGATCTTTGCTATTGTTTTCTTTGTTTCTATTTCATTTATTTCTGCTCTGATCTTTATGATTTCTTTCCTTCTGCTAACTTTGGGTTTTGTTTGTCCTTCTTTCTCTAGTTCCTTTAGGTGTAAGGTTAGATTGTTTATTTGTGATTTTTCTTGTTTCTTGAGGTAGGCTTGTGTAGCTATAAACTTCCCTCTTAGAACTGCTTTTGCTGCATCCCATAGGTTTTGGATCGTTGTGTTTTCATTTTTATTTGTCTCTAGGTATTTTTTGATTTCCTCTTTGATTTCTTCAGTGATCTCTTGGTTATTTAGTAACGTATTGTTTAGCCTCCCTGTGTTTGTGTTTTTTACGTTTTTTCCCCTGTAATTCATTTCTAATCTCATAGCGTTGTGGTCAGAAAAGATGCTTGATATGATTTCAATTGTCTTAAATTTACTGAGGCTTGATTTGTGACCCAAGATGTGATCTATCCTGGGGAATGTTCTGTGTGCACTTGTGAAGAAAGTGTAATCTGCTGTTTTTGGATGGAATGGCCTATAAATATCAATTAAATCTATCTGGTCTATTGTGTCATTTAAAGCTTCTGTTTCCTTATTTATTTTCATTTTGCATGATCTGTCCATTGGTGTAAATGAGGTGTTAAAGCCCCCCCCCCACTCTTATTGTGTTACTGTTGATTTCCTCTTTTATAGCTGTTAGCAGTTGCCTTATGTATTGAGGTGCTCCTATGTTGGGTGCATATATATTTATAATTATTATATCTTCTTCTTGGATTGATCCCTTGATCATTATGTAGTGTCCTTCCTTGTCTCTTGTAACATTCTTTATTTTAAAGTCTATTTTATGTGATATGAGTATTGCTACTCCAGCTTTCTTTTGATTTCCATTTGCATGGAATATCTTTTTCCATCCCCTCACTTTCAGTCTGTATGTGTCTCTAGGTCTGAAGTCGGTCTCTTGTAGACAGCATATATACGGGTCTTGTTTTTGTATCCATTCAGCAAGCCTGTGTCTTTTGGTTGGAGCATTTAATCCATTCACATTTAAGGTAATTATCGATATGTATGTTCCTATGACCTTTTTCTTAATTGTTTTGGGTTTGTTTTTGTAGGTCCTTTTGTTCTCTTGTGTCTCCCACTTAGAGAAGTTCCTTTGCATTTGTTGTAGAGCTGGTTTGGTGGTGCTGAATTTTCTTAGCTTCCGCTTGTCTGTAAAGCTTTTGATTTCTCCATCGAATCTGAATGAGATCCTTGCCGGGTAGAGTAATCTTGATTGTAGGTTCTTCCCTTTCATCACTTGAAGTATATCATGCCACTCCCTTCTGGCTTGTAGAGTTTCTGCTGCGAAATCAGCTGTTAACCTTATGGGAGTTCCCTTGTATGTTATTTGTCGTTTTTCCCTTGCTGCTTTCAATAATTTTTCTTTGTCTTTAATTTTTGCCAATTTGATTACTATGTTTCTCGGCGTGTTTCTCCTTGGGTTTATCCTGTATGGGACTCTCTGCGCTTCCTGGACTTGGGTGGCTATTTCCTTTGCCATGTTAGGGATGTTTTCAACTATAATCTCTTCAAATATTTTCTCTGGTCCTTTCTCTCTTCTCCTTCTGGGACCCCTATAATGCAAATGTTGTTGTGTTTAATGTTGTCCCAGAGGTCTCTTAGACTGTCTTCATTTCTTTTCATTCTTTTTTCTTTATTCTGTTCCGCAGCAGTGAATTCCACCATTCTGTCTTCCAGGTCACTTATCCGTTCTTCTGCCTCAGCTATTCTGCTATTGATTCCTTCTAGTGTAGTTTTCGTTTCAGTTATTGTATTGTTCATCTCTGTTTGTTTGTTCTTTCATTCTTCTAGGTCTTTGTTAAACATTTCTTGCATCTTCTCGATCTTTGCCTCCATTCTTTTTCTGAGGTCCTGGATCATCTTCACTATCATTATTCTGAATTCTTTTTCTGGAAAGTTGCCTATCTCCACTTCATTTAGTTGTTTTTCTGGGGTTTTATCTTGTTCCTTCATCTGGTACATAGCCCTCTGCCTTTTCATCTTGTCTATCTTTCTGTGAGTGTGGTTTTTGTTCCACAGGCTGCAGGATTGTAGTTCTTCTTGCTTCTGCTGTCTGCCCTCTGTTTAACTCTTAATACACTGAACTTTTATGTATCTTCCTTGTGCTGTTTTCGGCTGCTTGACTGATGCACTAGTCCTATCATGTCTGTAAGGCAGCCTTGGATACATATTAAGAGGCTTGTGTATTTGGTGAGGATGGAGAACTCTTCATCAAGTAGCGAATCACTAATTCCATAACACCAAAGCCCAGCACTCTGTTGCACAACGATTTTGTCTTAGAGACTGAAAAATCTCAATAGGTCACAAAGGGTGAAATCCTCTGTTATCGTTTACCTTTCCTGACATTTATGACTTGTCTTCCAAATAGGCTGTGTGAGTTTTGAAGCAGGGATGTTGCATTATTGCTCACTGACTTCCTTGTGGCACGAGGCACAGGGCTTTGCCCACAGTGAGCACTCCGTGACTCCTTGATGTGATTTAAGGGTTTAGACTTGATTGTGAACCCAGGCTCACTGATTCATTCATTCATTCCACACAAACTTATTGAGCATCTACTAAGTGCCAAGCACTGTTCTAAGCACATGGGACTGAATAGTCTCTGCTCTCTTAGAGCTGAAATCAGGTAGAAGAGACAGACAATAAACAAGGCAAATCAGGAAATATATCATATAGCAGGTAACGATAAGTGCTGGGAAGGAACAATACAGGAGCAAAGGTGGATAAAGGGTGTTGGGGGGGTGGTCAGGGAGACTTCTGGGTGAGGACCAAGAAGGTGAAGGAAGGAGCCTTATGTATCTCGAGGGAAGAGTTTTGAGAGCTGAGCACACAGCAGGTGCAAAGGCCCTGAGGCAGGCGTGCCAGGAGTGTTCAGTAGTCCCAGCTCTGGCCCACCAGTCTCTGGATAGATTATCTTGCTTCTAGTCTCTGTGACCTCAGCTACCCTACCACTCACCTGGTTCTCTGCATGCCAGCCACGCTGGCCTCCTGGATGGGGGAGGGCGTGCACCTCTGCAATCTCTTTTCTTCCCCTCTTGCCAGAAGGGCTTCAAGGTAAGCAGTGCTCCTCTGACCTAACCCTTCCTTGCCTGGAGTTTGAGCTGCTCTTGCCCCTCAGGCCTCAGGATGAGGCTGCTCCTGGAGAGACAGTTGGCAGTGTCTTCTGTGCAATGACTTCAGAAGGTTGTCAGTGGTAACGATGGAGGAAGCTGTCTTCGAGTCAGTAGGAACATGGTTTAAGTTCGAGAACAAAAAGGCATGTAGGGAGGAAATGCTGGGGAAGCTTGGGGTATCTCCAAAGATCCTCAGCAGGGGACCACCCATTGGCATCTTCTTGAAGGCAAATGAGACTAGCCTGCTCTGAGCTCACCCAAAGGAGAAGTTCTCACACCAGGGCTTTGAAGGGCTTGCCTCAGTGTCCCCTCTGTAACCCCAAAGTCATTTTTCCTAAGGCTTTTCTGGAGATTTATTATAAAATGCTCCAGGCCTGCCAAAGATTTGCAGCCTTTTTAAAAAAAATTTTGGCTGCATTGGGTCTTCGTTGCAGGCTCTTCATTGTGGTGCACGGGCTTCTCTAGTTGTGGTGCGTGGGCCCTAGAGTGCACGGGCTCAGTAGTTGCGGTGCATGGGCTCTGTAGTTGTGGCATGTGGGATCTTAGTTCCCCAAACAGGGATCAAACCTGAGCCCTCTGCTTTGGGAGTGCGGAGTCTTAACCACTGGACCACCGGGGAAGTCCCAGCCTTTTTTTTTTAAATAAGATTATTTTATCTAGGATTGCCATTCAAATATAGAAAAATAGAATGGAAAAGTCCTTGGGAAGAATCAAAACAATGCAAATGTATTACCTCCCTGCTTCTAACACTTCAGTGTATGGCTGTTTCTCATGGCTGATTATGGCTTCAAATAACAAAGGGATGTACTAGGCAGAAAACACTTTCTAGCCATCAGATTGAGGAAGCTAGAATTTGGAATACATTTTTTTAAAAAAGTTTGTGATTTTTATTCCTTTATGTGGGAACTGTGATGCAGGTTAGTCTGGTCAAAACAATCATCTGGAATTAGCACAAATAACTCCTGCCCTTCCTAACTCCTCACTGTCAGCCCTTTGGGGCCTCAGCCTGGGAACAGAGCAAGATTGCCCGCCGCCCACCTCTGTCCTGGTGCACCCACTCCCCACCTGCTGCTGTTCCCCGGATGGCACAAAGCCCCCCAGGGCCGGGTGCTGGCTGCCTGCCTCTCCCTCTGCCTCGTGCCCATGGGGTGGGGGCGAGGCCAGTTGTGCAGAAATAAAAGCCTTCGGCACCAAGTAGCAGGGTGGGGAGGAGGCGCGTGTGCATGGCCTGATGACAGCCCCTGAGCTGGGCCATCACTTGTCGCGTTCCCTGGAGAGCCATTCACAAGTGACAAAGCAGGTTCCAGAGGCTTCAGCAGGAATCAAAAGGCAGCAGCAGTTATTACCTTGTCTGCCTCTGACACCCCTCCTCCCCACCTCCCCGCTTTTCTTAATATCAGGGTCTGCTCTTTTGGCCTCCGGAAGCCCCTGCCTATTCGAATACTCATCATCTCTTAGAGAACAAATAACCGTCCAGGGGCAGCGGGATAGGGACCTTGGAGCTTTCCTGACAATGAATGAGAATAAGACGGAGTCATTCAGCACCAACCATGGGACGAATGATTGCTTTATGAGTATTATCCCTGAGGAGTATCATTGTCCTCATTTGATAGAGGAGAAAACTGAGGATGAGAGAGGGTCAGCGTCTTTCCCGAGGCCACACTATAAGTGGTAGAGTCGGATTTCAACCCCGCCCTGGAGCAGGGGGTCCTGGGGACTGTGGCAAGGGTTGTGGGGGGGATGTGCGAGCAGCGCTGGGCAATTCACAGACAGAGCTGAGGACGTACGTAGCTGCTAATTAATGCCGATGAGTCCCTCCTGCCTCCCTAGCACCTTGATGTTCAGCATGGTCTCTGGACCAACGGCATCCACATCACCTGGGAGCTTGTTAGAAATGCGGAGTCTCGGGCCCCACTCCAGAGCTGATGCATCAGAATCTGCATTTTAACAAGATCCTCCTGTGATTGGAATGCATGTGAAAATTTGAGAAGCCCTGCTCTAGAGATGTCCGGGTGGCTTCTTCCAAACGAGGCCTAGGACAGCGGTGACACCAACAGGCTCCATGCCGTGTGTCCCCACTGTCAGAAATTCCCCTGTGAGTAGGGGACAAAGCCAAACCCACTCCTAGTATTTCTTTCCAGGGGAACGAACAGAATTGCTCAAGGAAATGCTCTCAACAAAAAACTGCCTGAGAGTCCGGCGGATCTGACAGCGTGCGAACGCTAGGTGGCAGTGGATGGACAGGCATCGGCAGAAAGCAGGCGCCGCGCTGTCACTGCCAAGGGTCAAGACAAAATGATAAAGGCGTGGGTAGGGGTGGCTGAGCACGGTTGGGTCGTGAAAGGAGATTGTTGGGATGATATTAAAGAAACTGAGACTTCACCAGCAAGTCTGGGAAGGCTGTTTTGTGGAATCAGAGATTTGGGCAAGAGTAATTGCTTCTTTTTTTTGCCTCGAGCTATGTTAAACACACGCAGTCTTCCCGCCGGGAGGGATGTCAGCAGCTGGGTACAGCGAAGCTGAAGGGAATTAAGAGTAGGAAAAAGTTCCCAATCCACTTTGTTCTGCTCCCTGAGGTCGGGGAGGCAGCGGCAGCCAGTCTGCAGTGTGGGTTGGTCAAAGCTGGCCGGCGGGGAATGAGAGCATCCTTTCCCACCATGCAATGGGCTTGCAGGATAGGACCACCCGCTGCCCAGAGGCTCTGCTAACACCCTCCAGCTCTGTAGGGGACAGAGCGCAGATCTGCTTTCCTCCTGTGTCCAGCTGTTTGGCTGAATTCAGACTGGGGAAAAGAATATACATGGTTATCTTGGCTCCTAAGGTTCTCTCTTCTTCATCCCCCGTAGATTCCCTGGGACTGAACTCTAGGGTGGAGCCCTGTGGCCCCCCATGTTTGAGGGACTGGAGTCCATCTTTGGTTTCTAAGAAAACAAGGGCAAAGGAAGGTCTCCTGAAATTCCCCAGATTGTGAGGTCACCATATGGAGTCCAGCTTCTTTTATCCTATAGTGGTTTGTTCCAGAGACTTTCTCATTTGGTCAGTGGACCCCAAAGTTGGAGCACTTCGTTGGAAATCCGTTCAGAGACAGTCATCTTTTCCTGACTGTTTGGCGGAAGTGCCATCTGAAAACACCTTGAAGTTGTTTTCAGGTGGGTGGAGACACATTATTCTTAGAGATTTCAGTGTTTAAGGTCAGGGTCTGGACTTTTTCAAGTTATTCTCTATCTCTAACCAAAATTTAGGCTTGGCTGGACAGCTGACCCCTGCAGAAGTCTGCAAGCCTACTGGTAATAGGGTTGTAGAATTACAGAATAGATGTTAGAGATTGTCCTGTCCCCAGCCTGTCTTGTTCAGATGGGAAAACTGAGGCCCAGAGAGTTCCATTCAGTCTGTTTTGGCAACCTTAAATGAGGGCCCACTCTGTGCCAGGGACCGAGGCCAAACAAAGAGACTGAAGTACAGTCTCTATCAGTTTATGGATCACCTTATGGCCCAGGTGCCTTATGGTGAGTGGTGGATACAGGTATGGAAGAATGGCTTCCTGCCCCCACCCCTCTTTTTTTTTCTTATTATATTAGTTTCCCTTTCTCTTTCTCTCTTCCTCTTTTTTTTCTTTTTTTTTTGAATTTTGATGATTTTTTTTTTTTAAGCCCTCGGGGGCTTTACATTTACCAGGTGGAAGTAAGTAAGCAGCAGTATTAGCAATTCCAAGGACATGTTTGATCACTTCTGTCCTCCCTATAGGCCTGGATACAAGACGTAGTGCTTTTCAGACCTGAGGAAGCAAATTTTATTTTTTTATTTGTAGGAACTTGCCTTGAATTCTGAGAGGATGAAAATAAATCAAGCTAGTCAACTTCAAGACTTTTTTTTTTTTTGGCCGGACGAAATACACCTTCTGCAATAGATAAACTCAAAAATACTGTCTGGGTGATGCTGTCCAAACTGTAATCCAGTTTATGGTAGTCTGCCCGAATTTTCCAGGCTCTCACCTCCCTTTCTCTTTTAGGGTTTATTAGTTGAATAGGTTTTGTGGGTAGAAAGAGGTGGTGAATTAAAAATAAAGACATTACCATCCATAACCGGAAAAGTGCTAGAGAAAGTCTGTTCCTATTACACAGTGATATTCAATAATATGAAAATTGCATGCAAATAGGCCCCTAACCTTCCTCACTGCGGCCAAATCTGGTAAAGGCCACTGTCTGGGCATCTGTGTCCTCGCTGACCAAGAGGAAGGTTTAGAGTCTTAAACATCAGGCACCTGAAGTTTGCATATAATTGAGCTTCCGGGTCTCTCAAAATCTTACATTTTATTCACAAACACAGGCATCTGCTACTAATTAAAGTATCATGGTATAATTATACCCTTTCTTATTAGTAGATATGGAATCTGACAGTTGCTTAGATACAAAATAAGCAAGTGCAGATTGCGTTCTGCGCCCTTCACAGGCTGGGGAGACAGAACAACAGAATTTTCAAAAGCTCTGCGTAAATGAGTCTCGTTGCCCAGAAAACGTAAAGTTCTGAATTATCATCGGTAAATTTGCCTGGGAACAGATGTTAATCCCACCACAAGTCCGTGATTTGAGTTTTAATATCATTCAATGATCTTCCTGACTTGGTCCCCTCACCTCTGTACTACACTCCAACCCCCCCAAAAAAGCATCCAACTCTCCACAGGACAAAGCAGCTGCTGCTTCCTCAAGGAATTCTGGGGCCAGAAGACATCCAGCTGGAGGAATGGCGGGGCTGTGTTGTAGCCGGTTCAGCCTTTGGGTTTGTCGAAGGTTGACTTTGGGTTCAAGGGTGTGGATTTGACATCCAAGGGAGTTTTCTGGTCATTCTAAGATAGCCTCTCTTCCTGCTCTAAGTCTTCACATAATACAATTAGGGAAATTCCCTGCTAACCTATCAGCTACAGGAATTCAGGGACCAGGACTTGTTTGGATCACCCAGTATATCTCCAGGGTCCAGCATGGTGCTTGGCACTTAGAAGATGCTCAATAACTAGTTATTGGAAGGATGGATTCTGTTGACTCCCTTATTTAAAAAAAATTTTTTTTAACATCTTTATTAGAGTATAATTGCTTTACAATGATGTGTTAGTTTCTGCTTTATAACAAAGTGAATCAGCTATACATATATATATACATATATCCCCATATCTCCTCCCTCTTGGGTCTCCCTCCAACCCTCCCTATCCCACCCTTCTAGGCGGGCACAAAGCACAGAGCTGATCTCCCTGTGCTATGCAGCTGCTTCCCACTAGCTATCGGTTTTACATTTGGTAGTGTATATATGTCCATGCCACTCTCTCACTTTGTCCCAGCTTACCCTTCCCCCTCCCTGTGTCCTCAAGTCCATTCTCTAGTAGGTCTGAGTCTTTATTCCCGTCTTGTCCCTAGGTTCTTCATGACCATTTTTTTTTAGATTCCATATATATGTGTTAGCATACGGTATTCGTTTTTCTCTTTCTGACTTACTTCACTCTGTATGACAGACTCTAGGTCCGTCCACCTCACTACAAAAAACTCAATTTTGTTTCTTTTTATGGCTGAGTAATATTCCATTGTATATATGTGCCACATCTTCTTTATCCATTCATCTGTCGATGGACACTTAGGTTGCTTCCATGTCCTGGCTATTGTAAATAGAGCTGCAATGAACATGGTGGTACATGACTCTTTTTGAATTATGGTTTTCTCAGGGTATATGCCCCATAGTGGGATTGTGGGGTCATTGTTGACTCCCTTATGTGCAGTTCCCTGTGGGAGAGGTGATACTTTCAACCCTAGAAGTCATTTACTTCCCAGTGTGTGCGACTTCACTGGATCAGGACTACTGCTGCCCCAGGGCCAATGCTGCCTGCCAACCTGTTTTCGTGTGACATGTGAGCTGAGAATGGTTTATACATTTTTAAATGGTTGGAAAAAAATCAAAAATGAGAAGATATTTCATGACACATGAAAATGATATGAAATCCAAATTTCTGGGTCCATGAATAAAAGTGTTGTTGGAACACGGTTTTGTTGTTGGCTGCCTTTGTACTGGAGTAGCAGAGCTGGGTCCGTGCAACAGAGGCTCATGGCCTGGAAAGCCTAAAGTATTTACCGGAAAAGTTAGCTGATCCCTGGATTAGATCATTCCCTAGGGTTAGCCTTTGATGTTGGGAGAGTGGGATGCAGGAGAGAGGGTCTAGGGGTGAGTTATGGGGGCAGGTTAGCTGGGAAGGAGAGAAGAGCCAGGAAGTCTAGAAGAGTACTTCAGCCCTCTTCACATTTCTGCCAGTCCTGGCCTTTCCACGGTGGAAGTTTCCAGTTTCTCATTGTAATTCTGATGAACGCCCTCAAGGAACGCAGTGATAATCATTTCTCAGACTGCCACACTGCTCGGATGGATGCAAAGGACTGTATCTTTCTGCTGTCTCTTGGTCATTGTAAATCCCTAGTTCAAAATGCTCCTTCTTTGTCGAAGACATAAAATTTCGCTTCTCACTGTTTGGGTAATAAATCTGTACGTGCGAGCAAGTGTGAGCTGGAGCTTGTCGTTGGAAAGCAATCGTCTCCAGTTTTCAGCCACCCAGCAGGCACCCCACGCAACAGCACGACGCTTTAGCTTCCTGGCAGCCCTGAGCCCACCGCTTGGATACCAGGACCTTTCTTTTTCTAAGCCCCTAGCAAGGGTGGAGCCCTGCCCTTCCAGAGAAGTGCCTTTGTGGTTAAGCTGGCAAGGATGCAGTCAGCCTAGTTAGAACCTTGATAATCCACTTGATTCATCTCGGTTATCCATCCAAATCCCAGGAGGCATCTTGTCGACCTGAGCCTCATTTCCCTAGGGTTTACAAGAGCACCTCCTGGAGCAAATGGCATCATACCATTCTTTTATTAGCCATCTTCTGAATTAGAGTCTAATTTTCTCCAAACCCCACACTTTATTTGGAAAGAGGTTACTTCTCTCTGGGGCGGTCCCAGCCTCTGGGTTCCTGGAGGCCTGACTCATCTACCTATGGGTATAAAAAATGCCCCGTGTCTTCTGATGGTGTATTTAATAGGCTGGGGGATAGATTTGCTTTCTGAGTGACAGTGATTAACACTGGCATTGTTTACCTTAAGTAAACCTGGGTTTTGAAAATCATAACCAGTAAGAGGATTGCCATGTCTTTTTAAAGCATTGATTACCAGGGCTTCGTGTGGAAGCACTAGCCAGTTATCTGATCTGAAAGAGTTTATTTATTTATTTATTTATTCATTTTTTATTGAAGTATAGTTGATTTACAATGTTGTGTTAATTTCTGCTGTACCGCAAAGGGATTCAGTTATACATATATGTATATATGTGTATATATGTATAAATATATATATATATACATTCTTTTTTAAACTATTCTTTTCCATTATGGTTTATTACAGTATATTGAATATAGTTTTCTGTGCTATACAGTAGGACCTTGTTGTTTATCCATTCTATTGAAAAGGTATTTTTTTACTTTTTTTTTTTTGGCTGCGCTGTGTGGCTTGTGGGATCTTAGTTCCCCAGCCAGGGATTGAACCCCGGTCATGGCAGTGGAAGCGATGAGTCCTAACCACTGGACTGCCAGGGAACTCCCGAAAAGGTTTATTTTTCACTTTTAATTTTTTAAAAATATTACTTTTAAAATTTATTTATTTATTTTTGGCTGCGTTGGGTCTTCGTTGCTGTGCACGGGCTTTCTCTAGTTGCGGCGAACGGGGGCTACTCTTCGTTGTGGTGCGTGGGCTTCTCATTGCGGTGGCTTCATGGGCTCTGGCGCACGGGCTTAGTTGTTCCGCGGCACGTGGGATCTTCACGGACCAGGGATCGAACTCGTGTCCCCTGCATTGGCAGGCAGATTCTTAACCACTGTGCCACCAGGGAAGTCCCCTGAGAAGGTTTATTTTTAAAGTAATGTAGGAAATTGTTTGTGGAAAGAAAATTCAAGTTTCAACTTTCTGAGTAGTACTATTTGTTTCATCTATTATGTGCCAGACATTTCTCTAGGTATTCTGTATATATTTTCTCTTAATTCTTTCCCGAATCCCACAGAATAGATGTTATTATCCCCATATTACAGAGGAAACGGGGACTTAAATAGGATGAACGAGTTGCCCGAGATTCCAGATAGGCAATGTCACAGCTAGGACTCGAACCCATGAAGGTGTGACCTCAGGGCACACATACGTAACATCATAGACACCAGCCCTCTGAAATGACACTTCAGCCACCTTGTTCTTTAAGGACAGGCAGAATGTTAGAAAGGACCAAAATACAAAGACGTTAACAAACTGGACTGCTAGAAACACAGACCCAGCCAGCGTGTGGTTATCCATCTTAACTTGTGCAGGGGTCATGAAGCCCCATATTTTCTTTAGCTAAACGTTTCCATCTCCTTCCTTAATGGACATTTAAAAAAAGAGGTTAAAAAAGAGACTTAGTTGAAATTATTTGCTTATTATTTGCTTTAGTTGCAATTATTTGCTTTAATGGGTTCAAAATCCAAGAGGGATAAGAAAGCATATCAAGAAAACTCCATCTCCCACCCCTGGGAGATTTCTCCCAGACCTGATCCTTATAGGAAAGCAATGCGAATATGGTGGATTGAAAAATGTCGATAGTTCCTCTCCCTCCCTCTATCCAAACCTCTTTGCTCTGTGACCTTGAAGCTTCTCCCCTCAGGAGGTGCAGTGTATTTCCCCATCCCTTGAATCTGGGCTTGCCCTGTGACCTGCTGTGGCTGGTAGAATGTGGCAGATGTGACCAACTACCAGGTCCCGGCCTAGGCCTCGAGGGACCTCGGGTGCTTCCTCCCTTTGCCTCAGAAACTTGCTGAGTTACCACGTAAGCAAGCCCAGGTCAGCCTGCTGGAAGGTGCAGGATCCATGTAGGAAGTGCAAAGGCCCAGAGCACTGAGGATGTTTGCTGTGTATGGAGAGCAGTCAGGAGGCTCCAGTCAAGTAACCAGGAGCCTTGTAAGCTGTGATGAGGACTTTGAGTTTTATTCTCAGTGTGTGATAGCAATGAAAGAGCAAATGAGTAAACAAACAGAGGAATACGGGAGTGAATGGTCAACCAGAGAACTGGCAATGGTTCCTAACGGGTAGAATGAGCAGCCATCGCCAGGGACATGACATGTCGTCTGGGATTTGAAACTCAGAGAAGAGCAAACCCTGAATTGTTCTGTGACAGGCTCAGCTCATGGGGAACTGAGCTGGTGCTCCCTTCCTTCTGGTGCTCAAGTCTAGGGTGGTTCCTCTGGGCTTCCTGAAGCATCACGTCTGCCTGGGGAGGGGTTGTTACCTCCTCCAGGGCCACCCCGGAAGAGGTGTGCTCCATCTGGACTTGTGGAGAGTTTGGATTTCTAAAAAGGGCTTCAAAGGTAAAGAGTTGGATTGAACCCCTTCTTTGTAAGGGCAGGAGATAGAAATGCCAGGGCCTTGCTGGCCAAGAGGAGCTCCACTGAGGATAGGAAGGACTTGACCGTGGCGTCTCCTCTGGAGTGAACACTGCAGAGGATGTTCAGCTGCAGCCCAAACCCTCCAGCTGCCTTTTTTTTTTTTTTTAACATCTTTATTGGAGTATAATTGCTTTACAATGGTGTGTTACTTTCTGCTTTATAACAAAGTGAATCAGCTATACATATACATATGTCCCCATATCTCTTCCCTCTTGCGTCTCCCTCCCTCCCACCCTCCCTATCCCACCCCGCTAGGTGGTCACAAACCACCGAGCTGATCTCCCTGTGCTATCAAGCTGCCTTTTTACCCAGGGCTGCTCTGCTCTTGGCAGGAAGGCACAGGCCCGAGCAGGGTCTGTGGAGGAGACTGCAGCCATCCACATGATGGTCTCCATAGTGCTGCTTCCATCTCAACTGTTCATGCACTGGTAACCAGCGAGGCTGAACACCAGCCGGCCCCAGAGCGCAGCCCTCAGCTGGGCGATGGCTCTGACCCCCCACTTCCCCTCTGCCTGGCCGTGGAAGCTCGAGACACAACCTGCCTCTCACCTGTCTGCTTCCAGCACTCTCGGCTTCCCCTTCTAGTTGAGCGGTCTGTGAATACCTGATGGACACTTGGTTTACCTCCCTCCCTGGATTTGGCGAGAGGTCCTGGAGCAGCTCCCGGCTCCCTCCTTCTCCAGAGACGCTGGGTCAGGGAGAGAAGTGTCACACAGTGTACAGTGTGCTCCTTTGGGGCTTTCTGTTGCCATTTATGCTCAAGTTATGGGGGTGAAGCAATTAAATGCCTTGAGGGTTCAGAAGGTTGCGGAAATATGTAAATTGGCCAGGTGTCATACTGTCAGGTGTGGTGGGGCCTGGGGCGAAATGCAGATGGAAAATTCCAGCTAAAGGCCTTTAAGTCCAATACTAAACACCTCGAGCAAAACCTGCTCTTGGTCATGTCAACAGGCTGCCTCTTTGAGTCCCTCAAGAATTAGAATGAGTTTCACATGAAACCAGCCTGACATGTTGAAAGACTCATCAACTTTTTATGCTAGTAACCCCATGTGAAATTCTTAACTGGGTCCCCAAACTCCTTTCTTGTTCTTCTTGGGATAGGGCTTTTGATTTTCTGCTTGCTGCTCAGAGTGGCTTTCAGGGACAACCCCTCAAGCAAATCCCCCTCATCGATGCTGGCCTGATTGGCTCCAGTTTTGGGGATGGGTTGAGACAGATGCTGAGACTCGGGGAGAATTTGATATTCTACAATGCCAAGTTTCCCCTGCAGGAAAGGCACATCTTCCTTCCTGGGGTTTGGAGGTGTGTTCTCCGTTGCTTGGCCTCATTTAGAACTTTCTCACAGATATCAGTAAGCTCAAGGAAATTAGAGCGGATGAGGGTATTGGAGGTAGGAGTGGAGAGCTGGGTGGATCTGAGAGAAATTTAGGAATGAAAATGGACTGTATTGGCTTGGATGTGTTGGAGAGGGTACTTTCTGGGCTGGTGCCCAGGTTTGTTTTGAGTAATAAGATGGGTGATGGTACCATTTTGTGAGTTGGGGGCTTCTGTAAAAATAGTGGACTTATGAACAGACAGTCACTCAAGCCACTACTGCCTTGAGTGACTGTCTGTTCATAAGTCATTAACTATCTCGAGGCACTGTTCCCCCAAGGATAATCATATCAAATGGTCCTTGACAGGAACATGCAGAGAAGGCTGGCACCTCTAAGTATTCACAAACAGGAAATAATTTGGAGCCTCCAAAGGAAGCCCACTGGAATGCCAAGGCTGGCTGCTGTCTCCTACCCACGGCTCTTGAGCTCAAGCCATTGAGCCATCATTGATGTGAACAAATGAAGAATAAATTAACTTGCTTTGGAATGAGTGATTGGATCCCCCCTCAGACTCGAGTGCTTGTGTTTCCTGAACACTCAATTTAATTTTGGTCTGAGAGAGTGCATTGCTCTGCAGCACCAATCTTCCCTAATGGCTGACACCCAGGGGGTGAGGTGAAACCCTTCAGGCTCCAGGAAGAGGCCAGTGGTGACGCACGCGTGCCTGAGCCCAAATCTCAGAGCCTGGATCCAGCTACCCCGGCAGCCAGCAGAGGATAGAGATCCTGGTTCCAGGCACCTGTGGGCAGCCTGGGAGGGCGCCTCTCCTCTGGCAGGATCTGGCAGGAGGCCCAGCATTTTCTACTCCCATGGCCATAGCTACTCGTGCCTTGGGCTGCACATTTTAGGGCTGGCTGGTCTATGTGGAGAGAGAGGTTATCAGTGCAGAAAGAATAGATTTGGGCCCTAGCAGAGGCAAGAGAGTTTGACATACACACACTTCCTTCCCTGCGCCTAAAGAAATTACTGCCAAGAAATGAGGTATTTTCAGATAAATGTATATCTTCTAGAGTATATCCTTTAAAGTACCTTCTTATGTTGTTGGATTGTTTTTTGAAAAGAATGGTTTTATAATGTATGATGTGATTTCCACCTTTTAAAAGCAGAGTACCCTAAGATCAATTCAGCCTTAAAATAATTTTTTTTTTTTTTTTTTGGTTGCACCACGTGGCTTACAGGATCTCAGTTCCCTGACCAGGGACTGAACCTGGGCCACAGCAATGAAAGCCCAGAATCTGGACCACTAGGCCACCAGGGAACTCCCCATAAAATATCTTTTTTTTATCATGGAAAAATTCAAGCATATACAAAAATGAGAGAATAATATAATAAACTGTATATACCCCACAGCGAGCCTCAGCAATGATCAATTCATGACTACCTTTTATTTTGTCTATACTCCCCACTTCCCTCTACCCCAGATTATTTATTGTCACCCTGTTTATGCTGACCTCAGGTCATCATTAGGACAGCATTTTGTGGTACATGCAGCACACATCCCCTTCCATGTATTTCTCATGTCTGTTTTCTTGCCTTTACGAGGACTCTCTCTAGTTTGGCTCCTATGGGTCTGGAAATGAATAGAGCCAAAGGTGTTAAAATTCTATGTTCAGTAAGAGCACATAGGATTTGAGAGAGCCTTTCCTACCTGAATTTCAGTACTGGGTTTATCTTGGATGTTCACAGGCTGTTTCTGGAGAGTGATGGTTAGGACTTTTCATCTCTTAAAAAGGCGAGTGTTTCATTGTGCTGTCCTAGTGCTCTTTTTTTTTTCTTTGAAAATGAAGTCATTATTAACAGATACAAAGAAATGGAAAAATACTTATTTTTGAGAAAGATTTTGAGACATAATGAGGAATTCCAAATATATGCAATACATCATTTGTTGCGTGAATGTCATGAAGCTTGTCTGATTTTGACTTTCAGCACCATCTCCTGTGGCTTTGCTTGGGAGCCATTTTGAGGCATTGCACTCAGTTTTGCACCAAATGCCTCCAAACTGTTGTGTTCTCTCCCACCCTTTGCTCCCTATTTGGTGTCTTTTTACTTACTTATTTATTTATTTATTAAGAAAAATTTTTATTGGAGTGTAGTTGATTTACAATGCTGTGTTACTTTCTGCTGTACAGCAAAGTGAATCAGTTATACATATACATATATCCACTCTTTTTAGATTCTTTTTCCATATAGGCCATTACAGAGTGTTGAGTAGAGTTCCCTGTGCTATACAGTAGGTGCTTATTAGTTATCTGTTTTATATATAGTAGTGTGTATATGTCAATCCCAATCTCCCAATTTATCCCTCCCCCTCTTACCGCCTGGTAACCATAAGATCGTTTTCTACATCTGTGACTCTATTTCTGTTTTGTAGATAAGTTCATTTGGACCATTTTTTAGATTCCACATATAAGCGATATCATATGATATTTATCCTTCTCTGTCTGACTTACTTAACTCAGTATGACAGTCTCTAGGTCCGTCCATGTTGCTGTAAATGGTGCTGTCTTTTTAGATTACTTGGTTGCTCACTGTCACCGCTGTTTGCAGTGCTTCTTCATGTATAACGTAGCAGGGAACTGAAGGTTGCTGGGTCAGCCAGATAGCCACACCTGTTACATCAGCAGCCTATCAGTGTGTGTGAAATTGAATCCCTAAACCCCCCTTTGCAAAAAAAAGTGTATGAGAACTTTCTGTTCTCAGAGGTGTGTCCCCAGTGACAGGCTCTGAGGATGAAGGTGCAGACAGGTTTAAGGGGTGTAGTGGGGTAGTTCAATAAAGTGGGGTCTTGAAGATGGGAAGTAGAAAGCTTGAGGGTCCTCCAGAAACTCTTGGTGCCTTGCAGTCAACAGGGGCTACTCCAACCTTCCAGCACCTTCCAGCACCCTCTGCACAGGTGTCACTCCCTAGAATGTGTGGAAAGCAAGTCTGTGCATCCAAAGGTGTGAGCATTCTGGCCATTTGGGGGATGTTTTGCCCATCTTTAATGGAAGAAACTAGGATGCAGAAGCTGCTTTCCTCACCCATCTTTTCTTTATTATTTCCTCTTAATCTCTGCCTTCAGCGTTTTCCCTTTTTATGTTATCTGCCTTTCACAAATGTTTGGCAAAAGCCTTTCTTTCAGGAGGAAAATCTGAAGGCATGCCATCAACCCTTGGGCATGGAGGGCTCTCAGATGGGTTTTTCTGGGGAACGAAACCACCCTTAGTTTATGGAATCAGCTGCCATTCATGGGGAAAGGAGCCAGTGGAGGGGGAGTCCTGGCAAAAGATGAAGCTAGGATCATAACAAACACCTCTATGGATGCAGGTTTATGAAGTGCTTTCTGTCACATTGGGATGGGGTGGCAGGTGGGTGAGGAGTGTGTGGGAGAGATTCAGGAGTTTGGTCTGGGCTTTGCCCATCCTAATGTTTACCTTTGTGTCTTCCTTCCCTGGCCTACCCTGGGCCCCCAGACTTCTTACCCTGCCTGAACACTACCCCCCGCCCCCAACCCCACCTAACTACTTTCCTTTTATCCATCACTCTCCAGACTTCTCCCTCCCACGCTGGACTCAGCCTCCTATAACAAATCTGCTCTGTGTTGCTCTTTCCCTGTCTCCATCTTCTTCAGTTCTCATCCGGCCCATAAACTTTCAGGTTCCAACACTCTGTTTTTCAGGTTGAGAACAAGAGGATTTTTTCTAGGTAGGACCTTGTGCAGGAGAAAGAGGTAGGCGGGAGATTTCTTGGCTCTTTCAGCTCCATCTTGACTAAAAATAGAATCGAGCTCATCGAAAGGTGCTGACACAGGGCCTGGAAACCACCGGGTGTTCTGACTACAGAGGCGTCCACTTTCCTGGGCTCCAAGGATGGGCTTGTGGTGGTGGAGGTGGGGAGCGGGCAGAGAAGGCAGCTGAGGGAGCCGTCCACGTCTGAGAGCAGGCCTGGCCTCAGGCCTTCCGTGGGAAGGGCAGTGAGGCTTGGATTCTGAGCGGCGGGCCAGTAGGAGCCTCTGAGTGAGGACGTGGTAACAGCACAAAGTAGGGAGGTCACAGCAATGCCCCCTTTTCTCCTTCCTTCCTGTTCCTAGTCCTCTCACATGGAGGAAAAATGGATCTGGATAATGAAGACCCAGGGACATACTGACCCAGCGCTGAGACTGAGACGGGTCCCCATACTGCCCTCAGAAGGTGATAACAAAAGAGCCAGGCATGGCGTTAGTGCCTTCTCTCTGGGAGGCAATATTGGTGGTGGGGATTCTGGGCCGAGAGCGGCCCTCCAAATCCTTTGAACTCCTTATTTATCTTCATGTTAACCTGTCGTGGACTGCTTTATTTTTTTTAGTATTTAAATTTCTTTATTGAATACAAAGCTCATCTTAATTCCTTAGTTTACAGCTCAGAAATCAAGACCCTTACAAGTTATGTACATTGTCCGATATCATGCAACTGTTAGCACTAGGGTGTAATATACTTCTGAGTAGTCCTCATGTGCTGGGCGTGATGCTCTGGGCCTTACATACATGACCCATTTAGTCCTCCACACAAGCTTGTGGTGGGGACCACGATAACCTGTACTTTACAGATTGGTAAACCCAGGCCCACAGCTGCACTGTCTCCTAAGTGTTACCCAAGTGCCGAGTGCCATAGAGCTGAGAGTCCAGCTTCTGGACCCAGCATCTGGAGCAGCTCTCATCACCATCCCTCTTTTGAAGCCTGGGCCAGGCCTAGAACGGGCAGGAAGCTGGGATTAAAGCTGAGAGTCAAGACTGCGGATGCCAGTGTGGCCTCTGGTTTTTTTCCTCTTTCCTGTTGCCCCTGCTCTGTGGTCCCCCGATTCCTCAGTCCATTCTGGAGGTAAGCCCCTCTTCTCAGACCAGATTGGCTGTCCCCAGATTTCAGTTTGGCTCAGTCCCTTCATCACACCAGCTTGTGAAGCAAAACTGTGGTTGTGTCATCCACGGTTGTGGGTCACGTCCTCATATTCCTGTGGGAATATGACACATGGGGGAGGGTGGGATTTTTTAAGGAGACAAATGTGAAGCAGGCTGTGCCAGCCTTCTGTAGCTGTGCTCATCAGAGACTTGTGAAACTTGGAAAAAGAATTGGGGGAGGCCCACTCGTGGCCACCCTCCCACTGACAGCCCCAGGGTGTGGTCCGGGCAAGCCAGATATGGGGCTTCTCCAGGACCAGGGGAGGAAGGCTTTGTGGGAAACTGGGTTTGTGGATTGGAGCTATGGGTACAAGCTTCAGAGGTCTTCACCTAAACCGCCTGCAGGATCTCGGACCAAGGGCACCTGCTAGAGGTGTTGCTTTCTGGATCCTGGTGATGAGATGCTGGCGGGGCTGGACGGTTTGTGAGTGTGAGTGTGTGTGTGTGTGTGTGTGTGTGTATGTGCGCTCTTGTCTAAGGGGATTGCTAAAGTTAGTCTCCTGACTGACTTCAGAAGCTGCAGGCCGCAAGCCCCTGGCTATCGGAGGACAGTGCCCTGCATCAGCATCGGTGGCTTTGTAAATACAGGCAGGGACTTGCCAGGGCCAGGTTTCTGGTGGTTGTCTAATCCATGACGGCTGCATGCTCTGTTGGTTTAAAGAACAACATCATCTTCGTTTTTGAAAGCCTAGCCAGTTGTATCTGAATACCCCAGACCCCGTACTCAGAGAGAAATGGTGGCAAATTTGCCCTTTATTACTTTAGCACTTTAAACAATTAACTATCAATCTTTTAACATTTTCACATGTGTAACCTTTCTCCCGCTCAGGTATTTGAATCAGCTTCACCCCAAAAGGTTAAAAGAACCCCTCTTTGAAGCAAGACAGCCCTCCTCTTCTCCCCTTCGTCCCTTCCCTTGGGATCTGGTCTCTCTCTCTCTCTCTCTCTCTCTCTCTCTCTCTTTTTCTCTGTGTGTGTGTAAAGTAATTGAGAATGCGTTTTATAGCCAAGATTTTTTTCTTGTCCCTCTGAGGAAAGAATCCTGTGCACACATTCAGAGTTAAAAGGAAAAAGACTCCAAAATCTGGTTCAAAGCAGAAACATGGATCCTGATGGACAGTTTTCAGTCTAAACAAGATACTCCCAGTAATGGAGACCCAAAGATTAACTGCATTTGCACTGGAATTGGATTTTCAGACGTTAATTGCCTATAAAAGGTTTTTCCCAGCCTGCCATCTCCATAGCTAATTTGGTTTGCTTCCTGCCTATGGTAGCCTTTTAGCAAGTAAGACAATTTTGAACTAAACAATTAGGCAACAGTAACAATTTTTGAGACACATACAAGTCATTTTTTGGACTAAGTTTGGATTATCCAAGTTAGTGCTTTTCCTCCATCACAGTTTTTAAACATGGTTTCCAGTAGCTCAGATGAATGGGATAAGTTATGGTTTCATCGTCTTGTGGACCCATTAACTTAAGTCTGTCATCTGATCACATAGCCTAACACTGACTGGTCATCTCCCAGCATCCATCCATCCATTCACCCATTCATCCAGCAGCCATCAGAGGGTCGCATAAAGAGCTGGGAGTTCATGGTCTGGTGGAGGAGCCAACAGTCCCAGAGTGCTGAGAAGTTTATTTGCAGCAAACTGCTGGAAGGTTGGGACAGTCTGGTAGGTTGGAGGGGAAGATATAATTCCAGTTAAATGGCACCATGAGTCAATTTTGGAAGTTTTTTAAAACTGAGGTTTAATTTACATACAGTAAAATGAACAAATCTTAAACGTCCAACTTGATGACTTTTTACAAGGAATACACCCGTGTGACCACTAGAACATTTCCATCACCCCAGAAAATACCCGTCCAGTCAATACCCCCCTTCAGAGATAACCACTATCCTGACATGTTACCAAAATCAGTTTTGACTGATCTTATACTTCATAGAAATGGTATCATACAGTCTGTACTTTCTGGGGTCTGACTTTTTTCACTCCACATAATGTCTGTGAGGTTCATCCACGTTGTTGCATGTGTCAGCAGCTTGTCATATTTCATTGAGGAGCAGTATTCCATTGTATGAACACACCATAGCTGGTTTATCCCTTCTGTTGACGGACACTTGGGTTGTTTCTAGTTTGGGGCTATTTTGAATAAAGCTGCAATGAACATTCCTGTGCAAGTCTTTTTGTGGACATGAGCATTCATTTTCAAGTGAATAAAACTTAGGAAGATAAGGAGAGTCAGCAGATTCTCAGCTATTCAATGTGTTGAAACCCTTTATAACAGAGAGAGAAATCCAGGCTGACTGGATTTCAAGACAGGCTAAATGTGTCCCCTCGGAGATGCATGAACTTATTTGAATGGGTGCATCACATGAACCTGTATGAGGAAGTGAGCTAATCAGGGTGCCTTCAGCTTAGTGACAGAATTCCCTGCGGGAAGGGGGGCCCCCAATGGACCCCACTTCAACTTGTTGGGGGACCAGAGACCCTTGAGAGTAAAGCTAAGACATCTTATCTTGTGTGTTGAAGAGGGGAACCCCCCCATGCCCCGTGTGTAAGGAGGGTCCTGTATCTTCCTGTTGGTCCTGATTCCAGTTTCCCAGCAATAGTTAAGGTCAAGGGGGAGATGGTGCGTCCTGCTTACGGTTGTTAGGGCTCCAGGTCAGCAGCTCCACCGAGGGCCAGGGGCTGGCATCTCCCCGGCTGTGTGTGTGTAGCAACACGGGAAGGCCAGCACCTCATGACGGACAGTTTAATCTCACCTGCCTGCTGTGAGGTATACTTACCACCCCAGAGAATTGCAAAGTATAAATTGTCTCTTAATACTGATAAGCAGTCAGGAGGAGGACAAGCCTTGACAAAATATTACACCTTAATTGTATTTCTCAGCTGGGCTCAGGAAATCTGCTTCCTCCTTAGGCTAATGCTATTTCCTATGTCTCCCAGCCCTACAATAATGATCTCTTCTTTAAGCCTTGGTGGGAAGCACCTTAGCATGGGAGGGGACTGCACTGATAAGGCTGTCTGTCCAGGTGCTCATGTGTGGGGCGGAGGGGCCCTGCCTTCATCAAGTGCATGAATCACTGTGACTTCTGGCTTCGGGCTGGGCTGAGATGGGGGCGAGGGAGGACAGGCTGACCCTGAGAATAGAGGCTGCTGGGGATGGGAGTGGCGACTAGGAGGCCAGACTTTCTGCTGGCCTGGTTTTCTAGTGCACAGGTGCTTGCAGTTCTAAATAAATGTGCAGTGTCAGGGCTTCGCAGCTTCTTAGCTGAGACTTCTAATGAGGGCTGAGCATGGAAATAAGATGGGCCCTCTCTGGGCACTTGTCATATGTTGGATGAACCCAAATTCAGGCCTCATTAAGAAAAACGATAGTCTGGGAGAACTGAGCTCGGGGGTGTGAGAGACCGGGGGGTGGCTGCCTGTCAGACACATCGTGTGCTCCGAAGATCCCCCTGCATGAAGCCTGGAGGCTCACTACTCTGGGCATCGTTGCCTTTTCACTTTGAGAGGTGTCTCTGCGCTTTCTGCAGTGTTTTAAAAACACTGTATTTTGAACATCCATCCCCAAAGAGAGGCCAGAGGCCCAAGGTAGCTTTCCCCTTCACAGATCAGTGTCCAGCGGGGACTCACAAAGGCCCATCTGGTGGTCTTGGCGTGCAGTGGTGGCTGGTTTCCCCTGGTTGACCATCCACTCCTGCATTGGTCTGTTCGTTTGTCCGTGTACTCATTCAGTGCTGCCACATGCTTAGTGCAAATTGTATCGGGTTGAATAATGTCCTCCCTAAATTGATGTCCTTCCCTGAAGGGGATTTGGTAATGGGCTGAGTTAGGGTGTGAGGAGGAGAGGGTGATATCAAGGGAGGATCTGATATGCACAGTGGAATGGATCGTGGTACCATTTACAGAGCAAAGAAACACTGGAGGTGCGTGCGTGTGTGTGTGTGTGTGAGCAAACCTCAAATCCATGGCAGTTTCTACAGCATTGCTGTGTCATATGCCTTCCAGCAGCCTCAGTGGAAAGGAGGTGAAGCCTCAGAAAGGGCTTTGATTCTGAGAAGGCTTGTGCCCTTGTGGTAGACTGGTGTTCTCCAGTGAACCATGGATCTTGGAACGCACACCCTTGGGCATCCCCTCCCGCGCTAACCTGGGACTTGGCCTTGTGACTTGCTCTGGCCAATGGGTCATTGGTCAACATAAAGCAGGAAGGGGCTAGATAAGTGCTCGCACTTTGGGGACCTGTCCTCTTGGAAGCCTCTCTTGGCAGTTGGCTGCCATGCTGTAAAGAGGCTCCAGATGACCACCCGATGAGATGATGAGATGCCACGTGGACCAACGCCCTTCATGCTCAGGGACCATCTTGGAAGTCCCAGCCCCAGCCCAGAGTCTGCCTGAACACAGCCAGAGGAGTGACCACAGCTACACCCCCTGGAGCAGAACTCATCCCCCCAAGAAAATCGTGAAGAAGAATAGATCGTCATTGTTCTAAGCCACTGGTTTTGGGTGGTTTGTGATACAGCAGTGGATAATTGAAAAGACCTCTTCAGCCAGATGATGTGGGGAGTTGGACTGCTGCTGGGCTCTTCTGGGTGGAGAGTCTCTGAAACAGACATCTCCAGGCTGCTCTGCCTGCCCAGTTTCTCCTGTTATCTCTTCCTTTACTGTGACGTTAGTTGTAGCCTGTGGAGGGCAGTCTGTCTTGGCACGAGAGGGCAATGACAGACGGAATGGCCTCTGTCTCCTTGTCTCTCTCTTCTCTACAGTTTTCTCCTTCACCATTCCTTCCCTGGTCTCTATCTGTGCCTGGTTTTCCTCACTTCCTTCTTGCCTCCTCCTCTTCTATTGCTGTGGGGAGCCCCCAAGGCTACAGAAACTTCTGAAACCCGGTTCAGGATATGTCTCAGTGTCCACCTCCCTATTCTTTTTGTCCCCTGTCCTAGCACTGGAGCAAAATTAAGTCTCCTTTGTCTTCTTTTTAACGAACAGGTTTAACCACTGTAAGCTGGCTATTATATTGGGCTGAAGATGCTGTTTGTGAGACATTGTCAACTGAGACCCGGGACCAACACTGCCACCTCCTTAATTATGTGCCATTAACGAGGTACACGCTGCAGTGAGGGGAACACTGTGGATTTGCTCCCGCTTTAATTCTGTGCTGTGTTACATGAAACGCTAATGAGTCCAGGATTCTCAAAGGTCATAATCTGAATACATTTCCTTTTCTTCTTTTTAGGGGAATGGGAATAGGATTCAAAACAATTAAAATGAGATTTACTTCATCATTTGGCTAACAATGTCCTCGACTGTACTAATTACACTGAGATAGGTATTCATTTGCTGGTCGTTTGGACAGATCTGAGTGTGTCTGATTTCTTGTAAGGCCCCCATCTCTGAATTCTACACAAGGTGGTTTTTTTTTTTCCCCCCTAGCTGCTTACCCCATTGATTATGAGAAATAACTGGAAAAAAAATCCACCAAAACCCTTACAATATGGAAAGTGCAAATTTAGCAGAACCAGCATTGAATTTTCCAGGGAGTCATTTATCATCCTTACAAAGTTTTGGTTCTTTGCAAATAAAAAAGAGAAAGGAATGGTAATTGCTGTGCTCAGCTAATTGACAGAACTGTGTCAGAGAAAGGAGGCATTTCAACAGTGCCTCGGATGATGACATTTGAAGGTTGTTCCCATCCTCTCTTCACTGCTAAATTAGGTAATCATTATTTCCCCATGAATCTTATTAATCTAATGCTGGCTTCTCCCCCCACCCTCAGTTAGATTTGAGATTCAGACAGAAATGTGAAGACGAAATGCCAAAGGTCAGATGATAGTTTGGCCGGTTCAGGTTGTATTCCCCAGTTGTGGGGTTCAATGCCTGAGTGGGAGAGGGCTAGAGGGAGTCCATCTGTTACAAAGGACCTTCTCATTACATAAGTGGGACCCAGGTTTGAAATCTTCACTGGTGGATTTGAAGAGTAGGTTAGTCCACTAAACATGCTAGGATAATGGCAGCCAGAATGGTGCTTCTCCAGCTTTTTTCTGGCTTTTGGATGGCTTCAGTGGGGGCAGAGGCTCCTCTGTGTACTCAGAGATAATGACAGTCTCCAATTTCTCACTGAAAAAAACGGTGCTCATCAGATACAGGGCTTACGATATGGCTTTCGGTGAGACAGAGCTAATAACTGGCTCAGAAAATCAATGCTTGGCTTTCACTAGCTATTATAACCAAAAGGCCAATGTCTGATGGAAACAGATAGACAGTCTGGTGGCAGGGCCAGCAATACCTCAGGAGGACAGATGGACAGCAGTCCTGGATGATGCTTGAAAAACTGTGGGATGCTCTGTGATGATAAAGGTGAAATGTGAAGGTTGTTTCAGCTGAAGACATGTGGGTCAAAAACCCTACCCTCTGTAGTTTCTGACTGGGTTTGGGCAAGACCTCCTCAGCCTGCCTTGATGATCTTCCTGACACTGGTAATATTCTCATGCCATCCCCACCTTGAGTCCTCTTGTCCTTCCCTCCCACTGCAGTTGGGGCTCCTCAGGACAGCCAATGGGAAGAGCAGCTCCTACCCCCCACTCCAGATGATGGGGCTGAATGTACGTGACAGGTGCATTCTGGGACATGTTCTCACCTCCTCCTAGCTTCCCAAAGAGGAACTGAGTAGATGGCCAGTGGGTCTCTGTAGAATCAAAACAAATCTGGAAATTAAAGATGATACAAACAGATGGAGATATATACCATGTTCTTGGATTGGAAGAATCAACACTGTGAAAATGACTATACTACCCAAAGCAATCTATAGATTGAATGCAACCCCTATCAAACTACCAATGGCCGTTTTCACAGAACTAGAACAAAAAATTCCACAATTTGTATGGAAACACAAAAGACCCTGAATAGCCAAAGCAATCTTGAGAAAGAAAAATGGAGCTGGAGGAATCAGGCTCCAGGACTTCAGACTATACTACAAAGCTACACTAATCAAGACAGTATGGTACTGGCACAAAAACAGAACTATAGATCAATGGAACAGGATAGAAAGCCCAGAGATAAACCCACACACATATGGTCACCTTATCTTTTATAAAGGAGGCAAGAATATACAGTGGAGAAAAGACATCATCTTCAATAAGTGGTGCTGGGAAAACTGGACAGCTACATGTAAAAGAATGAGACTAGAACACTCCCTAACACCATACACAGAAATAAACTCAAAGCGGATTAAAGACCTAAATGTAAGGCCAGACACTATAAAACTCTCAGAGGAAAACATAGGCAGAACACTCTGTGACATAAATCACAGCAAGATCCTTTTTGGCCCACCTCCTAGAGAAATGGAAATTAAAACAAAAATAAACAAATGGGACCTAATGAAACTTAAAAGCTTTTGCACAGCAAAGGAAACCATAAACAAGACAAAAAGACAACCTTCAGAATGGGAGAAAATATTTGCAAAGGAAGCAACTGACAAAGGATTAATCTCCAAAATATACAAGCAGCTCATGCATCTCAATATCAAAAAACACAAACAACCCAATCCAAAAATGGGCAAAGAACACCTAAATAGACATTTTCTCCAGAGAAGATATACAGATTGCCAAGAAACAGATGAAAGGATGCTCAACATCACTAATCATTAGAGAAATGCGAATCAAAACTACAAGGAGGTATCACCTCACACCGGTCAGAATGGCCATCATCAAAAAATCTGCAAACAATAAATGCTGGAGAGGGTGTGGAGAAAAGGGAACCCTCTTGCACTGTTGGTGGGGAATGTAAATTGATACAGCCACTATGGAGAACAGTATAGAGGGTCCTTAAAAAACTAAAAATAGAACTACCATACGACCCAGCAATCCCACTACTGTGCATATACTCTGAGAAAACCATAATTCAAAAAGAGTCATGTACTAAAATGTTCACTGCAGCTCTATTTACAAGAGCCAGGACATAGAAGCAACCGAAGTGTCCATCAACAGATGAATGGAGAAAGAAGATGTGGCACATATATACAATGGAATATTACTCAGCCATAAAAAGGAACGGAACTGAGTTATTTGTAGTGAGGTGGATAGACCTAAAGACTGTCATACAGAGTGAAGTAACTCAGAAAGAGAAAAACAAATACCATACGCTAACACATATATATGGAAAAAAAAAAAAAAAAAAAAGCGTTCTGAAGAACCTAGGGGCAGGACAGGAATAAAGACAGAGAGAATGGACTTGAGGACATGGGGAGGGGGAAGGGTAAGCTGGGACAAAGTGAGAGAGTGGCATGGACATATATACACTACCAAATGTAAAATAGATAGCTAGTGGGAAGCAGCCACATAGCACAGGGAGATCAGCTCGGTGCTTTGTGACCACCTAGAGGGGTGGGATAGGGAGGGTGGGAGGGAGACACAAGAGGGAGGGG
Organism: Balaenoptera musculus; assembly: GCF_009873245.2. Taxonomy (NCBI): domain Eukaryota; kingdom Metazoa; phylum Chordata; class Mammalia; order Artiodactyla; family Balaenopteridae; genus Balaenoptera; species Balaenoptera musculus. The sequence continues at coordinate 53,164,687 of NC_045795.1, forward strand.
ATTTGGGGATATTTGTATATGTATAGCTGACTCACTTTGTTATACAGCAGAAACTAACACACCATTGTAAAGCAATTATACTCCAATAAAGATGTTAAAAAAAACCAAAACAAATCTGGAAGATTTGTAAAATAAACTAGATTGACCCTTCAGATGTTCCACATGTCTTGAACCAGTGGTCTGGAAACTCTAAATCTTTCTTTTAATGATCTTCTTAATTTAGTTATTAACATTTAATATTTTAAACAAAAGCCTTTATGAAAAGAGAGCCTTGCCTTTTTTCCCATGGACCCAGAGAGATAAAAATTTCATGTTCCTCTGACAAGTCAGTCAGAATCAAATCTTGCATCAGTGAACAGGTTTCAAAACCTGTGATTCCCACTTCTAGAGGAAGTAGTATCTGACCATGTTCTTATTCAGAAACAAGGTAAAACGACCTATGTTTGTATGAACAATGTAGTAAATGGTAGGGATGCTTCCTTATTTGGTTTTGTGATGGGAATAAGTCATTTTTCTCCCCTTCATAAGACATTTTCCTTTGTAACTTCAGTCTTCATAGTGAAGTTCAATAAACGACAACAAAAATGATAGGAAAAAAAATCATCCTTTGAAAATGTTCATTAGTCAACCTATTGTTCCAAGAAGGCAGATGGAACTGTACTTTTTTCTTTCTCTTCCTTTTTCTTCGCCTCACCCCCAAATTGCCTTTGTGTTTCTTGGTGTAGTTTCCAAATTCGGTGAAAACCCATCACCTTCTAAAGTTGTCAAGGAATAAAAAAATCAGAACGATGTGCAAGGTTGAGTAGTTAGATGGTGGTGCCCAATGCACTTCCCTTGGCCAAAAGTTACTCCATCTTTTGCCATTCTAGGGAAACCTCACTTGGGATGTTCATGGCTTAGCAGCAGAAGGTGGAGAAAAAGTTCTCGATTTCTATTTTTATTCCCTCAGCCTTCCTTTCAGTATAACTTTCACATTTAGGGACCTGCCCACCAGGGACCTTATATACATGAATCACAGGGCGAGCCTCTCAGTGGGCACATCTGTACTTGTGGCTGCCATAAAAGAAATTAATCAAATTTCATGCCTGGTTTTGGTAGCATATGACTCATTTTCATGGCCCTAGAACTAAAACACGGTAGTTAAAACAGCAAAGTGATATTTATAGGGTAATTTTGATCAAGCCTGTCATAATTTTCTTTCCTGGGTAAGTCTGTATGTCCTTTGTTATAGCTCTAATTACACTGACAGCTTTCCAGAGGGAATGTTAGGGTAGAGGTTATTTGAATATGAAACCAAAGGTTTGACATTAGTTAAGAGTGAATGGTTTTTATTTCCTAACATATGTTTTAATGTAATGTAAGCTTATGGGCTGATTTTCCTCCCTGAATACTATTATTTTAATTTCATTTCATCATCTATTTTTCTAAAACATCTTTATTGGAGTATAATTGCTTTACAATGGTGTGTTAGTTTCTGCTGTATAACAAAGTGAATCAGCTATACGTATACAAATATCCCCATATCCCCTCCCTCTTGGGTCTCCCTCCCACTCTCCCTATCCCACCCCTCTAGGTGTCACAAAGCACGGAGCTGATCTCCCTGTGCTATGCAGCTTTGTAGTGAGGTGGATGGAACTAGAGACTGTCATACAGAGTGAAGTAAGTCAGAAAGAGAAAAATAAATACCGTATGCTAACACATATATATGGAATCATCATTTATTTTATGTTATTTTATTTTTAAAGGTTAAGCTCATAGAACAGTGCTGTCTTTTTTTTTTTGTTTTTTTGTTTTCTTTTTTTACTTGGCTGCACTGCGAGGCTTGTGGGATCTTAGTTCCCCAACCAGGGATTGAACCCAGGCCCCGACAATGAAAGTGCTGAGTCCTAACCACTGGATGCCAGGGAATTCCCTTAATTTATTTTTTAAAAAATTATTTTATTGAAGTAGAGTTGATTTACAATGTTGTGTTAATTTCTTCTGTACATCAAAGTGATTCAGTTATATATATATATTCTTTTCCATTATGGTTTATCATAGGATATTGAATGTAGTTCCCTGTGCTATACAGTAGGGCCTTGCTGTTTATCCATCCTATATATAATAGTTTGCCTCTGCTAATTCCAAACTCCCAGTCCACCCCTCCCCCACATCATTTATTTCATCTACTTTATCACTGAGGCAGAAGGAGAATTGTGCTGGTCTCTACTCCCCCTGACCAGGCCGGGGCAGCCTGTAACAGTATCCATCAGTTAAGACATGAACTGATTGTGGGCTCTTCACCTCGCTCCCCCATCACCTCCCTACTGAAACTCTAGCTGCAGGCCTCTGTCAGGTTACAAATTTAGCAGCACTTTTCCAGTGCCTTTCCCCTTTCCACATCACTCCAGGGATCTCTATTAACTTAACACACTAAAAATAGCACTGCAGAACTGCTGAACAGGTGAGGGTGACGGGCAGGGCCCGGGGAAGGCTAAATATTGCTCACATTGATCAGAAACCTGGTCTCTGCTCCTGTGATGATTGCGGTTTGACACCAAGCTCATTAAAAATGTTTGTGCATCTGTGGGTTTGAGAGGCAGGAGAGGGGAGTGCATCAGGTCCAGGGGCCTGAGGAAGTGAGGATGCTGTTGCCGAGGTCTTTTCTTACCAACCTGGGATTCCCTTTTCTTCTGAATTAATGCAGATCTTGTGTGAGCCTGAATGGGACTTGTCTTCCCTCTTGGCAAGGGTTCTTAGCTGCGAATAAAGCCAGCTCTTACCTTGACTTTAATCCTGGGCATGGTGTAAAGTCTTTTCTTCCGCAGAGTGTAATGGTCCCATCAAATAATAGATGGCAGTGTGTTTTACTTGCTTCAGGCTGAGCAGCTGGTGGGAAAAATTTATGATCTGAAATCTTCTCTGTTTGAGTCTTAGTTCTACAGCATCTTAACTGTGCTGTCTTGGACTAGTAATTGAACCTCTCCAGCCTCAGTTTCCCTATTTATAAAATAGGAATATTAATTGAAATTTTATTTTATTTTATTTTTTAAACATCTTTATTGGAGTATAATTGCTTTACAGTGGTGTGTTAGTTTCTGCTGTATAACAAAGTGAATCAGCTATATGTATACATATACCCCATATCCCCTCCCTCTTGCGTCTCCCTCCCACCCTCCCTATCCCACCCCTCTAGGTGGTCACAAAGCACCAAGCTGGTCTCCCAGTGCTATGCAGCTGCTTCCCACTAGCTATTTTACATTTGGTAGTATATATAAGTCCATGCCACTCTCTCACTTCGTCCCAGCTTACCCTTCCCCCTCCCCGTGTCCATCGACAGATGAATGGATAAAGAAGATGTGGCACATATATACAATGGAATATTACTCAGCCATGAAAAGAAATGAAATTGAGTTATTTGTAGTGAGGTAGATGGACCTAGAGTCTGTCATAGAGAGTGAATTAAGTCAGAAAGAGAAAAACAAATACCGTATGCTAACACATATATATGGAATCTAAAAAATAAAATAAAATAAAATAAAATGGTTCTGAAGAACCTAGGGTCAGGACAGGAATAAAGACGCAGATTTAGAGAGTGGACTCATTGTAGTTTTGATTTGCATTTCTCTAATGATTAGTGATGTTGAGCATCCTTTCATGTGTTTCTTGGCAATCTGTATGTCTTCTTTGGAGAAATGTCTATTTAGGTGTTCTGCCCATTTTTGGATTGGGTTGTTTGTTTTTTTGATATTGAGATGCATGAGCTGCTTGTAAATTTTGGAGATTAATCCTTTGTCAGTTGCTTTCTTTGCAAATATTTTCTCCCATTCTGAGGGTTGTCTTTTTGTCTTGTTTATGGTTTCCTTTGCTGTGCAAAAGCTTGTAAGTTTCATTAGGTCCCACTTGTTTATTTTTGTTTTTACTTTCATTTCTCTAGGAGATGGGTCAAAAAGGATCTTGCTGTGATTTGTGTCATAAAGTGTTCTGCCTATGTTTTCCTCTGAGAGTTTTATAGTGTCTGGCCTTACATTTAGGTCTTTAATCCATTTTGAGTTTATTTTTGTGTATGATGTTAGGGAGTGTTCTAGTTTCATTCTTTTACATGTAGCTGTCCAGTTTTCCCAGCATCACTTATTGAAGAGGCTGTCTTTTCTCCATTGTATATTCTTGCCTCCTTTATCAAAGATAAGGTGACCATACGTGCGTGGGTTTATCTCTGGGCTTTCTATCCTGTTCCATTGATCTATAG